>NC_054374.1:5820000-6420000 GCF_017654675.1 Xenopus laevis
TGCATTTATTCAATTGAACCGGAAATGACAATGTGCTTTTTACTTGACTTGTACAGTCCTTTAATAAAGTGTTTGCTTCTTTTTCATAGAACTGTTTTCTTTCACTAGGAGGGTTGGCTCTTAAAAACCACTAAACTTTTCCAATTGTGTGTTATGACTGTGTTCATATTACTTAGTTTCTACTCTGCTCACATTATTTTAGGGCTCCGAGTGGAATGCCTCCAATTTAGAAGACTTGCAGAACAGAGGGTACGTAAACCACGACTTAAAGGGATACTAATCCATTTTTAAGTGCTCCCCAGTGTATTGTCCCACCTTGCATTTCTTTACTTTGGCTTTATATTCTATTTGTACCCCCTGTAGCTATTGCCCTCTGTGTTTTCATTACAACTGTGCGTTGCCCCGATCACCCGCGCTGCCACTTGAGTTTGCCACATGTAACCCTTTGTAGTTATTTCCTCCCAAAACACAAACATATTTTTGGGCAGCAGCGCTGATTGTGAGGAGTCCGTGGGATACAATTGAAATGCCTTGTGTGCCATAAACCTACATGTCTTTAGTACTGGGAAAAAGGTTTTGTTGGGGACCAAATATAAAGAACATTTTAAAGGAGAAGGATAAGTTAAAACTAAATAAGCTTTATCAGAAATATCTATATAAATACACCAGTAAACCCTCAAAGTAATGTTGCTCTGAGTCCTCTGTCAAAAGAAACATCACATTTCTTTCCTTCTATTGTGTACTCATGGGCTTCTGTATCAGACTTCCTGTTTTCAGCTTAAACCTCCAGGGCTAGGGCTTGAGCATGCTCAGTTTGTTCCTCTCTCCCTGCTGTAATCTGAGTCCAGAGCTATGAGTGAGCAGGGAGAGGCAGGAAGTGATGTCACACCAAGCTAATATGGCAGCTGCTATCCTAAACAAACAGCTTCTAGAGCTGGTTACTCAGGTGTGGTAAAGCAATCTGCAGAGTAAATATGTGGTTAATCTATTGGCAATATACAGCCTCTAGCTTTCCTTCTTCTTTAAAAAAATAAAATGGCAGATATTGACTTTTTAGGGTGGGAATAGTCTTTAATTTTAATAACACGTTGCTGTATGCTGGAAGGATATAGGCAGAGTTGTGTTTTCAGTTGTGTAAATCTCTTTAGAAACTTGGCCTGTGTTGCTATTATTTCAGATCAGCGTGAGGGATTCAGTAATGTTTCTTGCGAGGCCACAGACTGGTTTGGCAATGTGGATATTTATAAACTCTTGTTTACCTCGGCACGCTGCCATTTGGAGGGAGAGAAAGCCGCTACCCCTTCTCTTCTTCCAAAATTTCAAGGGCATTTGAAAGTCATTGTTTTAACATTTTGTTGTCCTTCTGGCAGTTGTTATATGCTACTGTACGAATGTTATAGAAGAGGAATGACTGTGCTTAGATCTTATTGTTAAATAGTCTTGTTGGTTTTTATAGTTCTAATCCATGATCCTTATTCTCAACAGGGTGAGGTACATCTTGAATGTTACACGCGAAATCGACAACTTCTTCCCTGGGCTCTTTGAATATCACAACATAAGAGTATATGACGAGGAGGAAACCGACCTGTTGGCTTATTGGAACGATACCTACAAATTCATCTCAAAGGCCAAGTGAGTGAGGCTTCCAAGGTGCTTTTTAGGGGCAACTGTGTATCTGTAGAGGCCAGAAGCTGCAGTGCAACAACAGAACCTTATTTTAACCTCTACTAAAGCTCCATGCAAATTCCCTGAGAATTGATTATACCAACTAAAAAAAGAAGTAAAAAATGTTATTTTGCATATGTAAATTAGGATTTGGTTCGGTAGTCAACCAAATCTTTCACAAAGGATTCAGGGGTTTGGTCGAATCCAAAATAGTGGATTCAGTGCATCCCTACTTGCAAGTGATTCTCATAGAGACTGATTTGGGGTGAATTGTTCCCTTCTTGTTGGCCACAAAAAAAATACTGTGTGCCTCTTCCTATAATGTTACAGTCCCTGGATCTAGTAGCACATGTGGTTGCCCATATAATCAGCATTTATTAGTTGTGTAGTTAAAGGCTTTTTAGCCGTAGCAATAGAGCCAATCACGTCTCCTCTCCTGTGTCCTTGTTAAACATAACATGATTGCAGTTTCCTTGTTTAAACATGAATCTAGAAAAATGACAGGCATCTGTTCACATTGAGTCATCCTTCTGTGCTGGGCAGGTTTTTTATTTAGCATAACACTGCTTTGTTTTGAGCCTGTAACTACAAAACACCCGGCAAGCAAGTTTTTTGCCCTCTTAACGAAGTATCTGTATCCGTATGTTCCTTGGCTGCTTGATAAAGGGATACAAAAATCTACATTCTTATCGAATGGATTCAAAATGATTAGTCAAAAAAGTGGTCTGTGGTGTAAGTCATTTGCATTAGGGTCAGGGCACACGCTCAGATTCGGGGAGATTAGTCGCGTGGCGACAAATCTCCTCTTCTTCTGGCGACTAATCTCCCCGAACTGCCTCCCGCCGGCTAGAATGAAAAAAGCGGGCAGGATGACACTAGGAGCTCTTCTTTTCCGAAGTCGCCCAAAGTTTACTCGTGAGGCAACTTCAGGCGACTTCGGAAAACGAATCGCTCAGAGTGCCATCCCACCGGCGATTTTCATTCTAGGCAGCGAAGACAGTTCGGGGAGATTAGTCGCCCTGAAGAAGAGGAGATTTGTCGCTGGGTGACTAATCTCTCTGAATCTGAGCGCGTGCCCTGACCCTTAAATGGACAGAATATCAACACACACTAAATGGTAGCACCCATTCATTTGTATTTTATTGTCATGCAGTATAAGAGTATTTTATAATCTGTGCTCAATCATTTATAGTCTATTTTGGGAAAAGGAGACAGGGCAACTATCCTTCGTGCGGTGTTCGATTTCTCCTCCCTGCCTTCTATAGGAGATAGCCAGGGAGGAGAAATCGAGCGCCGCACTATGGATCGTTACCCAGTCAACGTTTCTGAAGAGGAGTGCAATCGGAGAATCAGTAAGTTCTTTCTTAATAAAGACTTTGCTAAAAAGTTAAATGTTTATATTACTGGTCTTTTAAGGGCAAAGACACTCCCCAAACTGCCTTCCGGCCTGCTGGAATTTAAACCACCGGTGGGATGGCACTCGAGGCACTTGTTTTCCAAAGTTGCCTCACGAGGAAACTTCGGGTGACTTTGGAAAACAAAGTGCTCCGAGTGCCGGTTTAGATTCTAGCCGGTGGGAAGGCAGTTTGGTGAAATTAGTTGCCCAAAGAAGAGGCAATTAGTCGTATATCTCTGCCCTTAAAAGTCTGCAAACCTCCTTTCAGAGCTGTTTTAGAAAGTGAAAAATGAAGCTTTACATTTCAATGTTAGAAAAACAAAAGTAATTTTAAAAAAGTCTTTATTTCTGGTGAACTATCTGAAAACAACTGAACTGCAAAAATTGTTTGAAGGATCCAGGGATATAGTGATCAGCACCCTGTTGCCTTTATTGGCTGTGCTTTCCCCCCACTGTTGCATTTTAGCTTCTGTAACCTACTTTCCTAGTGTGTGTTTGGTGGGAAGGTCACTTTGCTAATGGTTTCCAGGATTGTTTAAGTATGTGCAATATACATAATTCCAAGCTATTAAATATATTCTATTCTCTTCACAGGAAGCATGGTTTCAAATGCCTTGTGCACTGCAAAATGGGTGTGAGCCGCTCTGCATCGACTGTGATTGCCTATGCCATGAAGGAGTATGGCTGGAACTTGGACCGAGCCTTTGATTATGTGAAGGAGAGACGCACTGTAACCAAACCAAACCCAAGTTTCATGAAGCAACTGGAGGAATATCAAGGCATTCTGCTTGCAAGGTGATTGCTATCTTCTTACTGTGTCCCCCTCCCCCTTTAAAGGAACTGTTCAGTACAAAAATAAAAACTGGGTAAATAGTCTGTGCAAAATAAAAAATGTATCTAATATAGTTAGTTAGACAAAAATGTAATGTATAAAGGCTGGAGTGAGTGGATGTGTAACATAATAGCCAGAACACTACTTCCTGCTTTTCATTTCTCTAAAGGTGGCCATACAGTCAGACACGGCCAGATAAAGCTGCTGATATCGGTCGTTTATACCAATTTGACAGCTAATCTGCCCGTGTATGGAGGCTTCCGGCGGGTATTTCCGATCGATATATGGACATGATATTGGTCGGGAAGGTTTGATTTTTCTCCGGACCAACCCATCGAAGCCCATTGCGCTTGTCGTAATCCGATCGTTCGGCCATAGGGCCGAACGTTCAGATCACTCCCGATATAGCTCTACCGTTAGTGGCATATCGGGGAAAAGATCCGCTCGTTTGGCAATGTCGCCAAACGAGTGGATCTTATGGTGTATGGCCACCTTAACTCTGAGGTAGTCAGTGACTATAAAGGGGACACATGGGACATAACTGTTCAGTGAGTTTTCAATTGATCCTCAGCATTCAGCTCAGATTCAAAAGCAACAGATATGACCCATGTGCCCCCCCCTCAAGTCACTGATTGGTTACTGCCTGGTAACCAATCAGTGGAAAGCAAGAGAGCTGAAAAGCAGGAAGTAGTGTTCTGGCTATTATGTTACACATCCAGTCACTCCAGCCTTTATACATTACATTTTTGACTAACTAACTATATTAGATACATTTTTTATTTTGCACAGTCTTATCTATTTACCCAGTTTTTATTTTTATACTGAACAATTCCTTTAACTGTTTGTTTATTAACCTCTACAACTTCATGAAGAGCATTGCTGGAGAGTCCCACTTATGTCTTCATCACTCATCAGTCGTGATTATCCGGGAAAGAGCACGATGTTCCTGTACCCATTAGATCAGGGATCCCCAACCTTTTGGACCCGTGAGCGACATTCAGAAGTAAAAGTAGTTGGGGAGCAACGCTAGTATGAAAAATGTTCTTGGGGTGCCAAATAAGTGCGGTGATTGGCCATTTGGTAGCCCCTTTGTGGATTGTCAGCCTACAGGAGGCTCTGTTTGACAGTACACCTGGTTTTTATACAACCAAAACTTGTCTCCAAGCCTGGAATTCAAAAATAAGCTCCTGCTTTGAGGCCACTGGGAGCAACATCCAAGGGGTTGGAGAGCAACATGTTACTCACGAGCTACTGGTTGGGGATCACTGCATTAGATATACAGCAGAAAGCCTGCTCGGCTCTGTGTAATTGAAACAGTGTGTGCCTGCAGTAAACTGAATGTCTTAAAGGGCATGTAAAGTCTAAAATAGAATAAGGCTAGAAATGCTGTATTTTGCATACTAAACATAAACGTGAACTTACTGCACCACAAGCCTAATCAAACAAATGATTTATGCTTTCAAAGTTGGCCACAGGGGGTCACCATATTGTAACTTTGTTATACATCTTTGCAAGACCAAGACTGTGCACATGCTCAGTGAGGTCTGGGCTGCTTAGGGATCATCATAAACAAAGCTGCTTGAGTTCTGCATGGCTGGGAAGTAAGGTGGGGGCTCCCCCTGCTGTTCATAAGTATGATTGTTTCCCTGCAGAGCAGTTAGGGACCGTCTGACAATTCCTATCCACAGCAGTAAATGAAGGGAGAATTTCACTGCATAAAGTCAGGTTTCTTATAAAAACGGTACACATTTTTTAATTAAAGTATATTGGAGATAGGTTTCTTTTTCATTAAAGAAAGTAAAAATTCGATATTATATTTTGCCTTTACATGCCCTTTAAATAGAGAAACGTCTTGTGTTGCACAGACACTCTTGTGAATAATCAAAGCTGTCACTTTAAGATCTGTTTTCCAAAATAGAGTTGGTCTTCTGTAGCAACCAACCCCTTGGTCCTTCTGTGTGTTTACATCACATTCATTTCCTTTTAAAGGAGGAAACCTAGAATTGGGCCTTCAAGGAACATGCTGCCATATTGCTTGATTCAGCTTATACATTACTGATTCTGTGAACCCCAAATTTGTCAGCTACAGTTCATACATGTACATGGGGATATGTTGGTATATGTTATATGCATGCCATAAGCTATTCTTTTTATATTCTTAAAAATAAACTCTGCAGATAAACCAGTATTTATCTCAGAGCTATTTGCTTCAGATAATAGGCAGCCATTGGCCCTCTGTTGCCTAACTACAGCTCCCTGTATCTCTCAGTAACATCAATCTGGGAGGAATAGCTGGACATTGTAGTGAGGGTTGCTTAGGGTTTCATGTCTCCACACTAGGGCTCTAATGTTGGAATGGAAAAGAAAACTATGCAATAGGGGTTTGGAAGCAGTGCACCCCCTGCTGTACAGCTGAGGTACTTGCACAAATCGTATGTAGTTCACAATCATAACTATAGTGTGTATTTCTATTCATACATTTCCTGGAAAACTCCCACCACAACAGGTGCCCTTGGTCATCTGATATATGGCCGCATCCATGTCTCTATTTCAGGGTCATTGGCATATATAGCCTTATCACCAATCTGCAAGTAGGTGTAAATAGTCATAGGTGTAAAATCGGTTTCTTGATGGTAATCATCGTGGTCTTTTTGTTGAGCATAACTTGATTGGCAAGAATGTCCAGGCATTAAGCATTTTGCCCTGATATGCAGTGATATTAATGAATACAAGTGGTTGCTGTACCCAAATGGGCTTTCCAGGAACATTGCTCACTCCCAAGAAACTTCAAATAAACTGTCACATGACCATTCCAATTTGCTTTTGTTTTGAGGTTACTTTAATTTTTTTTTGCTCTTATCATTCATTCGTACAGCATTATTCATTAAACAACTTTTTTTTTTCGGGCCCTACAGCAAGCAGAGACACAACAAGCTGTGGCGCTCCTACTCGGACAGTGATCTCTCTGACCACCACGAATCTGCGGGGAAACCCGGTTTGGAAATGAGTAAGAAGGACATAACGTCTTCAGCAGAGCAGCTCTCAGACGCACATCATTCCTTTTCATCGGGTCCGCACACTGAGAACTGCAACCCACATTGCCCCATGGATAGCACCGTGTGCAATAAAACTCAAGCACATTTTGAGTTTACATCTTGCGATTTTCACACTGAACAGATAGAGGACATTTTGAATCTAAACACCATGAATGGGTGTCCCTCGCGCTGCTGTTCAGATGAGACAATACTGGACAATTGTAGAATAGTCGATAAGGATTTAACTCAGAATCCAGAATCCTTTGCTGCTCAAGGTCAGTTGCCAGACCTGACACTAGAGGACATGGAGAAAGATGCACTAAAGCCTGAAGTCAACTGCCACCATTTGCATTTAGAAGGACTCAATTCAGACTTCAGAGATTTACAAGAGTCCCCTGACCAATTGTCCATGACCTCACAATCAGAGGAACATAACAGGGATAGGATTGATTTTCTTAGTGCACTAGAAAAGTTTGTGGAATTATCTCAGGAGAATCGCCCACGGTCCTGTTCCACCACCCGCACAGATGAACAAGTGAGCTCTGTCAAGAATAGTGGCCAGAAAGCTTCCTGGCTTGAGACCCCAATCTACGATAGCCAAGTGGACAACCAGAGAATAAGCTCTAATGGAAGCACACCACAGACTTCCGAAGACTCCTCTACAGACGAGGAACAGCCAAAGGTGAGTCACCCCAGAATTGCATTTCCCTCCCGCTTCCATCAGTGGATGATCCAATAACTGAAATATTGAAGTGTGAATATTTTTTATTTGGTCTTGATATGGAAATGAGCCTCCATTTTAGATTTAGAAGCAGACAGGTTCCTTAACCAACATTGGGCACATCTGTACTTGGACAATAACCCATAGCAGCCAAACAGGGACTAACTTTTTTTTCAGCCAGCTGTATTAGAGTAGAAAGGCCACCTTGTGGTGGTCTCCTATGTGTTTCTGCCCAGGTACAAATTTGCCTGCTAGTTAATGAACCCGGGCCTTTTGCTACAACCTTAAACATTAGGGGCTACACCAGCTGGAGGAATATTTTTCCAGGACCTTACTAATGGTGCATCACCAAGCACGTCACCTTGGCCATACACAGGCCTAGTAAAAGATTCCAACTCGTCCCCTCCAGACCGAGTCTGCACCCTGTTGTCCTGTGTATGGCGTCCTCTGATCTACCAATAGCGGGCCATAGATTGACCAGCTAACTATTGGACTGGTTTGAAGATGCCATCTGGCAAGGACTACATCTGCATGCTGATAATGTCCTCTCCCGATAGCCACCATTATGAACTCATTGTTAGCCCAGAGGCAAAACCAAGTAAAGATCTGCTAATTTGGTGGCCATTTACTCATTTAATATGTGGCCTACTAACTGTATGTTTAACCCCTGTGTGTGTCACAGAATCTAAAATCTATAGCACTGCTTTTCAAATTACACTCACTGTATATTTTGCATTTCTTTGTTGCATATTCATCTCTGCAGGTTGTGGTGGAGGTTTAAATTTCAAAAAGATTTATATAACTATTCCATTTTTTGTATTTGGGTTTTATTGTAGGAGATCTCCGAACAGATGGTCCAAGAGCATCTCCCAAAATCTCACTCTGAAAACGCAATATCTGTGAAGGAAATCATTACAGAAATAGAGTCTTTCAACCAAGGAGCAGGCCAGTGCCAACAGAAACCAGACACTCAGTCTAGCCAGTTGCAAACACCAAAGAGAAATACCATCAATGATCTGCCACAAGAATCTTCTTGGGATCAAGAAAATAACCATAGGCAAGACCTGACTGACAGAAGCGCTCTGCTGAAAAATGATAAAGCGAAGGACTCCAAAGTTGCTACTCGGGATAGTAATCCAGTGTCTCAGGAGAATTGTGAGAATGCTAACGAAGCAAATGATTATCAGGAATTCTCCAGCCAAGCACATAAATGGTGCCCTGGTTCTGTCCGAAGGGCCACTTTGGAACTGGAAGAACGTTTGAGGCAAGAGCAGGAACAGCAGTACTCAGCCGTTTTGCCAACAAGAAAGAACTCAAAGAATGACTTTATTGTCTGCGATACTGCTCCAAAGGGAAAGCTTGAAGACACTTTACTTGACAGTACACATGGGGATCACGAAAGCGAGAGAAAAATTAGGATTACAGGGTCCACAGAACAGAACTCATCTGAGCCATGTGCAGATTTATTGTCCTCTCCGCTATCTGAGCCTCCATGTTTGCTGTCCAAACCAGAGAGCCCTGTCTCTGATGATGAAATAAAGCTCAAAGGAGCAACAAATGAGTGTGAGACACTTGATGCACTTGAAGCTGTTGAGAGGAAGATTGAACCAATAAAACATCCTAAGAGAATAGAAATAATAGAGTATAGTATTGGCATTAAGTCTCCAGACGACCATGAACTTTCTCGGTGTGAGGGTGAGGTCACTACTGGAGAGGTACTAATAGAGACAAAGACATCTATGATTCTGTCCCCGGAAACACCCTTTAAAGAGACCGCTGAAAATGAAACAGACAATTCTCTGCATGCGGATTCTTTAGCTTTGTCAGAGACATGCATACTAGGGTCACCCACTGTTTTCTCTACACTTGCCAGTCAATATGAAGAGCACAACAGTATGACGTATCCAGGACCCTCAGCAGGCACAGATCCCTCTATACAGCCAGATCTACTGAGCACTCTCTATCCATCTAATCTAGGCTCTATTTCACTGATGGGTGTCACTGAACAGTGCTCCAGTACCGATGAGGATTTCAGCAAGCAGTTCAGTTGCACAGAGCGTTATCCTACGGATTTGTTTGAGGACTTTAATGAAATGATTCGCAGAGAAACTGACAGTGCCTTGTCCCAGTGTAGCAGTGAAGATCTTAACTTGATTAGCGCAGTCTCTGCAAATATACTGGAGATACGAGAAGCGTTGGACATTCCTCCTTTATCCTTTGGCTTTGCTCGTTGCACCAGTACTGACAGCATTAAATATTTGGGTGGCAACCCTTGCATTGTAAAGCAAGAGGCCAAGGAAATAGAGGCTCGAATTCGGCAAGCGGGCCTTACCACTCCGTCCCAGATGAAACGCTCGGCCTCTTTAGCCAAGCTTGGCTGTTTAGAACTGTCCAAAGATGACTTGTCAGAGAGGGAATCCGTTTCATCCGACTGTCGGACTTACCCCGACCTGCTTCTGAGTTCACTTAGGGTTGTGCCAGGGAACCATGACATCTCACAAGATGTAAAATCTGAAGACCCAACGGAAAAGCTGTGCATCCTATCCACGCAGTTGTCTTCAGACCCGGAACCCACCAAGCGTTTTGTTGAACAGATCAAGACTGAAGAGTGTGTAGTTCAGAGCAAGCCAGTAGAAAAGCCCCTTGTGCAGTTTGCCAAAGACGTTGATGCCCCGCAACAGGGTTTAGCTCCTAGTCCAGAATCTGAACTGACTGTCCCAGAGGGGTCTCGAACGCAATCACTGGTACTATATCCATCAGTCCCATTGGTACCCATATCCCCCAAACATGAGCACGGCAGAACTCATCCGCTAAGGAGACTTAGAAAAACCAATGAAAAGAAGAGGACAACTAATCCGCTATACAATACCATGTGATCTTAGGAGTTTTATTGTATGTTTGTTGTTCTTCTAAAGGGGCTGGTGTAATATGTGAGGAACGTGCACTTTATTGGTTACTTTTATATATTTTGGCATATATTACTGTTTCTGATGCATGTAAGGTATGGGCTCCCCTATCTCATCCTTCACTTTGTAAGTAACTCCTGGCTGCGCTTCTACAGGCCAGTGTACATAGATATATAAATATATTTTTTGTTTTTAACTATGGAAAACCTCAAACCTTTTTTGTTTTAAGAAAACGGCTTCATAGCTAGTCCTGCTAGAACCGTGGCCATCTTTTTAATGTTCTTGGGAGCCTGGAATCCTTTCCGATACAGAACATCTCAGGCTTCGCTTCAACAGGAAACCGATTCGTTGATTTAAAAGGCAGGTTTTATTTTATTTCTAAGCAACTGTGAAAGTTTAGGAGATCCAAAGCAGAACTTGTCACATCTGTGGCCCTCTCTGTTTCTAATCCAAACAGGACTTGCTGGACATTATTAGGTTAGTGCTGCTGCAGTTCTATGTAATAATAATCCCCGCACAGTTCTATTCACTTATTATATTTATTGGCTACACTGAGTCATGGAGCATTCTGTACCTAATGCCTTTTTTTTGGACAACACGTTTTTTTCAGGGCATTATCAGTTGCCAGACTGAAATAAGGAATTCGATATTTCATTCCGCCCAGTTGGGGATTTTTCTTTTCTTGTTCAACCGTTGCAAAATGAACTCGAGATGGGAGGCTGCTTCCTTGACTTTTGATTGGAACGGCCTTTAACCAATAAAGTGAGTGGGCAGGTTCCTTTGTTCACTCAAGGAGATCAGGGTGTTGGTATTCAGTCTATGCCATTGCTTTACTCAACCCCACCTAAACTGATCAACATAATGCTGGGCCAGCCCACTTTTTTCATTTTAGTTTAGACCGTTGTCATCCCAATCACCGCTTAACGAATGAATGGAAACGCATTCTACAACTGCTTACCCCGTAAATCAGGGATCCCCAACCTTTAGAACCTCTAAGCAACATTCAGAAGTAAAAGGAGTTGGGGAGCAACATTAGCATGAAAAATGTTCCTGGGGTACCAAATAAGGGCTGTGATTGGCCATTTAGTAGCCCCTATGTGGATTGTCAGCCTACATTGAGGCTCTGTAAAGGTGACCATATACATAGAGATCTGCTCGTTTGGTGATTTAGACAAATGAACGGATCTCTCCCCAATATGCCCACCTTAAGGTGGACGATATTAGGCTGAGGCGATTGTGGACCCTAGGGCCCAATGATCTGATCATAATGTTGCCTATAGGGGCGTTGGATCACGGGACCACATCAACGAACAGATGTAGCCCATGATTCAATGGGATTTTTTAGCCCTGTCCAATCGACATCTGTCTGACTTTCGACCAGATATCGATCGGGGAAGCCCGTCGGAGGTCCCAAAACACGAGCCAATAAGCTGCCAACTGGGTTTGTCAGCAGCTTTTATTGGCCCACTCATGGCCACCTTTAGGTTATCTACTAATGGCTTCGACATAGTGGCCACCACAAGAAATTAAAAACGTTTGGGAAAAACTGTAGGACAAAATGTTTTTATCGATCTATTTTGGGTGGGGGAAGCGTTTTCCCTTTCTTACTTGAATGGGAAATGTTCAATTCTTACTTGAATTCTTATCTGGATCTTTCAAGTTTTATGGCCATATTATTTATTTTGCCTTTGTTCCTTTTAAAGGGATACCGTCATGGGGAAAAAAAATTTTTTTCAAAATGAATCAGTTAATAGTGCTGCTCCATCAGAATTCTGCACATTTCTCAAAAGAGCAAACAGATTTTTTTTTATATTTAATTTTGAAATCTGACATGGGGCTAGACATATTGTCAGTTTCCCAGCTGCCCCAAGTCATGTGACTTGTGCTCTGATAAACTTCAATCACTCTTTACTGCTGTACTGCAAGTTGGAGTGATATCACACCCCTCCCCTTTCCCCCCCAGCAGCCAAACAAAAGAACAATGGGAAGGTAACCAGATAGCAGCTCCCTAACACAAGATAACAGCTGCCTGGTAGATCTAAGAACACCACTCAATAGTAAAAACCCATGTCCCACTGAGACACATTCAGTTACATTGAGAAGGAAAAACAGCAGCCTGACAGAAAGCAGTTCTCTCCTAAAGTGCAGGCACAAGTCACATGACCAGGGGCAGCTGGGAAATTGACAAAATGTCTAGCCCCATGTCAGATTTCAAAATTGAATATAAAAAAATCTGTTTGCTCTTTTGAGAAATGGATTTCAGTGCAGAATTCTGCTGGAGCAGCACTATTAACTGATTCATTTTGGAAAAAAAAATTCCCATGACAGTATCCCATAAATCCACTTTCCCCTTCTGTTCACTGAAATGCTTCACACCTTAAATGAAAACCAATGGATCTCCATGCTGCCTATTTGTTTTTAATGGAAACAACGTTTAAATGTTACATAGTGTGTGTGTGTTTGTTGGCTGAATTTCCAAAAAGGGTTTGTCGGTCTCCCTTTGTTGTTGTTTCAGTTGTGAGTGTGTAACGCTATAGAATGAGTCTGGATATTAGTATCAGCTGTGTATGTATGATGTGTGTAATACATATAGATGTGCATTGTATGTACACACCAGTAACATTGTGTATGTTTTTGTGAGCAAGACTACTTGCTGGAACTGGAAATGCTTTTTTCGCTCTTAAGATGTTTTTGAAATGTTTTTTATCATTTCCTCGTAGTCATTTTAGTTTGCTGCTATTTTCACTCTGCCAAGAGACTTCTTTTTACGTTTTGCCAAGCGCGTCTCTGGCGAGTGAAAGTCGTGTCCCCCTGCTGCTCAGACCAGGATCCCTCTGGAGGTGCCGCCTTAACTTCATGAACGACCTGGAAGCGACGCTCTAATACGAGGCACAATATCGGTGACTGTATCCCCAAAGTTCTTTGTCCAGCCCCACCACATCCGGACAGCTATCCCGTAACTGTCTTATATGCAAACAGGGAAACGATAGTCGGAATTATTTAGTTATCACCAAAAATGGAACCTTTTTCCCCCCTGCACTGTATCAACTCTTTACAATCACAAAGGAGAACTGAATCGTCATGGTTACCTAATCATTCCTTTGTGGCGTCATTGCTTGTTGACGTACGGCTGCAGGAATCCGAACTAGATCTGGAAAACCCAAGCAGACTGTTTACATTGAATCTTGGCTTTCTATAGGCCACTGGGGAACTGATCCCAAATGTACAAACATTCTTGTATTTAAGGCACCGAGATCTATACAGAGAGATGAGCCCACACCAGAGACTCTCCTAGCAGCTCACTCTTGGCATATTTTTAATTTGTAAATTTAAAAACACACTTTAAGATTTTTTTGTTTTGTTTTTTAAGGGCATTTTTGTACAACAGCTATTCTTTGGTCTTTTACAAAAAATACTGTGGTTGAGGAAATTTATTGTTTACATTGTGAATATTAAACCTGAACAAACAAAAATAACAACGGTCTCCGTCTCGTTTGCTAATGGGCGGCACAACAAACATCGAGCAGAAAGGGTTTAGTGTGCGGCAGCCATGAATGGTAGTTTCAAGGGAAGGCAATCAATAAGGCCCCAGCCAAATTTAGATTTAAATAATATTTTTATAATAGAAATTAAAGCCACCAATGGATCAAGACCTGTCCTGCCCCCAGCTTTTGTCCATTTTCTGGCTTAAAGGGGAAAGTTTGCAAAAATTAAAATTTAATATAAGCTTCCTTATACTGAAGTACTGGAGAACTTTCTAAAGACCATCAATTAAATATTCTGCATTGTTTCTGAAATAATCACGTTTATGTTCACTATCCCTCTCTAGGCATCTGTTTCTCTTCATTCTCTCTTCATGCAGCAGTTGGGTGTCAGATATTCACTGACAGTTAGATCCAATATATCTTATAGGGGGGCTCCTTTCCCAGCAGATGAATTAGAGCTCACTCAAATAACTGATTCCAGTACAAACAAAATCTAACAAAATAACTGACATTTGCACAAATTCTGCATGTAGAGAGACATGATGTCTGGTGAGTTTAACAGAGTGACCTCTAATACATCTTCTAGGCAAAAGGAGCCCCCCTATAAGATATATTGGATCTAACTGTCAATGAATATCTGACACCCAACTGCTGCATGAAGAGAGAATGAAGAGAAACAGATGCTGAGAGAGGAATAGTGAAAATAAACTTGATTATTTCAGGATTGGGATTGAAATATTTTATTTGATTTTCACATTAAACAAATAGAATCAATAGACAGCAAATATTATGCAGAAGAAGAGAGAACGGTACAGTCGACTAAATAGTATGTTATTGTCAAAAAGTATACCATATTAGAAAATTAACAAGAGCTAACAAAAATTAAATTACTAACTAAGTCAGTGGATGCAAATATAATAAAACAAAGAAAGAAAAAGCCCATTAATAATCTGGAATGTCTGATAGATCTTTTACAGTTGAAGAAACCGCATAATATGATCACCAGTTTTAGAGTTGCATATTTCAAATGATTATTTCAGAACAATGCCGAATATTTAATTGATTGTATTTAGAAAGTTTCTTATTTCAGTGTGCTGAAACTATTAAATTTTAATTTTCGCTATAGTTCCCCTTTAATGTGGCCGTACAAGGGCCAATAGAAGCTGCAAATTGGGTCCTTCTGGACCAAGTTGGCTGCTTATTGGCTCATGTATGGGGCCTTTCAATGGGCCTGGCTAAAAACCTGACAGATATCGATTGGGCAGTTTTAAAAAAAACCTGTCTGGGGTGAGGTCCGAATAGGCTTGTTGATGAGGTCCTTGTCAGGCGGCCTGCATTCTCAAGGGCCAAAGGATTGGATCAGCCTGATATTGTCCACTTAAATAAGTTCAGTGCCCTCCACTGCTCCTCCAGTTGCATGTATGGTCATCATTCTTGGGACGTCTAGGAAGATGTGTAAGGTAAGTTCAGGCTGGATGTTCTGTATAAACAGAGAGCGATTGCAAGGCCAGACATTTTTTAGAAGACCTGTTAGTGCTGTTAATGGGAACACATCAAAATAGAGATCAGATGAAGAATATGACCTTGTAACTAAAGGGGAGCGTCATCGGCTCAATTGCCTCAGACAGCGGCAGATTTGGCAACAACCCTGAATGGAAAATACACAGAGACTGAGTGCTGAGACTTCTCATGGGCTGAAAAGTGCCACTTCCAGAACTTTTACCCCTTTCCAGTTCAAATGAATGTAGAAGTCAGTGGTGGATTCAGGTGCTTCTCCGCCAGTTGCTGTTGTGTCCCACTAACATACAATCTGTCATGTCATCATATAACACGGAGCAGCCAAACTGTCAGTTTCCAGCGCACTACATGGACCAGCATAAATCTCTTTGGAGCCCACATTTCCCTCACCCTGACGAACATGATCACAGATTCCCACCAGCCAGTTGGCCGTACATGTACCGATATTATTGTACAAAACTAATTTTCTTATGCTATTCGTTGAGTGTTTGGTGGGAGAAGAGCCGACCAATATCAGGAGAAGACTTGGATATCGGTCGGCTCATCAATCGGGCTGGAGGCAAAATTTTGATTGGGCACCTTTGAAGGCACCTGAACATCGGCCATTGTTAGTGCTGAATGGTCAGATACAGGTAGAATTCTATTGTTTCTATATGTATGTCTGACCCTTCAGCTCTACACGTGTGTATTGAAACCAATGATCTTTCCTGGAAACATCTTTTCCAACAAAGATTGTAGTTGTTACGTCTATGACCATCTTCAGGTCTCTGGTCAGCCAGTGCTTTTACTGCCCCTACAAACATCTCTGCCTTTATGAGGTTCCCCCTCTGCAGTTGCTCAGCACTTTATTTATGCTCTGGTTATATGAATGCCTGGATATACATTTACTGCTCACACAGTTGTGATAATGCTCTTTATTCTCCTGTAAGTGTGGTTGAGATCTCTAATCTGCATTACACTTGTGTATGAGTGTTGAAATTCAAAAAGACCAACCGAAATTAAATTGAAGGGTTTTTTTGTTTTTTTTTTTGGCCGAATAGTTCCGTTCCGTACAATTCAAAGTTTTTCCCCCAAACGAACTTTCATTTTTCAAAATCCACCAATTGACTCCAAATCGGTTCTAGGAGGTTCCCCCATAGGCTAAAACATCAATTCACCAGGTTTTAGATGGCAAATGGTCGACGTTGAATTTTTTAAGAGACAGTAAATTTAGAAATACTAATTTTTTTCGAATTTGGACTATTCCCTAGTTAAAGTACACAAAAATTAGCTCGAAATAAAAAAAAAATTCAATTCGAATTTTCACTTTGACCTTTGGTAAATCTGCCCCTAATGTTCTCTTTGTTTATGGCATATGGGAAACTCCATGAAGGATCTGTAAAGTCTATAGCACCTTTATCAGTTGCTGCCCTCTAGTGGAGAACAGTGACAGACAACATTGTCCCCTACGTCTTTCACATTCAAGCAAGTGCGTTTATTTTAAAGGACACAGAATGTTAAACTAAAGAAGTAGCTAGAAATGTTGTACATGATGTTTTGTGCTTCTGTACCAGCCCAAGGCAACCACAGCCCTTTAGCAGTAAAGATCTGTGTCTCCAAAGATGCCCCAGTAGCTCCCCATCTTCTTTTCTGCTGATTCACTGCACATGCTCTGTGCTGCTGTCACTTACTGAGCTTAGGGAGCCACTCACAATATACAGTACACATAGAATAGAAATGTCACAATATAAGGCTGATTAGTAATTAATACACATAATTACTACATGGCAGCACAGAAACCAGTGCAATTAGCATCAGAATTGAATAATCAGCAAACCTGTAGCATCAGCTTATATTACAGCCAGGGAAGCTCATTTTCTGCTGGATAATTAGTGACGAGCCCTAAGCTTAGCTTCTCAACAGCCAATCAGAGCCCACTGAGCATGTGAGTGTCACAGACACTTTCCAAGATGGTGACCCCCTGTGACAAGTTTGAAGTCCTGGATCATTGCTGCTATTGACAAGCTCAAACTTTAGCCTCGTGCAATAAGTTCAGTATAAAAAAGATGGCATTTTTAGCCATATTCATTTTTAGGGCTCAGTTGTCCCCCTGCCACAACTCTTGTGCTTGACATACCACACTTGTTGAATATCAGTGATTGTGCTAGGGGGGGGGGGGCAGGGAAACTTTGACCAACTCGTTCTCCACCAGATAAAAGTGGTGATCAAAGTCCCCCCTGTACCTTAGACCTAGAAGTGCCAAAGGAAGGGGGGCTGTACGATCAGCTTCATGGATCCGTCCCATTGGTTGTGCATCAGCTGACGCAGGGTTACGGGAGTTGTTCTGCTGAAGGCAATGGGGAACTCTCAGTCTACTTGGCTTTGAGAAGCTTGAAGTTGCTCCAGGCAGTAAGAAATGTCTATAAACCTGGGTTAATGGTTACAATGAAATTCACACAATTAGCACATTTTGGATGTACAGTGTGTTCAGAATAATAGCAGCTTGTTTATAAAAAGGTGAATAAAGTTCCAAATCCTTATAATAAAACAGCTTTTATTTCTATCAACTCAAATGCACTGGGGACACTGCACATTCTATTCCAAATCAAAACATGAAGAAAAATTGATCAGATTTGTGTTATTCCTTCATAGAAAGTGAAGAAAAGGGAATATTAGGCTGTTCCAAAAAAATATCAGTGTCTGCATTCTTCTTTACAAACTCATTCACTGTATAAACTGACAAATGTTCCACGATTTTGCTTTCATTTGAATGACTGAACTAATATTTAGTTGTATAAGGAGTGATTCTGTGCTGCACATCTGTGTTACATGGAGTCCCCCAACCGGTTACATTCCACAATTCTTCTGCATTTCTTGCTTTTAAAACCGATTTTAAATACATTACAAAGTTAAAAAGCTGATACTGTAGGAAGGTCATTATTCCCAGGTGTATGTTTGTTGGCCGGGGCTTAAAGCTCCCTCCTTTCCCACTAGAGCTCCTGAGTTAAGGGTAAGTGCACATTGTTCTTATTACTCAGTCACACTGGTTACTGGGGGACTTGATTTTAAATACACTACAAACGTATAATACTAATGGACAGTGTAGGACTCACATACAATGAGGGGCCTTGACTTGGCACGTGAGCTTACGTAGTTTGGCCAAAGTGTGGTACTAACACCGTGCCCTGGCAATTTTTCACTTTGTGAACAAATATTGGCTTTTTATTGTTCATCGCAGCGGGTCAACTCCAGAATGTGGGTCAGACTGAGCGCTGGTACAATGGTGTTTATTGCAGCTGGTAAATGCCACAGCGTGAGTTGGATCAAGGGCTGGCAATTCTTTTCAGAATTTGTGATGTCATCCCACAAGTTTTCTATTGGATTAAGGTCCTGGGTTGGTCACTCCATAAAGTCTTGTTGGTGTGGAACAAAGATGTTGCCCATTTACTGGTGAGTTTGGGGTCGTTGTCTTGTTCAAACTCCCATTTCAAGGGAATTTGCTCTTTGGCATAAGGCAACATGAGCTCTTCAAGTATTTGATGTATTGAAACTGATCCATGATCCCTGGTATGAGATAAATAGTCCCAACACCATAGTATGAGAAACATCCCCATATCATGATGTTTGTGCCCCCGGCTTCACTCTGTACTGTGACTTTAATTCAGTGTTTGGGGGTCGTCTGACAAACTCTCTGTGGCCCCTAGACCCAAAAAGAACAATCTTGCTTTCATCAGTCCACAAAATGTTGTGCCATTTCTCTATAGGCCAGTCAGTGTGTTCTTTGGCAAACTGTAAGCTCTTTAGCACGTCTTTTTTTCAGCAATGGGACTTTGCGGGGGCTTCTTACCGATAGCTTGGGCTTGATAAGGCTTGATAAAGGGCCCGGGCGGCCCGAAACGTTGCCCTGTTTAAAATGATTTGATGCAATAAAATACACGTTTGTTCATATCTACGGTGTGCTGCTGATATCTGCTCTGATTGGATAATTTGGCCCTGTAACAGGCGTGGGTCCTTCAGTACAGCACCTGGTACCGCAAAGGTATGTGTTCGAGGTTTTAAGCTCTCTACCTCGGTTCTTGCCGATAGTTTGACTTCACATAGTCGTCTTCTAATTGTAACAGTATCACAGGGAACTTTACTCCTTCTTTCATCTTCCTGGAGCTGATCATTGGCTGAGTCTTTGTTATTTTGCCTATTCTTCTATCCATTCCAATGGTCGTTTTGTGTTTTCTTTCAGGTTTTGGTGCCATTTTAAAGCATCTGATATTGTTTATGTTGAGCAGCCGATCATTTTCTGCACTTCTTTATATATTTTCCCCTCTCCAATCAAGTTTTGAATCAAAATACTCTGTACTTCTGAACACTGTCTGGAACGAGCCATTTTACTCAGATTATCAGAGAGAAATTCACTAGAACCAGCAGCACAACATTTGCTCCTTCCGTAGGAATAAGAGCCGTAATTGACTCCTGTTTGTACAGAATGAATGGGATCACTAATTGTACTCCACACTACTATTGTTTGCAACAATCCTCAATCAATGATTCAATGACACAGAATCAGCAGCAAGTCAGGACTGTTGGGTCTGTTGGTTTCTATTCCTCTACTAAACCTACTAGTTCATTATTTGCCATATAGAAATATCATTTCTACCAAAAACAATGATTGATCAGGTTAGTGATGTTGGACTATTATTATTCTGATCATAACTGTAATTATATCTGTATAATACACAAAAGCCATGAATATCCTGTAAATTATATCCTTATAAACGGTGAGTTCTGATGTCATCAGTTATAAACGGTGAGTTCTGATGTCATCAGTTATAAACGGTGAGTTCTGATGTCATCAGTTATAAACGGTGAGTTCTGATGTCATTTCTGTCACATGACTGACTGAAACTTGTGTATTATAATAAATAAAGTACCCCCAGTTGTAAAATATGAGGATATTATAAGTTACCTCGGAGTTCCATGACCTGTATAAAAACACTCAGCCTTCGGCCTCGTACTTTTATATGGTCATGAAACTCCTCGGTAACTTATAATATCCTTATATTTTACAAGAGGGGGTACTTTATTCACTATATTATGTACTGTAACTCAATATCCAAACGTTATGGGGCAGATTTATCAAGGGTTGGGGGAATTTTTGAAGATAAAAAATGTGACATTCGAAGTAATTTTTTGAATACTTTGACCATCGAATAGAATACTACGACTTCGAATTTAAATTGACTTTGATTCGAAGTAAAAATCATTCGACTATTCAACCATTTGATAATACTGTAAGTACTGTCTCTTTAAAAAAAACTTTGACTTCAATACTTCACAAAATTAAAGTGCTGAAGTGCTATGTTGGCCTATGGGGACCTTCCAGAGCAATTTTTGAAGTTTTTTATATTCGAAGGAAAATCTTACGATAAAATCGTTAGAATCATACGATCATAGTACGATCGTACGATGAATAAAATCCTCCGACTTCGAATGTCGGAGGATTCTATTCGATGGTCGAATTTAGAAGTATTTTCCACTTCAAAATTCGACCCTTGATAAATCTGTATAGAATGGAGCCAGTGGGGTGGAGAAAAAGAAGGTGGAAGATGAAAATGTCATTCTGTATGAACTCTGACAACTTAACAGCAGAGCTGACACTTTGTCATTTTGTTCATATTTAGAGATTTTAACACAATTGTATATATAACAATATATTTGATGGGAATGGATCACTTTTATTCCAGCGCAATTCAGATTTACATGAATATCAATTTGGTGACATAATCATATTAAAAATATAAATTCAAGTTGCCTAAATCTGTATATTTTTCCCTATAACTGGCATCAAGAGTGAGGCAGGCGGAGCTGATTATTCTGACTTGATACCGTATAATGTAACTGGACTTTTAAGGGAAAGTTGTGTCTCTGTACAACAAACAATGTGGGATCGGCCATTTTGGCTGCACACTGTGCCCATGATTATAACACACTGGGGCTCATTTATCAACACTGGGCAAATTTGCCCATGGGCCGTAACCAATAGCAACCAATCAGTGCTTGGCTTTTTTCAGGCAGCTGCAGGTAGAACAATGAATGCAACAATCTGATTGGTTGCTAAGGGTAATTGCCCATGGGCAAATTTGCCCACTGTTGATAAATGACCTCCAATGTGTATCTCATATGGGAATTCATAAAGGGAAAATACTACTCGTTTCTTTATCTTTTTCCATTAGACTAATCATTTCCAGAAATGAAGAAATCTTTGTATGTGCTAGCGTTAATTCACTCGCGTAGCGCATTTTCGTTTATTTGCCGATTCCCTAACGGACGCTGGCATAAATTCGCTAGTGTTACTTCGCACCCGCATGGCTGGCGAATTTGCGCAACAGACGTAACTACGCAAATTCACTAACGCGCAAATTTTTCTGAACGCTACCTTTTACGCCAGACTTCCTTTGCCACCTCAGACCAGGCGAAGTGCAATAGAGTAGATAGGGATTGCTTCAAAAAAAGTTAAAAAATTTTCTAAGTCCCAAAAAACGCTGGCGGTTTTTCTTTTTTTATGGGTGATAGGCTGAAAAAGATCGAAACATTTTTTGGGGCTCCCCTCCTTCCCCCCTACATTTCCTAACTCATGGCAACTTAACTATACAGTGGGCACATGTGTAGGGCAAAATAAACATTTTATTGAAGGTTTCCCAGGCTTGTGTAGTGCTGCTACATATACCTCCATTGTAACTTCAATTTGGCGCCATATGCAAATTAAGCATCGCTAGCGTAACTTCGCTTTGCTTGGTGAATTAACGCCAGCGCAACTTCACAACCTTACACTTCCCCTGAGCGCAACTTCGGATTTTAGTGAATTTGCATAGCGCTGGCGAAAATACGTCTAGCAAAGTGCGGCAAAGCGGACGCTGGCACAACTACGAATCTTAGGGGCTGATTCACTAAGGGTCGAATATCGAGGGTTAATTAACCCTCGATATTCGACTAGGAATTAAAATCCTTCGACTTCGAATATCGAAGTCGAAGGATTTAGCGCAAATACTGCGATCGTGCGATCGAAGGATTATTCCTTCGATCAAACGATTAAATCCTTCGAATCGAACGATTCGAAGGTTTTTAATCCAACGATCGAAGGATTATCCTTCGATCAAAAAAACTTAGGCAAGCCTATGGGGACCTTCCCCATAGGCTAACATTGGGTTCGGTAGCTTTTAGCTGCTGAAGTAGGGGGTCAAAGTTTTTTTTAAAGAGACAGTACTTCGACTATCGAATAGTCGAACGATTTTTAGTTCAAATCCTTCGATTCGAAGTCGTAGTCGAAGGTCGAAGTAGCCCAAAAAATACTTTGAAATTCGAAGTTTTTTTACTTCGAATCCTTCACTCGAATTTAGTGAATCGGCCCCTTAGTGAATTTGCCCCTATAGAGAGAGAAAAAGATCTGTGTGTAAGGACAGCCTGTAGGAGGAGATCTAGAGCTGCTGGCAGTTGGTATTTCCACAAGTGTCACTTTTCTTCACTATAATCTTACGTTTGGACAGAAGGAGGAGACTTAACCTCAGGTGGGAGTTTATATTGATATTCACATATTAAAGCCCCATTGGTATGTTGAAAAACCGTAGGACGTCTTAGTGGTGGGCGAGGTGATTACTGTTCGTGTAAAATGCGATCTTTCTCCATTACACTTGGTATTTGTACAAATGTCTCACCTGCAACAGAACCAGATAATAAAAATCATTGTCATTGGTTTCCAGCTCTAATTAAGAAGTGATCTTTCAGTATGTTATAGATATAGAATGACTAATGGATAAATCAAATTATCTGAAAGGATAATCAGTTTTTCAGTTGGCCTTTATTTATTTTTTTTATAGTTTTTTAATGATTTGCCTTCTTCTGACTTTCCAGCTTTCAAATGGGGGTCACTGACCCCATCAAAAACAAATGCTCTGTAAGGCTACAAATGAATTGCTTTTGCTACTTTTTATTACTCATTTTTCTATTCCGGCCTCTCCTATTCATATTCCAGTCTCTTATTCACATCAATGTATGAATAGCTGAAATTGCAAACTAGAGAGCTGTTGAAATAAAAGCCAAAAAAAAAAAAAATAATAAAAAAGCAAATTGTCTCAGAATATCACTCTCTACATCATACATATGAGCAGATTAATCAAGGGTTGAATTAAAAATTTTAATTTTTTTGTTTTTTTTTTATGGCCAAAACTGTCAAATTTTAGATTTATCATACACTGGCCCTTTAAGAACCGAATTGCTGTTTTAGTGAATGGGAGATGTCCTGGGATCAATTTGGAGTTTTCGGGTCGATCCTATTCACCCAAGTTTTGAAAATTCGATTTTTTAAATACAGATTTTGAAAAACTCTCTTGAATTCGAAATTGGACCCTTGATCTGAATCTGCCCCTAAAAGTTAGTGTAACTTGAAAAATAGCTGTGAAGTTCGAAACATGTCATGTGTTGGTGAATAAAGGCACTTTGCAGCAGATTTCTTTGCTTTATGGTGTCTGTACCCATATTTTGGATTCACTGAACGTGTGCTTTGGGTGGAAGCAAGGGTTTAGGATACCAGAAGAAAACATTAAAGGGATACTGTCATGGGAAAACGTGTTTTTTTCAAAACACATCAGTTAATAGTGTTACTCCAGCAGAATTCTGCACTGAAATCAGTTTCCCAACTGCCCCCAATCATGTGACTTGTGCTCTGATAAACTTCAGTCACTCTTTACTGCTGTACTGCAAAATTGACAAAATGTCTAGCCCCATGTCAGATTTCAAAATTGAATATAAAAAAATCTGTTTGCTCTTTTGAGAAATGGATTTCAGTGCAGAATTCTGCTGGAGCAGCACTATTAACTGATGTGTTTTGAAAAAAACATGTTTTCCCATGACCGTATCCCTTTAGGGTAAATATACCAGTCCACTCTGATCTCCTAGAAAATGGAAATTGCTCTTATCTGATCTTCAGTGTGATATAATATTATTGGTCCTGCCCATCCTCAGTCAGGTATAGGTCAGTAGGACATCATTTTGAACAAAGTTTGGAGTGGGAGTTACAGTGGCTATCGTTGGCCTAGGCATGGCCAGCAAAACTGAACATTATGTTTAGACGTGTGAAATGCATTCTCAATGGTGTTACTGGTTTTCTAAACACACAGCGTGGACTCCTCTACCTGCAGGTTACGTGCTGTTAGTAAGGTGTGAGTTAGCATAAGGTCGTCTCCAGCCAGAAGGAATTACACAAAGTCAAGCTGAAGAGCATCAGTTCCATGAGACTCACACGCAAAGTACTTGGCCAATAAAGCCCATGTGCAACAGTTCATTGCCCTCCAATGCCTCCAGGGCTACAGAGCAATCACTGTGACTCAGTCTGACATTTAAAGGCTGATTCAATCATTACGTTTAATAGACAACTGCCACCTGAGAGTGATGTAACCCGTGCAGGCTCCATTTATTAACCCCTTTTCAAAGGGAGATCCTTTCCATTCTATACTGTAATGTGTAATGGAAAACAGATTCTGTATAGTTAGTGCGTGAGTTAAAGCCCATGGGAGCCACTGAATGCATTTCTAACTAGGAGCCCATTCCAGCAGAAAATTGCAAGTGGATTGCCATGTGTATTTCTAATCAGCACTTACAGTGAGGTGTCTTCTCGCTTCTTCATGCACTGAAAAAGAAACAGGTTTCAATTAGCAACAGGAATCCATGGAATGTCTGCGCTACACCAACACGTCAGGGCCAGGCACCGGCTTGAGCTTAAAGGAGACCTACAGCAGTAACTTGATGCATTAGCAAGGCGATCGTCAAGTTGTTAAAATAAGGATGAAATAATGATTATGAGATTTATATTTTAATGGACATGGGGATACATCTAAAAGGGTGTAAATTTGTACAAACATAATTCATTTTCCAGACTTAACCAATGGGAACCGACATACAATGGTGCCGAAGGTGGGAGGGAGCTTTGAAGAACACTGGCAGGTATGTAGTGAATAAAGTAGCCCCTCTTGTAAAATATAAGGATATTATAAGTTACCGAGGAGTTTCATGACCATATAAAAGTACGAGGCAGAAGGCCGAGTGTTTTTATACAGGTCATGGAACTCCGAGGTAACTTCTAATATCCTCATATTTTGCAACTGGGGGTACTTTACTTATTATAATACACAAGTTTCAGCGAGTCATGTGACCGAAATGACATCAGAACTCACCGTTTATAACTGATGACATCAGAACTCACCGTTTATAACTGATGACATCAAAAATCACCGTTTATAATGATATCATTTACAAGATATTCATGGCTCATGTGTATTATATAGTGGATAATGTACCCCCTACTGTAATTTATAAAGATATTATTAGTCACCGAGGAGTTATGTGACCATATAAAAGCACGAGGCCACAGCCAAAAGCAATATCGAGTTGATCTATTGTAAATGATAAATTGTCAGAATTGGCTAATTAAGTTCTGCTGAGTTCATAGGTTCAAGAGCTCCATATTTTTAATAAACTAGGCCCACCTAAGGGAAATAAGGGACATTAACTAAATGTATAGGCGTTCATTCTCGTATGCTAATTAATTGGGGAAAGAGTGCCATGATAAGCTGAGTATGAGAAAATAACTTGAGCAGCTACGTCCCAGGAAATATTTTCTAATAATGGAACTATGGTGGATGGGTGAGCTGGAGGGGGTTCCTTTAGAGGTGTACAACGAATTCAAAGCTAATCGCATGGTTTTTTGCAGAAAGCAGATTGTATTCTCCAAAAAGAGGGCCAACATGGTAACATCAAGATAAATCAATATGTCAACAACTTCCAAATCCTATTGAGACATTCAGTCCCACTGTTACAGGAACTAGTTTGTTTGGTTCTTATTTTGAGTCTAAAGAATGTTAATAAACTTATGAGCGGTCAATTCTCTCCATTCTGGATTTCCAATACTTACTGGTTTGAAAATGGTCTCTCTCTTTGCGAACAAAAAAAAAGAGGATAATCAGCGCCCCCACCACTACTGCTGCCGCTATGGCCTCCACTGGGAGCACATCTTTCTTGTCTGAGTAAAGAAAACAGAAAAGATCTGAGCTACACAAGGGCAATACACACAATTTCCAAAATAAATATGGAATGCTGTAAGATATTATACACCAGGGGTCCCCAACCCCTTTTCTCCCATGAGCCACATTCATTCATATAAAAGAGTCGGGGAGCAACACAAGCATGAAAAAAGTTCATGGGGTTCCAAATAAGGGCTGTGATTGGCTATTTGGTAGCCTCTAGGCCTGGCAGCTACATTGAGACTCTGTTTGGCAGTACATCTTGTTTTCATGCAACTAAAAGTTGCCTCCAAGCCTGGAATGAAAAAATAATCTCCTGCTTTGAGGCCACTGAGAGCAGCATTTGGTTGGAGAGCAACATGTTGCTTTTGAGCTACTGGTTGGGGATCACTGTTATACACAGTCACTATTTATGGGGTCTAGTTGGGCCTCTGTATTTGAAATGAGACTATTTTGCATCCCAGTCCAGACCTGGAAAAATTGTATTCTAGTTCTTCAGTCTTTTGAAAACCCATTGTATGAAAAAATACCGCTGAAACCCAAGGCTGTTGGTCAACCTTTCGCCTGTTTTCAGTCAGACCCACGCTCAGCATTGTCCACAAACAATCAGATTGATTTCAGATCTGAACCATGCAGTTCATTGTTGAGCGTTACAGTATCATTCATAATTGTAGCATGTTGATTAATCACCTAATGGAAATATTAACGACTCTCTGTAATTTCAATCAAAATAAAACGTCATTTTCTTGATGCTCTGCAGAGTCACATGGCAGCTCTCCGAGAGATCTTAGGTTAATGAGATGAATCCACCGCACTCTTGCAATTCACACGCTCTGCACTGGTGGTACTGGCCCTCCGTTGACCTGGCTATGTCCCATAGCAACAGCAAGATTTTCACGGATCCACACACTCAATTTTCTGCAGTTGGGGAGCTTACCCCTTTTATTATATCACCAACAGTATCAACGTTTTGGGGGAGTACAGAACTGATGAAGAAACGTTGATACTGTTGGTGATATAATAAAAGGGGTAAGCTCCCCAGCTGCAGAACATTGAGTGTGTGTGGATCTGTGAAAATCTTGCTGTAGCTCTCAGAGAAGGCAGGTAGAAAGTATTGCAGAATACTGCAACATTGTCCTGATCTAAATAGCCCATCTAACATCTTTAGAGTCACACATTGAGATTCAGGGAGATTAGTCGCCCAGCGACAAATTGCCTATTCTTCAGGCGACTAAGTGCTCCGAGTGCCATCCCACCAGAAATTTAGATTCTAGCTGGCGGGAAGGCAGATCGGGGAGATTAGTCACACAAAGAAGAGGTGATTTGTCATTGGGCGACTAAATCTCCCCAAATCTCCACGTGTGTCTCTGCCCTTAGTAGGTTTGGGCACTAATCTAGTGTCAGCCTAGTGTACCATCAGCCTTGTCCT
This sequence comes from Xenopus laevis, assembly GCF_017654675.1. Classification (NCBI taxonomy): domain Eukaryota; kingdom Metazoa; phylum Chordata; class Amphibia; order Anura; family Pipidae; genus Xenopus; species Xenopus laevis. The sequence continues at coordinate 5,848,033 of NC_054374.1, forward strand.
TATTCCCTGCCTCAAGGTGATGGATGATCCCTTTTCTGAAAACAAAGTAAAAGGTGCTTCCCATTTGGCTACATTCTGTATCACCAGATAAAGGCTTTGTATATGTAAACAAAGTAAAAAAAACTCAAGCATAGGGCATATGTAGAACCCCCATTGTACATTTTTCAGGGGACCAGAAAAAAATTTGGTAAAACCCGGGAAAATGTAAAACGAGGGAAATGTGTGAAAGTAACTTTTTCTTCAAGTACTGAAAGGATATAAGCATAGGAGTCACATTTTACTTTGAGATACAATATTTAGGGGCCCATTTACTTAGTTCGAGTGAAGGAATAGAGGAAAAAGTTCGAATTTCGAATGGTCGAATATGGCTACTTCGACCATCGAATGGGCTACTTCGACCTTCGACTACGACCTTCGAATCGAACGATTCAAACTAAAAATCGTTCGACTATTCGACCATTCGATAGTCAAAGTACTGTCTCTTTAAAAAATTCTTCGACCCCCTAGTTCGCCACCTAAAACCTACCGAGGCCAATGTTAGCCTATGGGGAAGGTCCCCATAGGCTTCTTAACAATTTCCTGATCGAAGGAATATCCTTCAATCGATGGATTAAAATACTTTGAATCGTTCGATTCGAAGGATTTAATCGTTCAATCAAACGATTATTCCTTCAATCGTTCGATCATAGGAATAGCGCAAAATCCTTTTACTTTGACGGCTGAATATTGAGGGTTAATTAACCCTCGATATTCGACCCTAGGTAAATGTGCCCCTTAGTGTGTTAATAACAAGGGTTAAACATTGCAGTGTTAGGGGTTATTTATCAAGGTCCGAATCTATCTCAGTATTTCTAAGTTAGAAATCCGAGCAACTCTGATTGCCCGAATGGACCTTATTTATGAAGAAAAAAGCCCGGAAAAATAGTCGGAGCTTTCCCCGAAAACTCCGAATTGTTCAGTGTTTTGCACAAAAACTAAGATTTTTTTGTAGTTTTCATCGTGATTGGTGCTGGACTGTATAAGGGATACACTCATTGCAACTGACCAGTTACAGGCACAACCATCACAAAATATACATCTGGTTACCCTCCACCACCAGCTCAAAATTTTTCGTTTCAGTCGTGTTGCTATCAGTGGCGACTGCTACACAAGTGTAGTTCCCAGCATCCTTCTTGTCTACTCTGTCGATGTTAAGCTGGAACTTCTCACTGTCCAGGTATTGTTTGTACCGAGACTTCTCCATCGTGACCACAACACCATTTTTTCTCCAGATCATCTCCGCTTGAGGGTTGGCTTTGGTGATACAGGTCAGTTGTGCGTTTTTGCCAACTTCCACCGTCACAGAGCTCTCTCCTTCCAAGATGGGAGTAACTAGAAAAAAAAAATTCTGAATAAAGTACAACTGAAACCTTAAAAGTTGGCAGTGAGAACCTGGAAACAACAAATCTATGTGTGTTCATTATTAACTGAAAGGGATACTGTCATGGAAAACATGTTTTTTTCAAAACGCATCAGTTAATAGTGCTGCTCCAGCAGAATTCTGCACTGAAATCCATTTCTCAAAAGAGCAAACAGATTTTTTTATATTCAATTTTGAAATTTGACATGGGGCTAGACATATTGTCAGTTTCCCAGCTGCCCCTGGTCATGTGACTTGTGCCTGCACTTCAGGAGAGAAATGCTTTCTGGCAGGCTGCTGTTTTTCCTTCTCAATGTAACTGAATGTGTCTCAGTGGGACCTGGATTTTACTATTGAGTGGTGTTCTTAGATCTACCAGGCAGCTGTTATCTTGTGTTAGGGAGCTGCTATCTGGTTACCTTCCCATTGTTCTTTTGTTTGGCTGCGGGGGGAGATATCACTATCATGCAGTACAGCAGTAAAGAGTGATTGAAGTTTATCAGAGCACAAGTCACATGCTTAGAAATGGTCATATAACATACTAAAAGTTAACTGGTGAAGATGAACCACTCCTTAACTCTAAGCACAAACCCCATTCTATTTTATTTGTTGTATATGTGGCACAAAATTCAGGCCCTTTAGACCCTATATCTGGCTGTGCAGGGGGACCTCTGACGGGCCACAATGTCTGGCCAAAAATCGGCCAGATGTCAGTCGGGCAGGTTTCATTTTCCCGTTGGATATGGGTCCGTATCAGTTAGTTGATGCAGCACTCGCTCTGATGGCTCATATACCCACTGTTGTAATCCAATCATTTGGCCCCAGGGCCAGCGATTGGTTTAGAGCCCGATAATATCATTCACCTTAGATGGGCATATCAGCCAGGCTGGATTTAAAAATAGTTTGTCCCCAGGCCGGTCTCACCTTCCACCTAGGGTTGCCACCCGGCCTGTATTTTACCGGCCTAGCCGCTAAAACACCTGCCAACGCCGGGGCCGGTATTACAAATTTACCGGCAATGTAGTTGGCGGTAATTTGTAATACCCTTAACAAAGGCCTTGGCCCTCTGGTGGAAACTTACAGTTTCTTCCTCTTCTGGGCAGTTTGTGTCGTGGCCACGCCCCTTTTTGTGACATGGTCCCTGTGTCCCCACCCCTTTTTGTGTCATGGACCGCCCCTTTTGTTCCTGCCCCTGGCCGGTAACATTATTTGGAAAAGGTGGCAACCCTACTTCCACCCCCTCCCTGCGCTCTCACCTCTCTCACCTTCTTCTGCTGCAGTTTCCTGATTATTGGGGACTGGGCCCTAGTTCATTGTCAGCTAGCAGGCAACATGCCATCCCCAGCAATTAGCCACCCTATGCTCGGGCCTTTGTGGCCTGCCCACATATCTCCACATATTCGTGTAAAAGACACTTGTTTGGCAACTTTGCCAAATGAGTGGACCTTATAGTGTACACCAGTGATCCCCAACCAGTAGCTCGCGAACAACACGTTGCTCTCCAACCCCTTGGATGTTGCTCCCAGTGGCCTCAAAGCAGGGGATTATTTTGGAAATCCTGTCTTGAAGGCAAGTTTTGGTTGCATAAAAACCAAGTCTACAACCAAACAGAGTCTCCTGTAGGCTGCCAGTCCACATAGGGGCTACCAAATAGTCAATCACAGCCCTTATTTGGCACCCCAGGGACTTTTTTCTTGCTTGTGTTGCTCCCTCTTTTTACATTTGAATGTGGCTCATGGTTAAAAAGGTTGGGGACCCCTGGTGTACAGCCACCTTCAGTTTGATGAAACAACTTACATCTGACATCCAGCATGACAGATAATTTGACTGTATTGTCCCGCTTCAGCAAGCATATAAAGCTGACTCCATTGTCCTCAGTAGATAGTGGGTAAACGCAGACTTGGCTGATATTCACGTTGTCGTTAGAGGAGACATCCACTTGACGTGTTCCCCGGTACCAAATCAATTCCTCATCCCCAGTGTTATCAAAAACTTCACACTTTAGACTTGCCGTTTCACTGATATTGAGTTGCAGAAGAGAACTTGTATTTTTGCCATTTAGTTCCAGGCGCACCGCTATGGAAACAAATATTATAAAGGGATTATAGTGTCTACATTGTAAAACTGTTCATATAGAGGCAAAGCTTTAGAAAGGAATGACATATTAACAGTAATAACATATTAATACTATATAATATTGATTCATATAAAAACACTTGTTCCTCTCTGCCAGACTGCACCGTGATTTTGGATATTATTTGCTCCACTGTGTCACACTAAGGGGCACATTTACTTAGCTCGAGTGAAGGATTAGAATAAAAAATACTTTGAATTTCGAATGTTTTTTTTAGGCTACTTCGACCTTCGAATCGAACGATTCGAACTAAAAGTCGTTAGACTATTCGACCATTCGATAGTCAAAGTACTGTCTCTTTAAAAAAAAACTTTGACCGCCTACTTCGCCAACTAAAACCTACCGAGGTCCCCATAGGCTTTCTAACCAATTTCTGATCGAAGGTAAATCATTCGATCGATGGATTAAAATCCTTCGAATCGTTCGATTCAAAGGATTTAATCGTTCGAACGAACGGTTATTCCTTAGATTGTTCGATTGAACGAATTGCGCTAAATCCTTTGACTTCGATATTCGAAGTCTAAGGGGCCCATTTACTTAGTTCGAGTGAAGGAATAGAGGAAAAAAGTTCGAATTTCGAATGGTCGAATATGGCTACTTCGACCATCAAATGGGCTACTTCGACCTTCGACTACGACCTTTGACTTCGAATCGAATGATTCAAACTAAAAATCGTTCGACTATTGGACCATTTGATAGTCGAAGTACTGTCTCTTTAAAAAATTCTTCGACCCCCTAGTTCGCCACCTAAGACCTACCGAGGCCAATGTTAGCCTATGGGGAAGGTCCCCATAGGCTTCCTAACAATTTCCTGATCGAAGGAATATCCTTCGATCGATGGATTAAAATTGAATCGTTCGATCGTAGGAAGAGTGGTAAATCCTTCGACTTCGATATTCGAAGTCGAAGGATTTTACTTAGACGGTCGAATATCGAGGGTTAATTAACCCTCGATATTCGACCAATAGTAAATGTGCCCCTATGTAAAAATAATGATCTATGATATTCTTTGCCATATTGAAAATATCATATAAATATGAAATAAACCAAGTAGAATTGTTTTGTGCCCAGTAAAGATTAATTTTATCTTAATTAGGATCAAGTACAAGCTACTGTTTTATTATTACAGAGAAAAATTGAATTATTCAATTAAAATGGAGTCTTTGGTAGATGGCTTTCCTGTAATTCATAGCTGTCTGGATAATTAGGTTGCCAGATAAGAGATACCATACCTGTATCACATATACAGTATTCCAGTAGCAGATACAGAAGTCCCTTAAATTAGTTTGGCCGAGGACCCCCTTATATCTGTCATTTTATTAAAGGGATACTGTCATGGGAAAAAAAAAAAATATTCAAAATGAATCAGTTAATAGAGCTGCTCCAGCAGAATTCTGCACTGAAATCCATTTCTCAAAAGAGCAAACAGATTAAAAATATTCAATTTTGAAATCTGACATGGGGCTAGACATATTGTCAATTTCCCAGCTGCCCCAAGTCATGTGACTTGTGCTCTGATATACTTCAATGACTCTTTACTGCTGTACTGCAAGTTGGAGTGATATCACCCCCTCCCTTTTCCCCCCAGCAGCCAAACAAAAGAACAATGGGAAGGTAACCAGATAGCAGCTCCCTAACAAAAGATAACAGCTGCCTGGTAGATCTAAAAACAACACTCAATAGTAAAATCCAGGTCCCACTTAGACACATTCAGTTACATTGAGAAGGAAAAACAGCAGCCTGCCAGAAAGCATTTCTCTCCTAAAGTGCAGGCACAAGTCACATGACTGGGGGCAGCTGGGAAATTGACAAAATGTCTAGCCCCATGTCAGATTTCAAAATTGAATATAAAAAAAATCTGTTTGCTCTTTTGAGAAATGGATTTCAGTGCAGAATTCTGCTGGAGTAGCTCTATTAACTGATGTGTTTTGAAAAAAACATGTTTTCCGATGACAGGATCCCTTTAAGGACTATAAAACATTACTGTATCAGCCATTGTTACTATAGTATAACAAAGAAGTATCAGGGAAAGCAAACATTCTTCCCATATGTCACCCTAACTTCTCTTTAGGATGCTCCCGCCCACTGCTCCAGCCTCCCCCAAAGTGGGAACCCAGACTTACCTGTCACAAGGTGCATAACAAGTAGGGGTCCAAGGACCAAACACCAGCAGAGATTCATTATAAGAACAAGGTCAACTGGAAAAGAAAATCATTGGACAGTTTAATCCGAACTTGAAAAGAGAGTGAAAATAGAATAACACAAAGCAACAATACATACAGTAACAGATCTGGCCAGATATTGATGCTGCTTTTTATACAATGGAAAAATTGAATTAAAACAAATACATAAGCCAGTAGTATACTGTTTTATATTCTACCTACAATTCAACAATAATCATAAGCCCATTTTGTATTCCACTTACATCTCAATAATAAACAAAAAACAAAGTCCATGTGTAGCCAATAGACATTAAGGGGCCGATTCACTAAGCTCGAGTGAAGGATTCGAATGAAAAAAATTCGAATTTCGAAGTATTTTTTGGGTACTTCGACCATCGAATTGGTTAAATTCGTTCGAATTCAAACGAAATCGAACGATTCGAACGAAAAATCGTTCGACTATTCGACCATTCGATAGTCGAAGTACTTTCCCTTTAAAAAAAACTTCGACCCCCTACTTCGGCAGCTAAAAGCTACCGAAGTCAATGTTAGCCTATGGGGAAGGTCCCCATAGGCTTGCCTGTGATTTTTTGATCGAAGGATTTTCCTTCGATTGTTGGATTAAAATCCTTCGAATCGTTCGATTCGAAGGATTTAATCGTTCGATCGAACGAAAAATCCTTTGATCGATCAATCGCAGGATTTGCGCAAAATCGTTCGACTTCGATATTCGAAGTCGAACGATTTTAGTTCACAGTCGAATATCGAGGGTTAATTAACCCTCGATATTCGACTCTTGATGAATCGGCCCCTAAGGGGCCGATTCATGAAGCTCGAGTGAAGGATTCGAATTAAAAAAACTTCGAATTTCGAAGTGTTTTTTGGCCTACTTCGACCATCGAATGGGCTACTTCGACCTTCGACTACGAATCGAACGATTCGAAGTAAAAATCGTTCGACTATTTGACCATTCGATAGTCGAAGTACTGCCTCTTTAAAAAAAACTTCGACCCCCTACTTCGGCAGCTAAAAGCTACCGAAGTCAATGTTAGCCTATGGGGAAGGTCCCCATAGGCTTGCCTAAGTTTTTTTGATCGAAGGATATTCCTTCGATCGTTGGATTAAAATCCTTCGAATCGTTCGATCGAAGGAATAATCCTTCGATCGTTCGATCGTAGGATTTGCGCTAAATCCTTCGACTTCGATATTCGAAGTCGAAGGATTTTAGTTCCTAGTCGAATATCGAGGGTTAATTAACCCTCGATATTCGACCCTTCATACATCTGCCCCTTAATGAAAGCAGGTTTATGTGAATAGCAAAGTCCAACTCATAGTGGAACATATTATACATCCTGAAAATAAATATTCAGTTGGCAGCTACATTGAAGATGGAATTATTTTTGCTCCACTTTACTCAAAGGAAGGGTAGATTATCTAAGAGATGTTATTCTTACCTTCAGTGGTTCCTTCTTGGCTTGGACTGGCACAGTCTATGAGAAATGAGAGTTTGTAAGTGTGAACTGCAATCGTTTTACATTTAAATTCTCCCTGAATGTTGGGTTCAATGCCAGAGATGTCACAGTTCAAGGTCTACAATGTTTTATGGACACTGAGTAAATATAAAACTGTACTTGAGAAAGGCATTCGTCTTTGCTGAATAGAGACAAACCAGTTCTTGGATTGTTTAATGGCCTGGGGAGAGGCACTAAGTGACCGTGAATGGCGTTGTTTTCTGCATTTCTGTGCCATTCACCCCTTTGGCTTTTGGGTGGGAATGTTCTCTTTCTTTATATTCTTCTTGTGTCTCTGTATAGTCAAGACAATAATAGATTTCTTACTGGCGAAGTCCAATAAACTGAAGGCCAGAGCTTTTATTTCTATCTCCTATAACTATTAGGCAAATTTCCATGGATGCCTTTGTAACTGCAATTGACTCTAAACTAAGGGTGGCCATACCGAGTTGGCAGATTATTGGCCCTTGTGTGGGGCCCTCCGACGGGCTTCCTCGATCGATACCTGCCCGAAAATTGGCCAGTTGTCGATCAGGCAGGGTTAAAAATCCCATTGGATCGTGGCCGCATCTGCCACCTGTATTGCTTAAATTATGATCCGATCATTGGGCCCTAGGGTCCGCGATAGCATCATCCCGACATCACCCACCTCAATGTGGGCATATCAGGGAGAGATCCGCTCGTTTGGATCACTATTATCCAAAGGATTTTGTAGCTATTACATTCTATGGATATAACTTATACTCATATTTATTCTAGGCCCCAAGTAGCAGTGCAATAAAGTAGATTGAAATGGTTGTGGGTATGTTTAGGTAGAGACAGATGGTCAGATGGCACACTGAGGGGCACATTTACATATGGTCGAATATCGAGGGTTAATTAACCCTCGATATTTGACTGCCGAAGGTATTTTCAATACCACAACCAATTCGAACGTTCGATTGAACGATTTTTCTTCGACCAAAAAAAGCTTGCAAAGCCTATGGGGACCTTCCCTATAGGCTAACATTGAGGTTCGGTAGGTTTTAGATGGCGAAGTAGGGGGTCGAAGTTTTTTTTTAAAGAGACAGTACTTCGACTATCGAATGGTCGAATAGTCGAACAATTTTTAGTTCGAATCGTTCGATTCAAAGTCGTAGTCGGTCGAAGTAGCCAATTCCATGGTTGAAGTAAAGTTAAGAAAGTTTTAGTGTTTGGACAGATAATTCGAATGATAATTTAGAATACGTAGAGAATATAAGTGATTTGTAAAAACAACTGCTATTGAAAGCAGAATTTGCTTAACTCCTAGTTGTTATTATTTAAACAATGTTGTAAAACTGTTAGTTCCCCAGCAGCAAAGTCAGGTCTGTTAATCAGCTCCTTGTCTTACATCGTATCAACAGTCTGAGAATAGAAAGGGACAGACACTGCTTTCAGTAGCAATATATATATATATCTACAAATAACCTAAAAACCATGGAGTATGTGTAATGAATGTATATTTTATAAGTTGCAATGTTTTACTTTTATTAGGCAAAAAATTTTTGGGGCGGAGGGGGTTGATATTCCCTTTAAGGCATGATTGTAAAAGGACCAGAAGTAAAAAAAAAAATGTATGCTTTATATCACTCCTTTCATGGCAAATGATTTGGGTTATATATATATATATATATATATATATATATATATATAATAGATAGTTATGGGTCATGTTATACAGAATGCTGAGTGTTTGCAAAATTCGGAGTGCTCGACCCTTCAAGAAAACCCTATGCAGGGTATCAGGTGCTTACTCTGGTTGACCCTTTCCTGCCCACAGGGTCCAGCATACAATGTAGAAAGTAATCCAGCAGCACACTGATTTTTGATGTGATAAGTGATATTATTTATTCAGCCCATATACATACAAGGTAAGGGCAACATTTCGGACCGCACTGGGCCCTTTGTCAAGCATACAGAATGCTCAGGACCTGGGGTTTTCCGGATAATGGATCTTTCTGTACCTTACATCTACTAGAAAATCATGTAAACATGAAATAAACCCAATAGGCTGGTTTTGCCTCCAATAAGGATTAATTATATCTTAGTTGGGATCAAGTACAAGCTACTGTTTTATTATTACACAGAAAAAGGTAATCATTTTTAATAATTTGGATTATTTAGATAAAATAATCCAAATTTGTAATATAATCCATAATCTATGGGGGACAGCCTTCCAGAAATTCATATCTTTCTGGATAACAGGTTTCTGGATAATGGACAATGTTCTTGCGTGCTTTCTGCTGTATTTAGTAGAATGTCAGTTTTATAATAAAAAAACATTGTAACTGAGAAGCTTTGCTTAGACTTTTACGTACACTTTTTCATAGAAACAATATTGTGGGCACTTTGGACTTTACAGTAGTTTCAGACGGAATTGCCACATAAATGTCTATTTCTGAGAATATGCATTTTTATTAGAGATTCAAATCAGATGAACAGACTGTACAGAGGGAAAAGCCCCACCTTATATGTGTTGTTTGAAAAAAAAAAAAAAAAAGTCACTGTCCTGTTAAAGAGGGTTTCTGGGTGGTGTAAATGAACAGGAGCCTGAGGGGTGGGAAACAAAAGTGTCTGTTGGGTACAGCGAGGCTGAATGCATTACACTATATATACAGTATATATATACATATATCTATATCATCATGAAGAGAGTGCAACTCCTGGGTTGTGTGTGTATATATATATCTATTTATGATCAATGAAGGAAAAGTCCACACTCATGGGTCTTGTGAAAACAAACTACTTATTCCTATAAATAAACACGAAGTAGTTTGTTTTCACAAGACCCATGAGTGCGGACTTTTCTTTCATTGATTGTACAATTCTTTGTTCCAGCACCTGGGCAGTAACCAATGCTCTTTGTGCACCAGGCCCACTTTTCTTTATATCTATTTATGTATATATTCATGTTGCTTAGCCGTGCTGTGTACTTTCCTGAGAAAGACAATGTAATACATTCAGCTAATGGCAAGTGTTGAGGATTTTACTGCAGTAACGGAACTATAATCGCAGGGGCCCGGGTGCAGGTAGAGCAGACTGGTCCCCAGGCCCGGACAGACAATCTGTGGGTTCTGGCAAAAGCCAGAGGGGCTGCTATAAGGTCCCATAGAAAGTCAGTATTTAGTGGGCTGGTGGGGGCTGTTTGAGCCTCTATGTGGGCTGATTGGGCCTCTGTGTACCTGAAATGCCAGGGCCTACTTTAATTCTCAGTCCGGACCTGCTGGTCCCCCACACCCCTCCGCATTTTCCAGTGCTCCTTTGCATCGACGCAAGTGTCCGGGGGGTCCCAAGGTGGTGGGAGAACCCCCTGCTCCACTGGAAGTTCAGCCCTTGATTTTCTCTTATCTTTACTTCTATACAGGACTGTGGCATGTGGATGGTGAAGGGTTATTATTATATAAATATACAGTGCAAATGTTTTCATGCTCTACTGCAACAGCCCCTGTGGTTACTAAATGATGGAATTGTTGGGTGCCAGTTGGGCTTTGCTAAGAAGTTAATTTTCTGCAAATCATTTCTCACACTTGCCATTAACTAAGAACCAAGTTATTGCATCCAGACTTGTTTTGGTTTGTTTTTGTTTGTTTGTTGAGCCCTTCCTCCCCCTGGAAAATGTCCTCCTGGTGCCTATGCAAATGACTTGCGTGGGGACAGGGGTGTCACTGCAGAGGAGGCAGACCCTGCGATTTCAGGGGGGCCCGGGAGTGTAGGTGGGCCCATCAAGGCCATAATTCATGAGCAATTTCAATACAATGTATCTTGGTAGAACAACTCTACTTACCAATGTTTTGGGGCCCTAAATTGAGCCCAGTAACACCTGGTTATATAATTGTATGGGGGGTGGCAAACTGTGGATATTGGCAAATGCCAGGGGGCCTGCTGTAAGATGCCATAGACAGTCACTATTTATTGGGCCTGGGAGGAACTGTTTGGGCATACCTCCCAACTGTCCCTTTTTCAGAGGGACAGTCCCTCTTTTTTGACAGCTCAACCCGCAGTCCCTCATTTGTACTGGAAAGTCCCTCTTTTCTCTGCACTGAACAGCCAGAAAAAGAAACAAAGTTTCTCACTTAATTGGCTTTTAGCAGAGAGCACAGAACAGCTAAAAGGTGCAAATAAGATACTTTGTAACAATTTTGAGACACAAAAACACAGTTTAGATAAGGAGAAATATTTTCAAACTTTCATAACCTGCCAAGTTTTGTAAAATGAACATGGTAATTAGGGGGTGTGGCCACAGAAGGCGGCGTGGTCAAAAATATCGCTGCGCTACGTGCGGAAAAATATTTTGTCCCTCTTTTTACTTCCAAAATTTTGGGAGGTATGGCTTGGGTCTCTGTGTACTTAAAATGCCAGCGCCTATTCTGAATCTCAGTCAGACTTGTTTATGCCCAGGAAAATGGAGGGACCCCTCACTGGGGGTACAGATAGATTTTGGGGGTTTTGATGTGTGGCTTTGTATCTACACACCTTCCAAATGGACAGCAGGACAGTCAACCAGCAGTCCCGCATTTGTACTGAAAAGTCCCGGCTTTCTCTGCACTGAACAGCCAGAAAAAGAGAAAAAGAGAGAGCCCAGAACAGCCATCAGGTGCAACTAAGATACTTTGTAACAATTTTTAGATAAGAAAATAAGTACTGTAATTGTAACAATTTAGATAAGGGTACACTGCTACCCACCCTTCCTTACTACCCGGTAGTCTTCCCACTCCACAAATCCACTGGCACCCACACACCAGCCTGAGGTTATCACATAAAAAAAAATCCTGTTGAACTTGCCATTTTTACATTATCTATAAAATTGCCACTGCATTAATTCAGTTATGTGTTATGAGTCTATTATACATGAAGGGGCAGATGTATCAAGGGTCGAATTTCGAGGGGTTAAATCCCTCGAAATTCGACTAGGGAATAGAATCGAATAGGGAATTCGGGCAAATTTACACGCTGGCGAATAGTCGAATGGGCGAATAGTCGCACGATCGAATATTCGATCGAAGGATTTTCATTTGATCAAATGATCGATCGAATGCCTTTTTATTCGATCAAAAACTTAGAAAACAAGCCTATGGGACTTTCCCATAGGCTTTTAAAGCAATTCAGTAGGTTTAATCTGGCAAAGTAGGCAGTCGAATGATTTTTAAAAGAGACAGTACTTCGACTATCGAATGGGCGAATATTCGCAGCGTTTTTGCGCTCGATCTATTCGAATCATTCTACTCAGGCGAATTTACGCCAATTCGATAGTCGAGGAGCACAAAAAACGATGCGAAATTCGAGCTTTTTTCCCTCTATTCATTCACCCGAGCTTGGTGAATGTGCCCCGAAATGTCTAATACATTCACCCGGCTATGTGTCATCATAATGCTAATATTTTATTGTCTCTCGCCGGGGGGAGCAGAACATTTTGCTCAGTGGGCTCTGATTGGCTGTTGAGAAGCTAAGCTTAGGGCTCGTCACTAATTATCCAGCAGAAAATGAGCTTCCCTGGCTGTAATATAAGCTGATGCTACAGGTTTGCTGATTATTCAATTCTGATGCTAATTGCACTGGTTTCTGTGCTGCCATGTAGTAATTATGTGTATTAATGACTAATCAGCCTTATATTGTGACATTTCTATTCTATGTGTACTGTATATTGTGAGTGGCTCCCTAAGCTCAGTAAGTGACAGCAGCACAGAGCATGTGAATCAGTGAATCAGCAGAAAAGAAGATGGGGAGCTACTGGGGCATTTCTAGCTACTTCTTTAGTTAGGCTTTAGTTGTCCTTTAAAGTAAGAGGAGCAAGAGGGAAGTTCTGGGCAGGCAAGAGAACTGCAATGTATACAGTAAGGACAGGGAACAGGCTGGATCAATACCAGTCAAACAGGACAGTACTAAATCAAAAGACAGAAACAAGCTGCTGTGTAGCCAAGGGGGCAGCCATTCAAGCACAGGATACATAGTAGATAACAGATAAGTACTATTATAGTTTATATAAACAAGCTGCTGTGTAGCCATGGGCGCAGCCATTCAAGCACAGGATACACAGTAGATAACAGATAAGTAGTATTATAGTTGATATAAACAAGCTGCTGTGTAGCCATGGGGGGGCAGCCATTCAAGTACAGGATACACAGTAGATAACAGATAAGTACTACTATAGTTTATATAAACAAGCTGCTGTGTAGCCATGGGGGCCGCCATTCAAGCACAGGATACACAGTAGATAACAGATAAGTACTACTATAGTTTATATAAACAAGCTGCTGTGTAGCCATGGGGGCAGCCATTCAAGTACAGGATACACAGTAGATAACAGATAAGTACTACTATAGTTTATATAAACAAGCTGCTGTGTAGCCATGGGGGCCGCCATTCAAGCACAGGATACACAGTAGATAACAGATAAGTACTACTATAGTTCATATAAACAAGCTGCTGTGTAGCAATGGTGGAAATTGAAAAAAGTCTATATGGCACAGGTTAAATAGTGGATAACATATAATACCATTATGTTCTACAGATCTTATCTGCTGTGTAACCTGAGCCTTTTCTCCTTTGAATGGCTGTCCCATTGCTACACAGCAGCTTATTTAAATAAATGATAGTGTTTCTAAAGCACAAACACCAGTTTTACTCATAGGCCTATGAGTAAGTGCCCCAGTAGGCACAAACGCGTTAGACGTTCATCTGTATTGTATCCTAATAAATGGATTTGAACATTTAACCACTTTTTTGGTTTATTGCCTTTGAAAAAAACACACTCTTTGTTTTGGTATTTTATACATGCACCCATAGACTGGGATGAACTGTGAGTATTTTTTCGTCTCTGTAATATACCCATTTATTAACTTCATTATTATTTTTGTGGTAGTGCCACAAATTGGCTTTTTGCACCTTTTTTCCATATGCTGTTTGCACTGACAGACACAGCATGTACCTATCAGAGCAAACACAGAACAGATTTCAGTGTGAAATTACGCAAACTATGGGAAAGATCCGAGAGGCCTAGAAAATCCAGCAATCAGCTCAGCCCTGTAACTTTTATTAGAAATGTTGGCATTTTATTAATGATCTGTTAACATAACTACTAAGCCTTTAAAGTGAGTTTGCACTCCCAGTACTTCCCGTGTTTCCTGCTCTACACTCCTAGTGCTCTCCATAATCCATATTACACATAATTTAAGTAAACCATGAACCTATCCTTTAGCCAGTAGTGGCCAATAACATCAGCTTTAAACTATAACATAAACTAAATAAACTATTGTAACCTTGAAAACACAAATAATATCTTCATAAGAATAATTCATTAAGAGTAATGAAGTGATTCAGAGTTGGACTGGCCCACAGGGATACCAGGAAAACTCCCGGTGGGCCAAGGTGTCAGTGGCCCCTCTTGCTGCTAAACTTTTGGCCTATTTCATGGCCTTTCCCTATTCTATGAGAACAAAGAGACTAAATAATTATATACCACCCAACATTTTGGAAGTAAAAAGAGGGACAAAAATTTTTTTCCCGCACGTAGCGCAGCAATTTTTTGACCACACCCCTTTCTGTGGCCACACCCCTAATTACCATGTTTGTTTTACAAAATTTTGGCAGGTTATGAAAGTTTGAAAATATTTCTCCTTATCTAAACTTTGTTTTTGTGTCTCAAAATTGTTACAAAGTATCTTATTTGCACCTGTTAGCTGTTCTGGGCTCTCTGCTAAAAGCCAATTAAGTGAGAAACTTTGTTTCTTTTTCTGGCTGTTCAGTGCAGAGAAAAGAGGGACTTTCCAGTACAAATGAGGGACTGCGGGTTGAGCTGTCAAAAGAGGGACCGTCCCTCTGAAAAAGGGACAGTTGGGAGGTATGTTTTGGAATAATAGATTATAGTATGTAAAGAAAACAAACTAGCAGAATAGAGGTTGATTGAGGAGATAAAGAATATTAGTACTGAGAGTGGGCCCCTGGTCTAAGGTTTTTGGGTGGGCCCCTGGTGTCCCAGTCCGACACTGAAGTAATTACTTTGTAGGCACACAAAAGGAAACTGAAAAGTTATGTCGCCCTCTAGTGTTAAATAAAGAAAATGCACAGTGTACTTTTCTTATAAAAGAAAAATGAAAGTCCTAAATCTGTTCTATTGTCTAAAATAGTTAAATATTAAGTAATATTCAAATAGTTACTTAATCTTTTATCTTTTCCAGTGAATTATATTCTGACACTCTGAATTAGAAGTGGTGTTTATATCTGCATCAAGAGATCACAGTGCTACGCAATATGTTGGCGCTATATAAATACATGTTAATAATAATAATTAAGCGTAAATACTAAAGCAAAGAAAATAATTTTTATATGGTCTCCCTGCACAAACCCCAGTCCAAGGGTTACCAGTAACGGAAAAAATCACTAAAGTAAGGAGGCCACTAACAATAAGTATAGTAGCAAGAGTAATTGTAAAATTTAAAGATAGTTTATTAGGACATGTATAGCCTAACACAAAATGTGAATTGTGCCAAAGGAATGGACGGCACTCCACGTGAAGAGGGAAAAAAATCTTTATTGCAAGCTCTGCAGGGATCAAACGGCCCTACCCGTTTCGGGATACAATCCCTTAACAATAGGCATACAGCATAGTGACCCCTGCTGGTTTCACATAATATTACTGTTAAAATGATTTATTTTCATCTTTATAATAAAACCAACATCCAAAAGGTAAGAACCTCAATAGTACTTTAAAATAACATGCTGTAATGCGAATTGTTAAATGGCTAATATATAGTTAATTTGGCCACTAGGTGGCAGTAAGTTTCAATACTGATACGTTTCTATAAAAATCATATGAACGTATAAAAGAGTTGCTGCATGCTAAATAATTACCTCCAAAAGCCCCTCAAACTGCTTAATACCGCTTAAAATGTGAAATACAGAACTTAAAATGAGGAACTTGATGGATGTGGGAGTTTTATGGGTTATGAAGAGGTCTCAGCAATAAACTTGAACTGTTTATGAAAAAATCTTAATACCTCGTGTCTCAAGATTACACCCTGATGTGCCAGATTTCAGCCTTTTTCAGCAGGATTCAGATTCATCTCAGATCAAGTGCCTGGCCGAACTGAATCTGAATCCTTAAAATCATGTGACTTTTCATCCCACAAATAAGGAAATATCTGGAAATACTAGTAAGTCACCCATGGATACAGGCACAGATAGAATCTTTTATTTTAGTAACCTGTCTGATTAAATGATCCATTGCCATGGTACAAAAACAGCCCCATGCTGAAGAGCTAATTACTGTTTGTCCTGCTAACAAACCTGCAATCAGAGGACTCTTTGTGTGGGAGTTGAAACAATAACCTTCCTGTCCTGACCCAAAACCAGCCCTGTGGCCAAAAGTGTACAAAACAGGACAGTGAGAATCACAATGGCTAAATCCAGCAGTTAGTAGCCTGTTGAAATAATGTTAAAGGAGAAGTAAACCCCTTATTAAAAAAAAAACCTACCCCCCTACCCTACATAGACCAGCCTAGCCTAGATGCTACCTCGGGCAAATGCCCCTAACTTTTTACTTACCCCTTAGTGCAGATTCTGGTTATTGGAGTTCACGGCAGCCATCTTTTCTTCTTCAGTTTTCATCAGGAAGTAAGTTCCGTATCAGCGCATCCTCAGTTAGAGCAGTCTTTGGGTTTTTGTCAACTGCGCATGCGCTGAAAGTCACGAAAATTGCCGAAGCGCCAGAAGAAGACCCAATGTAGGGTTTCTTCTGCGCCTTTGGTGATATAATATGTTATTGTACGGTTATTGTACTACAGTAAACATGGTCAGACTGAGCTGGCTGGACACCGGGAAAAAAATCCTTGTGGGCCCCTTGGACCTGCTACTCACTCAATTGCTACTCTGGTGTAAATTGCTGCTCTTGATGTAAAGGCAAAAATAATAAAATCCCATTTTTACTTTCCTTAATGAAAAAGACATCTATCTCCAATGTGTACCAGTGCTGGGCATGCTGTATATCAGTGTCGGACTGGGCCACCAGGATACCAGGATAACTCCCGGGGGGCCCAGGGGTCAGTGGGCCTTTTGCTTCTAACCATTTGGCCTATTTCATGGTCATTCCCTATTTCTTTATGGGGCCTAATAATGGAAGAATAGAGTATAGTATGTAGAGATAAAAGAGTAGGAGAAAAAAAGGTTGAATGAGGAGAGGAGGAATAATAGTTTGTAAAGTGGGCCTATAGCCTAAGGGTTTCTGGTGGGCACCTGGCATCCCAGTCTAACACTGCTGTATATAAAGGCTTAAATAGCCAAATGTCGGCGTCTCCATTGCCTTATGGTTCCGGGTTCTTCCATGATGCAGCATCCGGTCTCCAAGTTCCGTATTACCTCAAGCTGGCGGAAGTGCGGTACTATTTTGCCCTAAGCATTTATGTCCCTGACGAAGCTGTGTAAGCAGCGAAACGCGTAGGGTTGCAAAGGTGGAAGGTGGTGTGTAGTGTTGTCATCTGGCCGCCAGTATTTTACTAATGGTTCATCCCAATGATATTAATAGGGAATAAAGATAAATATATAGGAAGGTCAGTGATCCCAATGTTATTAATAGGGAATAAAGATAAATATATAGGAAGGTCAGTGATCCCAATGATATTAATAGGGAATAAAGATAAATATATAGGAAGGTCAGTGATCCCAATGTTATTAATAGGGAATAAAGATAAATATATAGGAAGGTCAGTGATCCCAATGTTATTAATAGGGAATAAAGATAAATATATAGGAAGGTCAGTGATCCCAATGTTATTAATAGGGAATAAAGATAAATATATAGGAAGGTCAGTGATCCCAATGTTATAAATAGGGGAATAAAGATAAATATATAGGAAGGTCAGTGATCCCAATGTTATTAATAGGGAATAAAGATAAATATATAGGAAGGTCAGTGATCCCAATGTTATTAATAGGGAATAAAGATAAATATATAGGAAGGTCAGTGATCCCAATGTTATTAATAGGGAATAAAGATAAATATATAGGAAGGTCAGTGATCCCAATGTTATTAATAGGGAATAAAGATAAATATATAGGAAGGTCAGTGATCCCAATGTTATTAATAGGGAATAAAGATAAATATATAGGAAGGTCAGTGATCCCAATGTTATTAATAGGGAATAAAGATAAATATATAGGAAGGCCAGGTTTTTTTTTTGAGAAAAGGTGACAACCCTAGTGGTGTGAGTAGCTCCCACTTTTCCCAACGTAGATTTAGATAGGCAGGTTTTGCACGGAGGGAAGGTTGGAAGCGAGGGAAGGGAAATATCGGCTACTTTCGTTATTTTACATAATTACAATGCGTGAATAATATGGATACCAAAGCCTGAACACTAAGGGACAGATTTATCAAGGGTCGAATTTCGAAGTAGAAAGTACTTCGAAATTCGACCATCGAATTGAAATACTTCGACTTCGAATATCGAAGTTTTATTATTTTTCAGCAAAATTGGCCATCCCGTGATCGAAGGATTTAATCATTCGATCGAATGATTTTACGATTCTAAAGACTTAGAAAAATGTTGTAGAAGGTCCCCATAGGCTAACATAGGACTTCGGCAGGTTTAAGATGGCGAAGTATTGAAGTTGACGTTTTTTAAAGAGACAGTACTTCCATTTCCGAAGTCGTAGGATTTTACTTCGAATCAAAGTCGTAGTATACTATTCGATGGTCGAAGTATCCAAAAAATTACTTCGAAATTCGAAGTTTTTTTCTTCACAAATTCACTTCGACCCTTAGTAAATCTGCCCCTAAATATTAGAACCACCGCTGTTCCACTATGCAGGTTTTAAAGTAGGTGTTATTCTAAGGACCTGGTCCTGCACGGCTATGATATGAACAAGCAGTGAGTCGTTGTTGGTATGGGCAGTATTTTTAAATTGGAATATTGATGAAATGGTTTTAGTTACATTGGTACAACTGCTCTCTGAACTAGTTCACTTGTTAGAACAGGAGGGAACTGTGTGTTTTGAATACATTTTGTCCTAGTTTCTTTCAGTTTTGCTTCAGCACATCTGTAAATATATTTGATATTCCCTCAAGCGATGTCAGAGCCTCTCCTGCCAATATTCCAACAACAAGTTGCTTTGTGACAGACTTGGAAAGATCAATCAAACAAAATAAAGACTTGGAAAGATCACCACAGGAGTGCGCGAGGCATTGTGGGAAATGGAGTCCTACGTTTGATCAGTAAGATTTCTTTAAAGGGATACTGTCATGGGAAAAAAAAATTTTTCCAAAATGAATCAGTTAATAGGGCTGCTCCAGCAAAATTCTGCACTGAAATCCATTTCTCAAAAGAGCAAACAGATTTTTTTATATTCAATTTTGAAATCTGACATGGGGCTAGACATTTTGTCAATTTCCCAGCTGCCCCTGGTCATGTGACTTGTGCCTGCACTTTAGCAGAGAAATGCTTTCTGGCAGGCTGCTGTTTTTCCTTCTCAATGTAACTGAATGTGTCTCAGTGGGACATGGGTTTTTACTATTGAGTGTTGTTCTTAGATCTACCAGGCAGCTGTTATCTTGTGTTAGGGAGCTGCTATCTGGTTACCTTCCCATTGTTCTGTTGTTTGGCAGCTGGGGGGGGGGAAAGGAGGGGGTGATATCACTCCAACTTGCAGTACAGCAGTAAAGAGTGACTGAAGTTTATCAGAGCACAAGTCACATGACTGGGGGCAGCTGGGAAATTGACAAAATGTCTAGCCCCATGTCAGATTTCAAAATTGAATATAAAAAAATCAGTTTGCTCTTTTGAGAAATGGATTTCAGTGCAGAATTCTGCTGGTGCAGCACTATTAACTGATTCGTTTTGAAAAAAAAATGTTTTTTCCCATGACAGTATCACTTTAATAATGAGCTAATTAACTGCATGAACTCGTTGGCGACAAAGGAGACTTTTTACTCCACGCAGTTTCCAGCAGATGGCGGTCCTATTATTAGCAAGGCATTGGTCAGGAATGGACAGCTATTTTTTTTTTCGTGCGGGGGGGGCGGAGATTATAAAGTAAAGCGTGCGTCTCTGTTGTTATCCACACACCGGAAATGGATTGGTAGAACTTTGACTGGAACGCAGGTCTGGCTCTAGACGCAGGACGGAAACGGGGCATGGAATATAGAACGCAGTGCGACGGGTGCACTGGGAAGACAGGAAGTGGGGCACAACTAAGGCAATGCGAATGTCAGCGCGGTTGCTAGGCGCAGAGCGGAAGTGAGGCTTGTGGAGCAGGTGTGCGGTATTTGCCGCTGGTTAGTGTGAGTACAGCAGTATGGATAACCCGGCTTTTCCCTGCCTGTGCGCTCTGTTGTTGTTGTTGGGGACCCTGTGCCCGGTGTGTCCCTCCGCCACTAAGAAAGACATGTTGGATTACTCGGAGACGCACGACCATTATTATAACTATAAACAACTGACTGATCTTCTCCGAGCCCTTGAACAGGCGCACCCGGAACTCGCCAGCTTGGGCAGCCTGGGCCGCTCGGTGGAGGGGAGAGAGTTGTGGTACATGAGACTCACTGTAGAACCCCACGCGGTGCCCCCGGAGCGGCCGAAGTTTAAGTACGTGGGGAACATGCACGGGGATGAGACGGTGTCCCGCCAGGTGCTCATTTACCTCACACAATACCTGTTGGCTCAGTACGGCCGGGACGAGCGCGTCACTCACCTGCTCAACGGCACCGACGTGTACATCGTGCCCAGCCTCAACCCCGACGGCTTCGAGAAGTCCCAGCCAGGAGACTGCGGGGGGGACAAGGGAGGCAGGAACAACGCCAACAACAAAGACCTCAACCGAAGCTTCCCCGACCAATTCTCCCCGGACAGTGACCCGCCAGATGCCTCCCTGGTGCCCGAGGTAACTGCCATGATCAGCTGGATCCGGAGCAACAGGTAAACAACCTCTAGTCTCCTCTACCTGTTCAACCTTTCAGTTGGTCTACATTATTCATTGTCTTACGTTTCTGCATTATTCTGCCAAGCTGTAATATTCCGCTGAAAATGTTATCCCACTGTTGGGGGTCACTGACCCTGGCAAAAAAAAAAAGGCTAGTATTGTGAGCAGGGCCGCCATTAGAAATCACTGGGCCCCGTACAACAACATTAGCGCCCCACCCCATCCTGCCCACACTAGCGCCCAAGCCCCACCCCATCTCGCCCACTCCAACCAAGCCCCACCTCATCTCGCCCACTCCAACC
Source organism: Xenopus laevis (assembly GCF_017654675.1). Lineage (NCBI taxonomy): Eukaryota > Metazoa > Chordata > Amphibia > Anura > Pipidae > Xenopus > Xenopus laevis. The sequence continues at coordinate 5,869,464 of NC_054374.1, forward strand.
AAGCCCCTCCCCATCTTACCCACACTAGTGCCCCACCCCATCCCGCCCACTCCAACCAAGCCCCACCCCATCCCAACCACTCCACCCAAGCCCCACCCCATCCCGCCCAAAGACCACACAGACATCAGCGCTAAAAAAGTAACCCCCACACACAAGTTATAAAAAGCCATTGATGGTCAGGGCCCCCTTATAAGTTAAAAAAAAAAAACATTGGCGCCAAGGTCTCCCTTACAAGTTAAAAAAAAAATTGTGCCCCCAAAAATTTAAAAACAAACAAAAAACATTGGTGCCACGGCCCCCCTCACAAGTTAAAAAAAAAAAAAACATTGGTGGCAGGGGCCTATAGAATATTAAAATAATACATTGGTGGCCAGGGGATTAAAAAAAACCCACATTGGTGTTCAGTAGAATTGAACTTGTGGCTTCAGCACTTCAACTTTGCCTCCTTTCGTGACTTTGGGTCTTTTCACAGCTTCAGGCCCCCCTTCATGTCCGGGACACTTGTCCCCCCTGATTGTGAGGCTTCATCTGTATTGTTAATTATCTATCCTTTCCTTTAGATCAGTGATCCCCCCCCCCCAAGAGCAAGCAATGTAGTATTCACCAACTCATTGAATATTGCTGGCATTGCAAATTTACCGGCAATGTAGTTGCTGGTAAATTTGTAATACCCTTAAAAAAAAAAAAGCTATTGGCCTTCCCCCAATTCGCTCAAAACTTTCCTTTTTTTCCAGCCTTCTGGCCATCGTCCAACGTTGCTCCCCCCTTTTGTGGCACAGTACGTAGCTCCTCCTTTTGCATCACGGACTGCCCCTTTTGTTCCCGCCCCCAACACTCTGGTAAAAACTTTCTAAAAAGGTGGCAACCCTAGTCACAGCTCATAATTGGCATCAGTGTTCCCTCTAAATGTGGCCGTACACAATGAGATCCGCTCGTTTGGCGATGTTGCCAAACGTGCGTATATGCCCACAGTGCGGTGGATGATAGCGGGCTGATCTGATGGTGTGCCCTAGAGCCCAATGACCGGATCAGAATGAAGGCAATACTGGCGGTTGGATCGCAGGACGGCATCAATGAACAGATGCGGCCGCGATCCGACTGGATTTTTTTACTCTGCCCGATCGACATCTGGCTGACTTTTGGTCAGATATTAACCAGGGAAGCCCGTCAGATGGCCCCACACATGGCCCAATAAGCTGCAGACTCGGTCTGTGAGGAGCTTTTATCGGCCTGTGTATGGGGGCCTCAAGGTGTGCGCTCATGCACGCAGATTGAAAGTTTACACACTATATTTTTGCACACACAGCCAAGACAGAATTACAGGGAACATTGGCATCAGCAGGAACTTTTTTTTTCATGCTTAGGTTGCCCTATGGCTTTTTTAACATTTGTGGCTTACGAATAAAAAAGGTTGGGGACTATACATCCTTCAGTCTGACTTTCATCGGCACTACCTTATCACTAGGGTCATAAATCCCTAGCACCCCACATAGCCGCTGCACAACAAATAAGCAAATGTTTTGCAAAACTGCAGGATATAAAACACTAATGGAAAATTGTACTGGAATGCTGCTCTGTCTCTCATACAGCGACACTGCAGGGCTAAGGCTGGACAAGGATGGATAGTAATAAAGTAAGTAATGGCATGTGAGATCTTTGTGTCTGGCACAACATGTTCATTCTTGCATATATAATATACCTATTGATTATGTAAAGACTATAACATTTCTGCCAGCAGCTAACCGGTTGGGTTGCAGATTAACTAGAAAGTCCAAGATGGTAAAAATACAAGTTGTGGGCTAATCTTTTGGGTGTTGGTTTGTCTGATTAGACCCACACAAGATTCTAGACAGGGTTTACCCGGCAACTACATAGTCTTAAAGGCTGAATGGATCTGTGATCAGTATGGAAGGCCACCTCCCATTAAGTCAATTTTAAGCAAATAATTCTATTTTTTTTTTTTTTTAAAAATGATCTCCTTTTTCTCTGTAATAACTTTCCAATATACAGTTGCTTGGTTCCATTTGTATAGAGCTGGAGTTGCCAACCTTTTTTACACATGAGCCACGTGTGTCAATTGTAAAAATAAGTCTTTCTGAGGACGGCTCGCGTTTAAGAGCCGAAACGTTGAAATAAACACATATTCTATTTTCACAATCTAAGACCTATGAGTGCAGACTTTTGTTGCATATAGAGAGAGAGAGAGAGAGCGTGTGTGTGTGTGTGAGAGTGACTAGAGTGGTAGCCGAAACGTTAGTTGTTTTTTGATCCAAAAAACACTTGAAAATGTATTTTAAGACCTGTGAGTGCAAGCTTCATCCGTTGCTGTATGTCTACTTATTGGGCTTTTTGCACCCAGGTAAAATCGACCATGTGACAAGCTGTGCTGGCTTCCACAACCATATATATATATATATATATATATATATATATATATATATATATATATATATATATATATATATATATATATATATATATATATATATATAATCAAAACAGGGGGGTTGTGGGAGCACTCTAAAGGCTTTAAAGTATATATATATAAGTATAATAAATGCTATTGCATATGTACCCAAAACAGGGGTTATTTTGTTACAAAGTTATGATCATAAAATTGATAAGCCACCATACCACGTCAATGTAAACCCCGAATGGCGGTCCCTAACTTATTTTATTTTTTATGTGCATTCTAGCATTACCTGTAATCAATGTCCGTTGAACGCTGTTTTTTCACTGAGGGCTAAAACAACCCCCTGTTTTGATCTTGTGTGTGTGTGTATATATATATATATATAGATAGATAGATAGATATCTCTCATTTCAAAAAAGAACTGCACTCACAGGACTTGATTATAGTGCGAAATAATTTTTTTTGTTTATTTCAACGTTTCGGCTCCTAACTCAAGCCGTCTTCAGGAAGACTTCCTGTGAACTGTGATTTGGTATTATGTTGGTAAACATCAACAGAATAGCAACAATACCCAGGGAGGGATATAAAGCACAAAGAGATGCAGTATTGCCTTTTTTTTTTTAAACTTTCCAGTGTAATTGTTTTCTGAAAGTATGCCTTGACTTCACATCTGTTTCAGGTTTGTTCTGTCTGGCAACCTTCATGGTGGCTCTGTGGTTGCAAGTTACCCTTATGATGATTCACGCCAACATAGTATCCCTGGCCACTACAGCAGATCATCTGATGACAAAGTTTTTAAGTACCTGGCAAAAGCCTTTGCTGAAAACCATCCTATAATGAAGACTGGCCATCCAAAGTGTGAGGGAGAAGATGAGTTTTTTCAAGATGGCATAACCAATGGTGCTCAGTGGTATGACGTTTCAGGTAAATATAGTGACAGTAAGTAACATGATTTTTGTGATTTAGTTTTTATTTCTAAATTACGCTGTTTACACTGCAAGTAATTCACTCTACAATATAAAATGTCATTCCTGAAACAAGTGTATTTTTTAGTTGTACTATTGGTGTGTAGGTGCATCTCAGGCCTTTTGCCTGGTCATGTGCTTTCAGAAAGAGCCAGCACTTTAGGATGTAACTGCTTTCTGGCAGGCTGTTGTTTCTGCTACTCAATGTAACTGAAGGAGTCTCAGTGGGACCTGGATTTTACTATTGAGTGTTGTTCTTAGATCTACCAGGCAGCTGTTATCTTGTGTTAGGGAGCTGCTATCTGGTTACCTTCCCATTGTTCTGTTGTTAGGCTGCTGGGGGAAAGGGAGGGGGTGATATCACTCCAACTTGCAGTAAAGAGTGACTGAAGTTTATCAGAGCACAAGTCACATGACTGGGGGCAGCTGGGAGACTGACAATATGTGTAGCCCAATGTCAGATTTCAAAATGAAATATAAAAAAATCTGTTTGCTCTTTTGAGAAATGGATTTCAGTTCAGGTTTCTGCTGGAGCAGCACTATTAACTGATTATTAAATAGATTTACAGCAGTTAAACTGAGACAATCTGAAATACATTTATGCATAAAACTGGGTATGTATTAGGGAATATAAAGGTTTTTTCCCGTCTTTTATACCATGTCCCCTTGTAGAAAAAATACCTGTACCTTCAGGGCTGAAAGTATTGGTAGGCAGAAGAGGCACCTGCCTAGGCCACACCTTTTGCACATGGGGGGGGGGCAAGGCTTTTGGCCAGGTTGCCTAGGGCACTTGGTCGGCTTGGCCCACCTCTACGACCTGTAATTGTCAGTGCAAAACTGAAACAATAGTACATGCTGTTCTAGTTTAAGCTACAGAATTTGAAATTAAGCACCCTGTCAAACCTTTGATTCACCTACTTTAGAGATAAAATGAGATCAGCGAAGTTTCCCTGCATGAAGAATGAATATTAGCCGCTGTATTGGCTACCATTGGTAACAAGTTATTTATCTGTAAGGGAAATGGCCCACTTGGCATTTTATGAGCACATTATAGCTATCAAATCTGTCCTATCGCTTTTTGTTTATTTGAGGAGCTGTTTAACCAATGCCGTGAGCTCTAGTTATTGTAGCATTCCATTATCTCTTAGGGTCAGGGCACACAGGCAGATTCAGGGAGATTAGACGTCCGGCGACAATCTCTTCTTCTTCGGAGCGACTAATCTCCCGAACTGCCTCCCCTGCCTTCCCGCCAGCTAAAATGCAATTCGTTTTCCGAAGTCGGAAAACGAATTGCGCCTTGTGCCATCCCGCCGGCGATTTGCATTTTAGCCGGCGAGGAGGAAGTTTAAGTAGATTAATCGCCCCAAAGAAGAGGAGATTTGTCTCCGGGGCGACTAATCTCCCTGAGTCTGCCTGTGTGCCCTGACCCTTGGGGTAAGGTCATACTGGGAGATTCGAGGGAGATTTAGTTGCCAGGCGACTAATCGCCTCTTCTTTGGGGCGACTGCTTTCCCCTACCTTCCACTGCTAGAATGAAAAATGGTCAGTGGTATGGTACTCACGGCGCTTCGTTTTCCGAAGTCGTCCGAAGTTTCCTCATGGGGCGACTTTGGAAAACGAATCGGAGCGAGTGCCATGCCGCTTGCAATTTTTCATTCTAGCAGGGGAAAGCAGTTCGAGGAGATTAGTCGCCGGGCAACTAAATCTCCCCGAATCTCCCAGTGTGACCTTACCCATATAGAACACCATATGAGACAAAAGGAACCGCATGGGGGCATACATAGGAAATTGCCTTGACTACTATATTTCGCTTTGTCATGTTTTGTAGCTCTCCATATATGATGTGTGTGTTGAGAGGTTTTTTTGGTACTTTTAATGTAGCCTTTATACTGAGCATAACATCAATACTTTCAACTTGGGACGCAAGAAACCTATTTTATATAACAGTTTTATATTTCTCACATTTTAATGTACAAATTAGGGTTCTGATAGGTTTCCCTGTTTTGCGGACTCTTTCATTTTTAAAAGCTAAAATTCAGGGAGGCTTAGCAGATCATACAGCAGCCATATTCAGTGATATAAAGCGTCAAGCAAAAGTACAAATTTAGCATTTGCTGCCATTTAAAAGAAGTTCAAGTTGATATAATTTGTTATAAGTCTGATCTTTCAGTGGATATGTATACTTTAAACTTCCTGTTAATATAGAATCATCACTCATTTTGCTTAAAGGTTATTTAAATAAAACCGACAAAACATGACCTCTAGATGAGGAATGAGAGGCATTTACTACGGGGCACATTTACTAAGGGTCGAATATCGAGGGTTAATTAACCCTCGATATTCGACCATCGAAGTAAAATCCTTCCACATCGATCGAAGGAAAAATCTAATGATTAAATCCTTCGAATCAAACGATTCAAATTATTTTAATCCATTGATCGAACGATTTTCCTTCAATCAGAAATTGCTTAGAAAGCTTATGGGGAAGGTTCCCATAGGCTAACATTGGTGCTCCGTAGGTTTTAGGTGGTGAAGTAGGTTGTCAAAGTTTTTTTTAAAGAGACAGTACTTCGACTATCGAATGGTGGAATAGTCGAACGATTTTTACTTTGAATCGTTCGAGTTGTAGTCGATGGTCGAAGTAGCCAAAAAAAACCTTCGAAATTCAACTTTTTTTTCATTCTAATCCTTCACTCGAGCTTAGTAAATGTGCCCCTTCATGTGTGCTTTTTGTTAACAGTACAGTAGTAATGATTTTATTGCTTTGTTTACTTGCCAACTGTACTGTTTGCTCTCTCAGTCTCTGTTGGAGACATGGGTGGGTGGGATGTTAAAGGAGAAGGAAAGCTACAGAAGCAGTTTATTGCCAATAAATTAGCCACAATAGTACAAGCTATAACACTATATTTATTCTGCAGAATGCTTTACCATACCTGAGTAAACAGCTCTAGACAATATCTCTGTTTGTTTAGGATAGAAGCTGCCATATTAGCTTGGTGTGACATCACTTCCTGCCGGAGTCCCTCCCTGCTCACTCATAGCTCTGGGCTCAGATTACAGCAGGGAGACGAGGTGGAGGACTGAAAAGGGAGGGAGAGAGGAGCAAACTGAACATGCTCAAGCCCATGTCAAAAACAATAGAAGGGAAGAAATGTGCTGTTTCTTTTGAGGACTCAGAGCAGAATTACTTTGAGTGTTTACTGGTGTATTTATATAGACCTTTCTGATAAAGCTTACGTAATTTTAGCCTTTCCTTTAAGACAGAAGTTTAGTGACTCAGATGATTGCACCAGGATATCCTGGAAAAGAACCTTTGGTCTGGTGTAAGTTTAAAGTAAATAATATGACCAGCTGTACTTTCCTAATTGGTTTACTAACTTACAGTGAGGTCAGCAAAGCAAGTCTTATTATCACTGTCTGTGGTGCCCCATTTAACCCTTTCACTGCCGGCCAAGTTGGTACTTTTATTGCCAGACCATTTTTGAACATTTTGTGCTCTTTCACTTTAGGGGCCTTTCCTGGGGGGGGTCTTTTAGTTTACCCAGGAAAACAAGATATTTTTTTCAGGACCACCTAAGCTTTCAGAATATGCTAGAATTTTGTTGTAATTCCACTCCTGTAAAAAGATTTGGGCTTCTAAGTGTATAAAAAAACAAAAAACTTTCGCATGATACAAACGTAAATATCAGAAACATAATTTATTTTATGCACGAGAACACGGCAGATTTGGAAAGTTCTGTGTCTCCACAGAAACCAAATATATATAGTTTTATAGAGATTTCTCACTTCTCTAGATCAAAATCTAGAAGCCGCAAACTACCAAATTTCCAAAGCACCGCTCCACAAAACTGCATACATCTGATTTCAAGGCCAAACATTCCACTAACAGTAGGTTTACCCTACAAAACTACAAATTATTGGAAAGAACAGATTCTAATGATTTCAAAATGGGTAAATATATATTTGTACTCAAACCTACAAGTTGCAATTCTTTCCTGTGTTACATTTTTTAAAAATGACCTCAGTGTCCAGTCTACAGCACCGTTTCGCCAACATATCAATACATACCAAGATAAAAAAAAACCTAAACATGAAAGCACGGGGACCGCTGAACAGTTTGATGCCCAATATGCATAGGTACACCTAAGTATGTGGCGTATAGGGGCCCCAGAATGACGACACCCAATACGAGTTATCAGTTCTGTAATTCCAGCTACTGCAAAATCAGCATATTTACAGCATTTTTCAAGGGGCAAAAGTACAAAAATGTATGTTCACCCCATAAAACCATATATTTTTGGAAATTACACATTCTGACGAATCTAAAATGGGTATGTATGCCTTTCTACTCCAAAGTACCAAGCCGCAAAGCTTTCCTAAATTTGGCAATTTTTATGACATTTCCAAAAATCACCTCAATACTCCAAATCTGAAGCATCGTATCTCCCACATATCAATCGATACCAAGATAAAACTTTGGGGTCTGCTGAACAGTTTGATGCCCAATATGCATAGGTACACCTAAGAATGTGGCGTATCGGGGCCCCAAGGACGTAGACACCCCAAACGAGTTATCAGTTCTGTAATTCCAAATACTGCAAAATCGGCACATTTACAGCATTTTTCAAGGGGCAAAAGTACAAAAATGTATGTTCACCCCATAAAACCATATATTTTTGGAAAGTACACATTCTGACGAATCTAAAATGGGTATGTATGCCTTTCTACTCCAAAGTACCAAGCCGCAAAGCTTTCCTAAATTTGGCAATTTTTATGACATTTCCGAAAATCACCTCAATACTCCAAATCTGAAGCATCGTATCTCCCACATATCAATAGATACCAAGATAAAACTTTGGGGTCTGCTGAACAGTTTGATGCCCAATATGCATAGGTACACCTAAGAATGTGGCGTATCGGGGCCCCAAGGATGTAGACACCCCAAACGAGTTATCAGTTCTGTAATTCCAAATACTGCAAAATCAGCACATTTACAGCATTTGTTGAGGGGCAAAAGTACAAAAATGTATGTTCACCCCAGAAAACCATATATTTTTGGAAAGTACACATTCTGACGATGTAATTATGTCTTTCTACGCCAAACTGCCATACTGCAAAGCAATGCTAAAGGCAGCGGTTTTTATGACATTTCTGAAAATTGTCTAAAAATATTGCAATTGGCCGCATTTGTCTCACGTAATTTCGTACATACAATTGTAAAACACCCTAAATATTGACGACAAGGGTCTACTGAACAGTTTGATGCCCAATATGCATAGATATACCAAAGCAGCTGGCATGTGCGGACCCCAAAAATAATTAGTGCATTTGAATTTTCTTTGCTGTCTTTTCGCCTTCTGTGAAAATAGACGAGTGACTGTGTATTGTGCCACAAGACCCCCCTACTTGCGAAAACATTTTTTGTCCCTCTTTTTACTTTCAAAATGTTGGGAGGTAAACATGAAGCAGCAAGTGTATTTAGTTGTAATATTGGTGTGTAGGTGCATCTCAGGTCATTTTGCCTGGTCATGTGATTTCAGAAAGAGCCAGCACTTTAGGATGGAACTGCTTTCTGGCAGGCTGTTGTTTCTCCTGCTCAATGTTACTGAATGTGGACCTGGATTTTACTATTGAGTGCTGTTGTTAGATCTACCAGGCAGCTGTTATCTTGTGTTAGAGAGCTGTTATCTGGTTACCTTCCCATTGTTCTGTTGTTAGGCTGCTGGGGGGAAGGGAGGGATGATATCACTCCAACTTGCAGTAAAGAGTGACTGAAGTTTATTAGAGCACAAGTCACATGACTGGGGGCAGCTGGGAAACTGACAATATGTCTAGCCCCATGTCCGATTTCAAAATTAAATATAAAAAAAAATCTGTTTGCTCTTTTGAGAAATGGATTTCAGTGTAGAATTCTGCTGGAGCAGCACTATTAACTGCTCTAAAATTAGGAATGCACCAAATGCAGGATTCAGTTCATGTATAAGATATTTTTTTCAATTATGAAAATCTACCTGGAATAGCTCCATTTATACCAAGCAAATGGTACATTCCCTACTAACAATTGCATATACTGTAGCTGATTGTAGCCCTTTACACAACTGCTGTGTATTCCGAAAAATACTTGACGCATGAACCCTGCACTGGCCAGGGTTTGGTTTGTCAGGTCTCCGTACATTCATTTCCACTAGGAAATTGTGCCCTTCTGCCCTCGATACGTCAGCTGTGTGATCAGCCCACATTTAACGTTGGTTAACAGGCTGGAACAGATATTTGGAGATTAAGAAACCCTTCATATAGCAAATATTTGCATACAAGAGGAGGCTTTTCTTTCTTGAGCTGTGTAAATAAGTGAAAGAAGGACAAAATTATAATGAGCAAACAGAAAGGCATAACTAAACATACCCACCCCTTATGTATACCCAGGTTTATTTTCTATCCTGTAGCGGGTGATTGCTTCCAGGCACACACACATACCTATTACACAACATCTGCAGACTCTTACTTCCCATGTTTTTATTCAGCCTTTGATGCATATATATCAAGAAGGTTTTTTGATTTTTTTTTGTACAAAGAATAACCCTTTAAATACAGTTAAAAGACAGACTTTTTACACCACCACATTAAAGTGTCATCTAAAGTATACCAGAGATATGTTATAAATCCTTACCAGAGTTTTGTTTGTGCAGGTTTGGGATCCGTTGTCCGCAAACCCGTTATCCAGAAAGCTCCAAATTACAGAAAGGCTGTCTCCCATAGACGCCATTTTATCCAAATAATCAAAAATTTTAAAAATTATTTCCTTTTTCTGGGTAATAATGAAACCGTACCTTGTGCTTGATCCAAATCATTAATTCTTATTGAAAGCAAAACAATCCTATTGGGTTGATGTAATATTTGCAGGATATTCTAGTAGACCTAAGGTATGAAGATCCAAACTACAAAAAGATCAGTTATCCAGAAAACTTCCCATTATGGAAAGGTCCATCTCCCATAGATGACTTTTATCTCAATTTTTTTTAAATGATTTCCTTTTTCTGTGTAATAATAAAACAGTAGCTTGTACTTGATCCCAACTAAGATATAATTAATCCTTATTGGAAGTAAAACCAGCCTATTGGCTTTATTTAATGGTTACATGATTTTCTAGTGCGCTTAAGATATGAAGATCCAAATTGCAGAAAGATCTGTTATCTGAAAAGCACCAGGTCCTGAGCATTGTGCATAAGAGGTCCCATACTTGTATATATAATCCCCTAGTTCAAGCATTCAGTATATCTCCCTGGAGTTTCTAGTTTTTGTATGAAGGAAAATCACTATCTGCAGCCTTGTAACTTACTATACTCAAAGAATTTAGCAAAGGCTTATATTATCTTTATATTAATATCTCTGTACCTCTAAGGTTACTATCTTATTCTGTAAGCTCCCTATTTGTAATTTGGTGGATTCTATATAAATAATCAATGACAATTTTACATTATAGGAGGATTTTCCTTTTGGCCACTTCTTATATGTGACATATTCATGTAACATATGGGTAGCAAGGTAGCAACTTTTTAATTGTTTTTATTCAGTGTTTTAATGTTTTGCAGCCTTCTGACTTTTTTTCAGCTTTCAGATGGGGGTCACTCACCCTGCAGCCAAAAAACAACTGCTCTCTTACTTTTCATTTTATTACTTATCTTTCTATTTCGGCCTCTCCTGTGCAAATTTCAGTTGCTCCAAGCCATTGTCTGTGACCCCCCCCCCATTTGAAAACTGAAAAAAGTTTTATAAACTGCAACTGGCCTTCATTATTTCTTTTTATACTTTTTGCAAAGTTGCTTAAAATTAGCCATTTTATAACATATTAAAAAGTAAACTGAAGGTGAACCATCCCTTTAAAATACCCAAAGTTGCCCTTTACTTCCCTTTAAGTAGAGTCCTGCGCGGGTCCATTTTTTAGGACTCGTACCCGCAACCCGGACCCACAACCCATATTCTTACCCGCTTGGACCCACTACCCAACCTTATCCGCGAGCCGCTGACCATCAAGTAACAGGAAGTGCTGTCATTGTAAACCGGAAGTGACATCATCGGAAGTAGACGTGACCAGAAAAAGGAGTAAATATCGATATCATTTTGCCTGGTCATGTGCTTTCAGAAAGAGCCAGCACTTTAGGATGGAACTGCTTTCTGACAGGCTGTTGTTTCTCCTACTCAATGTAACTGAACGAGTCTCAGTGGGACCTGGATTTTACTATTGAGTGATGTTCTTAGATCTACCAGGCAGCTGTTATCTTGTGTTAGGGAGCTGCTATCTGGTTACCTTCCCATTGTTCTGTTGTTAGACTGCTGGGGGGGGGGAAGGGAGGGGGGTGATATCACTCCAACTTGCAGTACAGCAGCAAAGAGTGACTGAAGTTTATCAGAGCACAAGTCACATGACTGGGGGCAGCTAGGAACAGTGGCGGAACTACCGGGGGAGCAGGGGGTGTGACCGGGCCAGGGCCTCGACCCCCTCAGGGCCCCCCGGCAGTCCGTTTGCCTCTGTAAAAGACCGGTAAATGCGGCCGTACGGAGGGGGGCAGGGCCCTGGCTGCGCGTCACGCACCAGGGAGCGCCCCCCTCTAGGATCGCCACTGGCTGGGAAACTCACAATATGTCTAGCCCCATGTCAGTCTTCAAAATTAAATATAAAAAAAATCTGTTTGCTCTTTTGAGAAATGGATTTCAGTGCAGAATTCTGCTGGAGCAATAATATTAACTGATGTGTTTTGAAAAAAAGTATCCCTTTAACATAAGGCTAGTGTCCAGTGGCTTCCCACTGCAGGAAAGTTGCTTGAACAAAGATCAATAAATGGCTATGGCTCATTGCTGTATGAGACATGAGATTAGAAGTGATGGAGAAGAGGGTCTTGTCTGCCTTTGGCCATAGCCCTAAAAGACAAAAAACTGAAACACCAGAAAGCTTCAGTGAGATACAAGCCGTTAGATTTTAAAACTGCTTTGTTATGGCTGTTATGGCAGAGGTAAAATATACTATATATGTGTATGTGTATATATGTATATGTATATGTATGTATATATATATATATATGTATATGTATGTATATATATATATATATATATATATATATATGTATATATATATATATATATATATATATATATATATATATATGTGTATATATATATATATATATATATATATATATATATATATATATATATATATATATATATATATATATATACACTTTCAAATGAGTATCCGCACTCCAAGACAAAACTGCAAACAGGGGTGCACGGTAATTTTGTATACATTAATTATCTTCAGACCAGCACTTAATTTAAAATCTTGTTTATTATTGCATGGTATCAAATGCCCGACGTTTCGGTCCTCATTAGGACCTTTTTCAAGGATGAAAAGTAAAACTCCCAAACAAACTTGCGTTTTACTTTGAAAGCAGCAAGTAAGTTGCAGGTAAAACTTTATAAAATGTATAATGATGCAATAGAATTCTTAATGAATCCGATGCAAGTTGAGTGTAGGACTGGCCAGATATGGGATGAGTGTGACGTAGTTGTTCAGCTTAAATATATTGCAATATATGGACAAACATTCCCTGTGTTGTTTAAAGGGTAATACTATCTCTCTGATGCAAACTACCTGTGATCTATTGTGATCATTGTGTATAATAATATTTTTGTCCTCTTTAGGTGGGATGCAGGATTATAATTATATATGGGGAAACTGCTTTGAGGTGACATTTGAGCTGTCGTGCTGCAAATATCCACTCGCTTCTAAACTTTCCGAAGAGTGGGAGTACAACCGGGAGAGTCTCATCACATTCATAGAAATGGTAAGATCCATTATTTGTCTGGCTAAATCTAAAAAGTGACTTGTGGGATAATATCCTAAACAAGTGTTTTAAATGGCTGCACCCGTGGCTACACAGCAGCTTATTTATATAAACTATAGTAGTACTTATCTGTTATCTACTGTGTATCCTGTGCTTGAATGGCTGCCCCCATGGCTACACAGCAGCTTGTTTATATAAACTATAGTAGTACTTATCTGTTATCTACTGTGTATCCCGTGCTTGAATGGCTGCCCCCATGGCTACACAGCAGCTTGTTTATATAAACTATAGTAGTACTTATCTGTTATCTACTGTGTATTCTGTGCTTGAATGGCTGCCCCCGTGGCTACACAGCAGCTTGTTTGTATAAACTATAGTAGTACTTATCTATCTACTATGTATCCTGTGCTTGAATGGCTGCCCCCATGACTACACAGCAGCTTATTTATATAAACTATAGTAGTACTTATCTGTTATCTACTGTGTATCCTGTGCTTGAATGGCTGCCCCCATGGCTACACAGCAGCTTGTTTATATAAACTATAGTAATACTTATCTGTTATCTACGGTGTATCCTGTGCTTGAATGGCTGCACCCATGGCTACACAGCAGCTTTATTTATATAAACTATAGTAGTACTTATCTGTTATCTACTGTGTATCCTGTGCTTGAATGGCTGCCCCCATGGCTACACAGCAGCTTGTTTATATAAACTATAGTAGTACTTATCTGTTATCTACTGTGTATCCTGTGCTTGAATGGCTGCCCCCATGGCTACACATTAGCTTGTTTATATAAACTATAGTAGTACTTATCTGTTATCTACTGTGTATCCTGTGCTTGAATGGCTGCAGCCATGGCTACACAGCAGCTTTATTTATATAAACTATAGTAGTGTTTTTGAAGCAAACACATCAGTTTTACCAGTGCAGGGCACCAGTACATGATATTTTCATTACTTTAAAACACTTAAATTTTTTTGGTGTTACTGTTCCTTTAACTACTGAACGCCACATAACTAGAATTAATGCTTGTAGCAGTCTGTGTCTGATCCCTTAATTACTCAAAGATTAGGTTACACCGCTAGATAATCTACTCCATATAATCAGTTCCTTAATGTATAATTTTCCAATCTAATACTGCTAATCTTTTTGCCTAACAAATGAATGTTGTTAATCTTATCACTGTAATTATGGCATTTGCATGCATTTTAGATAAAGTTAATCTCAGTTATGGAGCAAAAGTATGTAAATAGTGTTTTTTGTGCATAACCTAAAGGCCATTATTTACCCTGCTAACACAAATGCCCCCTATTTTGATTATGGAGTTTTATCCTCATGCCAGTTTTATTCACTTTAATGGATTTGCAGTGGTCCACTTAAAAGGTCTACAATGGAAGAGATTGGAGATGGTGCTTTGTGTATGTGGGTGGTTTTATCATATATTTCCAAGATGTCTCATTCGAAATATGTATATAGAAAAATATCTTTATTTAATTTACATGGCCCCCAAATGTTTTCAGCCCCCAACAGTTTTGAAGTAAATATCTTTCAATGTGCAGAGGTAAACATGGCTTTTATTGAATGGGTTATATTGCTTTCTGCTTTTGAGATGCAACACATCCATTATGTTTGGGTTCTGCCAAATTTCAGTCACAAACTTCAATAACGTGATATAAAAAATGTTGTTTCGATGAATACCAAAAAATAAATACAGGTATGGGATCTGGTCTCTGGAAACCCATTATCCAGAAAGCTCTGAATTACGGAAAGACTCCAATTTTATCTAAAATACAGTTTTTCTCTATAATAATAAAACAGTAGCTTGTACTTGATCCCAACTAAGATATAATTAATCCTTATTGGAAGCAAAACCAGCCTATTGGGTTTATTTAATGTTTATATGATTTTCTAGTAGACTTAGGGTAAGGTCACACTGGCAGATTCGGGGAGATTTAGTCGCCTGAAGACCAATCGCCTCTTCCTTGGGGCGACTAATCTCTCCGAACTGCTTCCCCCTGTCTTCCGCCTGCTAGAATGAAAAATCGCCTGCGGCATGACACTTGTGGCTTCTGAAATGACTTCTGAAATGAATAAAATCTCCCCAAATCTCCCAGTGTGACCTTAAAGGGGACCTGTCACCCTAATAAATAATTTCAAATTATTTTCTATCATGTTAGTTGAGAAAAATAAACTTTACTTACACTGTATTTATTATTTAAATTTTGTTTCCTTCTGTCTTGGAATTATACAATCACAGCAAGCAGGCAGCTGCCATTTTGTGGACACGGTTATTAAGGGAAATTGTGTATCACCCCAAAATCTTGTGTGTGCACCAGAATGGGGGACATAATGTCCATGTGCAGTGCCCTACACAATTATAGAGCCTGAGGAGGGTAGGGGGAATGTGGGGAGAGCAGTGGCATGTAGGAAGTGCTGAATGGAAAGTGAAAGTAATTGACTGCCCCTCCTCTCTGCCACGGGCATAGAGGCGGGGCAGGTAATATTTGATTGACAGTTTAGATATTTAAACACCTTTATAACGGGTATGGATGTTTTAATGAAAACATTTTTTGGGATTTCATATTTAAATTGCAAAGGACTTTCATTATGCAGCTTTTTATGTGTAGGTTACAGGTCCACTTTAAGCTGGCCATAGACGCAAAGATCTGATCGTACGAATCGAGGATTCGTACGATTTTCGAACCGTGTGTGGAGAGTCCCGACATTTTTCGTCCGGCAGAGATCGGTCGTTTGGTCGGACAGGTTAGAAAATTTCTGTCGGCTGCTGATAATATCTCTGCGTGTATTGCCGATCGTACGATTTTCGGTGGGAGACTGTCACTAGCTTTGGTTGGACATAGATATCGTACGATTACTGTCAGGGGCAGAACATTGCTGATCTGTTCTTTAACTAATCTGACTGGTAAGACTTTGATCTGAATGGTTAGTGGCGGGTCGGGAGATGGGAAAGTCCGATCGTACGATGATTCGTACGATCGGATCTTCGCATCTATGGCCAGCTTTACCCAGGCAGATTAAAACTGCTAATATGGGTCCTTTAGACTGATTCAGCATCTTATCACCGACTTCATTGTGGGCATATCGGGGAGAGATCTGCTTGTTTGGCAACATCCCCAAACGAGCGGATCTCTACGTCTATGGCCACAGTTACTTCATTTTCAGTGTAATATTTACAGCTGGACAAAGGGAACTTTGGCCGATACATATTTCTATCAGATTATAGAGATGGTTAAACTGCTCAGTGTAGCATATCCCGTAAATTATTTCTAATCATGCATGTATTTTTTTCTTTTTTGTTTGTTTTGCATGGTATATAAACACTCCGCAATACTATACAGTGAGACTGATTTACTTTTACAATTAATGGTGAAATATGATTGATTGTAAATTAAATTTTATGCATGTTTATATGTTCAGGTGCATATTGGAGCAAAGGGATTTGTGACAGACTCTGTCACAGGGAAAGGAATTGAGAATGCTGTTATTTCTGTGGGAGGAATTGGCCATAACATTACAACTGGCAAACTGGGGAACTTCCAGAGATTGTTGGCTCCTGGGTTGTACAATATCACTGCTTCAGGAACAGGGTAAGTTGCCATTAGGTTATATTACATCCAGCCATCATTTCAGGCACATAGGTCTCTAATTCTTGCAAGTCAATTGTGCCCATAGATGTAACCCACTAGTAGAACACTGGATTTACTGTCGGGATCAGTGCATGCACCTGTGTATAATTCACTAGCAGACTGAAGGGGGACTGCTGTTTGTCATGAAGCATATACTGTATAGACACACATACTTATGAATATAGTCAGTGGGTAGAGTCCTGCTCGGAACCAATATGTTAAACCCGGACTCGCAACCCCACTTGGACCCGTTACCCGACCTGCAAGTACCTTATCCGCAACCCGCTGACCATCAAGAAACAGGAAGTGCTGTCATTAGAAGTTGGCGTGATCAGAAAACAAGGAGTAAAACAGGAAGTGCTGTCATTGTAAACCAGAAGTGACATCATTGGAAGTAGGCGTGATCAGAAAAGAAAGGAGTAAAACTCGCTATTGAGAAGACCCACCACCCGCAAACCCAGGGAACCGCCGTCCCACATCTATACCAGCGCCCAAAATTTCTATCTGCAACCCGCAGGGTAGCACAGGTTTTTGCGGGTACCCGACCCGCTGCAGGACTCTTTCAGTGGGTTCTTCAATTTGCATCCATGTTTGCACTTGTGAACTTGTAAATGAATATTAGTATTGTTGTTAATGTTTGGAAGAACTTGCTTTATTTCCTTCAGAAAAAGTTATAGTAGCTTTCTGTATGCAACGAATATAAATATATGTACCTTCTATTTATCCTAGGTACTTGCCAGAAACTCTAGTTGACGTTGAAGTAAAACAAGGACCAGCAACTACGCTTGCATTTTCCCTTCATCCAACAGAATTAATTCCAGATCCAAATATTAAACCAGAAACAACTACTAGTAGGATTACCACTACTACCGAGGAACTGAATGTGAAAACAGAAACCACTACAACCCCCCGAATAGCAATCCAGCCCCAGGATTTCCGGCATCACCGTTACACTGATATGGAGATCTTCCTGCGGAAGTACAGTATCGATTACCCAAGTATCACACGTCTTTACTCGGTAGGCAAGTCTGTGGAACAGAAGGATCTTTATGTAATGGAAATATCTGATAACCCTGGCATTCATGAGGCAGGTAGGAACCAGTTTTACCTAAAACGATGCTGACATTCGTAATTACTTAAGCAGATTTACTTCTATTAAAATGTTTTATTAACTATGAAACATTTGGCACAAGTGCAACTAATGGTCTTTTTTGCTTTCAGGTGAACCAGAGTTCAAGTACATTGCAAACATGCACGGCAATGAGGTTGTTGGGAGGGAACTACTTCTGTATCTCATCGAATACCTCTGTAAAAATTATAACATTGATCCAGAAGTCACATACCTGGTTCAGAACACCAGAATTCACATTATGCCTTCTATGAATCCCGACGGCTATGAGAAGGCAGAAGAAGGTACGACAGTCGTTTACATGATCTTTTGCAAAGAAGTATTTCTATTATATACAAAAAATATTAATACTGACAGGCAAACTTTTGGCTGTAAGCATCCGGGAAACAGACCACTTTCGGCTGCTGGCTGGGAAAAGACCAAATAGGAAGGCTAATAATTAAACAAAAAAAAGCTAATCAAAATTTAAATATTATAGCATAGTCACACATACTGATTTAAAGGTGAATGTCCTTCTTAAAGGGATACTGTCATGGGGAAACATGCTTTTTTTAAAAACGCACTGAAATCCATCTTTCAAAAGAGTAAACCGGTTTCTTTTATATTCAATTTTGAAATCTGAAACGGGGCTAGACATATTGTCAGTTTCCTAGCTGCCCCCATTAATGTGACTTGTGCTCTGATAAACTTTAGTCACTCTTTACTACTGTGCTGCAATTTGGATTGATATCACCCCCCCCCCCCCAACAGCCTAACAAAAGAACAATGGGAAGGTAACCAGATAACAGCTGCCTGGTAGATCTAAGAACAACACTCAATAGAAAAAGCCAAGTCCCACTGAGACTGAATCAGTTACATTAAGTAGGAGAAATAACAGCCTGCCAGAAAGCCGTTCCATCCTAAAGTGCAGGCACAAGTCACATGACTGGGGGCAGCTGGGAAACTGACAATATGTCTAGCCTCATGTCCGATTTCAAAATTGAATGTAAAAAATGTTTGCTCTTTTGAGAATTGGATTTCGGTGCAGAATTCTGCTGGAGTAGCACTATTAACTGATGTGTCTTTGTTTTTCCTTTATGTAAAATGTTAAATTTTTCACACATTACACACTGCTTTGATTGGACAAAAGGGTGTTGTTGAGCACATAGCATCTTGGAATTTACCTGCATTGCCTTGCATGGTGATTTTTACATGCCCTCCATTTGCTTATTGACACAGATACACTTTTAATGACATATGTTGCCGTGAACTTGCTTTTTTAAAAACGTTCAGCAGGCTTGGAAGCAGTGCCTGTAAAAATACACCTTGATGACATCCCTTACATAGCTTCTTACATTTGTCCATTGTTCCTTTAAAATGATTTTTGTTCCCACCCTCCATGGATTTTGCAATTATTTTTTAGTTAATATTCTCTTGTTACAGGGGAGCACAATGCTGACTTTGTTCCTTAAATATATTCTGTGCAGGGGACAAAGATGGTTTGGTTGGCAGGAACAACAGCAACAATTATGACCTGAATCGTAATTTTCCAGACCAGTTCTTCCAGATCACAGAACCTCCGCAACCTGAGACCTTAGCTGTAATGAACTGGCTGAAAACCTATCCTTTTGTGCTCTCTGCAAACCTGCATGGTGGTAAGTTTAATGTAGCTCTACGTCTTTAAATAACCTACTGTATATTTCTAAAGGCATATCAAATGTACACTTTCATCAAAATTTATGTAACGTTTATGTTTCCGTTAATACATTACTCTTAAGCTAATTTTGCAAAACCCATGGGAAGCACATGTATCAAAGGTTGAATTTCAAATCCTATGAATTTGATATTCGACCAATCGAAATTTATTAATAAAAATAAATTCTTTAAACTCGGATGAATTAATTCGAACTCAAATCGAAATCAAATCGCATTCAATTTGAATTTTAAAAACTTAATTGGAGTTTTTTCTCCAAAATAGAATTGAATGTCAGGAAGGCTGCAAATAGCTCCAAATTGATCCCTGGACCTCTCCCATAGACTTAAACAGCAATTCGGCAGATTTTAGGTGCAGAATCATCTAATTCAAGGGGGCCATAGTATGATAAATCTTGAAAATCTAATTCAAATTTTTAAAAAAACTCAAATTGAATTTTAATAACTCCCTAGTCTAATTTGACAGATTTTAGACAATTTTCGAATTTTTAATTTGACCCTTAATCTCCATCAGGTTAACAGGCATTTGGCAACAAGCAAGTCTGGTCAACAATTGTACCTATTGCTGGACAATAGAATTGCACAGAAAGAATTGCGTCTTTGCATGATCAGTGAGATTATATATGCAGGTATGGGATCCATTATCTGGAAACCCATTATACAGAAACATCCTTATGGTAGGGCCGTCTCCCATAGACTCCATTTTAAGCAAATAAACTAAAGTTTTTAAGAAATTATTTCCTTTTTCTCTGTAATAGTAAAACAGATCCTTGTAGTTGATTGTTTTTGGAAGCAAAACCAGCTTATTGGGGTTGTTTACATGATTTTCTAGTAGACTTAAGGTATGAAGATCCAAATAACAGAAAGACCTGTTGTTGAACACTCTGTTTTTTTTTTTTTTGTGTGTATTCCCCCAACATCAATACGTGCCAGTGTTAGCTGGGAAAGTGAAGAAATATGGCAGTTCAGCGTAGGAAAAGTACCCCAGAACCCTAAAAACGAATGTGGCTAAAAATGGCCTATTTTATATAGTGAACTTATTGCACAAGGCTAAAGTTTCAGCTTGTCAATAGCAGCAATGATCCAGGACTTCAAACTTGTCACAGGGGGTCACCATCTTGGAAAGTGTCTGTGACACTCACATGCTCAGTGGGCTCTGATTGGCTGTTGAGAAGCTAAGCTTAGGGCTCGTCACTAATTATCCAGCAGAAAATGAGCTTCCCTGGCTGTAATATAAGCTGATGCTACAGGTTTGCTGATTATTCAATTCTGATGCTAATTGCACTGGTTTCTGTGCTGCCATGTAGTAATTGTGTGTATTAATTACTAATCAGCCTTATATTGTGACATTTCTATTCTATGTGTACTGTATATTGTGAGTGGGTCCAAAAGCTCAGTAAGTGACAGCAGCACAGAGCATGTGCAGTGAATCAGCAGAAAGCGAGATGGGGAGCTACTGGGGCATCTTTGGAGACACAGATCTTTCCTGCTAAAGGGCTGTGGTTGCCTTGGGCTGGTACAGAAGCACAAAACATCATGTACAGCATTTCTAGCTACTTCTTTAGTTAAGCTTTAGTTCTCCTTTAAAAGAGGGTGCCTAACCTTTTTGTACTCTGCGGTCATTGTACCTTTCATATTCCTTTAAAAGATATAATAATGTTATACCAAGATTATATTCTGTCCAAATGAGTATTTCTGAGGCTGGGGGACAAGTGTAGCCTCTGCTTTAAGTCTAATGGCAAAAGGATAATTTTTGCCATCACTGTGTGGCAGAAAACCGCAACTCTTGAATATTTTACGGCAGAGGACCGCTTGTCCGTGCTTGGGGGCATCAGCCAAGGTGTTTATTATTCATTTATTTAATTTTTTTGCAGGCTCCCTTGTAGTTAATTATCCTTTTGATGATGATGAAAAAGGTGTGTCCAAATACAGTAAATCCCCAGATGACCCAGTGTTCCAGCATTTGTCTCTTTCTTATTCCAAGGTAATGATCAGCTATTGCAAAGTCTACCAACTTCCTCTGCTGGGAGCCTTTGGTATGTTCTTCAAGTAAACTTGTCCCTGTATTGGAACAGTGACTTAAAGGGGAAATGTTAATTTCAGGTTTACATTGTACATTTATAAAAGAACAGTAGCACCAAAAGTATAATGCACTGCTGCTCTTCGTTGGTAAAACTGGCGTGTGTGCTTCAGAAAGATTACTATAGTTTATATAAACATGTTGCTGTGTAACCATGGAGACAGCTATTTCAAAATGGCTGAAAATGCCCAGATTTACAGATTCACTCTGTTTTAGAATACAGTTGAATTATACAGAGCTAGAGAGAGAGAGAGATACAAGAGGTCCTCTGCACTCAACCCATATATATTTAAATAGATATGTTTTATTACTTTATTAGCGCCCCCCCATGTGCTATTAAATGGAATAACATGCAGTCCTGCCTACAGTTCAATGGACATGTCTTCAGAGTTTAGTTCATTATTCTTTATACATCACCAACTTGTTAAAGACATTTTTTTATCATTCACATGATTCCCTGGCCTTGCTTACAAACTAAGGTCCCTGCTATGATGCTGTATTTTTTTCCATCTGTTTTTGTATTTACTGCTGTGCAAAACATGTCCCAAAAATGTAGTTCAGCTAATGCCTGAAGTGCAGTTCTTTAATATTTGCCTTCCTCTTTTAGGAAAACCCCAAGATGTATGAAGGATTTCCATGCAAGGAAATATACCCCAACGAGAATTTTCAACAAGGCATTACCAATGGTGCAAACTGGTATAATGTGCCAGGTAAAAGAACAATTGCTGTCTGGGTAACACAGGTTGCATAAATCGGTGCCAATCAGTCCTCTGTGTGTCACAGCTGTGTAATTCTATACACATTTGTTTACTGATATTACTTCACTTATTCCCTTTCAAATATTCTCCTAATATTAAAAAAATATATATAATATATTTTTGGTGAATAATTCTGTACATTTTCTTTCTTTGTAGGTGGAATGCAAGACTGGAATTATCTCAACACAAACTGTTTTGAAGTCACAATTGAACTTGGCTGTGTGAAATACCCAATGGCTGCGGAGCTCCCTGCTTACTGGAGAAGCAACCGCCGCTCTCTGCTGCAATTCATAAAGCAAGTAAGTTTGAAGGAAAAACATAGCAGCCTTTGACATGATTTCATTCAGTTGGACTAATGTAGAAAAGATGCCTAAACACTGTCTGACCTGCCGTAAATAAATATAATTTTTTTTTTTTTACACAGACATACATACATACGTCCTCCAATTTATCCAGGAAACCATGATACTCCAATAAACCACCTCCCAACATCCTTTACTATTTCAATATAATGCACCTCTGTTGTAACTAGGGATGCACCGAATCCACTTTTTTGGATTCGGCCGAACCCCCGAATCCTTTGTGAAAGATTCGGCCGAATACCAAACCAAATCAGAACCCTAATTTGCATATGCAAATTAGGGGTGGGAAGGGGAAAACATTTTTTACTTCCTTGTTTTCTGACAAAAAGTCACGTGATTTCCCTCCCCGTCCCTAATTTGCATATGTAAATTAGGATTCGGTTCGGCCAGGCAGAAGGATTCGGCCGAATCCTGCTGAAAAAGGCCGAATCCTGGCCGAATCTCGAACCGAATCCTGGATTCGGTGCATCCCTAGTTGTAACATTGTTCCATAGTGAAGTGATGGATTCTGGGGGGTTGAAATGCCCATGGATGCTCTTACGGTTTCTTTCCTTTACAATGACAAAACTCAACATAGACGGCACTTCTGGACAAAATTTAATATAGCAGGTTGCTGGACAGAGACCTAACGCGTTTCGGGATCTACTCCATTAATCATAGGTACCTATGGTTAAGGGAGTAGATCCCGAAACGCGTTCGGTCTCTGTCCAGCAACCTGCTATATTAAATTTTGTCCAGAAGTGCCGTCTATGTTGAGTTTTGTCATTGGATACAGTGGGGACACTGAAGACTGAGCACCTGGCAAAGGGAGGAATTAGCGGTGAGCTTGAGCGGTCTCCCTTTTTTTTATTTTGTTTCTTACTTTCAGTTCTTTCGTTTACAGGTGCACATTGGTATCAAAGGATTTATACTGGATGCAACTGATGGAAGAGGCATACCGAATGCCACCATAAGTGTTGCCAGCATTAATCATGTAGTCACGTCCTATAAGGATGGTGATTTCTGGAGACTTTTGGTCCCAGGGGCATATAAAGTAACAGCCTCAGCAAGGGGGTAAGTAATGCTTCCACCAACCTTTGTACCATCTGTTTTGTAAGTTTATTTATTTTCAATACACTTGGGCATATTTTATTATGCTGTGTAAAATGAAACTCGCTGAAAAAAAAAAAAACGGTGTAAAATAAATGGCGAATGTGTGTGCAATTTTACTCCATGTGAACACCAAATTTGGCACCGTTATTTTACATTTCTGTCGAAAGTCACATTAGAAGAAATGTGTAAAAATGTTACGCCTTTTAGTATATGTTAAATCATGGCAAATTATACCACCGTTTTTTCACAGCATAATAAATATGCCCCTTAACATATATCCTAATTTGAGGTGTATTTTGCAAGGCACCCTACTTACAGTATATGACATTGAGAAGCAGTATGGCTAAAGTTGAGTGGCAATACTCCTTACCATTGAAAATATACAGAACTACAAATACATCAACTACCTTCCCAGGATATTCAGACAGTGAACATGGCTGGAGAAGTGCTGCCATAAATTGCCATTTCTGTTACCTTCATAAGCATAGTTTTTCACTTGGCAAAAGCAGTGCTGCCACAATGTTACTATATGTGCACTTTAGATTATAGCTGCTGTGCATCCACCAGCAACCTGGTGTAATACAGTGGTGGATGCACTAATCTGTGATAGACCATGAACATTTTTAGATTCTGGGGCAATGTGTCTTGCAAAATATTAAATGTTATGAGCGTTTGAGACCCTGTTGTTTTGATTTTAGTCTTTGTTTCGTGAAAGGCTGAAGGTAACTTTTGAGTTGGCTTGTGTTTGTAATGGTACTAGCCATGTGTCTTTGTGGCCCCGTCCTTTACACCAGACTATGCATGTGCCTTTCTTTGTTTATTGGCATTTTAGGATATTCACACTCTTCAGACGTTACTGGACCCCTCTTACTGGACTTAAGGTGGCCATAGATGTTACAATTATGATGTTTCCTGGAAAAGATCTTTCCAAGAAAGATTGTTTGCTTCAATACACACATGTAGAGCTGAATGGTCAGATATACATATAGAAATAATAGAATTGTACCTGTATCTGACCATTCAGCACTAACAATGGCCAATGCCTTCAAAGGCACCCAATCAAAATTTTCCGCCAGCCTGATCGATGAGCCGACCGTTATCAAAGTCTTCTGCCTATATACTGTCCACAAATCACATTGCGAATATTTATAATAGGCACGGCTGATAAATGACCCCAGTGTGCAAGATTATTTAGTCTCAAATCCATCCTCCTTGTTTATTTTGAGGATGCACAAATTTGAAATGAAAAACCTGAGGTGTTTAACGTTATGAAGCTTAGGCTGGCTGCATAATATTTTGCACAAGTGGACATTTTATAATATAAAGTTTAATGGCGTGTACAGCAGAAAGGGCCTAGAAATCTTGTGCTAATGGCTTTTATTTCCCTTAGATATGTCCCTGTCACTAAAAACGTCAACGTCACAGAGAGAGAAGCTGCGTTGGTAAACTTCACCCTTGTTCGTTCAGGGGCAGACTTCCACAAAGAGGATAAAGGAAAACCATTCATAACTGAAGTAGAGAACCCAGATCCCAACACTAAAGAGTTTGAGACACTGATAAAGGACCTCTCGGCAGAGAATGGCTTAGAACACTTTTTAATGTCCACCTTGGTGGATATCGATCGATTCCGCTACAGGCCTTATAAGGATTTGTCTGGGTTTCTCCGTGGCCTGAACCTTAATTACCCACATATTACAAATCTGACCAGGTAAAAAAAAAAAATCTACAGTTATACAATACTATTTAAAAAAAAACAAAAAACCATTCCTTGTTGATGAGATGAACTATATTAGCTGAATATTTTTATTTTTGCGTTAATAATAAATATAAATAAATTATATATAAATAAATTATATATAAATAAATAATAATAATTAAATTGCAAGATGAAGTTCTTCTGGCTACAACATTGATAGCAGATCCGATTACTTCTGGCGCCTGCTAGTGTAAAGTCCTGGTGAAGATCCTAACTGGCATTAACTGGCAAAACATTGTTTGCTAATTAAGTGATACTGATGCTGTTTAGTTACTTTTCACAGGATTGATTCTGTATTACACTCACCTCCCAAAGTCCTGGCTGACTTGAAGCCATTTACCATTCTTCTCTATTTGCCACATTAGCAATGCATCACACAGAACTTTTGTGGTGGTTTGTGTGCCGAAGATATGGTTATCCTTGGTACCCCAGCCTCTCTGATCTTTGTTTTCACCAGGCCCAAACTGGCAATCTGTAGGTTCTGGCAAATGCCAGAGAGGCTGCTGTAAAATGCCATAGAATGTCACTATTAAAGGGGTTGTTCACCTTTGTAACAAATTGACAAATCTAACAGTTCACATGAATAGAACAAACTTTTCCATAGAAATAGTTAACAGAAAAAGTACAGTTCAAGAGATATTCACCTCAGAAGTGTCCCTGTACTAATCCTTCAGTTCCACACAGACCCTGTGCTGGGAGGGGGTCACTGACCCCCAAAAACACTACAGTGTTCACTTCCTCTTCCTTATATGACATCACACATTGTACTGGCAGCTAACTTAACTCCTATTGGCTATGTCTGCTGTCAATCTGCCACTGCTTCCTGTGCTGGGGAATTTGAGCAGCATTCAGGTACTGAAGAGAAACTGTTACAAGTTTGTGAGAGGGAGGGGGAGTGTGGGCTGTGTGCTGCAGAGACTTCAACTGTACAGATGGGGGGATCGAGGTGCTTGGGACCTGGAGTTTTCCAGATAATGTATCTTTCCATAATTTGGATCTTCATACCTTAAGTCTACTAGAAAATCATGTAAACATTAAATAAACCCAATAGGCTGGTTTTGCTTCCAATAAGGATTAATTATATCTTAGTTGGGATCAAGTACAAGGTACAGGTATGGCATCTGTTATACATAATGCTTGCGACCTGGGGTCTTCCGGATAGCAGATCTTTCTGTAATTTGGATCTTAGTGCTAGAAAATGGTGTAAACACTAAATAAACCCAATAGGCTGGTTTTGCCTCCAATAAGGATTAATTATATCTTAGTTTGGATCAAGTACAAGCGACTGTTTTATTATTACACAGGAAAAAGAAATCATTTTTAAAAATTTGAATTATTGGATTATAATGGCTACTATGGGAGATGACACTTGTACTTTTTCAGAAATATATATATTTTTTTTTTTGGGGGGGGGGGTCCATGTATTATTTTGTGTATTTACTCATAAAAAAGGTAAAATATTTTTCTGGTATAGATCCCTATATCATGAAAAATATAACTTTTTAATTTTTTGGTATTTAGAGCTCTAAATCTTGTTCCAGAAGTGGAACACTTAAAAAAGGTATCGTTTTCCTAGGTAAATCACCGCCCCCCCCCCCCCGGGAGAGCGCACAAAATGTTCAAAAAATGTACCTGCCCTCATCACTGCTCTGCCGGTCACTTAGGGCTGCCACCTCACCCTTTTAAAACCAATCACATATGAAATCCACAGCCTGCATGGCTAATTAGCAACTCATTTAGATGCATGATACATGGCTGCACAGAAATCAGTTCAGTCTGCAGCATCTAAATGAGTTGATAATTAGCCATGCAGCCTGTGGATTTCATATGTGTTTGGTTTTAAAAGGGTGAGGCGGCAGCCCTACTGTCCCTGCTAGATGTGTAAGTTACATACGTTTCTAAGCAAGTCACTGCTGGTTTTGTTGCAATTTTGTAAATAACTGACATTATGCTTAATGCCAAAGGTTGCCAAACAATGTTGCTCCTTCCTTTTCTGCAGTATTTGTCTGCATGGCTGTGTGATTGTTACAAGGCAGGTTTGTTTATATGCTGCGTCTGTTAACCTCTGCCATTACAATTGAGTAATCAACCAATGACCATTCAAATTATGTGACTGGTTACAGTTCACAAGCACCCAATAAATTACTAGGAGGAGGGCAGTATCAACATCCAATAGGAAACAAGTAAGGGCAAAGCCTGGGCATGATGATGTCATCATATAGGAAGTTCTTGGTGTGTCAGGTTCAAAATAGGCCACTCCCATCACTTCAGAAAACTGGTCAGAGAGACAGGAGAAGGACTGAGTTAATAGGTATAAAAATTAGCTTTACAATGGCATTTTTACTTTTTGTTATGGAAAATGGTTTTTCTAACACATTGAGAGCATTGTTAGTGGTTTCATAAGATTTGTACATTGAAGGTGAACAACCCCTTTAAAGGAGAATTCAACCTGTAGTTTAAAAACCCCTCCCCCCCTACCCTGGGTAGACCACCCTACCTGCCCCCCCCCCAGGCAAATTCCCCTAATTTTTTACTCACCCCTCCGTGCAGATTCTGGCATCAGAGTTCACGGCAGCCATCTTCTTTCTTTCTGCCTTTTTCTGAAGTTTCAGCGCATGCGCATAAAATTCTGATCCTAAAACACTGCACATGTCCCGAAAGTCACGAAATATTTTCAGAAATTTTGGTGACTTTCGGCGCATACACAGTTGTTAAGGACCGGAAATTTACTCCAACTGCGCATCCACCGAAAATGCTGTCAATACACGAAGATTATCAGAGAAGAAGATAATGGCCGCCGTGAACTCCGAGGCCAGAATCTGAGAGGTGAGTAAAAAAAATTGGGGACATTTGCCTGGGGAGGCAGGTAGGCTGGGGGGGAGGAGGGAGGAATGATTTTTTTTTAATTTTTTTATTATGGGTTGAATTCTCCTTTAAGTGGGCTGCTGGGGGGCTGTTTGGGACTCTCTGTACTTGCCAGGGCCTATTTTAACTCCATCCAGACCTGGTTTTCACTGTCCCTAGGCCAGAGTTGTGATATATGCCTAGAGGCACATTTATCAAGGGCCGAAATTTCCAATTCATGTGAGTTCTTAAAACTCTCATAAACTCGACCCGTCAAAATTCGACCAATCTCCGAAAAAACTCTTATCAGGAAGGCTGCAAACATCATTAAATTGATCCCTGGATCTCTCTCATTGACTTACACAGCAATTCGGCAGGTTTAAGGTGGCGATTAGTCGAATTAGAGTTCTTAAAGGGCAAACTATGATAAATCTTGAAATTCATATTAAAACTCTAATCGAGTTTGGATAATTCACAATTCGAATTTGAGAGTTTTGACCAAAACAATAATCGAAAATTCGAATTTTCACTTTGACCCTTAAGACTCAACCAAAAGGCACAAATGACCTCAAATTAGTAACCAAGTCCTAAACATAATATTAAAACAGGCTAATATAAGGCTAACTTATTAGTAAGTGACATTACAATTGTCACTGTTCTTCATTCTAATAATGATGTTGCATTAAAATGCAGCTGGTTTATACTTATATTAATGTTTGCTATTTCTCTGGGGATTTTTTTTCTACTTCTCAGCTTGGGTCAGAGTGTGGAATTTCGGCACATATGGTCCTTGGAAATCTCCAATAAACCAAACACATCAGAGCCTTCAGAACCAAAGATCAGATTTGTTGCAGGAGTTCATGGCAATGCTCCTGTGGGCACAGAACTTCTGTTAACATTCGCTGAGTTTCTCTGCCTAAACTACAAAAAAAGCAGCGCAATCACCAAGGTTGGTTTATTTATAGGTTTTATTTATATCTAAATATATTCTGCTAAAACCTTGGAAATCATAAAACAATTTTAATTGCTAGATAAAAAAAAAAAAAAAAAAAGAAAAGTAGGACGGCATATAGTAAAAAAAAAAAAAAGCTCAACAAAATCAGCTGAAATGCTGTAAAGACATAACCTAAGCAGAGTTAAAGAAACAGTAGCACCAAAATTTTAAATTGTTAAAATAAAATGTAGTGTTTCCCTGCACTGGTACAACTGGTGTTTTTGCTTTAGAACCACTATTATTGTGGTATACTATAGTTATAAAAACTACTATAGTTAATATAAACAAGCTGCTGTGTAGCCATGGGGGCAGCCATTCAAGCACAGGATACACAGTAGATAACAGATAAGTACTACTATAGTTTATATAAACAAGCTGCTGTGTAGCCATGGGGGCAGCAACTCAAGCACAGGATACACGGTAGATAACAGATAAGTACTACTATAGTTTATATAAACCAGCTGCTGTGTAGCCATGGGGTCAGCCATTCAAGCACATGATACACAGTAGATAACAGATAAGTACTACTATAGTTTATATAAACAAGCTGCTGTGTAACCATGGGGGCAGCCATTCAAGCACAGGATACACAGTAGATAACAGATAAGTACTACTATAGTTTATATAAACAAGCTGCTGTGTAGCCATGGGGGCAGCCATTCAAGCACAGGATACACAGTAGATAACAGATCAGTACTACTATAGTTTATATAAACAAGCTGCTGTGTAGCCATGGGGGCAGCCATTCAAGCACAGGATACACAGTAGATAACAGATAAGTACTACTATAGTTTATATAAACAAGCTGCTGTGTAGCCATGGGGGCAGCCATTCAAAGCACATGTTACGTAGAAGATAACATATGCACTCTGTAGAATCCCATTGTATTCTATTATAGAGCTTATCTGTTATCTATTAATTAGCCTGTGCCTTTTCTCGCTTTTAAGTTTGAATGGCTGCCCCCATGGCGACACAGTAGCCTATTTATTTAAACTATAGTAGTGTTTCTAAAGCAAACCCATACCTTTTACCAGTGCATGGCAACAGTACATTATAATTGAATAACTTTAAAATGCTTTTATTTTTTGTTATTACTGTTTATTTAAATTGAACCATTGCCTTTGAAATTTGATAATCTTAAACTGTGCACTTACTTTCTTTCCAAATAGATTTTCATTGGTTCCACTTCATTAGGCAATCGCATTTTATTGTGGACACAGACCGGTCCTCCTCCAGATATCTCCTTTTATAGCAACACTCCTTTTCATAACTTTCCTTAATAGACAGATTTTCCATTATCTAATACAGCAACTTGATTTAAAAGTTCCGTAGAATTTTTTCTTTACCTTGCTAATATCTTTATCCCTAAGCACAATAGTAGCATCTGCAGTAATGTGAGTATATTAATCACGGGTAATATTATCTCCCTGCCCTTTTCCTTGTATTTAGCTCATTGACAGAACAAGAATTGTGATTGTGCCCATGGTAAATCCTGATGGACGGGAGAGTGCAAAAGAGAAGGAATGCACTTCGACTATAGGACAAAACAATGCAAACGGCAAGGATCTGGATATTGACTTTATAAGTAAGGAAATTGTTTAGGAAAATATTGAATGATAATTAGCACTATTGAATTATTATAGGACTATGCTCAACTTTGTTAAGGCAAAGTGTGTACCCACTGGAGCTTACTGTGCCACTTTTTGGATGCAGTAGAAACTTACATTGGGATCACACCTGAGGTTCCTCTGCAGCAAAGCCCAAAATCACACAATTTAATCTCTGAAGTGGTTCTCTAACCCACTCCACAACGTGGTTTATAATGGTGGTACTTAAAGGATCAGTAACATAATTTTTTTTTTATTAAAAAATTTGCTGGTGTAGAACGAAAAAAAAGCTACAAAGACATATTAAACTTTTAAAATCGCTAAGTCTTTATCAAGAAATAACTTACCGAAACTCCGCTTGCGCTCCTCTTCAAAAAAGGCGACATGGCGATGATCCATCGTGCGGCGCTCGATTTCTCCTCCCTGGCTATCTCCTATACGGAAAGCAAGGAGAAGAAATGGAGCGCCGCATGACAGGAACGCCAGATCGCCTCTGGGACCTGAACAGCTGTTGAGAAGCTAAGCTTAGGGGTCGTCACTAATTATCCAGCAGAAAATGAGGTTGGTCTGTAATATAA
Organism: Xenopus laevis; assembly: GCF_017654675.1. NCBI lineage: Eukaryota > Metazoa > Chordata > Amphibia > Anura > Pipidae > Xenopus > Xenopus laevis. The sequence continues at coordinate 5,901,225 of NC_054374.1, forward strand.
GCTGATGCTACAGGTTTGCTAATTATTCAATTCTGATGCTAATTGCACTGGTTTCTGTGCTGCCATGTAGTAATTAGGTGTATTAATTACTAATCAGCCTTATATTGTGACATTTCTATTCTATGTGTACTGTATATTGTGAGTGGCTCCCTAAGCTCAGTAAGTGACAGCAGCACAGAGCATGTGAATCAGTGAATCCGCAGAAAAGAAGATGGGGAGCTACTGGGGCATCTTTGGAGACACAGATCTTTACTGCTAAAGGGCTGTGGTTGCCTTGGGCTGGTACAAAAGCACAAAACCTAATGTACAACATTTCTAGCTACTTCTTTAGTTTAACGTGTCCTTCAAACTGTTCCCTAGCCAAATTGCATGGTGTAGCTGAAAATAGAGGCAACTGGGAAGAGCACTCGGCAATTCTGAAAATGTCTCATCCTTTTATTAATAGCCACAGATTTGAGAACGTTAGTTTTATGCATGGTTGTCTTGCACAAGAGCTTCATGTATAGCAGCTCTATATGTTAGTATGTACAACAGCCCTTTGCAGTAATCCCTGCTGATTAAATAAACCATTTTTTGCTAACTAAAAAGTGTTACCAAGCACATGCCCTGATTTTGTTTGCTAGGTAACTCTTCTGGACCTGTGGGAGAGCGAGAGAAAGAGACCAATGCTATTATCGATGGTCTCATCATGAAGCAGGATTTTACCCTTTCAGTTGTACTAGATGGAGGATCTATGTTGGTCACTTATCCGTATGATAACCCAGTTCACACAGGTGAGAGAGCTTAATGGCTAGGCCAAAGTTATTGCAGAGTACAGGCTAATGACAGTTTAGCCCAGAGTTTTGTATTTTGAGCAATAATGTACTTGTTTTAATCAGCAAATGAAACCTATTAATACCAAAAGTAATAAGTGGCCACTTTGTCTCATTCCGTTTCAAGACTTTACATTAAAGGGGAACTATCGTGAAAATGAAAATTTAAGTTATGTTAAATACCATTTAATTTTCCTGTTTTCTGGTCACTTTTTATTTTTTGCAGTGGAGAATAGAGATACTCTGAAATATTTGGCTTCTATTTATGCAAATAATCATCCTACAATACATATTGGACGTCCTGGGTGTCCCAACATGTCAGGTCAGTAGAACAGGCAACGGCCTTGGCTCTTTGCTGTCCAAGAGAGTTGCTATTGCTTTATTATATCGTATTCTCTTTTTTTTTTTTATTTCAGATGAGAATATCCCTGGAGGAGTCATCTGTGGTGCTGAATGGAGAGGTCATCAAGGAAGCATGAAAGTAATGCCTGTTTAACAGCTTTGTCTTGCATTGGTTTATATCTATAAATGTACCATGCAGCATTACCATTTGATTGTGTTCATTGAAATGAAAAATACCATTTGACTGATAATGTGATGATCATTTTTCAGGATTTCAGTGTCATTCATGGCCAGTGTCCAGAGATCACAGTGTACACCAGTTGTTGCTTTTTCCCCAGTGCTTCGCAGCTGCACTCACTTTGGGCAGATAATAAAAAGGCACTTCTTAGCATGCTTGTGGAGGTAAGACATAAAATCACAGCCATTCTGTCTTTTCTGTATGGATACACCGAATCCGGAATTTGGGTCTGGATTCGGCCAAATCCTTTTGCCAGCTGAACCGAATAATGCAAATTATGGGCGGGAAGGGAAATTGCGTGACTTTTTGTCACAAAACAAGGAAGTATACATATGCAAATTCGGATTCAGAATCGGTTCGGGCGGGCAGAAGGATACTGCTGAATCCGAATTCTGCTGAAAAAGGCAGAATCCAGGAAATTAGAATTCGGCTCGCGAAGGATTCGTGGTTGTCAGCTGAATACAAAATAGTAGATTCGGTGCATCCCTTATTTTCTTAGTTAAGAAGATGGCATTGAAGACGACATATAATCTCTCTTCTAAATTAATTTACTGTTGCTCTTCTGATTCTTCTTTTCCAATGTACTTTTATTTTCAATTTATTTATTGGTAATATTGAAAATGTGTAACCAATGCAATTCCTGCTGTTCAGCCCGTGTGAGGGCAGGCAGGACCACAAAAGCTGGATTTACTGTTTATAGAGGTATAATACATTATAGTTTAAGCAGCAATTTCATTGATCTTCATTTTCTAATTATTTGCCTTCCTGTTTTGTCACTTCTCACCCTGAAATTTGAAATACTTTCTGATTGTTGGGGTCATTGATCTTTGAGGCTAAAATGTTGTTGTTGTTGTTGTTACAGTTTATTACTTCTCTTTCTATTCTCTTTTCTTCTTTCCAGTTTTTCATTCAGACCTCTGCTTGGTTGCTTGGGCAAACTGAACCCTAGGTGCTGAGATTCCAAACTAGAAAAGCTGCTGAACAAAAAGCTAAATAATTCAGAATCCCCAATTTTTTTTTTTTTTTTAAATGAATACGAATTGTCTCAGAATATAACTGTCTACATCATACTAAAGATAAACTACTCCTTTAAAGCATTTTTCCAAGCTTGTATTCACCAGCATAGTTGCATTGACATCAAGAATGCATCTGAAACAGCAGAAGTAAATGAAGCTGTTCATTATTTACTTGCTGGAGAACATTATTATTTGTTTTGTAGCAGCTGATGGTTTTAGGCATGGCAGGTTCACTTTAAGAGACACAAAGAAGTAGAGAAGCTTACAACGTAAGTGGAAACTGAACATGTAAAAGAAGCAGGGAAACAGTGAGGATTTTAACATTTACATTAATAAGTGATAGTACCGCATATACTCGAGTATAAGCCGAGGTACCTAATTTTACCTCCAAAAACTGGGAAAGCTTATTGACTTGACTATAAGCCTAGGGTGAGAAATGCAGCAGCTTCTGGTAAGTTTCATTCAAAAAATTGAGGGTTTCTGCTCCCATTGGAGATGCCGGCGACCATTCTTGGACGCCGGCGAATATTCTTGGAGACTATTCTCAGGCACTGGCGACTATTCTTAGGCGCCGACTACTATTCTTAGGCGTGAGCGACTATTCTTAGGTGCGGGCAGCTATTCTTAGATGTGGGCGACTATTCTTAAGCGCCGGCGACCGTTTTTGCGCTTGACCCGAATATAAGCCGAGGTAGAGTTTTTCAGCATATTTTGGGGGCTGAAAAACTCGTCTTATACTCGAGTATATACGGTAACTGAATACTGGCACCATTGCTCCTCTGTGCTCTACCAATATCCAAGCGGCTGAAAAGCTAACGACTGTTCAATGAGTTTACGGCAGAGGCAAGAGCAAAGTGTTTTGTTTTCTTTGCTTAGATACCTGTATATTTTTTTCTTTTTGTCAAGTAGTAAAATAAGACAGTAGGTGGTGTGGAAGTGCAACATTTTTGTGTGTCATTATGTGCTGTGATCTGCTTTTCACACGAGTGTTTTCTTCTTTCAGGTCCACAAGGGTGTGCATGGGATTGTGAAGGATGAAACTGGAAAGCCTGTCCCCAAAGCTGGCATCATTATAAACGATGGAGTAAAAGTCTATACCAAAGCAGGAGGCTTCTTTCATGTGTTACTTGCCCCCGGATTCCATAATATTAACGCCATTGCTGAAGGATATCAGAAGCAGCACACTCAGGTTAGAACAGATAATTGCTGTTCATTGATACAGATGATCTGTAAAGATTTCCTCTTTGTATTCAGTATTACCGTATATACTCGAGTATAAGCCGAGTTACCTACTTTTACCTCCAAAAACTGGGAAAGCTTATTGACTCGAGTATAAGCCTAGGGTGAGAAATGCAGCAGCTTCTGGTAAGTTTCAATCAAAAAATTGAGGGTTTCTTCTCCCATTGGTGGTGCCAGCGTCTCGTTTTTGGATGCCGGCAACCATTCTTGGAGACTATTCTTGGACGCCGGCGACTATTCTTGGACGCCGGCAACCATTTTTGCGCTTGACTCGAGTATAAGCTGAGGTAGAGTTTTTCAACATATTTTGGGGGCTCAAAAACTCGGCTTATACTCGAGTATATACGGTATTTGAGTGTGATTTTTGGATTTGTTCTTTCAATCTTTGTTTTTGGTTTTTAAGCCACAAGCAGTGTGTAAGTATACTGGTCATAGGGTTGAGAAATGCAGCAGCTTCTGGTAAGTTTCAATCAAAAAATTGAGGGTTTCTTCTCCCATTGGTGGTGCCAGTGTCTCGTTTTTGGATGCCGGCGACCATTCTTGGAGACTATTCTTGGACGCCGGCGACTATTCTTGGACGCCGGCGACTATTCTTGGACGCCGGCGACTATTCTTGCGCTTGACCCGAGTATAAGCCGAGGTAAAGTTTTTCAGCATATTTTGGGGGCTCAAAAACTCGGCTTATACTCGAGTATATACGGTATTTGAGTGTGATTTTTGGATTTGTTCTTTCAATCTTTGTTTTTGGTTTTTAAGCCACAAGCAGTGTGTAAGTATACTGGTCATGTACGTAAGAAATTTTTTTGGCTGTGATTTAGGGAAGGACACTGACCCTTATTTAGTAGGTCTGCCAGTCCCATGAGCTGGAGGTTACCGTGCTCTTGTCCCTACCATTCATAGTAAAACCATTCCCATTCCAGTTTGACTCAGCAAAACTTCAATCCATTTTAACAATTGCTCAATGTCACTTTAACTATCTCTCCAGGGGCACATAGACAGGTGCAACCCCTAATATTCATATTTTTTTTTTTTTTTCTACTGGGTGTATTTCTCTGTGCCTGTGAGTAGAAAATAGCACTGTTCTCATCTGCCTTACACAATAATTTGGCAAGTTGGGTATATAACTTAATAACTTAATAGTGGACTATTCGATTTAAACCTACTGGCTTGGTATGGTTCTTCATTTTTTCTTTTTGTGGACTGAGATGTGTATAAAAGATGTTAGCCTACCTTGCACACAATACATAAGAAACATCTCTTTTGTTTCAGGTTCTCATACGACATGATGCTGCAAGTTCGATAGAAATAATATTCAATATGGACAACCGCATCTTTGGCTTGCCGAGGGAGCTTGTTGTAACTGTTGCGGGTATGGAAGAACAATTGTCATGCAAACAAGTCAATGACGCACTTCATTTACCTGAGGATAGTTTCGCAGATGGAATTATAAGCTGCCATGCCATGTGTTAGCAACTGTTGTATGACTAAGGATGTCCAGTTTTCATTCGATTACATCTTAATATACAACTGCATTGCTAAACTTGATTACTCTGTTATTTAGTCCTGTTAAGGGTTCTTAATTCTTTAGGGATTGTTTACAGAGGATATTTTGAACATTGCTGGGATCTCGGCTATATTGTTTGAGAGAAATTAAGAATGTCTCCATTTCATTACATTTCCGTGGCACGGTCACCGCTAAACCTATGATTCCAACACCCAAATACGGTTTATTCTAAGCAACACTGCCATTTGTTATTCGTAAATTTAATTTCTGAAGCAGAATCTGTCTGGTTGTTCACATTCTCTGCACAATGTTGCAAACCAGCTGATAAAAGCTGTTCACCTACATTTATTTCTATGGTAAACTGGACCCTAGAAACCACATAACTTTAAAGGAAAACTATACCCCCCAAACAATGTAGGTCTCTATTAAAAGATACTGAGTTAAACAGCTCATGTGTAAAACTCTGCTTCATGTAAATGAACCATTATCATAATAATAATATACTTTTTTAGTAGTATGTGCCATTGGGTAATCATAAATAGAAAATTGCCATTTTAAAAAATTAGGGCCGCCCCCTGAGATCGTAAGATTCACTGTGCACACATACAAACCACATGTAAGGTCACATGAGCCAATTAACAGCCTTTTGCTTCAACACTTCTTCCCGTTACAGTTAGAGTTGTAGTATTTCTGGTCAGGTGATCTCTGAGGCAGCACAGATAGAGTCACGAAATGGTGGTTCAAGGCAAGAGATGTAAAAGGGCAATATTTATGTAAATATATATTCCAGTTTAATAAGATACTTTAATATGTCATTCAATTTTATATAAACTATCTGTTGCTTAAGTATTCATTTTGGGGTATAGTTTTCCTTTAAAACCAATGAAAACCTATAATCAATGTGTATTTGGAAAAGTTGTTTGGAATTATATATTCTTTCATTACGCAAAACATAAAAACAGTTTTTTTGTGCAGGACCTCTTTAAGTAAATAAGTTATCAAATGATATTATCTTCACAAATATTATATAGGGTTCTCAGGCATAAATATAAATCATCCCTGTCCCTTCCTTTATCTTTTGATTTCTCTACGTGGCTCTGTTTCTAAACCTAAATGTTATATCCCTGTTGATGAGATTTTTTTTTAGGATGTCCTATATGTAAGTAGCTGTGTGCACTATTCTTTGCCATTTTTATAGACTTGTACATACTCTCTTTATATGCAGGTGCTACTATGTCAGCCCTTTTACTCACAGCCTGCATCATCTGGTGTGTATGTTCCTTAAAATCCAACCGGCACAAGGATGGATTCCATCGACTTCGACAGCACAACGATGAATACGAGGATGAGATCCGCTTGACGTCAACTGGCTCTAAAAAATCTCTTTTGAGCGATGAGTTCCAGGATGAAACGGACACAGAAGAAGAGACACTGTACACCAGCAAGCATTGACTGCACAGAACAAGTTCAACTTAAGACTGGATCCACCAGCAGCGGGGTTAAACCCCACCGCCACTAAGCTGAGAACTGCCCGTATCGGCCGTGGAATGCAGTTGCAGATACTACCTGCACATTTGCCATTGATCTTCACTTCCAAAAACCTCTTTTGTGTTAAGTGCTCTTTAATTTGTATATGATATATTTTTTGTGCGTGCCTGGCTGGGCCCAGAGGTGTGCTCAAAAACTTTCATTGTGAAAGATTGTCAATAGCCTCTCAGAGGCCAACACGGGATAATTATAATTTATTGCAATACCTGGCAGGTGCTTTTCTGAGCCTCCCACAGATATCTCCGTTGTTAATGCATCTTACTAAAGAGAAAGTTGACTTTCAAATTTAAGATGGTTTCATTTAATTTTTCTCCTCCCTTGATTTTGTCTTCTGCTGGAATAAATCCCAATTATCACTGATGCCTAAAGAAACAGAAGATGGATGTTCAGCCAGGATGCCGGCAACACTAACTATCACAGATTACACAGCAGACGCGTTTCGGCCTAGACATCAATTATCCCTGTGTCCATTAGCTGACTTCATGCATTTTAAACAGATCCGTCCTTAAATTTTTCTAAAGTGAACAATGGTTTGGCCATCAAATGTCTTGGTACTGGCATCCATTATGTCACCCATTTGATGTGATGAATGTTTACAAATGTTCCTCCCAGCCACTTGAATAGACTGTAATGATTGTTGTCAACACATTAGTTAGACGACTAATTGCTTTTTGTTTATTTCAGCCCATTTAAAGAACAACTAAAGCTCCTGACCAAAAAAATACCTATTGCTTTATGATGCGTGCAATCAAACACTTGGTCAGTATTAGGCCAGACTTCATGATCACTTGTTTGTTTTGCCTCTGTAACCATCGGCTTACATTGCAATTGCTCCAAAGCTGCCAGGCCAAAAAATATATATAGCTGGAACATTTATAGGGAATTCATTTGGGCTTAAATTTCATAGGCCTTCTCATAGGCATCCACTAGTATCTAGATTGCACTTAAAGGAACAGTAGCAACAAAAAATGAAATTGTTTTAGAGTAATACAAATATAATGCAGTTTTGCCCTGCACTGGTAAAAAGGGTGTGTTTGCTTCAGAAAATCTACTACGTTACTATAGATAAGTACTACTATAGTTTATATCAACAAGCTGCTGTGTAGCCATGGGGGCAGCCATTAAAAGGAGAAAAGGCTCGAGTTACACAGCAGATAAGCTCTGTAGAACATAATGGTGTAATCTGTTATCCACTATTTAACCTGTGCCATGTAGCCTTTTTTCAGTTTCCACCATGGCTACACAGCAGCTTGTTTATATAAACTATAGTAGTACTTATCTGTTATCTACTGTGTATCCTGTGCTTGAATGGCTGCCCCCATGGCTACACAGCAGCTTGTTTATATAAACTATAGTAGTACTTATCTGTTATCTACTGTGTATCCTGTGCTTGAATGGCTGCCCCGTGGCTACACAGCAGCTTGTTTATATAAACTATAGTAGTACTTATCGGTTATCTACTGTGTATCCTGTGCTTGAATGGCTGCCCCGTGGCTACACAGCAGCTTGTTTATATAAACTATAGTAGTACTTATCTGTTATCTACTGTGTATCCTGTGCTTGAATGGCTGCCCCGTGGCTACACAGCAGCTTGTTTATATAAACTATAGTAGTACTTATCTGTTATCTACTGTGTATCCTGTGCTTGAATGGCTGCCCCGTGGCTACACAGCAGCTTGTTTATATAAACTATAGTAGTACTTATCTGTTATCTACTGTGTATCCTGTGCTTGAATGGCTGTCCCCATGGCTACACAGCAGTATGTTTATATAAACTATAGTAGTACTTATCTGTTATCTACTGTGTATCCTGTGCTTGAATGGCTGCCCCCATGGCTACACAGCAGCTTGTTTATATAAACTATAGTAGTGTTTCTGAAGCAAAGACACCAGTTTTACCAGTGCAGGGTAACAGTTCATGATATTTCCATTACTTTAAAGCACTTACGGTACATTATTTTAACAGCTTCAGGGATAAATAGTTCATAGGGCAGCTGTACTTCTAGACTCGTATAGCAGCTGACTGACAGGTCTAAAATGCCATGATATAATGCAATGAAGATTTTACCTATAATTTTGCATAAACGCTTGCAAGATGGGATTTACGCAAAACCGCCTGTGTTGACTATTTTGCCGTCATGTTTTAGAAGTGTGCGTATCCCTTTAGGCTTTGCATGCTCTTACATGAGTGTATAACCTAATGCATTCAAATAGTGCAATTCTCAAAGCACCCCAAATGTAAGCAGTGTGATATTGCAATGGGGAACATTAGCTTCCTTCTCTGACTCTTTGCTAAAGATGCACTACTGTTCCTACTACACCATTCCTACTACACCATTATTTGAACCTTTATAGAGGGCTGCTTTCTGAATGAAATTTAATGTGGTACAACCCTCACTTTGATGTTACTTTGTGATGCCATTTCATTGCAGTATACTTTTGTTTTTTTGTCATATCTAGTCTGATCTTAATGGATTTAGGTGTAACAAGAGAAAAGCTTTGGACTGATATTCACTGAACTTGTACACTATGAGCTGCCAAATTCTACTGCCTTACTTTGCTACTTCTCCACCTGCCCAGCAAGGAGATGTCGTTAATCCTACATGCCAGGAGAGCAGCAGAGCTTGCACTTTTTTGGAGTGTTTGTAGGAGATTTATGTCTTTGGTATTAAAATATTTTTCATGGGGCACAGCAGGGGAACTATATGTCTCTATGCACTTTTAGTGAAGACTAAAGACCAGAGCTGAAACATCTGAAGATTTTGCTTATTTATTACTGTGTATATTTGATGCTAACAACTGCTTTGAGCCTGAGATATACAGATCAATCAGCCAGTGTGTGGCTTTCCAGCTCCTGCTTGCAGTTGCCCTTACATAGTGATGCTAGTAATGGGAAACTGAGCCTGTTCCTGTTGCCACAGGCTGCCTTTCTTTGTTCTGCTGCTTACATTCCTAGTGCTGCTGAACGTTCAGCCAGAAATATTTATAAGTAGTTTTTATCTTCCCCTTTGCTATCCCTCTGTTGTACAGTTTAGAGCTCATACCCTATAGCTTAAAGGGGTTGTTCACCTTTAAAGGAGAACTAAAGAAGTAGGTAGAAATGTTGTACATTATGATTTGTGCTTCTGTACCAGCCCAAGGCAACGACAGCCCTTTAGCAGTAAAGATCTGTGTCTCCAAAGATGCCCCAGTAGCTCCCCATCTTCTTTTCTGCTGGTTCACTGCACATGCTCTGTGCTGCTGTCACTTACTGAGCTTAGGGAGCCACTCACAATATACAGTACACATAGAATAGAAATGTCACAATATAAGGCTGATTAGTAATTAATACGCATATTACTACATGGCAGCACATTGCAGTCTCTTATTCAAATCAATGCATGGTTGCTAGGTTAATGTGGACCTTGGCAACCGGATTGCTAAATTTACAAACTGGAGAGCTGCTGAATGAAAAGCTAAATACCATATATACTTGAGTATAAGCCGTCCCGAGTATAAGCCAACGTACCTAATTTTACCTCCAAAAACTGGGAAAGCTTATTGACTCGAGTATAAGCCGAGGGTGAGAAATGCAGCAGCTTCTGGTAAGTTTCAATCAAAAAATTGAGGGTTTCTGCTCCCATTGGAGGTGCCGGCGTCTCGTTTTTGGATGCCGGTGATCATTCTTGTATGCCGGCAAATATTCTTGGAGACTATTCTTAGGCGCCGGTGACTATTCTTAGGCGCCGGCGACTATTCTTAGACGCCGGCAATTGTTTTTGCGCTTGACCCGAGTATAAGTCGAGGTAGAGTTTTTCAGCATATTTTGGGGGCTGAAAAACTCGGCTTATACTCAAGTATATACGGTAACTCAAAAGCCTCAAATAATAAAAAATGAAATCCAATTGCAAATTGGCTCAGAATTTTACTTTCTACGTCATACTAAAAGTTTGTTTAAAGGTGAACATCCCCTTTAATGCATTGCTGTTCAGTTATTTCCATGTAGTTCGTGGCTTATGTGACTTGTGCGCTGGATTATCCAAAAATGATGATGCCATACAAATAATTATGTATAGCCTTTGTGCAGGATACAGAGGACCACAACACATGCCCTGTCTTAATGTTTGCATGGAGCATTCCCTCTACTTATTTTCATTTTTATATAAATAAGCAGCAGAGTCTTCCTCCAACACCAGAGCTGACACTTCATAGATGCTGTTGCACTACGGCTATATCCAACCGTAGACCTATCTGTAGGTCAACGAAATCCGCAGGTCCATCCTTGATATGTTGGAAAGACTCCATTTAATTGTGCCTTTAAAATAATGCAGAGCATTTCAGGAGATCTAGTATCCCTTTGTCAGGCTCATAGGAACCGACAAGATGGAGCCAGGTTCCCATGATGCTGTGCAGTGTGATCAAGCAGCGTTGTTGTATATAAAGAGGCAGAAGGCTATGTAAAAATCAAATAAAGATGTCTGGTTTTGTGCCGTCTTAGGCTCAGATCATTTTATGAGATACTTTCAATTACTTTTGCATTGACGATTAGGGTAATTGTGCGGGCCCTATAGGTGCACCCGGGGATCAGACAATTATAGCTCAATAAAGCTCACTGACAAATTCATAATATAATCTAATACCAGGGTGCTCTGCTCACAAGCTAGAACTCTGTGAATTGCTCCCTGTGCTTTAATAGTAGAAGCTGCAAAAAAAAGAAAAAATGGCCCAACGTTTGCTAATTTTGCCCAGGTGCAGTAACCCATAGCAACCAATCGGCAGGTTGCATTTAATTGTTACCTTATTGTTTTCTATGGGTAACCTGGGCACATTTATATCATTATAGGGTTTGTTTTATGGCAACAGGCTGATATGCCAGTGGCTTATGCCACTTATATGTGCTTGCCCAGCCTATCTATAGAATTGCTCCTGTGTAGCCCTCAACAAGACATGTTTGCCTGGGCCTATCCTTTTAAATCTTTAAGGGGCAGATTTATCAAGGGTCGAATTGAACATTTTAATTCTAAGTTCGAATTTTCGACTTTTTTTTTGGTCAAAAGTGTCAAATTCAACTAGGGATTTATTCAAATTAAATTAGTTTTTTTTTTAAAAAAAAAAATTAGAATTAGATTTATCATACTCTGGCCCTATAAGAACTCAAATTCGACTATTTGCCACCTAAAACTTGCTGAATTGCTGTTTACGTCAATGGTAGAGGGTTCAATTTTGAGTTGTTTGCAGCTTTCCTGACCGTTATATTGTGACGTCTGTGAGATCCCACGCATTCAATGTGTAGCCCAGGAGTATGTCCCGCCCAAAGATCCTGAATTAAAGGCAAAAGCCGTGCAGTATTATGTCCATTATCATTGCCAGTAAGGCCCCTTATTTTACATCTCTCTTTGCTATAACAATATGTGATAACTCCTGAAGTGCCTTATTGCAGTGACTGCAGCACCTGAAGCATTTGGGATACAGGGGCGGTGACAATGCTGCTGTGACTTTGTACAACAAAGATGTTGCCATGCTTTTAAATGCCTTTGTCTTTGCTGAAAGAAACAATGTAAAGAGAAACGTCATGACATTTTGTAGTCCTTGCAATTAACTCCCGTCTGTTACTGAACTTGTAATTAAATGATGTTTTGCTTTCAAGCAGCTGTACAGCCTTCCTATGTTGTCACTGCTTCATCTTTCTTATGTGGGGGTAATACTCTCTCATTCCATTGTTCTATTCAAAAAAAGGCAGGATAGACTTGCTATTTGTTAGGAGACTTTGGGGCTTGAAAGGGTAAAAAGTTTTAGGGGGTTATTTATTAAAGTCAGAATGACAAAAATGCAAAACAATAGAGTTTTTTTCGACACTAAAATCCGAATTTTTAATGAAAAAATGTATCAGGTGATGGTCTGTGATCTGTTGCAATAAATCACCATTCTTTTAATCCGGAGTGCTGCCTTTCATTTTCTCTGAGCAGGTCTAATTACAGTAGGAACGCTGCTGGCGGAGCACCCGGGATATCAAATGGAGCTGCATTAAGGAGAACACACAAGGGTATGTGTAATAATTTTGCAGGCTGAGAGAAACATCTGCTCAGTCCCCCGGCTCCATTGATTTGTATACGATTGCCCCTGAGGTCGGCCAGGAGATGCTTCTTTTCGGATATTTGGGTTGACCTCCGCTTCAGTTCCACGGTGTGTGTGACTGCAAAATAGACTGATTGGATTTAAATCAATGGAGCAGGGGCACTGAGCAGATCTGCTTCTCTCACCCTGGAAAAATGTTATCAAAATGTAAAATTTGAGTTTTCCAAAGAGTTTATAGAGTTTTTGCCTATTGTTTTTGTCGATTCAAGGAAACTGAAGCTCTTGCATGTCTATTTCCCAGAGATCTCTTGCACTTAGCTAGGCTTGCACATGTGCTTTATAGTATATAATGTTCTGAGTTAACTCTACTGCAGCCTTTAAGTGGTTTCTGCTGCCCCAATATATATATATCTATATATATATATATATATCTATATATATATCTATATAATACACAAAAGCCATGAATATCTTGTAAATTATATCCTTATAAACGGTGAGTAGTGATGTCATCAGTTATAAACGGTGAGTAGTGATGTAATTTCTGTCACATGACTCACTAAAATTTGTGTATTATAATTAATAAAGTACCCCCAGTTGTAAAATATGAGGATATTATAAGTTACCTTGGAGTTCCATGACCTGTATAAAAACACTCGGCCTTCGGCCTCGTGTTTTTATATGGTCATGAAACTCCTCGGTAACTTATAATATCCTTATATTTTACAAGAGGGGGTACTTTATTCACTATATATTTATTCAGTGATTTCAGCAGTATCCCAGACATGATGATGGGCACATAATCATCATCATTGATTGAGATCATATCATTAAAATGCAACTTGGGTTTTTATGCTTTGGTATCTCCTAATAATAAAACATTATAGATATATGTCTAATTCAAAAGTCAAAGTAAACTTTATTGTCATCTCAGCGGTATACGAATACACAGTGAGACGAGACGACGTGGCTCCAGCTATTACATATAAATGAAAAAATAATAGAGTTTTCCTACTGTATTCGCTGGAGCACAGTTAGCCGCTGCAAGTCGTGGCGCCGCCGTCTAGAGGAATAGATAATCTCTTATAAAGCTATTGGTTTTACTGACCGTTAAAATGATTAAGCAGCCAAATTGGAAAGATTATTATTGTTATTATTAACATGTATTTATATTGCGCCAACATATTGCGTAGCACTGTGTTGTCCAAGGGTTGGTGGTGTAATAAATGAGAAGATAAAGAGCATTATAAGATAAAGTGTGAGAAGCAAATGGGGGTAAATTAGGGTAACCAGATCTAAAAAATCCACCTAGAAGGGCCACACTGATTGCAGTTTAATTTAAAGGCAATCCAAGGCATTTATGAGATGTGTCCCTGAATTTTCAAGTTATCTGGTAACCTTAGGGTAAACAGGGTATAGCAGAAACGATTGGGGAAGTTAGTGACAAAGGTGAAAGAGGAATGTATTAGAAGGGCAGAAGAGTGAACGAATGGAAAGAAAACACATTTCTGGGCATAACTGAGCATATGCTCTAGAGCAGTGATCACCAACCAGTGGCTTATTTTTGAATTCCTGGGCTTGGGGGCAAGTAGGCTGCCAGTCTACATAGGAGCTACCAAATAGCCAATCACAGTCCTTATTTGGCCTTTCTCATTCTTGTGTTGCTGCCCAGCTCTTTTTGAATGTGGCTCATGGGTAAAAAAGGCTGGGGACCCCTGCTCTAGAGATATTATGTGAATTCCCAGGGTTCCTCCATGTCCCTCACCCAACTCCTGGAATCTCATCCAACCAGGGCCATCAACAAATGGGCACAAACGGGAGTTTTGCCAGGACCCCAGTTAGGTCTCTGCTCCCTGTATTCTCAAAAATATAGGAATAATGATTGTGCATTAAATCGTATCAGTTTGACTTCTTCTTGTTTGTTTGCAACAAACAGGTTGTAATTAAGAGGAGGTACAGACAGGTACAGTATGACCAGAGCATGAGGACTACAGTGAACTGAAGCCCCTAAACTTACCTGGAGTATTTAGTGCAATTTTAGTACATTTTGGCAAGGTTGCAACCAAGTCCACGGGTCAGATAACGTGGGCAACGACAAATAACAGAGTGCAGAGAGCTGTGCTGCTAATGAATGGGTTACTGACCTGTGATTTGCTGATGTCTGCATGGGACTATTGATCACATTAATGGGTGCTGTGCTGATCATGACGAGAGCCTCATTCACCTAATGAGGAATAACGGCGCAGGCTTTCTGCCTATTCTTCCTATTACTGGTCAGGAATCTGCAAAATGAGAATTGATTGTGCTGTAATCACTTTTCTATACAAGTCGTCTCTGTGCTGATGGGGACCATTCATTATTGTCTGCAAGTGGAAAGGAGTTATGGGGAAATAAAGGTGCAGAGTAGGTAGTATACCAAATAACAAAAGTGCAGATATTCACAGTGTATATTTCCAACCTGCAGCCCTCAAACTATTATTATTATTAGTATTATTATTAAACTGCAGTTTCCCTGCCTCCCTCAAACAGATAGTAAGTCCTGGCATGGCCATTACTCTCTGCCACTCCTGAATCCATTTGGGAGAAAAGGGTGATGTTTAGTCCCTCCCATCCAGAGAAAAAACTATCTTTGAACATTAAATAAACCCAGTAGCAGGGGCATACTATACAGGCAGACCTCGAGGACCTGCGCATAGGTTAGATGCCTATATGATAAAAAAAAAAAAAATGACTTACCCTGCCGCCGAATGCTTTTCTATTAAATCCGGCAGCAGAATTGGAGGTAGAGTCCTGCGTGGGTCGCATTATAAAAGCATATTTAATTCTAAGCAACTTCACAACAGAAATGAATTACAGATCTTTTATGATTTTAAATCAATTTATTAACATATTTGATATTAAAAACAGTATCAGGGATGTCTGTTACTATCTCTGCACTGCTGGTTCCAACCACATGTACCAGTAAAACAGGCTGCAAATGCTGCAGTTGTCAATTCTCCTCCAACTAAGACACAATTCCCACAATGTCTTGTATGTTGTATGATAAACAGACCTGTAAATATGGAGAATAACAGGCACAAGTGGCAAATGCAGTTTTAGCGGGAAGAGACTTGTTTATTGTATACTTCATAAATACACTCTGATAAACATTAAAATATATAGAGACATATTAAACTCAATGATGAGCCCATCAGCAGTTTAATCACAAACTGGGTCAGAACAATGGCCGGGGTCAGTATCCAGGTCATTGGAGTGTTAGAGGAATAATAGAGAAATGCAGGATGAAGGAGAGAAGCAGGGAATAGAGGGCAGATGACTGGATGGTGCTGAATTATTATAACTGCAGGAGAATATGAGTTTCTTATTAAAAGTCTTTAATACTTTTTCTTTAATACGATTTCTCCTCCCTGGCTATCTCCTATAAGGAATGCAGCGAGTGCCGCACGATGGATGGCCGATCGACTTTTCTGAAGAGGAGTGCAAGTGGAGTTTCGCTAAGTTATTTCTTAATAAAGCATACTAACGAATTTTTTTTATAAAAATGTTTTGCTATTACTGGTCCTTTAAAGGAGAACTAAAGCCTAACTAAAGATTAGGTAGAAATGTTGTACATGATGTTTTGTGCTTCTGTACCAGCCCAAGGCAACCACAGCCCTTTAGCAGTAAAGATCTGTGTCTCCAAAGATGCCCCAGTAGCTCCCCATCTTCTTTTCTGCTGATTCACTGCACATGCTCTGTGCTGCTGTCACTTACTGAGCTTAGGGAGCCACTCACAATATACAGTACACATAGAATAGAAATGTCACAATATAAGGCTGATTAGTCATTAATACACATAATTACTACATGGCAGCACAGAAACCAGTGCAATTAGCATCAGAATTGAATAATCAGCAAACCTGTAGCATCAGCTTATATTACAGCCAGGGAAGCTCATTTTGTGCTGGATAATTAGTGACGAGCCCTAAGCTTAGCTTCTCAACAGCCAATCAGAGCCCACTGAGCATGTGAGTGTCACAGACACTTTCCAAGATGGTGACCCCCTGTGACAAGTTTGAAGTCCTGGATCATTGCTGCTATTGACAAGCTCAAACTTTAGCCTCGTGCAATAAGTTCACTATATAAAATATGCCATTTTTAGCCACATTCATTTTTAGGGTTTAGTTCTCCTTTAACAACCAGGCAGGGGCTGGTATAGGGTTGCCACATGGCTAAATACTGGCCTGGCTGGTAAAATTGTTGCTACTGTTATTTATAAGGAAAAACCATAAAAATATAGGAAGGCCGCTATTTATTCCCAGTGGCAACCCTAGCCTGTAAGATAAACAAGAAAGAATGTGAACAGGAAGATGTGTATGAGAATAAGCTCAGGATGCATCTGTTTTGTAGTTGTTGGGGTCAGCGACCCTGGTAACAATATGATTTATAAATGTCATGCTGAAGAGAAACAGAAAAGTAACTGGGGGCTACATTATTAATATGAAGTAATAGCAGATATGACGCTGTGCCAAGAATGATTCTTATTCCAGAACAGAAATGGTTCATTTTACTCCCACAATTAGTCAATAAATCGAGTGTAAGTGTAAGAGATCTAGTGCAGCTTTACAGCTTTCAGGATGAGCAGAACTATAGCCGCACTGCGATACCAGAACCGCCAGGCGTCGCTGCATTGGTTTTACTTCAGCTGAGCGCTTTAGCTGCCAGTGTGCGGACTTTCTACCCCTGCTCCGCCTCTCTATCACTTGCCGGCTGGATTGGGTGACGTTGGACAACAAAGATGGCGGCGGGGAGCAGCAATTACTGGGAAGGTGAGGACCGGATGTGTTTGAGAAGTGATACCGGCTGCTTGTTGACAGGTTCACATTAGTGTCGGCGTGTGACTGGCTGTTACGACGCGCTATTGAATTGAATGGCGCTGCCACTGATGGTGGTGAAGCTCCTCGCCTCTTAAAGTGAAAGCTCAGTGTACCCTGTGTGTAATGGCTCTGACTCACATGAATCAGTCCGCAGCTGTACCAGGGGTTGTTATTTGCTTTTAACTGGCTGGAAACACGAAGGCTTAGCAGTCTAATGCTTTTTGTCAAAGAAAACCTCTCAGAGAGCAGATTTGAAGCAACTACAACTCCCAGAATTCCCAGACAGTTGATTTGTGTGTGAAGAAGCCGAGTTAGACTGGGTCACCAGGGGCCAAGCCAGTCATGTTAGACCAGGGGCCCAGCGAGTCGTGTTAGACCAGGGGCCCAGCGAGTCCAGGGGCCCAGCGAGTCGTGTTAGACCAGGGGCCCAGCCAGTCATGTTAGACCAGGGGCCACTCTCAGTACTATTATTCTTCCTCTCCTCGCTCAACCTCTATCCTATCTATTATTCCATCTATTTAGCCTCTTTGTTCTCATAGAAATAGGGAATGACCGTGAAATAGGCCAAATGTTTAAAAGCAGAAGGTCCCACTGACACCTGGGCCCACCGGGAGTTTTTTCTGTTATCCCCAGTCCAACATTGAGCCCCTCACACTGTCAGCAGCATTATTGTACCAGGGATTTTGTATAAATGCACATATGAGGGTCACTAGTGCTTCTTCCTATACTAATCTCTTTATCCACTAATATCATCTGTTCAGCATTACCTTCCCTTATCCACAGCTCTGTGTTCTATATAAGACCTGTTTAGACACCCTGTGATACAATGGACATGTGTGTGTGTTCCACCATTCAGGCACTGTGTTGTAGACTGTAAGCTCTTTGCACACAGCTCCCTGCAAATCCTATTGGTTCCTCCTGTAACCCTTGTATTGTCAGTCTCCCTGTATATAAGAATCTTGTATTGCCTGACTTGCTCTGTAGAGAGTCATAATGATACTGAAAGGTAGAAATCTCGTGTGTTCTCTGTGTAGCAAAGGGCTGTCATTAATTCCACAATCAGTGACACAGTGTGTGGGAAAACACAGATCTTCAGGCTTTATTCTAGTCGGTATTTTGGTTGTTTTAATGTTTACATACCATGGGTAATATTCTCAGCATTGCTATTCAAATCTTGCCATGGGATCATGGCTCTCGTTTATGATCTATTCGCCCTATCTCGGTATGTTATTATGAAGTACAGGTATGGGATCCGTTATCTGGAAACCTGTTATCCAAAAAGCTCTGAATTATGGAAAGGCCGTCTCCCATAGACTCAATTTAATCCAAATAATGCAAGTTTTTTTTAAATTATTTCCTTTTTCCCTGTAATAATAAAATAGTCATTTGTACTTGATCCCAACTAAGATGTAATTAATCCTTATTGGAGGCAAAACCAGCCTATTGGGCTTATTTAATGTTTATATGATTTTCTAGTAGACTTGAGGTATGAAGATCCAAATTACAGAAAGATCCCAGGTCCCAAGCATTCTGGATAACAGGTCCCATACCTGTACAACATTTAGCAATATATTTCAAGTAACTGTCAAGATTGCAAAATAAATACAGTTTTACCAGAAGTCTACTCCAGGCCATTTACAATGTAGACAATAAGCAGCACTGGGTTATGTATTCAGCTGAACCGTAACAACTGCTTCAGTTGTACAATAGTTTCAGCTTAGGAACTAGGTGAGGCTAATCATGTAATGGAAATATTTGGCTGTGCATGTGTGTAATTTTGCTACTATTGATGGTAAGGTAATATAAGTTAAACAATTACTCAATTGAGGGAGTATTTTCACATTGTGCAAATGTACTAGGATGTAGGTATTAACCCGCAGCAGCAACAAGGTTCATATACAGAACACAAATGTAATCCAGCACATTAAAAGACATAGTAGAACAAAAAAAGTCTATTTAATCCAAAATATGAAAGCATATATACCCGGCAGATCAAAGCTTTAATTTTTGTGGTTTGTACGCTTTATTTTACTGTTTTTATTTTATTGTACGCAACTTTTCAATTGGTCTTCGTTATTTATTTTTTGTTGTTTTTTTTAGTTATTTGCCTTTTTCTTCTGATTCTTTCCAACTTTCAAATGGGGGTCACTGACTCCATCTAAAAAAAACCCAAATCCTCCAGAAGGCTACAAATGTATTATTATTACTACTTCTTATTACTTATCTTTTTATTCAGGTCCTCTCCTATTCATATTCCAGGCTCTTATTCAAATTAGTGCATGGTTGCTAGGGGAATTTGAAATTGGAAACTGGAGAACTGCTCAATAAAAAGCTAAATTATTGAAAAACCACCAATGCAAAAGAAATTAAAACCGATTGCAAATTGTCACTCTCTCCATCACACTAAAAGTTAACTCAAAAGTAGGGATGCGCCGAATCTAGGATTCAGCCAAATCCTTCTGCCTGGTCAAACCGAATCCGACCCCTAATTTGCACATGCAAATTATGGGTGGGGAGGGAAATTGCGTGACTTTTTGTCACAAAACAAGGAAGTAAAAATAGTTTTCCCCTTCCCACCCAATTTGCATATGCTAATTAGGATTCGGTTTGGTATTCGGCCGAATCTTTTGAATTGGTCTTCATTGTTTATTTATTTTTATAGTTTTTTAATTAATTGCCTTCTTCTTCTGACGCTCTCCAGCTTTTAAATGGGGTTCATTGACCTAATTTAAACAACGAATGCTCTGAAAGGCTACACGTATATTGTTAATTTTTATTACTTCTCTTTCTATTCAGGCCTCTCTTATTCATATTCTAGTCTCTCATTTAATGGAGAATTCAACCTGTAACATAAACCCTACCCTATGTAGACCCTTCTCCCCCCCCAGCCTACCTGGTACCCGGGGCAAAAGCCCCTAACTTTTTACTTACCCCTCGGTGCAGATTCTGTCCTCGAGAGTTCACAGCCGCCATCTTTTTTTCTTCGTTAAACTTTGGAAGCAGACCGTCGTTTTTGGCGCATGCGCAGCTGGTGTAATATTCCAGTCCCAAACACCTGCACATTCAATTTTTCGGAAATTTTCTTGACATTTTTGTGACTTTTGGAAATTTTCATGACTTTTGGCGCATGCGCAGTTGTTTGGGACCGGAAAATTCTTTCACCCATAAGTGGGTTTCCTATTTCAGGTGAAAACCCCTAATTAATTTCACAGCTTTTATAGTTAAGTGCCCATTGCATTGTACTCATTGCATTGTACTGATCTGGCTAAATTTCATGCTATACACATAAGCAGAGCTAATGCTAAACAGGAGACCGTTTGTATTCTATTATATTAATATGGATTATATGTTTATGGAACTACAGTTAGTCGGCTCATAGTGTTAATCTGTTTGTTTGTTTAAATACCATTCCATTTTCAGATTTGAGGAAACAGGCCCGACAGCTGGAGAATGAACTTGATCTGAAGTTGGTGTCTTTCAGCAAACTGTGCACCAGTTACAGCCACAATAACTCCAGAGAGGGAAGGCGCGACAGGTATAGGTACTACATAATTTCTTTTCTTTTTATTTCTATTTTCTCTTATAGCTGTGGTTATTTTACATACTTTGTTTAAATCATCTTTTTATGTGCTACGCTGTAATTCAATGCCAAGAACCTTTTTTATGTTGTGCCACTCAGATACAACTTGATCTCGAGTGTTTTTGTTTTTTTATTTGTAAAAGTTGTAGAGGGATGTGCCATGCTAACCATAAATATTACAGGAGACTGGTGGCAGTTTGTGATACCTTGGCTGACTGAGTTATAGATCTGCATGGTTTTATAAAAAAACTCAAACCTTTCCAGCATTCTTGCCAGGTAGGAACATTTTAGATGTGCATTCTGTAAATGGAGTCTGCAGAGCACATAAAGAACATATTTCCTCATATAAGAAGATAGTTACACCAATAAAAGACAACACCCTGTACCTAAAATAGACATGTTAATATTGAAAGCACTTGAAAAGATGAATAAATGGAAAACAACCTGCCGTCAGCGAATGCTGTGTCCTGATCTGACTTTAGCCTCAAGGATCATGGAGACAGGGACAGTCCAAATATGGTAATTAATTTTAAAGGGGAACTATCACGAAAATAACAATTTAATATATGCTTCCTCATACTGAAGTAAGAAACTTCTAAATATAATCAATTAAATATTCTGCATTGTTTCTGAAATAATCAAATTTATCTTCACTATCCCTCTCACAGCATCTGTTTCTCTTCATTCTCTCTTCATGCAGCAGTTGGGTGTCAGATGAATGATCCAATATATCTTATAGGGGGGCTCCTTTCCTAGCAGATGAATTAGATCTCACTCAAATAACTGATTCTAGTACAAACAAAATAACTGCCTTTTGCACAAATTCTGCATGTAGAGAGACAGGATTTCTGGTGTTTTTTATAGAGTGAGCTCTAATACATCTTCTAGGCAAAAGGAGCCCCCTATAAGATATATTGGATTCATTCATCTGACACCCAACTTCTGAATTAAAGGACCAGTAACATTAAACATTTTTTTTAAAAAATTTGTTCATAAAAAAAATAAACACCAAGAGAGTTTATACTTTAAAATCGCAAAGTCTTTATTAAGAAATAACTTAACGAAACTTAGCTTGCGCTCCTCTTCAGAAAATGATTGGGCGATCCATCGTGCGGCACTCGATTTCTCCTCCCTGCCTTCCTTATAGGAGATAGCCAGGGAGGAGAAATCGAGCACCGCACGATGGTCACCTTTTCTGAAGAGGAGGGCAAGCAGAGTTTTGGTAAGTTATGTCTTAAAAAAAGACTTCGCGATTTTTACGTTTGATTTGTCTGGTTTTTTCGATGTATTCTTACGAATTTCGTAAAAAATTTTTGAGATGTTACTGGTCTTTTAAGACAGTATGAGGAGAAACAGATGCTGAGCGAGGAATAGTGAACATAAACGAGAAACAGTATAGAATATTTAATTGATTATATTTAGATTTCAGTATGCTTTCATTTTCCCAATAGTTCCCCTTTAAGAATCACCATCTATATGTTGGAGCAACCAGATGTCACACTGATTTAAAAGCTTTTAAATTTTTCATGATTTTTTTTTTTTACTAAGGCTGTCTCAAGCCTGTCATTCATACTGCTATCTGGTTACTGATTTTGAGACCCTAGCAGCCATATAGACATTCCTTTACCAAAAAGATAGTAATTGAATAACATTGGATTCATTACAATGAAAATACATTTTTCTGCTAAGTTTCTAATTTAAACAATATTACGGCTTCAGAGCGAATTAGGTTGTCAGTGATATTTTCCCTTTAAAGGGACAAGCTAGAGATTTCATGCATATAGGGGATATTTGAGGTGTTTAAATAGAAAGCTATTGCCAGTAAAAGCCAAGCAAGCTTTATGCCATTCTATCTTTTGTTAATAATACGGCCTGATGATGGGATTAAGAATTGTTTTAATTTATATTATGGCAGATTTTACACATATCAGGTCATGTAGTAGGGGCCACAAGCAGAATTATCTATATGTTTCTTTGCTTTACTGAAGTCTCATTTGAAGATTAAAGGTAAGTGACGATGCTTTGATGTATTTGCAGATATTTTCTGCTCTTAAAGGGTTTTTTCACCTTTGAGATAACTTTTAGTATGATGTAGAGATTCTGAGACAATTTGCAATTGGTTTTCATTTTTTATTATTGAAGGTTTTTCAGTTATTTAACTTTTTATTCAGCAGCTCTCCAGTTTGCATCTTAATCTGGTAACTAGGGTACAAATTGCCCTAGCAACCATGCATTGGTTTGAATAAGAGACTGGAATATGAATAGGAGAGGCCTAAATAGAAAGAGAACTAATAAAAAGTAACAATAACAATACATTCGTAGGCTTACAGATAGGGATGCACCGAATCCAGGATTCGGTTCGGGATTCGGCCAGGATTCGGCCTTTTTCAGCAGGATTCGGATTTGGCCGAAATCCTTCTGCCCAGCCGAACGGAATCCAAATCCTAATTTGCATATGCAAATTAGGGGAGGGAGGAAAATTGCATGACTTTTTGTCAGAAAACAAGGAAGTAAAAAATGTTTTCCCCTTCCCACCGGTTCGGTATTCGGCCGAATCTTTCACGAAGGATTCGGGGTTCGGCCGAATCCAAAAAAGTGGATTCGGTGCATCCCTACTTACAGAGCATTTGTTTATTAGAAGGGATCAGCGACACCCATTTAAAATCTGCAAAGAGTCAGAAGAAAAGGGCAAATAAAACTATAAAAAAATAAATATTGAAAACCAATTGAAAAGTTGCTTAAAATTGGCCGTTCTATAACATAATAAAAGTTACCTTAAAGGGATACTGTCATGGGGAAAAAAATTTTTTTCAAAATGAATCAGTTAATAGTGCTGCTCCAGCAGAATTCTGCACTGAAATCCATTTTTCAAAGGAGCAAACAGATTTTTTTATATTCAATTTTGAAATCTGACACGGGGCAAGACATATTGTCAATTTCCCAGCTGCCCCAAGTCATGTTGACTTGTGCTCTGATAAACTTCAATCACTCTTTACTGCTGTACTACAAGTTGGAGTGATATCACCCCCTTCTCCCCCCCCCAGCAGCCAAACAAAAGAACAATGGGAAGGTAACCAGATAGCAGCTCCCTAACACAAGATAACAGCTGCCTGGTAGATCTAAGAACAACACTCAATAGTAAAATCCCATGTCCCACTGAGACACATTCAGTTACATTGAGAAGGAAAAACAGCAGCCTGCCAGAAAGCATTTCTCTCCTAAAGTGCAGGCACAAGTCACATGACTGGGGGCAGCTAGGAAATTGACAAAAAGCCCCATGTCAGATTTCAAAATTGAATATGAAAAAATCTGTTTGCTCTTTTGAGAAATGGATTTCAGTGCAGAATTCTGCTGGAGTAGCACTATTAACTGATCTGTTTTGAAAAAAACACGTTTTCCGATGATAGGATCCATTTAATGGTGAACGACCCCTTTAATGAAAATGTAAGAATTAAAGCAGTATGTGTGCTGAATGCAAGTCTAAGCAGAGTCTTTCATTTGGTTATAGTTTCACTCCCAGTTTTTTTTGGCATGCCTGTTTTTTATTTAGCGTTAGCTTTTTATAGCAATGATAGTAATTGTCGTGTGGTGAGTTTAAAGCGCTGCATGTGTAGTTGCTTGTTTTTTAATCCACGCATCTTTTGTTTCCACCAGCTCGGACACAACTCCACTACTAAATGGATCAAGCCAAGATCATATGTTTGAAACAATGGCAGTGGAAATTGAGCAGCTTCTGGCAAAGGTACATGTAATCTGAATTCCATGGAGCTATATATTGTACCAATCAACAACAACATGGTATTTTAATCACTTAGCAAGCCAAAATCACAGCAGATATTATTAGAATTAGTGTCAAACAGTGACTTGTTCCTCTCATTATAATTTGTAAGATAAATTATTTGTGTAATGTATATTTGTTTATTTTATCCTATTTTCAGCTCATTTGCTGCTTTCGCTCAAGGTTAAATTATAACCTGAGCAAAACCATAGTTACTAATCAAGACTTTGCTTTTATGGATGTGGGATGCAGTCTCTGCGGTTACCATGTGATTTCATGGTATACAAAACCATTGAGAAAAGAAGGACCCTTTAGATTGCACCTACCCATTCTATAGTTGCTAATTCCCATCACAGAAAATAAAACTTAACTTTATTTTCTGTGGTGGGTATTAGCAGCTATAGAATGGTTAGGTGCAACCTAAAGGGTCTTTCTTTTCTCAATGGTTTTGTATAGTATCTCATTTGACCTTGTACACCATTCATTGTTTCTCTAACTGATGTGCTCCCTACTCTAAATATTTGTTTACATGGGATTTCATGCACTTGCTCTACTGGATTTAACACAGAGAGAGCGAATTAAACACACACAATCTAAAAAACTTCCTCTGCTCCTAATGCCACACACTCTCATCCTGCAGAAAAAACGCTGTCAGAGAATCAGCCCCCTACACTGGCATCAGCCATCTTGCTTGCCTACACCCGGAACCAATGTGTTTGGCCAAATGGAGGCACATGCAGTGATTTCGGCACTGAAGCAAGTGTCAAAATTCACTGCACCCAGGCAGACACAGTGGAAGAAAACAATACAGAAATTGCAGAGTATTTCGACAGCTGAATTCATAAAATCTTTAAATATAATTAAAAGCATATATATCATAGCAGTGACATATACCCCATGCTTGACGCGTTTCGTGGCGTCTAGCCACTTCCTCAGAAGGCTAGAAATGCTGCATTTTGTATACTTAACATAAACATGAACTTACTGCACCACAAGCCTAATCAAACAAATAATTTATTCTTTCAAAGTTGGCCAAAGGGGGTCACCATCTTGTAACTTTGTTAAACATCTTTGCAAGACCAAGACTGCGCACATGCTCAGTGTGGTCTGGGCTGCTTAGGGATTGTCATAAATCACAAGTCAAATAATATCTGCCAGAAGCTGATACAGCAAGACTGATTAATAATCAGAATATGCAGACTGCACTGGGTCCTGTGTTGTCATGTAATCTAATGTGGATTTTATAGTTTTTGTATTGTTTGATACAAACTTTCTCCAACTCTCCAGTGGCTGCAGCAAATAATCCTCCAAATAGAATCCCAGTTTATCTGTTAAAATGATCTTTGTCCCTGCAGCTGGAGTTGGAAACAGTAAAGGGGATGTAAAGGCAAAAATAAAATCCAAAACAAATCTCTACACAGTCGCCGACTGCTCTACAGGGAAACAAACAAAGCTGCTTGAGTTCTGGAGATAGATTTCTTTTTCATTAAAGTGAAAATGGGATTTTATGTTTTTGTCTTTACATGCCCTTTAAAAGATGGAGTAAAAACAATCTGGGTTTCATATTAATTTGAAGAGCGTTTTGATTTTACAGAGCCTAGGAGACAAGTCCCCTTTAAAATGTGAGTTAGAGAATGTATTGCAAATTAAACTTCTTACTTGGATTTAATTTCACCTAGTCCATTATTCAAATATTGGTAAAAATATAATGCTCCGTGCCAGACGATTGCCCTTTTTTTTTTGGTTGCAAGACATTGGTTTACCTTTCTGTACTCAAATATCTTTTTCAGCTTACCGGGGTAAATGACAAAATGGCTGAATACAGCAGCACGGCGGGTGTGACGTCTATAAATGCTGCATTGATGCACACGTTACAGAGGCACAGAGATATCCTGCAGGTAACTGTACAGAAATGGATCATAAACTCCACTAAGTATATTTATAAAGAATTCATTATATGACCCTTTTAACGGTGCTGTAACCCCCAAAGATGTCAACACCATATGATTTAACCCTTTAAGTGCTAGACAACATGTGTGTGCTGTAGGATTTGATAGAAGCAGAAAGGCTGATGGTATTTCCACATCAACATAGTGGATTCTACAATCTGTGACACTTAAAGGGTTAAGACTAATGATAACTTTTTAACCATATGTAATATATTTTACTACATTTAAATGGTATATAATAATATCTGGTTACAAAGTGAGAGCGATTCGTAATAAAGGCGGAAATGTACACTTTTATTTAATTTAATCTTTATTGGTACAGTCAGTAATCCAAATCAATAGCAACCAATAAGCAGAAGGCAGCTGCAGACCAGTGAATAGTAAAGCAAAGGGGCAACCAATAGTGTAGTATTATGTTTATATTAACTACCAGGTCCTAGCTGCGCTGAATCTTGTTTTAACGCTTAGAACACAAAGACAAGTGGCAGAATGTTGCTAAATAAATGTACAGTTTGTGCTTCTGTTGAAAGATGAGGATTACTTGCTGCTTCTCATCTAGTGACAGAAGGATGTTCATTAAAAAGGATTGATGGTGGCTTTTAGTGGACACACTTGTTTTGATTATGCTGTTTCTCCCAGAGAAGACTGTATCTCTCTAAAATTAATGTGTTATTATTGTAATATGGTAAATTGTGTTGTTTTTGTCATGGGAAAAAAGATTTTATATATAGTTAGGTCCATAAATATTTGGACAGAGACAACTTTTTTCTAATTTTGGTTCTGTACATGACCACAATGAATTTTAAATGAAACAACTCAGATGCAGTTGAACTGCAGACTTTCAGCTTTAATTCAGTGGGTTAAACAGAAATATTGCATAAAATGTGACGAACTAAAGCCTTTTATTAACACAATCACTTCATTTCAGGGGCTCAAAAGTAATGACAGGCTGAAGTGTTGAACTCATGGACATCACCAGATTCTGGGTTTGCTCCTGTTTAATGCTCTGCCAGGCCTTTACTGCAGCCGCTTCTTTCACTTGCTGTTTGTTTGTGGCCTTTCTGTCCCAAGTTTAGTCTTCAACAAGTGAAATGCAGCTCAATTGGCTTCAGATCAGGTGACTGTCTCGGCCATTCAACAATATTCCACTTCTTTGCTTTAATAAACTCCTGGGTTGCTTTGGCTCTATGTTTTGGGTCATTATGAGACGCCTCCCAATCAATGTGAGTGCATTTAGCTGGATTTGAGCAGACAGTGTCTCTGAAGAGCTCACAATTCATTCTTGTGCTTCTGTCCTGTGTCACATGATGGATAAACACTAGTGTCCCAGTGCCACTGGCAGCCATGCACCCCAAGCCATCACACTGCCTCCCAAATCTTTTATACACAACTGTGCTATGCTTTGGATCATCAGCTCTTCCTCCCCTTCTCCAGACTTTTTTCTTGCCTTCATTCTGATAGAGGTTGATCTTGGTTTCATCTGTCCAAAGAATGTTTTCCCAGAACTGTGCTGGCTTTTTTAGATGTTTTTTAGTTCAATGTAGCCTTTCTATTCTTGATGCTTATGAGTGGCTTGTACCTTGCAGTGCCCCCTCTGTATTTACTTTCATACAGTCTTCTCTTTATGGCAGAATTGGATATGGAGACTCTACCTCCTGGAGACTGTTGTTCACTTGTTTGGCTGTTGTGAAGGGCTTTCTCTTCACCATGGAAATGATTCTGGGATCATCCACCATTGTTGTCTTCCGTGGACGTCTAGGTCTTTTTGCGTTGCTGAGTTCACCAGTGTTTTCTTTCTTTCTTTCTCAGGATGTACCAAACTGTAGATTTTGTCACTCCTAATATTGTAGCAATTTCTCTGATGGGTTTTTGCAGCTTAAAGGGATACTGTCATGGGAAAAAAACATTTTTTTCAAAATAAATCAGTTAATAGTGCTGCTCCAGCAGAATTCTGCACTGAAATCCATTTCTCAAAAGAGCAAACAGATTTTTTTATATTCAATTTTGAAATCTGACATGGGGCTAGACATATTGTCAATTTTCCAGCTGCCCCAAGTCATGTGACTTGTGCTCTGATAAACTTCAATCACTCTTTACTGCTGTACTGCAAGTTGGAGTGATATCCCCCCCCCCCGCAGCCAAACAAAAGAACAATGGGAAGGTAACCAGATAGCAGCTCCGTAACACAAGATAACAGCTGCCTGGTAGATCTAAGAACAACACTCAATAGTAAAAACCCATGTCCCACTGAGACACATTCAGTTACATTGAGAAGGAAAAACAGCAGCCTGCCAGAAAGCATTTCTCTCCTAAAGTACTGGCACAAGTCACATGACCAGGGGCAGCTGGGAAATTGAAAAAATGTCTAGCCTCATGTCAGATTTCAAAATTGAATATAAAAAAATCTGTTTGCTCTTTTGAGAAATTGATTTCAGTGCAGAATTCTGCTGGAGCAGCACTATTAACTGATTCATTTTGAAAAAAAAATGTTTTTTCCCATGACAGAATCCCTTTAAGGATGGCTTGTTTCACCTGCATGGAGATCTCCTTTGACCGCATGTTGTCTGTTCCACATACAAGCACCCCCCCCCCTTCAAATCAACTCCAGGGCTTTTATCTGCTTCATTGATAATGACATAAGGAAGGAATTGCCCCCACCTGCCCATGAAATAGCCTTTGAGTCAATTGTCTAATTGCTTTTGAGCCCCTGAAATTAAGTGATTATGTTAAAAAAAGGCTTTAGTTCCTGACATTTTTATACAATCTTTTTGTTCATCCCACTGAATTAAAGCTGAAAGTCTGCAGTTCAACTGCATCTGAGTTGTTGTTTTTTTTTTCTTTAAATTCATTGTGGTAATTTACAGAACCAAAAACATTGTCTCTGTCCAAAGATTTATGGGCCTAACTGTATTTACATATTAATTTCTTCTGCAAAATCTGCTCTGCCTTTTGGCAAAAAAAAAAAACAACACCCTTTGCCACCAGCAAGCCTTTTATTTTCCCACTGTTCATCTATTGTGTGTCAGGTTTGCAGTGAGCTGTACACTTTGTGTGATGGGAAAGTCTTTTTATAATAGATTGACATTACTAGTGCCCAGTCTGCTTGTGCTGTTGAAACGTGTTCTGTCACTCTAGCATTACATCAATTGATATGAGTGTTGCCTTATAGGATTACACACATGAATTCCACAAAACTAAAGCCAACTTCCAGGCAATCCGAGAAAGAGAAGACCTCTTGGGATCAGTACGAAAGGATATTGAGTAAGTCTCAAATTACTTCAGTGAATTTCTGCAGAGTCCATTAATGGTCACTGCACTATTTCTGTATTCCGTACTTTATGACCATATTAAATCTGTATACGAGTTTGCACTGATATTCAGTTTTCTAGCTACCCTTGGGGGCACATTTACTTAGCTCGAGTGAAGGATTAGAAGGAAACAAACTTCAAATTTCGAAGGTTTTTTTTGGCTACTTCGACCATCGAATTGGCTACTTCGACCTTTGACTGCGACTTCGAATCAAACGATTTGAACTAAAAATCGTTCGACTATTCGACCATTCGATAGTCGAAGTACTGTCTCTTTAAAAAAAAATTCGACCAACTACTTCGCCACCTAAAACCGACCGAGGTACAATGTTAGCCTATGGGGAAGGTCCCCATAGGCTTTCCTAGCTTTTTTTGATCGAAGGAAAATCCTTCGATCGATGGATTAAAATCGTTTGATTCGAAGGATTTAATCGTTCGATCGAAGGATTTTTCCTACGATCGTTCGAACAAATGAATTGCGGTTAATCCTTCGACTTCGATATTCTTAGTCGAAGGATTTTACCTCGACGGTCGAATATCGAGGGTTAATTAACCCTCAATATTTGACCAATAGAATAATTTACTTAAAATGGACTCTATGGGGCACATTTACTAATTGTTTTTTTTTTTTTAAATTATACCCTTTTTCACTGTAATAATAAAACAGTACATTGTACATGATGGTAACTAAGCTGTGTGAATCCATATTGGCTGCAAAACAATCCTATGGGGTTTATTTAATGTTTAAATGTTTTATTAGCAGACTTAAAGGAGAACTAAAACCTGAAACCCCTAAAAAGCCCTACCTACTACCCTAGATAGTCCCCTCCCCTGCTCCTCGGTAACTTATAATATCCTTATATTTTACAAGAGGGGGTACTTTATTCACTATATAATTTCATATTGCAGAGGTATATACATTGCTTGTAGTGCCTATGAGGCTTATGCAGCAGTTTTATTTAATCTGGTCTAAGTTAAAAAAAAAAAAAAAAACACATGCCAAATGAAGGCACTGAAAATGGTATAAATAAAAAAATACTGCACATTATATGGTTGATGATGTTTATTGGCTTCCTTATGCAGGAAGAAAATCCTTTTAAACACAACCATGAATTCAGCCTAATGATCCTTTACTGACACCCACAGAGCAATAAGTATTTTAAGGTCTTAAATCATTGAATCATGACAACAAGGAAGGCAAATGATATCCTGAACATGTAACGGTCTCTTAGCATTGCTTTATTCTCTCATAAACCCTCTCTGCAATGACAGCACTATGTGTGTGTGCTCAGTTACACACCAAACCCATAATCACTTTCCCAGATTTGCTACTACAGCATCAGACCTACTGCCATTAGGGAATGGAGCAATCGCTTACATAATATTGTTGCATCTTCATGAGTTAATGCTATACTTGTGCAAAATAGTGGTTGCCCATAAACAAATTAAAAAGCAGTGTATCATAAATAAATGTTTAATCTGCTATAAATCTGACTGTAATATCTTGGTTTTCTAAGCATGAAAATATACATTTTACTGTAATGTTTTTCCTTCAAGTGTTAATATAGTTTAGTAGAAGCATAATGGACAGTTTGGCTCTTCCCTTACCTTTTGGCACTCTGTGACAGCACAAATTTAACACCCCAAAAAATGACTATACATGTAGCTGAATTGACAAAATAAAGATTTAAAGAAAGTGTTTTAAAGTAATGAAAATATAATGTACTGTTGCCCTGCACTGGTAAAACTATATCTATATATATATATCTATATATCTATATATATATATATATATATATATATATATATATATATATATATATATATATATATATATATATATATATATATATATATATATATATATATATATATATATATATATAAATAAGCTGCTGTGTAGCAATGGCGGAAATTGAAAAAATGCTATATAACAGATGACACCATTATAACCTGCTGCTGTGTAACCTGAGCCTTTTCTCCTTTATATTGCTGCCCCCATGGCTACACAGCAGCTTATTTATATAAACTATAGTAGTACTTATCTGTTATCTACTGTGTATCCTGTGCTTAAATGGCTGCCCCATGGCTACACAGCAACTTGTTTATATAAACTATAGTAGTACTTATCTGTTATCTACTGTGTATCCTGTGCTTGAATGGCTGCCCCCATGGCTACACAGCAGCTTGTTTATATAAACTATAGTAGTACTTATCTGTTATCTACTGTGTATCCTGTGCTTGAATGGCTGCCCCCATGGCTATACAGCAGTTTGTTTATATAAACCATAGTAGTACTTATCTGTTATCTACTGTGTATCCTGTGCTTGAATGGCAGCCCCCATGGCAATACAGCAGCTTGTTTTTATAAACTATAGTAGTACTTATCTCTTATCTACTGTGTATCCTGTGCTTGAATGGCTGCCCCCATGGCTACACAGCAGCTTGTTTATATAAACTATAGTAGTACTTATCTGTTATCTACTGTGTATCCTGTGCTTGAATGGCTGCCCCCATGGCTACACAGCAACTTGTTTATATAAACTATAGTAGTACTTATCTGTTATCTACTGTGTATCCTGTGCTTGAATGGCTGCCCCCATGGCTACACAGCAGCTTGTTTATATAAACTATAGTAGTACTTATCTCTTATCTACTGTGTATCCTGTGCTTGAATGGCTGCCCCCATGGCTACACAGCAGCTTGTTTATATAAACTATAGTAGTACTTATCTGTTATCTACTGTGTATCCTGTGCTTGAATGGCAGCCCCCATGGCAATACAGCAGCTTGTTTATATAAACTATAGTAGTACTTATCTGTTATCTACTGTGTATCCTGTGCTTGAATGGCTGCCCCCCATGGCTACACATCAGCTTGTTTATATAAACTATAGTAGTACTTATCTGTTATCTACTGTGTATCCTGTGCTTGAATGGCTGCCCCCATGGCTACACAGCAGCTTGTTTATATAAACTATAGTAGTACTTATCTGTTATCTACTGTGTATCCTGTGCTTGAATGGCTGCCCCCATGGCTACACAGCAGCTTGTTTATATAAACTATAGTAGTACTTATCTGTTATCTACTGTGTATCCTGTGCTTGAATGGCTGCCCCCATGGCTACACAGCAGCTTGTTTATATAAACTATAGTAGTACTTATCTGTTATCTACTGTGTATCCTGTGCTTGAATGGCTGCCCCCATGGCTACACAGCAGCTTGTTTATATAAACTATAGTACTGTTTCTAAAGCAAACACACCAGTTTTACCAGTGCAGGGCAACACTGCATTATATTTTTATAATTAAAAACTTTTATTTTTTGATGTTACTGTTTCTTTAAGGTCAAGCTAGGCAACCTTCATTAAAGCTAGCGAAAGCAGTTACAAGAATAAATTTAAGGAAACAAATATTATTTAGGTGACAGTTTGGAAAAGAAACTGAAAGAAGTTGAATGAATGTTGGAAGATGTAAGGTGATAATTCACCGATTGATAAAAGCTGTCAGTTTGATCCTTCTGGACCTAATTGAAAGCTTATTAGCCCATGTTTGGGGCCTGCTGACAGGCCTGTCCAACCAATATTTACATGTATGGCCCCCTGTTTAGCAATCACTGAAATGCTGGGAGTAATAGTTCATCTGTAGGGCAGCATTAGATAATATTACTTTAGAGCAAGTAATGGGTACCTGTCTTTTTAGTTTTGCTTTGCATGTAAATAAGCTTGTTGGTTATTTTATTTTTAATTTATTTTTTTACAGGTCCGTAACATAATTTACTCATTAGGCAGGCGTTATCCCTCACTTTGATAAAAGGCCTATTTTCTATTTTTTCTGAAAGGTCATACAAAAGTGGATCTGGAGTCAACAACAGACGAACAGAACTATTTTTAAAAGAACACGAGCATCTCCGTAGGTAAGTTAAAGCATTTAGCACTCACAATAACCAAGAAGCACCTCTATATGCTGCCGTGTATTGTTATACTATTCAGATAAGATTGCAATATGCATAGAATCATTTTAGTTTTAATAATTTTAGATTTTGGGCATGTGGCATATTGCAAGATACACTCGTTTTTTTTACAATTAATTGAAAAATACTGATATTGCAGACAGTTTGCACTCAGTTTGACTGGGGACAGCAAGTGTGGGGGATAATTATTTATGTAAAGAAGGTTTAAGACAGAGTGAGTGAAAGAGAATTATACATCAAGAACAACTGGAGGGGTACAGGTTGGGCAATAGTAATTAAAGTTTTACTGTCGCCACCTACAATACCTGCTGATTCCCATTTTTCCTATCTACGGCTGCTGCTAATTTTATTTAATTTTTATGAACCCAAATAATAGAACTATAGTATGATGTATGGGTTTAAAAGGACAAAACTGCCTGTTGAGCCCATATATGTCGGGGCAACTAACTGTCATCTGATTCTGCTTGTAATCCCTCATTTTAATTCTTCATATTAGCTCTAGGGGGCAGTGTGTGCTCATCGGTAATACTGTTGTGTCCCTATATCTATATGTACAAACAGATATACCAGTCAGCAGTCTTTAGGTCCAGCAAGGAAAGCAATTCCATGTAGTTAAAACTCAGGCTGTTAAGTAGCCAATATGAATCAAAGGCAGCATAGAATTATTTTTAGCTTGTGTTGGGTAATTGGTTGAATACATTACAGGATAAAGCACTCTATGGTAACAGATCCTATCATATTGCAGCAACATCTCTTTCTATATACTGTAGCCTATCTTTTTCAGTGGGTAATACCCCAGAATGTTTTGTGGGAATTTACTCCTAGTATTGGGTGCACATTCAATACTGGATAGAAAGACAATATCTGTGGACATTTTCCTATCCAGCTGACAGTTAGTTGCCCCCGCAGATGACAGTTACTCCATTTTATTCTGCTCAAATCCTCCCGTGAGAACAGTGAAATATGTCACAGATCTACTAACATAACTGTTGGTAAGTCATCAAGCTGAGGATGCTGTAAAAGTACTGATTGACAGCAACACACAAAAACATCATGGTTTTAGTATTCCTGCTGTTAAAAGACTGTATTAATATTTTATTGGGTTTTATTGCTGTATGTGCTGTCTGGTTTTGCTGTGTTCAGCCATATTTTACTGTAGTCTAATCAAAGCCCCACCCAATTTATTATATTTGATTGGGTCTTTCATACACTATGGGGGTTATTTATCAAAATACAAATTTTTCTGATTCTTTAAAAAAAAAAGCCAGCGCAAACTGGCCCTTATTTATCATTAAATAAACTTGAAAAAATCGGATCAGGAAAAACCTTGACTTTTTCGGATTGTTGACACAAAACCCCCCCCGGATTTTTCACATTTGACGCCTGAAAACCACAAAACATTCACGTTTTCGCAGAAAAACCAATGTCACACCCTGAACACTCTGAACATTTCATGTGTGATTAAATATCTTCAAATGGTTATGGGGACATCTGCCATTGACTTTTACATGAATTCAGCAGCCATTTGGGGTAGAGTCCTGCAGTGGGTCAGGTGCACGCAAAAACATGCGGTATCCTGCGGGTTGCGGGTAGAAGTTCCGGGTGCGGGTACAGACGCAGGTCGGCCGTTCTGCGGGTCATGGGTTGTGCCACGGGTCTTCTCAATAGCGATTTTTACTCTTTTTCTGATCACGCCTACTTCCAATGATGTCACTTCCGGTTTACAATGACAGCACTTCCTGATTCTTGATGGTCAACGGGTCCGGGTTGCGGATAAGGTACTTGCGGGTCGAGTAGCGGGTCCAAGCGGGTAAGAATGCTTGTTGCAGGTTGCGGGTACGGGTCGGTAAGGGTTCCAAATGCTGGTAAGCGGGTTGTAGATAA
Organism: Xenopus laevis; assembly: GCF_017654675.1. Classification (NCBI taxonomy): domain Eukaryota; kingdom Metazoa; phylum Chordata; class Amphibia; order Anura; family Pipidae; genus Xenopus; species Xenopus laevis. The sequence continues at coordinate 5,937,303 of NC_054374.1, forward strand.
TCGGGTAGGGTTTGGGTGCAGGTCGGTAAAAGCAGACCCATGCCGGACTCTACCTTATATGATCCACTCCCCCATAGTTAACGATATACAATATAAAGCTAAGGGTCCCAAATGGGTTAATATGTCTTTTCCATGTGCCCAAACAGACCAAGCAAGGCGACAGACATGGCTCCCAATGTACATTCAACTGAGTGGACTTATTTTATTATTATGGATCAAAAACAATGTGCTAACATGATTTATGAGAGCAGTCAATTGGACTCCCTTAAATGAGTGCATTTTTTAAAACCAAAATGTCTTGTTAGAATGTGACAAAGTGTTTTTGCCAGCATTCACATTCATAAACTGCTGCTGCTGTTTTTGCTGACTTTGTACTATAAACACAATATTTTCATGACTTACTGTAGGCAACAACTAATCCATAAAATTGCTTTTAGACATAAGTTATAGATTGTAAAGAGACAAAAATATATATGAATGCAGCTTTGAGAAGCATAAGTGACTTTGCTCCTTGTATTGCTGTGTGTTCCAAACACTGAACCCCAGGATAGAGTCCTGCAGCGGGACGGGTTCCCCGGGGTTACGCGAAAAAAAAACGGTACTCTGCGGGTTGCAGGTAGATGTTTCGGTAGCTGATATTGAAGCGGGTCGGCAGTTCTCCGGGTTAGGGGGTCATGGGTTGGGTCGCGGGTCTTCTCAATAGCAAGTTTTATACCTTTTTTTTCTGATCACGCCTACTTCCAATGATGTCACTTCCGGTTTACAATGACAACACTTCCTGTTTTACTCCCTTTTTTCCTGATCACGCCAACTTCTAATAATGTAATTTCCGGTTTTCAATGACCGCACTTCCTGTGCTTGCAGCGGGTTGTGGATCAGGTTGCGGATAAGGTACTTGCGGGTCGGGTAGTGGGTAAGTATGCGTGTTGCAGGTCCAGTCGTGGGTCGGGTTAAACAGATTGGTTCCGCGCAGGACTCTACCCCAGGACAAAAATACAAGAGTAAATGACAATCCCTGTATATAAGAATACATTTTGTTTTGAAAACAAGGGCAATACTAAATCTGTATTTCTTCAATGTTTCATGTCTGGCAGAAAAGATAGGATAGCAATAGGGTAAGTAAAGAGGAATTTAGAGATTGTAACCGTATGCACCAAAGAATGCGAGCCATACACCAAGTTATATTATCATTTCTCAATGTGGGGAAATTTGGTAGGTCTGGAGTATCCCTTCTGTCTCCATTCATTGTTCACGGGAGTTCAGCAGCTGATTTGGAAGTGACCCTACAGAATGTTTTTTAAGGAGACATTGGGTGTTGGAGAGACCTCTCTTTATTGATGCTCTCTATGGAGCTGAGCTTTTACATTCTGGATACTTACATTATCAAGCCTTCCGAATTTAAACACTTCTGCTGCCAAAACATTGCACATTGTTATATAAGATCCTTTCAAGTGATATTCAGCATATTTACAGAATGCCAGAAGCACTTCTACTGAGTGCTGCATGAGCAGAGCATTAACATTTTCAGTTAATAGTCAAATACTAAACTGAAGTGATAACTGAATTTAATCTCAGATTTGTCTATTAACAAGTGCGTAAGCAATTCTGTCAATTCTTCCATAAACCAGCTGGGAAAAATATGGATCTGCTCCCATCCAACGCATCTTGTGTCCCTACTGATAGGAACACCAATTGCCCTTAAGTGCACAAATGGGATATTGCCACAAAAAAATGGATAGTTTAATGTTTCTGTACCAAAATCCGCCCTCCTTACTCTGATGGGCCAGTGGTGTGTCTGTGCATACACAAGAGAGGACCAATGGGAGATCAGCTTTTTCTGCCCTTGGGTACAAATATTGTGTGTGCCACTGTTCTAAATGTCTGGAGAGGGGGCACTTCAACCTAATTATCAACACTATTACTAAAACCAGCAGAGTATCTGCAGAATTCTTTCATCTTCCTTCCCTTTGTTTTATCCCTGAGGTCCCAAGCTCCTTGCAGCCGACAAATAAGAACAAGGAGGCTTTAGTCTGTCTTTCTTAACTGGAAATTGCTCATTCTTATGCCGGCTAAAGCAATTTTCCTATCACATTGCTCTGTAACCTTCTAACCCAAATATTCCATTCATGAACAGCTTGATCATGTCTTAAAGGGGGAAAAAGAAAAAAAAAACAATCTGCTGCTTTTTCATGTCAAATATGAAACCAGCTTTTTTGAAATTCTCATTAAATTCCTCAAACATACATTTTGCTCAGTAATGCACTCTATTTTTGTGAGTCTATTAAGTCTTGATGCACACGGACAATAAGGCTCATTTGTGAATGCAAGTGCATGTGTGCAGAAAACCACAAATGTGGCACTGTTTGTAGCAATATTTATCATATTACATCTATAGGGGCTACTTTGCCTTGCTCACTGCATTTAGCATCTGGAAGTTTGTTATGGGACCACCTATGTGTAGTTGCATCTTGCACAAAGCAGTCTGCTGTGAATTTGGCACAAATGTGCCTCAATTGCAGCATTGCATTTATCTTTAGTTGTGTTTTTTGTCGGCAGTATAACCAATTAGGCTTTGTTAACTGCCTTGGAAACCTTTGGGCTACAACCAACCTGGTCCTGGGGGTCGAGGGTTCCCACAGCAGTTTGCATCATAATTACACCCAGTGAATTGGATGCAAAAGCTTTTTTGAACATGCACTTTGGAAATTACACTTTGAACATCCACTCTTAAAACGCTAGCTGCAACTTGCAAATAAACATGTCAATTTAAAACAAAATTGCACCTTATACTAGAGTTCTGCAGTTGGTCAGGGGCACCCTGGGCTTATGGATTGCAGGTTGGGTTGTGGGTTTTATCTATAGCAAGTTTGAATCCTAAAGGCCCCCATACCTGGGCCGATAAAAGCTGCAGACAGACAGTCGCCAGCTTATTGGCCCGCGTGTCGGGCCATCTGACGGGCGTCCCCGATAGATATCTGGCTGAAAGTTGGCCAAATGCTGATTGGGCAGGGTAAAAAATCCAGACGGATTGCGGCCGCATCTGTTTGTTATAGAGGTCCTGCGATCTGACCGCCCGTATTGCCTCCATTCTGATCCGATCATTGGGCCCTAGTGCCCACGATCGGATCAGCCTGATATCACCCACCTCAATGTTGGCACATAGGGGAGAGATCTGCATGTTTGGCGTCATCGCCAAGCGAGCGGATCTCCCTGTGTATGGTCACCTTTACTCTTTTTACTCCTTACACAATTTTTAAAAAAAGGTTGGAGATAAGGCAGTTGTGGGATGGGTAGCGGGTAGAAATGCCAGTTGTGGGTCAAAGTTTGGTCCAGTTTTTAAGGATTGGACCCATGCTGGACTATCCTTTATGCACTGCACTCTCATTCATAAATGCCCCCTATTGTTTTATGAAGCCAAAAAAGTAGGGTGAGAGATTGCTTATCTAATGGGTCCCCAGGTAAACATAGAGAATAATCTGATGTATAGGACACTTATTCTTCCTGGAATTATCTCTTGCTAAATTCCCTCTTAACTTAGTTGCTGTTATTACTAGGGATGCACCGAATCCACTAGGGGTGGGAAGCGGAAAAAATACTTTACTTCCTTGTTTTGTGACAAAAAGTCATGCGATTTACCTCCCTGCCCCTAATTTGCATATGCAAATTCGGATTCAGTTTGGCCGGGCAGAAGGATTCGGCCGAATCCCGAACTGAATCCTGGATTCGGTGAATCCCTAGTTATTACACTCTGTATCAGTGTTCTAGTTGACCCGACAGCCAGTGAGAGAACTTCAGCAGTACCTCCCAGAGTGCCATGTCTTTTAGACAGAAACTGACCCGAATCTTATCTTGTTCACTCATTACATGCGTTATCAGTTTCCTAAATCAGTAGTTGACCCTGCTTCTTTAAACCTGGTTAGTCAGGTCTAATACCTTTTGGCTCAGGAGATTGTACAGAAGTGACCAGCAGCCATTTTTGGTCCGTTTCAGACACCAATTTTAAGGGGCATGATGCATCCTCTGACGATTGCTATTCCCATACTTACATAATTTATAAAGTACATAATAGTATCCATCTAAAAGAGTGACCGGAAAAGGCTATTTTTAACGAACACGGTATTTCATTTTGTGTTATTGTGTTAGCGTCCATTTATATTTCCTTTAATCCATTACTTTGCAGAGCTATGCATTTTTTGCACCGTGTAATTGCTTACTGGAAATAACACATGGATGGCTTTCATTACAATACATCATCTATGCTGTTTATAGGAAAAGCTTGCATATCTAGTTTGCTTGTGATTACACTCTTTTTTTTTAAACCACTGGAATCGTACAAAAAAATCCTGTGCCGCTGAATGCTTAGAAAAGTTTTAGTGACTGATACATTAGATAGGTATAAGAAGGGTTGGATGGTGTTTAGCAAGTGAGGGAATACAGGGATATGGGAGATAGCTCATAGTACAAGTTGATCCAGGGACTAGTCCGATTTTGGAGTCAGGAAGGAATTTTTCCCCCTCTGAGGCAAATTGGAGAGGCTTCAGATGGGTTTTTTTTGCCTTCCTCTGGATCAACTGACAGGCAGGTTATATATAGAGTTAAGGTTGAACTTGTTGGACGTGTGTCTTTTATTCAACCTAACTTACTATGTTTACTTAGACGGAGAAAAAAAGTACCTAAAGCAAAAGGTGTTGTGTGAAACAATAGTAATAATGTTTTCAGTTCTCTCTCCATAGGTATATATGGTATATGGGTCAGTATGTTGACATTATCTATGGGGGGGAGGGTTTACACATTTGTTTTTTAATAGCCATTGGGCAATAATTACAGGTATGGGCCTGTTATCCAGAATGCTCAGGACCTGGGGTTTGCCCAATAAGGGGTATTTTTATTATTCAATAAAATAATTTAAACATTAAATAAACCCAATTGTATTATTTTGCCTCCATTAAAGATGAATTATATCAATTTTATATTATTTGGCATCAAGTACAAGGTACTATTACAGAGAGAGTATTTTTTTTTTTTTAATTATTTGATTAAAGCAGAGTCTATGGAACATAATTTCTGTAATTCTGGGAATTCTAGATAATGGGTTTCTGGATAAAGGATCCCATACCTGTGCTACTGCAGGTATTGGGTCTATGAAAATGCTTGGGACCTGGGGTTTTGCAGGACGTTTGCTCTGCGATGCTACAATTTTATTGATATTGTTAGTTTTAATTACTTATATTTTATTTACACTTTTTCCTATTCATCTTCCAGTCTTTCAGTCTAATCACTGCCTGGTTGCTAGAATAAACGGAACTATAGCAGATAGCTGCCAAACTAGAGAGCTCCTACACAAAAAAACTAAATAATTTGAAAAAACACAGAAGATATAAAAAAAAAGCAAGCCCAATTGCAAATTGACTCAGAATATCACTGTCCCCCCTCATATTACCTCTCAAGTTATTTTCAACTAGCGCTACCCTATTAAGCCCCATTAACCATTCTTGGGCTGGCCACAAGTTTCCTTGTTATTTCTTTCAGCTGTCTCTGTGTTTTACAACAACAGGCTGGTAAAGGAGTCACAACATAGCCTTGTAGGTGTAATGAGATTGCACTGAGTTTTCAGTGATTAAATTCTGTACAAGCCATAGAAGCATTATACAGAGGCAAAGAAAGAAATTCTGCCACAATTCTGTACAGTTCTGCAGGGGAATATGAGGGTGAACTTGCGCTTTAAAAAAATCTCTAACCTTTATCTGCAATAAACATATTTCCATTATAGATTCCACGTCTCCGGAAATGAGAGAACTCCATAACATTTCAGCTTTTGGCAGTGGTATAAATCATAACCAAGATGCTCACAGCAAAGCAAATATTAGTTTTCGAGATTAATTTTCACTTTTTCAGCATTAATTATTTTTGCAGTTGATTCAGGAAAAAAAATCTATTGTGCATTATTAAACATTGGGGCTATATATATATATGTGGAGTTTCAAAATAAAATATCTTTAAAATTAAACTTGTTTTCACTGCAAACAAGTGATTACTTACAAGCCACCCTTAAAGGTGGCCATAGACACACAGATCCGATCGTACGAATCGAGGATTCGTACGATTTTCGGATCGTGTGTGGAGTGTGCCGACATCTTTCGTCCGGCGGAGATCGGTCGGTTGGTCGATAAGTCAGGTTTCAATAGACCCGACCGATCTCGCCGGAGCACATGGCACATCGTAATTTGATTACCCCCGATATAGCCATGCCTGTTTATGGCATATCGGGGAAAGATCCGCTCGTTTGGCAACATCACCAAACGAGCGGATCTTTGCATCTATGGCCACCTTTACTGATAAGTGATATTCTATCCAATCATTACTTGTTGATACAAATCCTGATAAATGTTGAAAGCCTTCTGTGCTTGTTTGCCCCGTATATTAAGATCTCTCTGCTGCTAGTTTAGGCCGCCAGTCACATTTAAAACAACTTTGTTTAGCTTTCCCCCACAATGCAATCGATAGGAGTGGCTCAATAATGCCCAGAAAACACCCTTGCGGAATTACACTTTCTGTCTGTTCTCCTTGACTGATACACAGGAGAAATGTAGTGTAAGCTTCAAGTTTCTCAACTGCCTTGAATCCAATCCTTCAGGGCTGTGGTGATGTTGAGGTGTCTATAACAGTCATGGACAGAAGGAAAATCATTACAGTTACCAGCGGGACCAGAACTTAACTTCAGATTTGCTAAAGATGACGCTATTTCTTTCTGCCCCAGACAAACTCACCTACGAGAGATCTCTTGCCTTTGTCTGCAGGGTCACTTAAGTAGTTTAGTGGTAAAATAACGTCAACGTTTTTCCAAAATGTTTTGGGCACTGTATAAATCATGAATAATGAGCTGCCAATAGTACAATTAATGCAATTGCTGAAACTTGTTTTATTGGTTTCTGAAAAATCTATTCTCGTTTTGAATTTGATGGCAAATAGCTGCTAAAACGCAAAACCAGAGAGTTGCTGAGCAAAAGCTGAATAACGGTAAAACCAAAACAAATTGTCTCAGAATATGAATGTCTTTGTCATACCTAAAGTTTATTTAAATGTGAAGAACCCCTTTAAGTGCCACAAATGCACCAACTGGTTTATGTGCTTTGATCATTTCTGCCTGGTCTTCATGATCACCATCCCATAAGTGTTGTTTACTATTAGGAAGGCAGTGTGCTAAGCAACTTAGACATAACATACCGACTTTCTTGTATAAAAAAAATTGCTGTAGGACTTTGAGTTTCGCTTTGGAGTTCAGAGACCCTCCTGAATACAATGCTGCCTTTGTTTGAGTTGGCTGTATCCCTGAGGGAAGGGTGGAGAGAGATGCATAAACGACCAACTCCTACCCATTCACTAATGCTGTTCTTATGCAAAAGTGCAGAGGACACTGCAGTTGGCAATGGGGGTGCAGCCTTAATGAGCACCAAGGGGTGCAAGTATTTCTTAGGTCATCATTAATGACTCCTTATCGGTGTGATATAGAAATAGAAGCCTCGTCCCTTCCAAATTTAGATGGATATATGGATTACTCCATAATTTGAAGTAATTCACGTTTCCCAACAACTGACCAATCAGCCCATATGCCTTTAAGCAGAATGAAGTGTATAGGAACATTAGTGTTGAGGTCTGTGTTCACCAACTTCCCCTATCTTCCTTTGTGCAACAGCAGTGTTACTTCTTTGTAGGCAGGGTTAGCAGTCTGTAAGCAGCTTCTCAAATCATGGCTCCCTACCACGTGGTGGGATGGCTGTTATCTGCTCTGAGACAGGAGCCTGGGGCTTCTAGATTTTTCCAACTTCATTATTCCCAATATTCAGTCCAGTCTTGTTCCACAGTACAACAGAAATGGTATCAGTCTCTGGTCTGTGTTGAATTTCCAGCAGAAATCAAATTCACTCAACCTCACCCCTAATGCTGGCCATACACGGGCAGATAAAAGCTGCCGACAGACCGAGTCGGCAGCTTATTGTCCCTTGACGGGCTTCCCAGATTGATATGTGGACAGCATCTGTTCGTTGATGTGGTCCCACGATCCGACCGACTGTATACCTGTCATTATTATCCGATTGTTGGGTCCTAGAGCCCACAATCAGATTAGCCCAATATCGGCCACCTCATGATGGGCATATCGGGGAGAGATGTCGCCAAACGAGCGGATCTCTCTATGTATGGCCACCTTTAGTGTCTGTCCATTTACGTGTCAGCTGTGGAAATGAGGGTTCATTGTATGCCTTCCATTAGAACTTCAACAGTCATATCCATTCCACACCTTGTAGTTTTACTCTCGATCTTTTTATTCCCTTCCATTGTTTATGTATTTAATATTGAGCTTCAAAACAAGGTCTGTGGCGAATATGCTTTTGATGTAATAAGGATATGCATCAGGATTATACATTGCTGGGATGGAGGTGACCAGTCTTGGGCCTATACTTTTGCGGCACACCTTTGTATAGAATATGGAGATGGACAGCGTTTCTTGCCTTTGTTCTCCCCTTTCTTTGCATGATCTTCTAAATAGCCATGGGGTATGCTAATGATACTCCCACACAACTTTACAAAATTAAGGGTAATCTCACATCTGGGAGATGCAAAATTAAAGGGGTTGAAAAGACCCACAAATAAAATGTTGCTTATGGAAGAAAATCTCTTGGGATGCACCAAATCCACTATTTTAGGATTTGGCCAAACCACGATTTTTTTTGTGGTTCAAAGATTCAGCTGAATACAGGACTGAATCCAAAATTTAATTTGCATATGCAAATTAGGGCAAGTAGGGGTCATAGAGAACCATGCTCTTTGTTTGTGCAATGCAAAGTCACGAGAATTTTCAGATTTGGTTCTGCCAGGCGTTTGGATTCACCTGAATCCTGCTGAAAAAGGCTGAATTCTGAATCAAATCATGGATTGGGTGCATCCCTACAATTACAATATAATTTCAGTGGTTTTAAAGTTATTTGTAAATTTTAATTATTTGTAAAGATCATGCCGTGCCCTTAGTTGATCTTCCTAGTAGGGTGACGTCACTGCAACTTATAATGATGATGAGACTCTGCGGGTCTAATTCAGGTTGTAGATCCAGATCAGGCGCGAGTCTGAGACCCACAGGTCTCTATCTACCCCAGGATCAGGGCAGCCATCAGGGGGGGGACAGGGGGGAGAGTTGTAGGGGGCCCGAGAGTAAGGGGGGCCTCGGCCATGCCACACTTAATTGATTAACCGGGCCCCCCATCTTTCTGAGAGCTGCTGACTTCGGGAAGACTTGGACGTTTAAGGGGGCCTGGCCACCATTTTCTTATAATGTGTGGGGGGGGTCTGGCCACCAATTTTTTTTTCTCATGTGGAGTCCTAGCCACCAATATTTTTTAATGGGAGAGCCCTGGCCACAAATGTTTTTTTTTATGGGGGGCCCTGACCACCAATATTTATTTTTTATTTATAACATGTGGGATCCCTAGCCACCAATATTTTTTTTGTTTATTTTACTGTGGGGTGGGGAGGGAGGAGCTGTAGGTGGGGCTTGTGGTTCGCGCAGCCCAGGGGGCCCAGGAAATGTTGTCGTATGGGGCCCTGTGATTTCTGATGGCGGTCCTGCCCAGGATATACAGTGCTACACATTCTTTCAGTATATTTATCCTACAGACAAGGAAGTACAGGTAGGGGACCTGTGATCCAAAATGCTCATGACCTGGGCTGTACCGGTTAAGGGATCTTTCTGTAATTTGGATCTTTTTACCTTAAGTCTACTAGAAAATCATATAAACATGAAATAAACCCAATAGGCTGGTTTTGCTTCCAATAAGGATTAATTATATCTTAGTTTGGGCCAAGTACAAGGTACTGTTTTATTATTACTGATAAAAAGGAAATATTTTTTTTTTTAAAATTTGGATTATTTGCATAAAATGGCCTTCCAGTAATTCTGGATAGAGAATCCCATACGTGTAATAGCTAATAACAAGTAGAAGTGACGTATATACACAAACAAGAGTTTCTATCATAGGTTGGTTAGAGAACTGAACTCAGTCCTGGCACGTTTGCATTATACAACCGAGGCATCAAAATAAATTATTTTGCTTTGCATATTGCTGAGTTGCCAAAACATTGTCATTTCTTCTAGTCCAGCCGATGCGCTTTAAATGCGAGTAGACTGGGTATCTTTTTTTCCCTTTTTGATGACGACTTTTCTTGGTGAAGTGTTTGGGGCTTCTGAACTAGAATTTAAGTGCTGGTTGTGGGCGGCACAGTGTTCTCTTGCTGTTGGTGCATATGTTAATCCCTCTTTTATAAGGGAATAAGCAAATCCATTAGACTGGTTCCTGGCATGGCTGGAACCATTGCGGTTAATGCTTTCAGTAATGTTTTCTGCCTGCTCACTTTCACTACTTTGCAGAAGGGCTCCTGGGTAGCAAATGACATAGAAGGGCTGCACATCGGCACTCGGATCTCTGCTAATTGTTTTGCCAGCAGAAATGGGAGGATTTATTGTATGGATATACCCATATAGCTCTACTAGAATACATAGCCCCGTACAGTTTGACATTCATGGTACAGACAGGCGAGGAAATGTTGCAGTGAATAAATATAAACACTTAAAAATGAAGCGTCACATGACTAAAGGGTATATAAATAATATTCTTTCATGGTTTATCAGTAGGTCTTCAAAAACCTGCCCCTGTCAGCAAACCGTTTCATTATAACAGCTTTTTGGATACTTTGCAGTTAGGTGTAAATGATGGATCCTGCCTTGGTAAAGTACATAATAAAGTTATCACGGTTGTTATAACCATAGGCTTGGAACCAGAGGGGCCCACGGATTATAATCGCTTCCCGGATACCCTGGCTCATTGCTTCTGTTATCCGAAAACTGCCGCTGAGCAGTCGTCTTCTTCAACTTCATTGTTGGCAGATGCATGTGTAGTGAAGGGAAAAGGCCGACATTTTGTTTGACTTTTCACTCGCCCCTCCTGAGAATAAGGAATAAGCAGGTAGAGGATTTCTTTGTGGAGTCTATAGAGAAATACCAAAGGCCAGTGCCGTTTTCTGCTAACAGGTGCATAAAAATCCTACCCCATGATTATAACTTTGCTTCTCCTTAAAGGAGAACTAAACCCTAAAAATAAATATGGCTAAACATGCCACATTTTAAATAATGGCCTTATTGCACGAGGCTAAAGTTTCATCTTGTCAATAGCAGCAATGATCCAGGACTTCAAACTTGTCACAGGGGGTCACCATCTTGGAAAGTGTCTGTGACACTCACATGCTCAGTGGGCTCTGATTGGCTGTTGAGAAGCTAAGCTTAGGGCTCGTCACTAATTATCCAGCAGAAAATGAGCTTCCCTGGCTGTAATATAAGCTGATGCTACAGGTTTGCTGATTATTCAATTCTGATGCTAATTGCACTGGTTTCTGTGCTGCCATGTAGTAATTATGTGTATTAATTACTAATCAGCCTTATATTGTGACATTTCTATTCTATGTGTACTGTATATTGTGAGTGGCTCCCTAAGCTCAGTAAGTGACAGCAGCACAGAGCATGTGAATCAGTGAATCAGCAGAAAAGAAGATGGGGAGCTACTGGGGCATCTTTGGAGACACAGATCTTTACTGCTAAAGGGCTGTGGTTGCCTTGGGCTGGTACAGAAGCACAAAACATCACGTGCAACTTTTCTACCTACTTCTTTAGTTAAGCTTTAGTTCTCCTTTAAACGGCTGTGATACCATACTAAGTAATTCCCTACTAAGGGAATATTTACTAAGAGTTATCTCTTCTTCTTGGTGCCACAAGTTTCCTTTCATACCAGGACCTTAATATTAAAATATGAATATATTGTACCACTTTAAGACACAGCAGAACCTGCAGGTTTCTTCATAATTAGCCGTTTATCTGGAATAGTAGATTCTCAATGTCCATGCTTATTTGGGTTTCCTCCTACACAAACATACAGGCGGCTTAATTGACTGTTGATAATAAAAGACTATAGTGTTGGTGTTTGGGATCTTATATTGTAAGCTCCACTCCATGTGCAGGGACTGATGTGAGTGATCTATAATCTCTGTGTAAGTGCTGTATAAATAAAGGATAATAATGATTTCATTCAGTCTATTAGAGTCACTGCTAGTGATCCAGCTCGTTTCTGTTTGAGAGGGCAGACTCAAGCGTCTGTTGATGGAACATAAATGGGTTCAACTACAGAGACATTTCAATCTCACCCTGACAACTTTGTTTAACTGGGCCTCCATGTTAACGTCCTCAGACAGGTCATTTATTTCTCAGACTGGCACTCAGACTAACCAGTTTGTACATACCTGTCGATGTATATGCAGCTACAGCTCCGTACCAGTCACATTATATAGATGGATAGACACTATTTATTTAAATATTTTAGAGTTTGCCTTACACAGTATGCTGTATGTTAAAGGACAAGGAAAGTTAAACTAAAGAAGTAGGTAGAAATGTTGTACATTATGTTTTGTGCTTCTGTACCAGCCCAAGGCAACCACAGCCCTTTAGCAGTAAAGATCTGTGTCTCCAAAGATGCCCCAGTAGCTCCCCATCTTCTTTTCTGCTGATTCACTGATTCACATGCTCTGTGCTGCTGTCACTTACTGAGCTTAGGGAGCCACTCACAATATACAGTACACATAGAATAGAAATGTCACAATATAAGGCTGATTAGTCATTAATACACATAATTACTACATGGCAGCACAGAAACCAGTGCAATTAGCATCAGAATTGAACAATCAGCAAACCTGTAGCATCAGCTTATATTACAGCCAGGGAAGCTCATTTTCTGCTGGATAATTAGTGACGAGCCCTAAGCTTAGCTTCTCAACAGCCAATCAGAGCCCACTGAGCATGTGAGTGTCACAGACACTTTCCAAGATGGTGACCCCCTGTGACAAGTTTGAAGTCCTGGATCATTGCTGCTATTGACAAGCTCAAACTTTAGCCTCGTGCAATAAGTTTAAGTTGATGGAACATGGCATTTTTAGCCACATTCATTTTTATAGTTTAGTTGTCCTTTAAATGGAAAATAACAAGCTCATCCGTTTAGGGTTATGTAGAAAAGGTACATGATATAAACTTCTAAAAATAAATAAACATTCTTTTACACAAACATACCTACAGATTAAAAAAGAAACCATGTTACTGTGATGAGCCGTTTCCCAACATTCCCTCATAATATAATGCCACCCCTCCCTCACCTTGATCCATTGTGAAATGATGGATTCTGGGACTTGAAGTCCCTTTGCTTTCCATAGTGGGTGCTATGCGTGTATAAAAAAATACATTTATATTTATTTCTGGAAGTCCAAATATGCACCTCCTGTAAATAAGCCTTACTAAATTAGTTCATCTATAAAAGGGGGTATATTTTCCCTTTAAATGTAATGAGGCAGGAGATTGAAATCTGTATTTCTATGTGTGTATTTCTGATTAAAACATTCTCTTATTTATTTCTCCTATATAATGACTTATTCATTCATTTAATGGACTTGGCCTACAGGGTGAATGATTTGTATTTCCAGCTGACTCACATTATTTGGCAGCACAATTATTTTCCCTGCAGAATTACAGGCTCACTTTCTGGCTGAGCGCTCACCTTATTCATTCACTGAAGGGGGAAACATGTCAGGGGAAAGCTGCTTTGCTTCATTCTGTGAATAGAAGGGCTCATGTTCTTATCACTGAGCTAGATCCCCGAGTGATGTGAGTTAAGCACAGTATCGATAGCTGAAATTGTTCTTTTCCCACAATGCAGCATTCTGTCCCAGAATTAACGTTTTGTGTTGGTGCAATACAATGCAGAGAGTTTGCCTGTTGGCCTTCACTATATTAAAGGAATTTTTATGCAGATCAATTTATATTCGTTATAAAGATTTGTTCATAGTCTGTACTTTATATAATCTCTATAATAGTAATTATCCTTTATAATAAAGACCCTGTGCACTGTATGGCAGCCACTAGATGTACTCTGAACAAAGGAACAATAATAAGCTTCAATCTCACTATACAGGTATGGGACCTGTTATCCAGAATGCTCGGGACCTGGGGTTTAACAGAGCTTTCCGTAATTTGGATCTTCATACCTTAAAGGGATCCTGTCATCAGAAAACATGTTTTTTTACAAAACTCATCAGTTAATAGAGCTACTCCAGCAGAATTCTGCACTGAAATCCATTTTTCAAAAGAGCAAACAGATTTTTTTCCCAGCTGCCCCTGGTCATGTGACTTGTGCTTGCACTTTAGGAGAGAAATGCTTTCTGGCAGGCTGCTGTTTTTCCTTCTCAATGTAACTGAATGTGTCTCAGTGGGACATGGGTTTTTACTATTGAGTGTTGTTCTTAGATCTACCAGGCAGCTGTTATCTTGTGTTAGGGAGCTGTTATCTGGTTACCTTCCCATTTTGTTTGGCTGCTGGGGGGGAAAGGGAGGGGGTGATATCACTCCAACTTGCAGTACAGCAGTAAAGAGTGATTGAAGTTTATCAGAGCACAAGTCACATGACTGGGGCAGCTGGGAAATTGACAATATGTCTAGCCCCATGTCAGATTTCAAAATTGAATATAAAAAGTTTGCTCTTTTGAGAAATGTATTTCAGTGCAGAATTCTGCTGGAGCAGCACTATTAACTGATTCATTTTGAAAACATTTTTTTCCCATGACAGTATCCCTTTAAAGGAGAAACAACTTCCTTGTTAAAAAAAACCCTACCCCCCACTGGGAGATTCAGGGATCGCAGTTCACGGCAGCCATCTTCCGGATCTTCGGTAATCTGAGAATGGGATCAGCGCATGTGCAGTTGGAGCAATTTCCTGGTTTGCGACAACTGCACATGCGCCTAAATGGACAGAAATTGCCGAATGGCCAGAAGAAGACCCGGAAGATGGCTGCCATGAACTCCGATCCCTAAATCTGCACCGAGGGGTAAGTAAAAAGTTAGGAACATTTTCCCGGGGTAGCAGCTAGTCTGGGGATAAGGCGGGGGGTTATGTGTGGTAGGGTTTTTTTTAAGGGGTTGTTTCTCCTTTAAGTCTACTAGAAAATCCTATAAACATTATATATACCCAATAGGCTGGTTTTGCTTCCAATAAGGATTAATTATATCTTAGTTGGGATCAAGTACAAGCTACTGTTTTATTATTACAAAGAAAAAGGAAATCATTTTTGAAAATTTGGATAAAATGGAGTCTATGGGAGGCAGCCTTCCCGTAATCGGATCTTTCTGGATAACGGGTTTCTGGATAACAGACCCATTACCTGTATAACCTACTCCAACATCCTTGATTAAAGATGTCGGGAGTGGAATAAAGAAATCAGAAACTAGATATCTGCCTCACACAAATTAAACATTTACTTATATCTGGACAAATTAACGACAATGTTCTCTCATTCTTATTGTGTGTGAGTAATTATGGTATATATTGAGAATGTTTATATAATGAAGCAAACAAATAAACAATTTATACAACCTTTTCTTTCCTTCTTTTACAGCTCGGATCGTTTAATAGAAGAAACCATAAGGTAAGAATCCTCAGCAGTCTCTATATTGGGGGTGATTACAGGGGATAGATCGTTCCCAGCCAAAGTGCTTCATTGTTATGTTTATAGTTAATAAGGCTAATGCCACGGTTTTATCTCATGTTTTTAAAAATAACCCCAGCAGCATCATTACACCAATAAGGTATTTACATTGAAGAAATCATAACAACCAGTCGGCAGTTAGCTCACAACCGCCCTTTGCAAGTTGGACTATAATAAAAGTGGTGCCTAATTGCTCTGTCACTGCCTGTGTTTGTGCTTCTCTCTTAAATGGAAAATGTCCTTATTATAAACTTGTACTTAAGTGTAGCAGATGTTTAATACTTTTTTCATAAAAAGCATTTCTTGATTTTTCATATTCATATATAAATATATATATCAAGAAAATGAAAGCAATCACGGCTTCAATTTGTAAAAAATAACTCTTTACTTAGATCAAGGCAAAACGGACATTGATGCGTTTCCTCTGCGGACCATAGTCAGGATTAGACCTCTCTCTCTCGAGAGAGAGAGAGAGAGAGATATATATAGAGATATATATATATATATATATATATATATATATATATATATATATATATATATGCATAAGCTGACGCGGCTCTTCAAGGCAGTGTCCATGCGTCAGTCCTATCCTAAGTGAAAAAATAAAGTGTTATCTTTGGGGGGAGAAAGACCATATCTGATTTTCTCTTTATTTTACATGATCTCTTCCAAAGGCACCATTGGGCGGGGGTTGGGAGAGCGAGCTTTTAAGGAGAAAGACACCTCCCAAAAATATAAAGTATGTAAATTAAGCCTTGCCCACGTGCACCCAATAAGAAAGGTGAGGAGCGGCATTTCAGCTTGTTTTGTTTTAAAAAAACTATATGTATGTGTGTGTGTGTATATATATATATATATATATATATATATATATATATATATATATATATATATTTATATTCATATTTATATTCAACAGTCCATGAAAGCACTCACAGCCGACGCCATCCAGCGTGTACACACACACACACACACACACACACACACACACACACACACACACACACACACACACGATAGAGGTGCACTCGAGACCCCTGAATGGCAACTGCCTGGGTGCAGGTCAAAACATTGATGCATGCATTACCAAGCAAACCGCCCTCCAAGGTCTTGTATAGGTGAAAAATAAAGTAAAAATGTATTTCAATGTTTCTGCTCACTCACTTGGGCCTTCTTCAGGATTCTAAATATGATTTATGAGTGTTCGTACGAAATTTAATAAAATCATACTTTTAAAAAATCACTAATTTTTCAGAATTTATTAAACCCTGAGGATGGAAAAATCTGAATCTGAAAATCCAGCATCTGACCTGTTGAGGTTGCATATAAGTCAATGGTGAAATATCGGATGAAAAAATAGTGAAAATCTGATTTATTTTTTTTTCCCCACAAAGCAAATTTACGGGAAAATGTAATAATAAATAAGCATAAAAAACCCGAGCGGATTTGATCGGCGTTTGTAGCCGAAAATATTGAGATAAATTCGGACTTTGATAAATAACCCCCTTAGTTTTGATAATAGCAGTGGTTCAGCCAGGGCAAAGCTCGGTAACAATCTGCCCATGTCATAGACCATTTGAGTTTTCTGTCCCTTACCCATTTGCTTCTTGACTCTGGAGTAGTATGAGCAATATGGCAGGGCAATATTCAAAATACAGTAGAAATCTGCATCTATTTTACATGACTCTTAAACGGAACAGTAGCCGTTGTGTCTCGGATATAAAACCTGTACCATCAGCATTTTCCACTCATTTTCCCCTAACAGGCTGCATAGGATATTGTGTGTGCGCAGAGCTGTCCCTTTCCGCATATCTCTATAAGGGAGCATATACTCCCCCTTGCTGACATGTGCTAATTTAGTTGGGTTTATGTGGAAAAGCTGCATAAACACTATCGGAACTTCCGGATGAAATATGGATGGATTGTGGGGCTTGAAGTCCCTCTCCCCGCTTTCCAGTGCATTTGTGCAGCACCCAAAATGGAAAGCAGAGGGACTTCAATAGAATGGAACAATGTGGGCTTGTATTACACTGTGAGCCTAAGGCATGTTGGGAAATGGTTCAACGGAGTATCTAGGGTTCTACCTAAACCCAAATTACTGAGCTCATGTCAAAAGGGGGATATATTTTCCCTTTAAAGGAGGTGGAAAGGCTGTATTTACTTGGTATGCCAAAAGTTAGGCACCCTAAGTGATTGTATTTACTTACCTGTCACCTTGGGCTGGTGCTCCTATCGGGAGAAAACTGCACTAGCCTGGGATTCTTCCAGTGAGCACCACTTAGTGATTGGCTTCCTGCGCCTTTTTGCATGGGTCCGCATGTGCAGTATAGTGAAAAGCCAAACTATAACAAAAAAGTTGCCATTCCATTCTACTGCACATGCGTCTACCCCGGGAAATTTGAAGAAAGAAGATGATGGAAGAGAATCTGTCTGTGGTGCTCACTGGAAGAGCCCCGGACCGGTGCAGTTTTCTGCTGATAGGAGCACCCACCTGGGGTGTGAGGTAAGTCAATATATTCACTTGGGGGTGCATAACATTTGGCACCCCCCTGGTAAATATGCCTTTCCTTCTCCTTTAATACATATTGTGGCGGAGGGTGATATTTCACACATGTAGCTTATAAACGATTATAGAGAATTGTCCTCTATACTGTTACATTGACTAATACTTTATTGAATGGAAATTAGTAGCAGAATATATACTGCAGTTATATCGTTTTTTTGTTTTTTTTTAGCATTTATGAAGCCAATAGTCACTCAGTCTTTTCCAATTTCCCATTGTTTTCAGATGAAATGGTCACCACTGTCCTATTTTCCTTACATGATTGTCGCAGTAGGCATCTTAAAGGAATTGTTCACCATAAAAATAAAAACTGGGTAAATAGGCTGTGCAAAATAAAGATTGTTTCTAATATAGTTAGTTAGGGAAAAATGTAATGTATAAAGGCTGGAGTGACTGGATGTGTAACATAATAGCCAGAACACTACTTCCTGCTTTTCAGTTCTCCTGGTTTCCACTGATTGGTTACCAGGCAGTAACCAATCAGTGACTTGAGGGGAGGCCACATGGGTCATAACATAATCTGAGCTAAATGCTAAGGATCAATTACCAACTCACTGAACAGTTATGTCCCATGTGGCCCCCCTTCAAGTCGCTGACTAACTCAGAGTTAGAGAGCTGAAAAGCAGGAAGTTGGATTCTGGCTGTTTTATTAGACATCTGTTCACTCCAGCTTTTATACATTACATTTTTGGCTAACTAACTATATTAGATAGATTTTTTATTATAAACTGAACTATTATTTTAAGCTGGCCATTGACGCAAAGATCCGATCGTACGAATCAACGTGCGATCGCACTTTCCCATCTCCCGACCCTCCACTAAACATTCAGATCAAAGTCTTACCATTCAGATCAAATAAAGTAGTAAAAGAACAGATCAGCCGATGTTCTGCCCCTGACAGTAATCGTACGAAAATTATGTCCGACCAAAGCTGGTGACAGAAATTTTCTAACCTGTCCGATCTCCGCCGGAAGAAAAATGTCGGGACTCTCCACACACGGAATCCACGATTCGTACGATCGGATCGTTGCTTCTATGGCCAGCTTTTAACAGCCAGTAATGGTGTTGCAAAGACTTTGTTTTAGCAGGGACAAGCTTCCTTGTTTGCTTATGGCCAGGGCCAGACATGGGCAAATCAGCTTGATGAAATCAACCCCTGATTACTAACACACTCAACGGATTTTGTCTCAAAATGCAAAGTTTCGTTTTTCTTCACCATAATCCGCCAAGTGTGTTTGAGCTGGAGCCAACACATGCTTTCCAGACACGAACAGTGAAGAGGATTATGTTGGCAGTTGAGGGCTAAAATGGGCCTATGGATTGCAGCAGATTTTGGCCCCGTCTGACTATAGCCTCTTTAGAACAGCGCCCTTGCACTCATGCATGCCTCCCCTTAGGCCATCAGTGCGTGTCTGAAGTGGGAAATTATTCACTGTACCTGGGGCCAAATTCTAATAAACTTCTAATGATAAATAATTCTTTTCTTTCAGCTAAACAGCAGGCGTTGGTGATGTTTGGGGCAGTTCCCCTCAATGAATATGTTTGAGGAGAAAACCCCATCAACCTTCAAAGCTAAACAGGGTATAGGAGTGTTTTGCCATATTTATTTAGAAATGTGTGCAAATGAGTACAAAAGATACTGTATGGCAGTAATAAAGCATCGATTCACTCCGAGTGCCAGCAGGCTGTGCAGCGGAAGGTCAATGGCTCTGCTAAATGGTCAGGGCTGATTTATACCAACCAAGCTGCGTGTCATTTACTCGGGGAATTACCTCTGCAGGGCTTTCCTTATTAGATATGCTGCTCATTGCTCTTACATTCCGTAAGTGCTCTCAGCATGCCCGTTTCATTAGAAATTCCTTTTTTTGAAGTAAAAATGTTCCCCAAACGTCCAGCTCTGCACTACTTAAATGCACAGGTTTGAGAGCAGCGAGCCTATGCCTCCCCGGCTTACTGAGATTTGCCTTTCAGATGCTAAAAGCACTTTCTCACAGGATATATCCTAACGAGCTTTTATAATTGTGTCCCTCGGGGGCTCTTGGCATAAGCCAGCAGCACTCTGTGTGTGTGTGTATATATAAATATATATATATATGAGCTCCTCGGGAGAATCATATCCTCTGGAATGAGTGCAGGGACACAGCAAAGACTCGTTAGTGGAATAAATGCTGCCCAGCCATATTGGATCAGTGTCGTATATTATACTGTTAGAGTTTGGCTTTAATAAGGAGCATCTATATGAGAATCTGGGGCCCTTCACATAGGGGGTGTCCACTGAAGCCTATAGAAAAAAACACCCTCTCTGGGGTTGCTGGTACCCCACTTCTACATGATCACCATAGGCGCATATAATGTTTTATACCTGCCCCAATCATGTAGGACAGGTGGAGGGTAAAGGAGCAGCACCTTATAAGGTGACACTGGGGCTCATTTATAAACACTGTGCAAATTGGCACATGGGCAGTTACCCATAGCAACCAATCGGTGAGTGGCTTTTTTTCAAGCAGCTGCAGGTTGAGCAATGAAAGCAGGCCTCTTTCACCTGCAGGTGAAACACATATAACCACACCAATAAAAAACCAATGATACACCTGCTTAAAAAGTCACAATACATTACATCAATTAAATTGATGTGATATAATCCATATATTTAGCAGCAAACTGACATTGATTGATATTGTTAGAAAATTAAATAAATATCAGTGAAAGATAATGCAATGAGGATTGGTTGCCAGGCCTGGACTGGCAATCTGTGAGTTCTGGCAAATGCCATAGACACTGTATATTGGGCTGGTCAAGGCTGTTAGGACATCTTTATACTTGCAATGCCAGGGCCTATTTTGACACCCAGTCCAGACCTGTTGGTTGCCATGGGTTACTGCCTAGGTGCAAATTTGCTCAATGTCTATAAATGAGCCCCACTGAGCGTTATACTGACACCGCCAGAACCAGTCGGACAGTACAGCTACAATGCTGCCTATGAATTGTATCTGCCCCCCTGCATTTATCCATTGTGTTACCCGGCCTCTGAGCTGGCAGTTAGGTGCGACATCATGTGCACACATTTAGCAGTCCCTATCCAATGGCAGCGCAGTTTAAGAGATGGTCACTACTGGCAGGTCGATGATCATACAACAGATGAAGCTGTCCTTGTATCCAGCACTACTGAAAAATAGATTTTGTTGCAGGAGTCGCTTCCCCGCCGCAGAGCTTGTTAACGATTCCTATTGCGCTTTTCCATCGGTTGCACATGGCTGCCCACACAGACCTTGTTCTCACTAAGTGCTCTAAGTGCATTGTCTGTATCCTCTGATGTGGGCAGCCTCCCCAAACTACTCTTTCATTCTCATCTACAATATTCAGTCTTTTTCCACTTGCTTCTCTTGTGTGTAACCTGCCAGGAGGAAGCTCAGCAAGAATGGCTCTTAATTCACTGAATTATAAACCTTTAGGGCAGACTTTTTGGATTCTTCTGCCACCCACTTCATGGTCAAATATTAGGTATATCATGGTATCCGTGTCACATTTAGTACACTAGCCAATCAATGATCATGTTAAACTGTCCGTATCAGACTAGCAGCATTCATGCACTTGCATTACAGAGGATTCTGGGATGTGTAGTTCACAAGGACAGTCTTTTTATGCCATTCCCTGTTCAGAGCAGGTGTAAAAAGAGTATTGCCTATCTCTGTATTCTCCACTGCTTGTTCTGACTCCTGCAGCAGAATTCAGCTGACCAGCACATGTTGTTGGGCTGACATGGTGCTGTTACTGCTGGGGAGAGAGGCTTTAGATGAAAGCAAATACACAGCACTGAGAATATGCCCCGTGTGTTATGTTTTTGTTGTGTTGTTGCTTAAATTGGGCAGATTCCTGTGTCCCTGAGTGCAGTTCCAGGCTGCAGCCCTTCCCAGTCAGACCATTCTGTAACTGTCACCAACCTTGCACAGTGTTATGCTCCAGCTGGCGCTTGTACTGACTGCCAACGTATACATCTCTCTACTCTAATTGTCACTGTCTCCAGAAATTCTTTGTACAATTTCTCTCCTGGACGCCCTATCTCCTACCCCTTCTTACCGGTTATTCCTTCCCCTCCGGCTCCATCGCACCTTTCCCCATCATTGCTACTTCTGACCCAATGGCAGATTGCTGGGCAGGGAAATTGTGTTCTCTCTATTCTCATTAGCACACACTCCTATACATGCAAGTCTTATGGTGGCCCCACACGGGACAAGGGATGAAAACATAATTATGCCTCTTTATAGGTCCCTGGTGAGGCCTCATCTGGAGTATGGGGGCAGTTTTGGACTCCAGTCAGTCCTTAAGATATAAATGAGCTGGAGAGAGTGCTGAGACTAAACGCCCCCTTACATGGGTCGATAAAGGTTGCTGACAGACTGAGTTGGCAGCTTATTGGCCTATGTGTGCAGGGTCATCCAACTGGCTTCCCCGATCGATATCCGTCTGAAAGTCGGCCAGATCTCGATCAGGCAGGTTAAAGAATCCCGTCAGATCGTGGCCCCATCTGTGCGTCTATGCTGTCCCACTGGCCTTATCTGATCCATTATGATCCGATCGTGGGGCCCCAGGACCTTTTTACCCATAAAGAGGATCACCGTACCAGAGGCCTCCCCTTCAGACTAGAAGAAAAGAACTTTCATTTGAAGCAACGTAGGTGGTTTTTCACAGTCAGGACAGTGAGGTTGGGGAATGCACTGCCGGGTGATGTTGTGTCAAAGTTAGTACATCTGGCAAAGAAGAAGTACATCTTCTCATTTGGATCTTTCAGTGTATGACAGCTTGGCTATGGAGCCTGCGGAGAAATGTAGATGGAGAATCCTCTCATTGCTGCTTCTCTGCTTGGGTGCAGGTAGATGCGTCGTATTTTGGTGAGAAATCATGTGTTTCATCTCTGATATCCCTGTCTGCACTTGAGCCAAGGCAATGTATCCGGGGGCAGACACATTGCTACTTCTCCTGTACATTTAGTTTTTGCCTGTGACTCTCCAGATCTTATTTATCTGGATTGCCACTTGCTACCACTATACTGTGCTCAACCATCACACTTGCAGCCATAAGATTTCTGTCACTACAGTAAAGCTAAACATACGTGCAAAGATCCATTGGCCAATGTCTGAAATTGAGCGAGCGGATCTTGTCCACCTTGAAGTGGCCCGACTGATCCAAACAGATCACATCACTGGGGACTGCAGGTCGTCTAATAAGGAGCATGTGAACAAGTCAATGCAATACTCACCCTGGTGGAATGTTTAAACCTGTCTGATTGATATCTGCCCAATTTTTTACCTAGATATTGGTCAGGCAGGCCCCCCAGAGGGCCCCATACATGGGCCAATATGCTGCCAACTCAGTCCACTATCAGCTATTCTTACCTGTGTATGGCCACCTTAAAGGATAAGGAAAGCTACGGAGGCATTTTATTGCCAATAGATTAGCTGCAATAGTACAAGCTGGAATACTATATTTATTCTGTACAATACTTTACCATACCTGAGTAAAAAGCTCTAGAAGCTCTCTGTTTTTTTTAGGTTAGTAGCTGTCATATTAGCTTGGTGTATTCTGTGGATTTTCCTATAGCCCCGATTATCTCCCAGTAGCGATAGGCTTGAGAATAGTTGGAGGGGTCGGCACCTCTCCCAATATCCGTATAAGAAGAAAAATGGTTTGGTATATTCTTCTTATATGGATATTAGCTCGGTGTGACATCACTTCCTGCCTGAGTCTCTCTCTGCTCACTCATAGCTCTGGGCTCAGATTACAGCAGAGAAGGGAGGGGGAGAGAAGCAAACTGAGCATGCTCACACCCAGGGCAAGGAGTTTTAAGCTGAAAACAGGAAGTCAGATACAGAAGCCCATGAGTACACAATAGAAGGAAAGAAATGTGCTGTTTATTTTGACAGAGGACTCAGAGCAACATTACTTTGAGGGGTTACTGGTGTATTTATATAGACCTTTCTAATAAAGCTTACTGAATTTTAGCCTTTCCTTCTCCTTTAACAGCTAAAAGAAACTTAATATGTTGTAAGAAACTTTCCATCATACAGTCAATTTAAAATGATCAGTTGAATTTGTTTATCACTTTCTGTTCTATACACTCACTGGTTCTGACTCATGGAACAATGTAGAAGAACTGCCATTTCCGTTCTGATCTGTGGCTCGAAGGACAGACTCCTACTCATGACTATGGTGTCACATTTATAGCAAAATACTCTGCAGTTTGTGCCGTTGATTCTAATCACATTAATGACCAATTTGTTTTCAATCCTTATTTTTCAGTATTGCTATGGCCACAAAGGAAAACATGACGTCGCAGAGGGGAATGCTGAAGTCTATTCAGAGCAGGGTCAACACCTTGGCCAGTATCCTTATGCAGTGACATATTCTACGTGCTTAACATTGGTATATAATGTACAGGTATGGGATCCATTATGCGGAAACCCGTTATCCAGAAAGCTCAGAAAAACGGGAAGGCCATCTCCCATAGACTCCGTTTTTTGCAAATAATTCAAATTTTAAAAAATGATTTCCTTTTCTGTGTAATAATAAAACAGTAGCTTGTACTTGATCCCAACTAAGATATAATTAATCCTTATTGGAAGCAAAACCAGCCTGTTGGGTTTATAGAATGTCTACATGATTTTCTAGTAGACTTAAGGTATGAAGATCCAAATTACAGAAAGATCCATTATCCGGAAAAGCCCAGGTCTCAAACATTCTGGATAACAGGTCCCATACCTGTATATATCTGGCAGCGGAGTACAATAGGGTTCATACATAAAACGTACGCATTTCATGCAAACACTGCAACTGATAGAGGAGATAAGGAGGGTTTTACTCTTCAGAGCTTACAATCTAAAACATGTAAAGTCCACAGTCTCCTGGGAGCAGCCTTTGCATTCCCACAATTGCTTTAAAATGGAAACATGTTGTGAGTGATCACATGACATGATGCAGTGCTTTTCCCCTGGCAGTTATAGCTGCATATCCACACTAATCACCAGCATTACACCTACTTACATTCACCTCTCTCCCGTGGTACAATATATAGTGAATAAAGTACCCCCTCTTGTAAAATATAAGGATATTCTAAGTTACCGAGGAGTTTCATGACCATATAAAAGTACGAGGCCGAAGGCCGAGTGTTTTTATACAGGTCATGGAACTCCGAGGTGACTTCTAATATCCTCATATTTTGCAACTGGGGGTACTTTATTTATTATAATACACAAGTTTTAGTGAGTCATGTGACAGAAATGACATCAGAACTCACTGTTTATAACTGATGACATCAGAATTTACCGTTATAAGGATATAATTTACAAGATATTCATGGCTTTTGTGTATTATACCCTTATAAATGCCTCTTAGTGATGTAGTCACTTATAATTGGTGTCAAGTGATGTCATTTCTATCACACGACTCACTGAAACGTGTGTATTATAATGAATAATGTTGTAAAACCTGAGGATATTAGAAGTCGCCTACATGACCGCAATAAAAAACCTTGTGATTTCATATGCTCATGGAGCACCTCGGTGACTTAATATAATAATTATTAATAGAATAATATCTCTATATTTTACAACAGGGGATACACTATATCATACACAGGAGCCATGAATATGCTGTAAATTATATACTTATAAATGGTGTGATGTCATCAGTTATAATTCATGCTTAAAGGTATACTGTCATGGGAAAAAACATTTTTTTCAAAACACATCAGTTAATAGTGCTGCTCCAGTAGAATTCTGCACTGAAATCCATTTCTCAAAAGAGCAAACAGATTTTTTTATATTCAATTTTGAAGTCTGACATGGGGCTAGACATATTGTCAATTTCCCAGCTGCCCCAAGTCATGTGACAGGAGGGGCATTATTCACTATATTATTCACTATATTATCAGGTGCTGAAGAATTACATCTACATATAACAATTGGAATAGTGGCCATGCAACTCTTTATCTTGTGCAACAGACAGAACATTGATTCTCCCATGACTGGTGACTTCACACAACTCACATGACGAAAGACAAAATCTATTTTGCAGTTTATGAAAACCCTGGAATTCCCACCATATTCAGGGTGGCAGCAACCTTTCAATTGCATTTCATTATTTATAGGTTTTTTTTATTATTTGCCGCCATCTGATTCTTAACCCCTTTCAAAGGGGGGTCACTTACCCCTTCTAAAAACAAATGCTCTGTAAGGCTACAAATGTATTGTTATTGCTACTTTTTTATTACTCATCTTTCTATTCAGGCCTCTCCTATTCATATTCCAGTCTCTTAATCAAATCAATGTATGGTTGCTAGGGGAATTTGGAACCTAGCAACCAGACTGCTGAAATTGCAAACTGGAGAGCTGCTGAATAAAAAGCTAAATAACTCAAAAACCACAAATAATGATAAATGAAATCCAATTGGAAATGGTCTCAGAATATCCCTCTCTACATCATACTAATAGTTAATTTAAAGTTGAACAAACCCTTTAAGGAGGAAGGGGCAGGACAGACATAATTGTGCTTATCACAACTATACACTTTTTGTACCTTTAATGAAGTACCAGCAACATTTGAGCTCTTTTTAATGCAACTCTATGGGATTCCTTATGTGATTATGTATGGGATTCTTTATGGGATTGGGAGAATTTAGAGCTGTCCCTGTGTTAGTGTTTATCTTCTCCTTGAATATTGGAACACTGACACACAAACGCAACTCGAGTGCCATGCTAGTGTATCCGGTATTGTGTGTCTGTGTATAGTGTCCATATTCTGTGTGTTTGTTCCAGCCCTTAACCATTCATTCTCCAGATCGTTTTCCCGCACTCAACAGCCTCATCCAGAGAATTAACCTGAGGAAGCGCAGAGATTCGCTCATCCTGGGAGCAGTTATTGCCATTTGCACTATTTTGTTACTGCTCTACGCTTTCCATTGACGACTGGCACTTCACAGACTAATCAACCACAACCAAGGGCGCAATCCAGCCGTCAGCCCGACCCGCATGGTGAGCGGAAGTCCCAGTTGAGTGCTCACAACCTGTAGATAAGGGAGCGGGATATCTTAAACCAATTTACATTTTCTATTGGAAATCATCCTAGCGCTGGCAGTATCCCTGTGTTAGCCAGCCCTACGCACACACGCCAACCTGTTTATTGTAGCCATGATGTATCTGGACATATAGACGTGTTCTATATAAGGGATTGAACATACATTGTGCTCTGCTGATTGCCTGAACAGTCACTGCAGAATAATTCTACAGTTACTCATTTATTCACAAATTCATTCCCCCCAACCGCAATGGTATCTACTAATGTCACTGACTTTGGCTTATGGGAGTCAGAGAACTTAGATGAAGGTAACTTCATCATATTCTCTATCAGACAAATAGGTGTTTCCCATTGTATAAGCCTGACCCCCCCCTCAGGCCACACATGGGAATTCTGCCAGAGAACATCCATATTAGTTACATCTTTGTACGAAACTTGACAGGAGTTACTTACCATATACATTTGGGACCATCCAATGTTGCTTGTGAGTGCCCAGAATATAAGTTATACAAATGCAGGTAGTTCTCAATATCAGAACAACTCACCAAGAGAAGAAAGAGGCCCAGGTGCACCACCCTGTGCCTTCAGCAAAAGAAGCGGGTTAAAACCCAAAAATTGTAGAGCAGGCCCTCAAATTGTCTTCCATCAGGCAAAGTATGGAAAGTAAAAATTAGCTACAAATACTTAATCCTCTAAAACGAACGGTCTCTCCCCAATCCGGCAATCAAAAAAAGGTCCCTCCTGCACCCTCAAAACGACAATTTCCACAAATACATTTCTGTATGACTCAAAGACCATAGCTCATTGAGAGGGAAACAAACAGAAAAATAATATAGTGTAGTATTTAAAAATAAATGATTTCACATGCACTGGGATTTTTATGTGCATGTTTTGTTCCGTGCCACCTCAAAACATATATATCCTGTGAGATACAATTCCTTAACAAAGGGTGTTGTACTTTTTATAGGTTAAATTTACACCCGTGGTGTCTAGTTGTAGTTCAACAAGAGCCCGCACTCCGGTTCCTAGTGAGTCTGGCAGGCGATCATACTTACAAGAGGCAAGTTAGAAAAGGCATTGGTAATGATAAGCGTTCCGGTTTGTTTCTTATCTTCTTGCATCCTTAGTGGGTAAAATGAAGCAACGTGTGTGTTTATACAGTTTTAATGAATAAATAAGATTACACTCTTCAGTAAAATCGCTTTCAAAACAATGCAGCACATTCATATCCTATTCTTTAGCGTCTTTCTCTGTCCAACTCGCTGATCTCCGGCTTCTGCACTCCTTTGTCAGAGCTGACGCGTTTCGCCGACTGGCGAGGGATGTCCTTCCTTCCGGATGGTTGCTTCTTTTACCCACAAAGTTCCAAATCTCAAAACTTACTCTTTACCAAAATACAAGTGCAGCTAAGAATAAGAAATCCCCATGTTCTCTTGTGCTATATTTCGGGAAGTTCCTCTCAATTTCTGCTATGAGATTCTTTACAGAGTGATATGGTGAGAAATTTAACCTGTTAGGGAATTGTATCTCACAGGATATATATGTTTTAAGGCGGCACGAAACAAAACTTGGGTGTATTTAAGCAATAAAAATCACTTACAGTGCATGTGAAATTAGTTATTTTTAAATCCTACACTATATTATTTTTCTGTTTGTTTCTTAACTTTGAGTCATACAGCAATCTATTTGTGCAAATGGAAAGTAAAAATGTTTTATTATGTCATATATGCAGCCTTACGCGTTTCATGTTATCAGCACTTAGTCATAGGCTAACTGTTCACAATTTCAAACACGATATTTGAACATAGGTGAACCAATCACATACCACTTTCAATATCCCAATTAACAAATCAGCACCAGACAGTTAATTAAGAACAACCAATGATTCTGAAGTTAAAACCACACCCATTTTGGTACACATCCATGACTTTATTGAAAGTGTTAATGTGATTAGTTCACCTACCGTATATACTCGAGTATAAGCCGAGGTACCTAATTTTACCTCCAAAAACTGGGAAAGCTTATTGACTCGAGTATAAGCCGAGGGTGAGAAATGCAGCAGCTTCTGGTAAGTTTCAATCAAAAAATTGAGGGTTTCTGCTCCCATTGAAGGTGCCGGCGTCTCGTTTTTGGATGCCGGCCACCATTCTTGGATGCAGGCGAATATTCTTGGACGCCGGCGACTTTTCTTGGACGCCGGCGACTATTCTTAGACGCCCACGACCGTTTTTGCGCTTGACCCGAGTATAAGCCGAGGTAGAGTTTTTCAGCATATTTTGGGGGCTGAACAACTCGGCTTATACTCGAGTATATACAGTATGTTTAAATATCTTTTTTGTAATTGTGAACAGTTAGCCTATGACTAAGTGTTGATAACACAAAATGTGTAATATATATGACGTAATTAAACATTTTTACTTTCCATACTTTGCCTGGTGGAAGACTATTTGAGTGCCTGCTCTACGATTTTCGGATTTGCCCAGAATATACATAGAGCAGAATATATGCAGAGCAGGTATTATACAACTGGGATCCTGTAATAATCATGTTTAGCAAATGGACCTTCCAATTCATAATTGTGACAATAAATGACCCTTCTTGAGTCCTGTAGCTGGGTGGAAATGCAACATTCTGATTGGTTACGTGAAGCCTTCAGGCTCAGAGAGGTGAAAGTGCAGCTCAGTAGGACCGGGTGTATTTGGGAGCAAAGAGTATAAATGGCTTATGTTGACGCAAGGTATTTTATCATCCAAAAACTGGAATATCCTCAACATTACATTAAATTCCAATCAATGCTACTGACATGAGTGAGGCTAGTAGCCTGGTTACTCTGGTTACTTAGTTGACCCATTGGATAGGAAAGTGTTAATCTAATGAAAGCATTAAATCCCAAAGCATCTACCTGTATATACCCCCACCCCCCTCCTCCTAATGGCACTTTCTCATTCGCCTTTACAGATAGTGAAACTAATGATATTTTATTGCTCTTGTAATTATTTCCCCATTTCTGCACCTAATGTGCATTTTGGGTCTGTAATAAAGAAGAAAAGCTTTGTTATGTAATTTAATAATAAATGAGAATTCTACATATCTCTGGCAGTGGGGTTTTCTTCGGATCGGGAGTATTGATTGCTTCTGCTGGAAAGTAGCAGCGCAGTCGGTTTCGGATGAATTCCTTGCGGTTTTAAAGCAAAATGAAAAGAATGTGGCAAACCTGTATTATTTGTATCCCCATTCTCCTTGGGACAACGAGAAATGCCCCGTGCCTCTCTTTTATGATTTGCACCAAGACAAACTGCAACTATTGGAGTCAGAACCAGGTGTGGGAATGTAACCTATGTCCCTCGCTGTGTATCCTTCATAGTCTAATAGAGAACATTACGTAGGTAAGTGCTGAAATTTGCCTTCCCCTTGCAACGCAGGCGATTGGATCTGCATGGACTCAGGCCAAAGTGCGGCCGTGCCCTTCTCTGCTGAGGATGCTGCACAGTGAAAGTATCGGAATGTAATTACACTTACACGGCTTTTAGGTGCCGTTTCTTCTTTCACTTCCTTCCCGACATTTGTCTGGGCCCCTCCTTTCTTTCTTCTGCTTTAACTGCAATGTACTGAAAGTTTAAACAGACCTCATCTCCCAGATGCTGCATTATTCTATAGACACGACTGAGGCCAGAGAAACACTGCTGATATTTGGCACTCTACTGAGACAAAAGCTTTTTCCTTATCAGAATGTCATTTATTCAAGCAGCACAGAATGTAGAAGATCAGTCCTTCTTTTACCGAGAGCGGACAATTGCTGTGTATACTGTCGGGCCCTTTATTGACTACACTAACTGAATGTTATCCTCCTTAGGAAACTGGAAACTTACATTGTATTCCACTCTAAATTGACAGTCCAATACCTTTGTGGCTCCTTCAGACTCAGAGAACCTGCAATAAGTGCTCCAGAAAAAGGAGAAGGAAATGGTTAATCACTTGCTAATTTGTTAGGAACCCTGGTCATCCGCTTTTCTGAAAAATGAACTGCCCTGGGATACTCTTTAGTGACCATCATGCGGCCATCTTGCCTCCTGTCCCAGCAATCCCTTGCGGCTGCCCTGGGCTCTGCATGTACAAACTGGAAATGGTAAAAGGTATTAAGACGGGGAATGGTGACAACATGGTGCTCACGAGAATTCCCTCAGGGCAGTTCATTTTTTACTGAAGAGGAGCAGTGTCCTGGGGTCTGTGGTTACCAGGGGGTGTCTACCAAATTGACACACACCCAGTGATTGTTTTTCCTTTGATATGGCATCTTAAAGGAGAAGGAAAGGCATCCTGCACTTGGAGGTGTGAATGTATTTACTTACCTGAAACCCCGGGCTGGTGCTCCTATCAGCAGAAAACTGCACCGGTCCGGGGTTATACCAGTGAGCACCACTGAGAGATGCTCTTCCGTCTTCTTCTTTCTTCAAATTTCCCGGGGCAGACGCATGCGCAGTTGAACGAAATTGCTGACGAGTTCTGCTTTTTCACTCTAATGCTCATGCGCAGCCGCAAAAGCTCAATACAATCACTTGGGGGTGTCTAACATTTGGCACCCTCATTGCTAAACAACTTTCCTTCTCCTTTAAGAGGTCAATCTGAATTCTGTTGAGTCTTGTGTTACTATAATTGTCTAAACCAGTGGTGGTTGAAGGTCCAACCTCCTAAGTGCATTCCACCATAATACCAAGAATACCTTGGACAACAAATACATTCCACCCTAACTGACCATCAAGCTGGGATTTCAGGTATATTTAGGAGAGCAATTGTACATCACATACTGCCCCGCCCTGTACTGTTGCACTATATGCAGGTACAAAGTCACTTTAGTGATCAAATGGACACTATACAGATGCAGCACAAGAAGTGAATTGTTTCATGATAACTTGTAATTAATGGCCATAGACGCACCAATAATATCGTACAAAACTAGTAATGTGCAATATTGGGTGCGTGTATGGTGGGAGGCGAGCCAACAGATATCGGATATCAGCTCGACGATCAGACCTGCTGGAAAATTTTGATCGGGCTCCTTTGAAGGCACCTGAACATCGGCCATTGTTAGAGCTGAATGGTCAGATACAGGTAGAATTCTATTGTTTCTATATGTCTATCTGACCATTCAGCTCTACACGTGTGTATTGAAACAAACAATCTTTCCTGGAAACATCTTTTTCAGGATCGTAATTGTTACGTCTATGGCCACCTTATTTTGGGACACGAACCGACTGATATTGGCAAAAGACTTGGATATCAATCAGCTCGTTCATTGGGCTGGCCGGAAAATTTTGATTGGACCCCTTTGAAGACACCCGAACATCGGCCACTGATACAGGTAGAATTCTATTGTTTCGATCTGTATATCTGACCATTCAGCTCTACACGTGTGTATTGAAATGAACGATCTTTCTTGGAAACATCTTTTCCAGGAAGATCATAATTGTAATGTCTATGGCCATCTTTTGTGGTATATTATACTGTAGATTAGCCAGAAGATTACATTATAGTTCTGCTTAACATTTCTCCATACCATAAGCCAACTTTATGAATAAATTATCATGTAAAGTCGGCATGTATTAATAATCTAGGCTTTTTTCGGGGCGGTTCTGTTCAACTGTTTTGGTGTTGCCAGTCATACAACAAACTGGTCAGGGAGAGAATTATTTCAAAAAACATTTTAATTCTGTCACTCAAAGACAATGCAGCCTTTAGAGAGGTTGGGTGTAATTTAACTCCCCTGGAGCATTATAGGCCTATAGGCCTCCAGTCTGGTCAGGGGGATGAGCAGTATTTAAATGATCTGCAATAAGGTTTGTCCTATACTGCATTTATTTGCCAGACAGTAATGGCCATCATTTATTCATTTAGTTGCCAGTTTATTGATGTTAAGATTTTAGGTTTCCCATTTGTTGTACACTGAATGGTGTTACTGCTCTGAGATGATTCAGACACTTAATGGTTTATTCAGCCGCTACCCTCGCCGAGAGACAAAATGAGCTTTCAGTAAATGAGGCTGCTGCCCCTAATTGCTTCAGGGGAACAAAGCTAAACTGACAGTTTGTGGTCACACAATAAAAGGAAATATTGCCTCCGATGGGACTGGGAATAGGCCTTCAGGCGGTGTGTAGGGGAGGCTCAGCAAAAGGAATTGAAAGCATTGTACAATTACTCTTATGGTGGATGTGTGAGTAAAGCTGGCCAAACACGGGTACAAGGGTCTATTCTGCTGAGTCTGCATCTTATCTGCCAATGTATGAGTCCTCCCCAAAGCCCTATCCAATAGTTATTTGGCTCAAAACTGGTTGATACCAATAAGGCAGGTTTAAAAATCCCACTGGGATGTGCTCCTCTCATGATGGGCCTGCACAGACACCCATTATGATTCAGTTGTTGGCCCCGGTTCCAAATAATCAGATCAACCTAAATTGGCAGCCTACATTTGACCAAAGGAGGCTGGGCGGATCTTATATCAATTTTTAAGTAAAAAAACATTTACCCCAGTAAAGTCTTTACAGAATAACAAAAAAGGAAAAGTTGTGCTCACCACTAATTTTTCAACCATTAGGGGAAGTAAAGTGTAAAATAGAATAAGGCTAGAAATGCTGTATTTTGTATACTAAATATAAACATGAACTTACTGCACCACAAGCCTAATCAAACAAATGATTTATGTTTTCAAAGTTGGCCACAGGGGGTCACCATCTTGTAACTTTGTTATA
This sequence comes from Xenopus laevis, assembly GCF_017654675.1. Classification (NCBI taxonomy): domain Eukaryota; kingdom Metazoa; phylum Chordata; class Amphibia; order Anura; family Pipidae; genus Xenopus; species Xenopus laevis. The sequence goes on from NC_054374.1 coordinate 5,971,299, forward strand.
CACCTTTGCAAGACCAAGACTGTGCACATGCTCAGTGTGGTCTGGGCTGCTTAGGGATCGTCATAAATGATCAAAACAGCACAAGTCAAATAATATCTGCCAGAAGCCGATACAGCAAGACTGATTAATAATCAGAATATACAGACTGCACTGGGTCCTGTGTTGTCATGTAATCTAATGTGGATTTTATAGTTTTTGTATTGTTTAATACAAACTTTCTCCAACTCTGCACAACCAGTGGCTGCAGCAAAATAATCCTCCAAATAGAATCCCAGTTTATCTGTTTAAATCTGGCTCCATGATCTTTGTCCCTGTAGCTGGAGTTGGAAACAGTAAAGGGGATGTAAAGACAAATAAAATCCAATACAAATCTCTACACAGTCGCCGACTGCTCTACAGGGAAACAAACAAAGCTGCTTGAGTTCTGCATGGCTGGGAAGTAAGGTGGGGGCTCCCCCTGCTGTTCATAAGTATGATTGTTTCCCTGCAGCAGTTAGGGACCATCTGACAATTCCTATCCACAGCAGTAAATGAAGGGAGAATTTCACTGCATACAGTCAGGTTTCTTATAAAAACGGTACACATATATATTGGAGATAGGTTTCTTTTTCATTAAAGAAAGTAAAAATTGGACTTCATTTTTTTGCCTTTACATGCCCTTTAAGCTGCTAAAAATGCCTTACCATTTAAACAAAACAGGGATTGTTTGTCCATATATTACAATATATTTAAGCTGGCCAACTACATCAAAGTCATCTCTGGTCTGGCCAGTCCTACACATTCACCTTTTGTCTGTATGAATTCTATATACAAAAATGACCAAATGAAATCCTGTGCAATGGCAGATCAAGGCTGGAGGCAGGTCACGCTGTACATTTTCTGTATATTCTTCCGCATTCATGGGGTAAAATATCCTCAGTAAAAAGAAAGCATCAATTAAAATGTCGAATTTCACCAGCAGCTTCTTATGTAGATGGGACGTCTGTATCACTGTATGTGATTTATTCACTCATACAAGTCTGCGAGACTCCATCTAATTATCTGAGAAATCTATGGTTTCCCAAGCTGGACGGCAGATCTCTTGATGATGAACAAACACAGAATGAGGATCGTAGATAATGTTCTAGGAACTCTCTGGGAGAATTTTAGGAAACATTATCCATAGTGAGATGAACTGACCTTAGAACTTTTCCTGTCATTACGTTGGTCATTTACTCACCAATATATAAATCAAATTGATTTAGGCCTGATTTCAGTGATCATTGGGCCACCACATTGTACTGATTTATGTGTCTGGTATCCATAAGCTGAGTGCTTCCTATTGACAACACTGCAGAGTTACTTTATTTCCCCTGTTGAGTTGCTGCAATCTTATCTCGATATAACTGCTGATTCTACATGCTTATTAGACTTATACACTAGTGTTAAAGGAGAATGAAAGGTTAAAAGTAAGTAAGCTTTATCAGAAAGGTCCACCCAAATATACCAGTAAACCCTCAAAGTAATGTTGCTCGGAGTCCTCTGTCAAAAGAAACAGCACATTTCTTTCCTTCTATTGTGTACTCATGGGCTTCTGTATCAGACTTCCTGTTTTCAGCTTAAACCTCCAGGGCTAGGGCTTGAGCATGCTCAGTTTGTTCTTCTCTTTCTGGCCTGTTCCTCTTGCTGCCACTAGTTCCTAGGGGCCATGTATATATTTAATTATTATTGTTATTATTATAGGTATGAACGCTAGATAACTTGCCTAAAGTCACACATGACATCATATCATGAATGTTTGTGTCTATGAAATCATTCACCCAAACAAATGTCTTCCCACACTCCTAGTTCTCAAGCTCCTTGTGCTGAAATACCCAGTTTTCCATTCTAGACATGGCTGCTTTTTATACCTTATTGTCCTAAACCCATACAGAGGGAGATGCTGTTGGAAACAATAGTCACCTCCTTAAAACTTACCCTAATTGGATTTATCTGGGAGCGTCACAGTCTGGGAGGCACTGGGTTAAAGGGATTCTGTCATGATTTTTATGATGTTGTTTTTATTTCTAAATTACCCTGTTTACACTGCAAATAATTCACTGTACAATATAAAATGTCATTCCTGAACCAGCAAGTGTATTTAGTTGTAATATTGGTGTGTAGGTGCATCTCAGCTCATTTTGCCTGGTCATGTGATTTCAGAAAGAGCCAGCACTTTAGGATGGAACTGCTTTCTGGCAGGCTGTTGTTTCTCCTACTCAATGTAACTGAATGTGTCTCAGTGGGACCTGGATTTTACTATTGAGTAATGTTCTTAGATCTACCAGGCAGCTGTTATCTTGTGTTAGTGAGCTGCTATCTGGTTACCTTCCCATTGTTCTGTTATTAGGCTGATGGGGGGAAGGGAAGGATGTGATATCACTCCAACTTGCAGTACAGCAGTAAAGAGTGACTGAAGTTTATCAGAGCACAAGTCACATGACTGGGGACAGCTGGGAAACTGCCAATATGTCTAGCCCCATGTCGGATTTCAAAATTAAATATCAAAAAACGTATTTGCTCTTTTGAGAAATAGATTTCAGTGCAGAATTCTGCTGGAGCAGCACTATTAACTGATGCGTTTTGAAAAAAATACAGATGACCTCACTGCAATCTCAGTTTCCTCCCAATTACTCTCGCTTTACTCTTCAGAAAAGCTTTTCCTTCAGGTAACCTGATCTGATTTCAACAACAGGGAACCATTAGGATAAAAAAATCAACTTATTGTGAGTAACTCTCTATCAAATGACTTTACTTAAAGCCAGTCAATAGCAATAGTTCTAATGGAGATATTACCAGCAGCTGCTACAGGTTCAGTGTACAATTAAATATCAGTGCCAAGGCTTTCCCATGGCAAAAACATCTCATCTGCACATTTTAAAAGGTAACTTGTCTTCATCACTAAACTCTCTGCCTGGTATGTTGTGGGCAGTGAGGATCTTGTGCTGGAAGATGGATACAACTGAAATTCCAACGAATGCCATTACTGCATTAAAGTTGAGTGTCAGACTTGCCAGCTATTAAAGGGCATGTACAGGCAAAAACATAAAATCCCATTTTTACTTTCTTTAATGAAAAAGAAACCTAACTCCAATATACTTGAATTAAAAAATATGTACCGTTTCATAAGAAACCTGACTGTATGCAGAGAATAGGAATAGGAATTGTCAGACGGTCCCTAACTGCTCTGCAGGGAAACAATCATAATTATGAACAGCAGGGGGAGCCCCCGCCTTACTTCCCAGCCATGCAGAACTCAAGCAGCTTTGTTTGTTTCCCTGTAGAGCAGTCGGCGACTGTGTAGAGATTTGTATTGGATTTTATTTGTCTTTACATCCCCTTTACTGTTTCCAACTCCAGCTGCAGGGACAAAGATCATGGAGCCAGATTTAAACAGATAAACTGGGATTCTATTTGCAGGATCATTTTGCTTATCCTTTAAAGTAACACATACTACATAATAGAGGGGTACCAGAACCTGAAATCTAATTTAAAAACATTTAAACAGAAGAAGACATGCAGACAGACAGTCCTGTGTATGTGCCCACCTGTAGGCAGAAGCAATGCCAGGCCAATTCAACCAAGTGCCCTAGGCAACCATGCAGACTGTGTCAGCCCTACTGCCCTTGCATGTGTGTGAAAAAGCATGTGTCAAGGATGCATGCATGCGCATATGCAGAAGAGCACACACACATCGATTATACGGGAACACGAGGGTGGGGGACACAAGTGTCCAAACAAGGAGAAGGTGGCAGAAGAGATACGTACCTGCCCCCTTCTACCGTTGCCTCCTAGGCACGTGCCTCTTCTGCCTAATCCTAGTTTTGGCCCTGGGCACTGGAACTTGGTGCAACACTGGACCTAAAGGTCCAAGAAAATTGTGCCTGCTTGCATCCCTAGCTCTAAGACTTGCAGGCCAACATCAAAAAGTGAAGGACTATGTAAAGACCAGGGTCTGAAATAGAAGAGTCACCAGAGTGGAGTAGAGTGATGGACCAACAGAATGTTCTAGCATGTTCCTCTTCAAGGTGTATAAATAAATGAACACAGAGGAATCTCCTGCCTCATTGGTTTCTCTCAGTGATATGTTTTTTTGGGCAAAAAGTGTCTCTTTATACTTTATACTACTGAAAATGGATCATTTCTTATGGACATTTTCACAGCCCACTCCAGAAGTCATTTATGTGCTTGTGCCCTGATCTACAGAACTATCAGACATCCTTATCTCTCCCTATTCTAGTAATATGCCGCACTTAGTGCCTTACACTCTCTCCACTTTTATTAATCTGCCTGTGATACAATAAAGATTGGGCTTTTCTTTATAGTGACAACTTCTTTCCTTCCCTTAATGCAGGAAAAATGACAAACTCATTCCACAAAGTTGCCTTGGAAGAAATCCAGCCTTGCAGTGAGCATTTTTATAGAGCACTCTGTATTAATGGGGTTTCTGGTGTCTCTACAGAAGATTTGTTCTTTTAGAAAGAAGTGACAGCCGTTGGTTTGGAGGCATTTAAAACAGCCACGAGTGCTTCTGATTGGCTCTCAGTTTAACATGACTCTATGCCAATTGACTGCAGCCCTTACCTTCTGGTGTGACACAAACTTGAGCTTCTCCATAGAGGTGTAGGTAGAACTGGGTACCTGGTTTCTTAGGCAGTGCCACCAACTACTGCTCAGGGCAAGAACTAGGTTTAGGCAGAAGAGGCAGATGTCTAGGGTGCAGAGCTGGGGGGGGGGGGCGTCAGGCACATACTGTACCTTATCTGCCACCTACTTACCCATAGTCTAGTGCCCTGTCTCGACTCTCCTCACTGGTGCTATTGAATTTATTGAGACCGTGAGCATCTTGGTAGGCACCCTAGGCAGCCTGGCTGGTGGCAGCACCTGATAGGCACGCGTGTACACGAAAACGCGCATGTGTGGAAAGGGCACACGCGAGAATAGGGAGTGTGAACATGCGCAACAAGGAATTGAGCACCGGTTAGAGCACCAGACGGTACCGGTCTATGGGTAAGAGGCAAAGAAGGTGCACGCCTGGTGCCCCCTCTTGCTTTGCGCCCCTAGGCACGTGCCTACCTTGCGTACCCTTAGTTCTGGCCCTGCCCCCAATAGCAATAGGTAAATGAGCCTCTAATCAGTGGTGAAAGTACATGTTATTGGTCTACACAGCAAATTAATTTTAGGGCCCCAACCTATACCAATATATATTGAATTCACTCATTAACAAGGGTCTCCTGCTGCTGCTTCCTATGTAGTTACACCTCTGCCTCTAATTGTCACATTTCTAAGTATCATATTTGACACATATATATACCTATGGCAATGGTAACCAATCCAATGCTCCCATTATAATACCATCCCTTTATTATCAAAGTGATATCTAAGCCTTATCCCATCTTATGGATAATTCATTGTAAAAAATGCTACAGTGAGGCTGGTCCTAAATCTTGTGTAACTGGAGAATCTCCTTGTTTAAATCTAGTTTTTTACTATAGTTATATAACACCAATATTATTTGGTCTCTATTTGTGAATTACATGGTCCAATCCCCTTAATTCTGTTTTGCTCAAAACCTATTCCATAAACGAACCTTCCTGCCTATTCTCTGTGTGTTGCCAGTGGCCTTTATCATGGACCTAATTATATACAGTTTATCATATATCCATTTCCCTGTAACATGGCTTCTTTTTCCCCAAAAATGCCTAATCCGCAACAATACATCTGTTCTGTCATCAATCACCTCCCATAACACACTTCTCTGCCATGTGCAGATTTTGCAGAAGGTTCAATGGAAAATTAAATATTTTAGATTTAAAAAGCCTCCTTCAAGCATTTAGCTGTGTGACCCATAAACTGGTAACCCCACGTATATATATATCTCACATTTAGCCTCCCCAAACAAATGTACTTCCCTCCACTTGAGGTTAAAGTGGTACAAAACACAACTTTCTCTCTGCATTACTCGATCTTTTAAGGACAAATACTTGTGTTAGTCAAATCTTTTCCCCCCAGTCCCCAAATCATAAATAAAGACATGGACAACTGTTGTGGGTGAATCTTTGATAGTGACAGTTTTTTGTATTTCAGTAGAGAGGGTCCCAACAGAACCCATCAATGACACAGGCTCTACGGTTACCAGATCAAAGTACATAGAACAGAATTAGAATAATAAAATAAAGGGGAAACTGAAGTTATTATAAAACAGGAACTTCTTGAGCAATTCTCAGTTTATAATAATAATAATAATAATAATAATATAACCTCATTATATTATTTAAGAGTTTCTACATTTAATGCATTGTGATTATTAATTTTGTGAAATTATATGATTCTGTTCCTTTTACTCCTTAGGTTCTGATGTCAAACCCAGGGTTGGACTGGGGCAAAATTGTAGTTTACACCATCTGACCCCCCCACTCCCTGCCTGCACATGTGCCTGGATGCGCATATTGTGTCTTTTTCCAGGACGGGCAGGAGGTCGGCACCAGGATGATTACAAGATTCAGGCCCACCAGGTTTTTTCCCGGTGTCCCACCAGCCCCGTCCGACCCTGGTCAAGCCACATACATGCATGCTTAGCGGATTTCAGCAGCTCACAACTTGTCAACAGTTTGATTTATCCTGGTCCTTAACAACTACAACAGGATTCTAATCCATATCCTAATCTAATATACAGTAATTCAGAAACAGTGATCATTTCTGAAAACGAGATTGGGAGAATAATCTGCATTTCCAATAATCATTTGAATAAATACTGCACAAACAACAGGCCCAAAATATTACAGTACAATTTTATCCCATCTTATGAGAGATAAGTGAGGAATGATTGGATGGAGAATGTAGAACTACCTGCCATTTCCCACCCATGTATTATTCATAGACACATCAAGCTGCTCTATTAATTATTTATTAGGCCAAAGCGATAGCCGCTCCTTTTTCCTTTAATACAGATTCTAGGGAGATACTGTCAGTTGCAATTTCTGCGAGTCTGTCGCCTCTCCTACATTCATCCATCCACGCAGCATTTCTTTCATGTGAAAAGATTATGTCTGGAGTCAACTTACCATCTTGCTTTGAATTCAGTGAAAATGACTGGATTATAACACAGAATTTCTTTAAATTTCTGACTCCAATAATTATTTAGGAGATATACAGTTTTTATTAGAGGAAGGGAGGGAGGGAGGGAGGGAGGAAGGAAGGAAGGAAGGAAGGAAGGAAGGAAGGAAGGAAAAATGTAAGAAGGAAAAGGAAAAAGTGAGAGAAATACAAATAAGGGAGGATAGAATAGGGGAGGAGAAGATATAATTTTAGCAACAAAAGAAATTGAAGGAGACTAACAAGAGTAAATAGTGTTTATTGGACATTGTGTTGGTCCCATCACCATTGGGTTGGTCGTGTTTGTTCTGTTTTGATACAGCAGGTCTAAAGGCATCCATTTCTGTCCAGGGTAATTGGAAGTGAATTTAAAGAATGTTACACAAACGTTCACCCTGCCATACAATGTTCAGCAGTGCAATTGTTCCAATCTGCTGACTGTAGGGGCCGTTTTCAGATCCACCCAACAGGTCTATTTAGAGCAGTGATCCCCAACCAGTAGCTCGCGAGCAACACGTTGCTCACCAACCCCTTGGATGTTGCTCCCAGTGGCCTCAAAGCAGATGCCTATTTTTGAATTCCAGGCTTGGAGGCAAGTTTTGGTTGTATAAAAAGCAGGTGCACTACCAATCAGAGCCTCCTATAGTCTGCCAGTCCACATAGGGGCCAACAATAGCCAATTACATCCCTTATTTGGAACCCCAGGAAATTTTTCCATGCCTGTGTTGCTCCCCAACTCTTTTTATTTTTGAATGTGGCTCACGGATAAAAAAAGGTTGGGGACCCCTGATTGAGAGGGAGCTCAATCATACTATAGACTTTGGTTAGATCACTTGTCATTAGCAGGAATCAGATTAGAACTCCCAAGACTCTACAATGAGCCATTTACCCAATTGGTTTCTTCTTGGCTAAATCTCAGTGCGTTGCATTCTAAGCACTCATATCCGACACCAGCTGAACAAGAAGAATATAATCCTACACCCAGAGCCAGGCCAAGCCGACTGGGCGCCCTAGACAACCTGATCAGCTAGCAGTGCTGATTTACATTCCGGGCGCCTCTAGGCCGGTTCGTCACCCTGTCTCCTTGTCTTCACATGAACATATTTCCATCATCAGGTCATGAGCACTGAGGACTGGAGCACCAGAAATTTTAAAAAAAACTATTGTATCTCCTTAGCAGCCTCAGAACTTATGAACCAATGTGGATGTGGTTTAGCAGCATGCCTCCCCCTAAATTCCTGCCGCCCTAGGCCCGGGCCTTCGTGGCCTTTCCACAAATCCAGGCTTTCCCCCATGTGCGCACGTGTGAGCGAAATCGCTCCTGCTCCATAACAGAGGGGAGGGAAGGACAACGAAGGGGAAGGGCAGGGGATGGAGGGGAGAGTGACAGAAATAGTTTTTCTCCTAATATGGATTAATTATATATTTCTTGGGATCAAGTACAAGGTATTGTTTAATTATTACAGAGAAAACGGAAATTATTCTTTAAAAATTGGATTATTTGATTTCAATGGAGTTTTAGGGAGGTGACCTTTCCATAATTCGGAGTTTTCTGGAAATGGATCCACCTTAAACCTGGATTTTCCATTTTTGCTGTAACTTGTTTTATTTGACAAAGCAATAAATATATTCATTTTTATATAACATTCTACAAACCTGAAGATTCTTCGTAGATACACATGTGAGTCTGCGCTTGAATTAGTAGTTGTATTATACTGCTCAATCTGTAAGCAGTCATCTATTCCTATTCTGACAAACGGTTTCTGGATAACGGATCCCATACCTGCAGTATACAGTAAATGCAGTGCCAGTTCTATGTATCATACCCCTGGAATGTAAATCAGGATAAATATGGTGGCAACTTCATGTATAATGCCTCCATCCTTTTTGTTGTAAATAATCAATTGATATTTTTTTGGGGGGAGTGAGGTAAGTTCCCCCCAAGGATTAATTATAAGGGGTGGTTCACCTTCCAGTTAACTTTTAGTATTTTATAGAATGGATAATTATTCCGTTCTATGGGGCAAATTCACTAACCTCCGAAAATTCACCACCGACGGCTTCACTCACATCACAACACTTCGCCAGGCGTAGATTCACCAGGACAACGCTAATTCACTAAAATCCGAATTGGCGTCCAGGACACCGAACGCTGGCGAAGTTGCGCTAGCGTTGGCTAATTTGCATACGGCGGGAAGTTAAAGTTGAATGGACGTATATGTTGCAGCAAATACATTACATTACACAAGTCCAGGGAACCTTAATAAAATAAAATAAAGTTGTTATATTGCCCTACACATGAGCCCAGTCTATAGTTTATGTGCCAAATGTTAGGAAATGTAGGGGGGAAGGCGGTTACCCCCAAAAAAAATGATGCTCTTTTTCAGCCTATCAGCTTTTTCAGCTTTTTTTTGATGAGGTGGCAAAGGCAAGTCTGGCGCAAGAGGTAACGTTCAGTAAATTCCGCATCTTAGTGAATTTGCGGAGTTATGCAAATTCGCCTGGCATTAGCGAGCGAAGTAGCACTAGAATCAATCTCCTTCATTAAAGAAGTTATACCGGCGTCCATTGGTAAGTCAGCGAAGTTCCGAAATGACGTCACGCTGGCTGATTTTGGCCAGCGTTAGTCACTTTGCCCTTAAGTAAATTTGCCCCATTTATCTATTCTAAGCAACTTTTTAATTGGCCTTCATGTTTTACATTTTATAGTTTTAGAATTATTTTCCTTCTTCTTCTGACTCTTTCCAGCTTTCAAATGGGGGTCACTGACCCCATCTAAAAAACAAATGCTCTGTAGGGCTACAAATATTTAAAATATTTCCGTGGTGTCATGCACTAAGCATGCCCTTCTTGGGTACAGTGAAATAATAATAGTCCCCAATTCCAATGTCCGCAGTCTGATTAAAAGCAATTTCTCCTTTATTTTGTAGAGACAGACCAACCCCAACCTGCTAAGCATGTAAGACTGGAACCAAGTCAAGCCATTCAATGTATTCTTAATATTCTATAACATGAGCTGAAGCTGCTTCCCACACCTTCCACACACATGTGCATCAAGTCATATCTGCTATACACGGTAGCCATGTTGTAGGGCACTTTGCCTCAATTTACCCCAAAAACAATGTTTAGCCTTTATCCATTCTGCTTTTCTTTCAGGCTTGTAGATTTAGAATGGAGAGGATGCATCAATATGTGAAATTACAGCTCACCAGTACATTTTTAGGATTTTTAGAAGTGTATTTATCAGTGGGCGAGAGTCAGAGTTAATCATATGAAAAATGCACTTATTAAAAATCCCATAGAAATGAACAGCTAGTGGGTGAATTTTTCAGTGGTGAGCTCTAATCTTCCAATTTGAGAATTCTGCCCCAATTTAGTGTTCACTCTCTGTTGTCTCGATTACTGTAGATGTGTGAATGTAAAATGCTCAGCCTCGATTCTTACTAAAACAGCAGAAAATGTACATGGAATTAACGGCACAATATTAATTACAACTTTGGCTCTGTTCCATTTGTCCCAATGACTCGCTGTATTGCCCGTTGGTGCCAGGGCTGCTGACTGCAGGGAAAGAATAATTCTCAGGAAATCTCATTGGATTAATTTCCTCCCTCTGTGAGCACAACCTGCTTTGCTCCATCTCATTAACGTTACAGTTCAATACACTGAAATGGTTTGAGAAATTCCTTGTCGGTGCTGTCCTCATATAATCACGTGACTCGACGTGTAAGTTAACCGAAATTGGAGACGAAAGCAGATGCACTCAGACGATACAATGTGTTGTACCCAAAGTACCTCCAATTGTTTATTTGTGTGGAGTACAAAAAAATCAACCGTTTCAAGGGCCTCACGTCCCCTTCGTCATTGTACTTTATCACTGACAAAGTGAGGAAAAAAACAAGTATGGGTGCAAGGAACTCCGGTAAACCACGTATAGATCAGACCAAAAATCGATGGATAAAAATGGATAACCTTTATTTATACAAACATCTCTCCTACAACTAAGTGTCCCACTGACACTAAACGCGTTAGGCGAGAGATGTTTGTATAAATAAAGGTTATCCATTTTTATCCATCGATTTTTGGTCTGATCTATACGTGGTTTACCGGAGTTCCTTGCACCCATACTTGTTTGCTTGTACACGGATTGTCTGCTCCCTTGAGCTGAGGGCCTGGGGCAGGAGCAGACCTGGACTGGGAGTCAAACTAGGCCCTACCATTCCAAGTACACAGAGGCCCAAACAGCCCCCACCAGCCCACTATATGGTGACTTTCTATGGAACCATACAGCAGCCCCTCTGGCATTTGCCAGAACCCACAGATTACCAGTCCGGGCCTGGGCAGGAGCACCTGGGCCACTGGTTTATTGTGGTGAGTTATTCTTCAAAGATTCCCCATGTAATTGGGCATGAGCCCCCTGAAACATTCATTTTTTTTATTCCATACAGATAAATGATTGGAGGTACATTGGGCACACTGCATTTAATCGTCTGAGTGCATCTTCTTTCTTCTCCAATTTCTTGCTCCATCTCATCTCTGTACTGCAGACCTGGCCGGGCTCCAGCACGTTCCATCACCTTTCTCATGTGTTCCTTGGTAAATCTATCAAACGTAGTCTACAAAACATAACTAATAAACAAAAGGCCTGGCCATGTTGTCACCTGTTGAAATAAAAATAGACTGGAGACGATGGGCCCATGCATTGTAAACTTTATTTCTTTCATGCCAAAAATACAAAATGGAATGCGTTCAATCCCTCACATTTATACATTCCTTATATCATGCCCTTGTGTTTTGGCAGGAGTGAGTGTGGGGTCGGAGCATGCTACCATTGTGCGCTGAATTATACGAGAGTCTCGCAGGCGCTACAGACTGAGACGCCCAAAAGGAAAGTTTAGCAGCTTATGCTATTGGGAAAATGTCGGGTGTGATGCTAATGTTGAATGGACATGCCGCTCCTGAGCAAGGGTTGGATCACAGCCATGCGTGGCAATTTGCCCTGTCTGCATTGCACCTCACTTTGGCATAAATACACTTCTTCTGTGTGTTCAGTTTAAACCTCCTCTGTCAGTGATCACAGAAAGTAGGAAAGTTTCATCTCTTATATTTTTGGTACAAAAAACAAATGTTTAGGCTCACGTATTAGTACGTAGTAACATATAGGCTTATATTGCCCTTGGATTGATTATAGGCGTTACCGTATTGTGGTTCCTTGTAGTACAAAATAAATGATATTGTTTGAAGATAGAAAGTTTCCCTTTGGTAGTTTTTTGTAATAAGTTGAGTTCAGATATTTTTCAAACATAATCAGTTTACCGACAGAATGAAGCAGCCGTTTGCCCATAGGCTTATCTTTTCACTGTACATTGTTTTTACATATCTCATTGCAAGTAAACAGACAATCGATACAACCCGGCGATGCTTCGCTAATGCGGCAGTTTTCATCTGACGCTGATAATATGCAATTCTGTGCCGCCCCTAGAACCTGCCTTCTGAAACTGTCAGATTGGAATGATGCACCAGTTTCCCCCTTGGTTTGTGCTATTTAAACAAATCTTTGTGGGATATTTTGTAATAAAAAACGAGTCTTTGGAGTGGCTTCTGTAAATAAATCTCTTCCTTAAAGGAATACTGTCATGGAAAAACACGTTTTTTTCAAAACTCATCAGTTAATAGTGCTACTCCAGCAGAATTCTGCACTGAAATCCATTTCTCAAAAGAGCAAACAGATTTTTTTATATTCAATTTTGAAATCTGACATGGGGCTAGTCATCTTGTCAATTTCCCAGCTGCCCCTGGTCATGTGACTTGTGCCTGCACTTTAGGAGAGAAATGCTTTCTGGCAGGCTGCTGTTTTTCCTTCTCAATGTAACTGAATGTGTCTCAGTGGGACATGGGTTTTTACTATTGAGTGTTGTTCTTAGATCTACCAGGCAGCTGTTATCTTGTGTTAGGGAGCTGCTATCTGGTTACCTTCCCATTATTCCATTTGTCCCAATGACTTGCTGTGGCCATACACTGGCCGATAAAAGCTGCCGACAGACTGTATCGGCAGCTTATTGGCCCGTCTATGGGGGCCCCCGACGGGCTTCCCCGATCGAGATCTGGCCGAAAGTCGGCCAGATCTCGATCGGATGGGACAGAAAATCCCATCGGATCGCGGCCACATCTGTTCGTTGATGCGGTCCCGATCCCGCGACCGCCTGTTTGCCGAATGCTAGGGCAAGGTGGGCATATCGGAGGGAGATCCGCTCGTTTGGCGACATCGCCAAACGAGCGGATCTATCCATGTATGGCCACCTTTAGGGAGCTGCTATCTGGTTACCTCCCATTGTTCTTTTGTTTGGCTGCTGGGGGGGAAAGGGAGGGGGGTGATATCACTCCAACTTGCAGTACAGCAGTAAAGCGTGATTGAAGTTTATCAGAGCACAAGTCACATGACCAGGGGCAGCTGGGAAATTGACAATATGTCTAGTCCCATGTCAGATTTCAAAATTGAATATAAAAAAATCTGTTTGCTCTTTTGAGAAATGGATTTCAGTGCAGAATTCTGCTGGAGCAGCACTATTAACTGATTCATTTTGAAAAAAAAATTTTTCCCATGACAGTATCCCTTTAAAGAGCTGATGTGTTATTTCATATTCTACCTAAAAATATGTGCCGTGTAATAAGTAACCTGCACCGGATCATTCAATGGAGGCACCGAGGCCGGAGGCTTTGCACTGCCTGTTAATTCCATCAAGATGGAGCAGATGTGAAATTCCATCATATGTAATTTTCTTTCTCTTGGAAATATATGTATTTTATTTTGTTAAGTCATTGTATTTTATTGAAACTTCAATAAAAAGAATTTTAAATGAAAGAAAGAAGATGGAGCAGATACTGCAAGACTTAATGGGGAATTACTATTCCAGGCTGGCAGATTCATGCTTTTGCTTTATGCTCAGTGGTGACAATGGGATTCTACGGGGCAGATTTATCGAGACATTCTCATTCTGGTCATTTCACTGGAAGCCGATGGCCCCTGTGCAAATAAAGAACAATTGCGCACAATAGGGAATTGATGGGAGAAGTAATCATAAGTACTTTGAGACTTTTCAATTAAAAATTGCGATTTCTTGGTTGTGGATAAATCTGCCCTTCAGTTGGTCGCTACTATATATAAAGCGCATACCTGAAAATGGTGGCACTAGACTGTTCTACAATACCCACTGTTTTATAATCCTTACCTTCTTTTAACCAGTTATTGACAAATAGTCGCAGCCCATGCAATGGGTCATAATAATTCATTTTATATAAAACTATTGAAGAAATGTAAATGAGTATGTGGAATCAGGGAATTCTCACAGGCTTCCCACTTCACCTCTGCTACCTGGAATTATTGGCATTATCCACCACTAGACCCTGTAACATCCCTTTAACATCCTTTAAAATTCCTGGAAAAAAAACACCTTTCTTAGACCTGTAATTTAAAACCCTCCCCATCCAGGAATATATGGCACTAATTCACCTTTGTAACGATCCCTTTTTTTTTCTCTGCCCCTTTATTCTCTATGGCATTTGTTTCTCTCCTTTCTCCTGTCCTTCATCCAGAAGGGATCTATCATCTCCAGCTCACAACGCTTTCTCCTCCTTTAATTTTAAAATGTTTTTTTTTTCTTTCTTATAAACCCGTCAATTCTGTTGTGGGATGAAAGGATCAGCTGGTGATTTAGAACTTAAACACAATGGGGGTCATTTATCAAAGCTGGGCAAATTTGCCCATGGGCAGTAACCCATGGCAACCAATCAGATTGCTGCATTCATTGTTCTACTTGCCGCTGGCTTTAAAAAGCTAATCACTGATTGGTTGCTATAGGTAACTGCCCATGGGCAAATTTGCCCAGAGTTGATAAATGAGCCCCAATGTGCTTGTTTGGTGAGAAAAGAAAAAGAAACTGAAAGGATATAATTCTATATATATATATAAGCGCAAATGTCGCTTTGTATGTTTTATACAACTCTGCTCATGATTCATCTTGTGTTTTATTTGTGCAATGGAGGATTCCTTTATCAGCAAGTATACAGGCCATTACATAATACATTAACCCAGTGTTGAACAAGGAGCTCTCCGATTCCCTATTAAAGGAACCTTCCAATACTACAATACACTGTGTATATAAATATGAATATGTCCATGTTTTATTGGTTATTAAAGCAGAATGTATGCGGCTCTAGATGGACTACAAAATAGGGATAGAATCCAAGGAACCTGCTAGGGTCGTTGGATCATTTTTTTGTGTTTTTACAACCTTGGCATAAGCTAAAAGTTTCGATATATTTATTATTGACTGCTGCCATTTACCATAGTGCTGCATATTATTAGAATTTGTTTTGTTGTAAACAGTTTAAATGGCCTGTACATTATTTTCCCATGAATTGTTTCTCTTGTATTTCTGGCATCCACATCTCAAGCTAATGGACCTGATGATATATAGAAGCCAAGGCAGTAATAAAGTCCACAAGGAGCCCACAAGATCATCCCCAAATTTAGGGGCTTCATGAGCGAAGCATTCCCTATGCACAGGGTGATCCCTCTGTATAACTCAATCAAATCTCACCAAACCCAACAATCCTGTATATATTCTGGGGGATTTTCACATCCAGCCAAACGCAAGCAAAGGCGAAGAGGTGATCATTGCAGCAGGGAATACAACCATGCAACTGGTGCAATTCTCTTGAATTACTCATCAAAAATAGTTTTAAAAAACAAAAGTGATTAAAAGTCCTGTTCCATTTTGTCAGCGAAGAAGCATCATCATCCAAAACAGGGGAGGCCACACAGCGTTGTCCTGCATGTGAGGGTCTTTTCTAATTACCCTATATTTGGCAGTTTTCAGCTATATCATATAATACATACAATAGCTTTCATTCCTTTGATACAAAAGCTGGAAATAAAAACAGGGGTTGTGCCATCACCTGAATGCAAGTCCCAGGATGCCCAACCAATCATTGTCCATCTTGAGGGTTCCCTGTTAAACGCAGCCTCTTGGCATCTTGCATTTGTCTTGTTTCAAGTCCATTCTCTTGTACGATGTTCTCCTGCTACTCTTTCCATTCCCAAGGGCGTGGCGTTTAAAGTGCTGCATGCAATCCCTTGGACCTTGGGTGGGACTGGACCTGGTTCTCCCTCTAACATTAGACTCGTTTGCAGTGAGGAGGATAAAAAGTGTGTGAAGGGAAGGCAGGCCATGTCCGCATCTCCCATTTGGCTTCCTTTCAACTGGAAAACCTACTGAAAAACTGGAGGAGAAGGAAGGAGATGTGATCAGAGCACAGAAATACCCATGGACACCCCTACATTCATATCGCTAATGGCAGCTTCATTGATTTATACTAGTGCGCCTGAGTGCCACTGAAAATGAATAATTGAAAGAAATGAGAGCACCCAACATTTGTCGCTTATAGATTGTCACTTGATTTTCAGGGTAGCTAAAATATAGGGCCTCCCCAAAACATACAGTCAAACATGAGCCCTATGGAATTTCCAAAGATTTAACTAATTTGACATTTTTTTTTTTATAAATGTAATTTGTAGATCTTATTAAAATCCTTGTGAAACCCATTACACGATGTGCAGTGGGAACAGGACCATAGTTTTGACGCTGGTATCATAGTTTGCACACTGGAAGTAGACCTCATAGTCAAATACAAGAGTCCTCTGCACTCAACCCATTATCCCATTAGAAGACCTCATAGTCCTGGGGTTGTTGGTCTCTGCAAGAAGTGATGGCAACTGAGGACCCCGTTGTAGAACTTTACATTCTTGATCAAGTATTAGCAGCACAGTAAGGTGCATCAGCTAGGCAATGATGTGACTTGGAAGCAACCCATAAGGGGCTAACGGAACACAAGGGCATGGTTTAGTTCTCCTTTAATAAATCAGCAAAGTTTCAGTCTGGTTTTTAAGCTTGCCGCAGCTAGGGCTCAATAACAATGTGGAGATTTGCCATCCCTAATTAAGATTTATGTTGACAAATTTGATATTCTTCATACAGAGGCCCCATAACGTGAAAGCTTTAATTCACGAAAAAGAAAAAAGATTTCAGCATTCGTTTAAATGTCACAGTAATTTCTTCAGACAGTCGCAATCTACACTCCAACATCAACAAAAGATTAAAGACACCAAAACAGCCGGTCAGCAATGCTAATCCGCATGCACAGCGAAAAGACCCAAGTCTCGAAAGACCTCCGGTGCCGCAATCTGTTCCGTACAGTGTAGCTTTCTGCTAAGCATATTGGGTCTGGTTCATTTCACATATTGCTGGAAACATCCCAATGATATAATAAAATATTATTACTAATGAACATACTGAATTAATTCGGATAAAGAAACTATTTAATGGCTTGCTTTTAAGGGGCAGATTTATTAAGGGTCGAAGTGAAAATTGTAATTCAAATTTTCTAATTTGGTGATGTTTGTAGCCTACCTGAAATCCGAGGTTTTTTCTGGAGAAATCGAGTTTTTATAATTCTAATCAAATTCGATTCGAGTTTTCAGGTTCGAGTTTAAAACATTTCGATTTTATTAATACACTTAGGGGCCGATTCACTAAGGGTCGAATATCGAGGGTTGATTAACCCTCGATATTCGACTAGGAATTAAAAACCTTCAACTTCAAATGTCGAAGGATTTAGCGCAGATAGTTCGATCGAACGATCGAAGGATAATTCCTTCGATCGAATGATAAAATCCTTCGAATCGAACGATTCAAAGGATTTTAATCCAACGATCGAAGGAATATCCTTCGATCAAAAAAACTTAGCCAAGCCTATGGGGACCTTCCCCATAGGCTAACATTGACTTCGGTAGCTTTTAGATGGCGAACAAGGGGGTCGAAGTTTTTTTTAAAGAGACAGTACTTCGACTATCGAATGGTCGAATAGTCGAACGATTGTTACTACGAATCCGTCGATTCGAAGTCGTAGTCGTGGTCAAAGGTCGAAGTAGCCCAAAAAAACCTTCGAAATTCGAAGTTTTTTACCTTCGAATCCTTCACTCGAAGTTAGTGAATCTGCCCCTAAAACTAGTCAAATTTCGAATTTAGGGGAGGTTCAAAAACTCGTGAATTCAAAATTCGACCCTTGATAAATTTGCCTCCCCGTGTCATATCAAATGGAAGAAACAATGGAGCCCTCACTAAGTCTATAATATTGTCAGGAAATGAATATCAATCTGGTTTATTTTAGCCTTCAAGACATTGAACTAAACAGCATTTGTTGTTAACATTAAAAAAATCCTATGATGCAGCTCCATGACTGTTTCTTCATATTCCAACTATGTTTTGGGTCATTCTTGGTTTGAGTGTTCTTGTGGGATATAATGATAACAAAATATCTTAATCTACTGTATACAAAGAAATTGATCTATAAGAATAAGGGTAGATTCTCATTTCTGTACATACATTGCAATGGTTATGGTACACAAAGAAAATCTCCTGAGTTTGTCCCCATATTGATCCCCATCCCTATGGATGGGGGCATACTGGTTTCCAGCACCTGATAAGTCATATATTTAGTTCTTTAATGAGAAATATTGGGTTCATGCCCAAGGACTTCACCCGCTGTCTCCTGCTACAATGGGATCCTTGAGCAAAAAAAAGTCAATTACATACGTTCCCTAAGTTTCCTATTGCCCCTTCTCTGTACCACTGATCTCCTACTGTTCGTAGCTCTCATGATCAACTCTCCTGCCTTCAGGACCAAAATAACTCCATGCAACTAAAGATTGTCTCCAAAATGTGTCTTTAAATATTTTAAAACACAATGATCAAGCTGAAACTGTCTTCTCGATGATTAGCAACCCTGTTATGGCACAGATGACTTATTTTCATTCCTTGTAAACTTTAAATAGGGCACTCATTATTTTGTGTTCTAGCGAGTTAATGAATGTCAATGTCTGTCGTTTGATTCCCCCTTATTCAACAAAGCTACAACATGTGATTTAGCTGGAGTTGATTAGAATAAGGGGGGGAGGCAGCCCTGGGTGTAGAGTTTTAGGGGGGTGCCCATAATTTTGGCTAGTGGCTGAAACTCCAAAAAGTGCCTTTATATGGAAGTCTTTTGGAATCACTTATTGTAAAACAGTACACGCACGGTCATTTTAACTAGTTCACTTACACACAAATCTTTTTTTTGGCATTTTTGGACATTCAGTCACATGCTCTGGAGACAGTTTAGCTCCAAAGATAAAACATCCTGAGACCCTGAGACCAATGACTAGTGGAGGATTAATGAGATGTGGGGCCACTAGGCCCCCCACCCCCTTCTTCTCAAACCCTGTGCACCCAACCGGACCCAGAACAAATAAAAAAAAATAATACATATGCCTTATACCATTTGATGTAAAACTTGAGCAGTTGTAGTGTCTTGCAGTTTGCAGCTTGTAGGCCACATTGGATAAAGTGTCAAAAAAAACAAGCAAGGATCGGCTACCAAATGCAAAACTGGATTACAGTGAGCCACATGGGCCTCCATATTTAAATTCACATGAACAACATTTTAAACAAACAATGCTGAACTGCTTTGCCTGTTTATAGTGGGCTAAGTGCACCTCTCAATGGCCCTTAATTTAGAGATTCACCATGGAATTGGCCCTCATTAATATGATCTTACCTGTAAGGCTGAGAATACACAGCACGATAATGACAAGTCCAAGCAAGATGGAGACGACACTCAGTAGCCTGGCTAAACGTCCTAATCTCCGGGCTCCATCTAAATCGCCCTGCTGCATGCTGTTTCTTGACTAGAAAAAAGGAACAGAGGTTAGTGGTCAGAGATAAGAATCCACAGGCTCAGCTCATTCACAGAACACACTTGGCTCTTTACATCATAAATCATTTACAATATATTTATTCTTTGCACTTGGGTGGCACCTAACATAGATTTCCAGTGTAATCTCCTTTTTATATCTCTTATATAAAGTGACTAAAGCTCAATAAAAGAGATAGAATCTTAAAATGTAAGAAGCCGAAAGTAGGAGTTTATCTTCCTCTACTTATTGCCAGTGTTCCACTTTTATAGCTTATTAAGACAATAATTTTTCAGATGGCCAGGGTCCCTCCTGCCTTGAAGAAGGGGACAACTTTCTCTGCTACACCAGAAACATAGAGCAAATCAGTATTAAAAACATTATTTGAGTTGAGTCTCGGATTAGTCTCAACAGCCGAAAATATAATTTCGTTATTGCAGTGTGTATTTAGACCAATTGCAGCTGAATTTAATACCCATCAATCTTGTGCAGTCGCAATCAGACTACAGACGATTACCCAAAACAGAAGTATCAGGAACTGCAATGAAATGTAGGAAACATTGTTCTGTCTGAATGCAGAAATTATTCCAAGAGAAAACAGGTCTATAGGGAAGAGAAGATTTGTCATCAGACGTGGAGAAGACTCATTACTGGGAATATGGTGGGTGACCATATACGTAACCCAGAAGTGGCTGCCGACAAATTTGTAAAATGTTGTACGAACGGCAAATTCCCCTGAAATCATAAAACTATTTATTTGGAGGTAGCCTTTCCCCTAAATTTTCAATTTCCCCCTCACCCAGTAGCAAACACACACCTATTCACAATAAAAATAGAAAATGCACAATCCCAGTGTCCAACTGAGGGTCTGGGGCTCACCTGGGCTAATGGTTGCCACCTGCCTGGTATTTTAAAGCCCCAGCTGCTAAAACACCTGCCAAGGCCGGGGCCGGTATTACAAATTCACTGGCAATGTAGTAGCCGGTAAATTTGTAATACCCTTAAAAATAAGCCCTTGGCCTGCCCCCAATTCGCTCAAAACTTACCTTTTTTTCCAGCCTTCTGGCCATTGCGCGACGTGGCACCGCCCCCTTTTGTGTCCCAGTTAGGGTTGCCACCCTAGCTGGTAAAACACCTGCCGGGGCCGGTATTACAAATTTACTGGCAATGTAGCTGCCAGTAATTTGTAGTACTATTTACAAAATACCCTGCCCGCCGATGAAAACGTACATTTTCGTCGGCTTCGGCACGGCCCCGCCCATTTTGTGATGCTACTCCACATGCGCCCGCCCCTTTTGTGGCACTACTCACCATGGCTCCGCCCCTTTTGTGGGACCCTCGTCGGCCCCGTCCCCTTTTGCGTCACACCCCACCCCTTTCTTTTCCGCCCGCCACCATGGCCGGTAATTTTTTTTTAAAAAGGTGGCAACCCTAGTCCCAGTACGCGGCTCTGCCCCCTTTTGCATCACAGTTCGCCCCTTTTGTTCTGAACACTGGCCGGTAAAAACTTTCTAAAAAGGTGGCAACCCTACCTGAGCTGCCCCCTCAGGGCCCCACCCTCCCTCCCTGTGTCCCTGCCCCAGTTGTGAGGTCCACCCAATGCCACAACCTCCCTTCACCTTGTGTGCCTTGTATTATCCCTTATTGGGGGTTGAGGACAGGGGGAAGCAGCCAGGGTTTCAGGGAGGGAGCAAGTTTGGGTCGCCAAGAGTCCTTCAGGTTTCTTCCCAGTGTCCCGCTGGCCCAGTCCAGCAATTTTTTTGACCACACCCTTTCTGTGGCCACACCCCTAATTACCATGTTTGTTTTACAAAATTTGGCAGGTTATGAACGTTTGAAAATATTTCTCCTTATCTAAACTGTGTTTTTGTGTCTCAAAATTGTTACAAAGTATCTTATTTGCACCTGTTAGCTGTTCTGGGCTCTCTGCTAAAAGCCAATTAAGTGAGAAACTTTGTTTCTTTTTCTGGCTGTTCAGTGCAGAGAAAAGAGGGACTTTCCAGTACAAATGAGGGACTGCAGGTTGTGCTGTCAAAAGAGGGACTGTCCCTCCGAAAAAGGGACAGTTGGGAGGTATGTGATAGCACTTCAATTCTATGTCACTGACTCCCTTTGCTTCGTAATGCAGTTGTGGCCAGTGTTCCAAGCAGTTGATAGACCGAGGCAGCACTGAATATACTGTATGTGTCTTCTGATTCAGAGATCTTTACTGGACATAGAGAGATTTGTGCCGTCACACAGAGTTTTGCTTCCCTTCATTTTGGGACTTTATACTCTCGGCACATCCCTTGTTCTCAAATGCTTCTGCCTTGAAGACAATAAATGTATCTGAGTGGTGTGAGATCTTCAGTTCCCTATTAGCGTCTCTATGTAAATGCCATTAATGCATTATTTGTATTGATTGCAGATGCTTCACCGCTTTTATTGTGCAAATGTTACAGTAAGGTAAATGCAAAATGGTCATCCAAACCCAGGACATACTGGAAAATAATAATATATTAATGCACGATTATCTGCTTCTTATAACAAACTTACTTTACATTGTGTATAATGATTTCAGGATTCTAAGGGGCTGATTCACTAAGGGTCGAATATCGAGGGTTAATTAACCCTCGATATTCGACTGGGAATTGAAATCCTTCGACTTCAAAGTCGAAGGATTTAGCACAGATAGTTCAATCGAACAATCAATGGATTATTCCTTCGATCGAACGATAAAATCCTTCGTATCGAACGATTCGAAGGATTTAAATCCAACGATCGAAGGAATATCCTTCGATCAAAAAAAGTTAGGCAAGCCTAAGGGGACCTTCCCCATAGGCTAACATTGACTTCGGTAGCTTTTAGATGGCGAACTAGGGGGTCGAAGTTTTTTTTAAAGAGACAGTATTTCGACTATCGAATGGTCGAATAGTCGAACGATTTTTACTTCGAAGTCGTAGTCATAGTCGAAGGTCGAAGTAGCCCATTCGATGGTCGAAGTAGCCCAAAAAAAACTTCGAAATTTGAAGTTTTTTACCTTCGAATCCTTCACTCGAAGTTAGTGAATCGGCCCCTATATGTCAATGGGCAGTTTGCACTGTTGGTTAAATACACACTGTATTGCCTCGCCCTGATAATTCCTTATTCTGAAAACCCCTTGTTTTATGAAAAATAGAAAACAGTTTATATTATGTGTATAACCATCCAATGGCGATGTATATAAAGACCATCTTTCACATTTCTGTTGTGTTTTATACAGTTATGGGACCTGTTATCTTTAATCCTTGGGAGTTTTCTGTAATTTGGATCTTCATACTTTAAGTCTGCAAAAAAAAATACTTTAAACATTAAGGGGCCCATTTACTTAGCTCGAGTGAAGGATTAGAAGAAAAAATACTTTGAATTTCGAATGGTCGAATATGGCTACTTCAACCATCGAATTGGCTACTTCGACCTTTGACTACTACTACGACTTCGAATTGAACGATTCGAAGTAAAAATCGTTCGACCATTCGATAGTCGAAGTACTGTCTCTTTAAAAAATTCTTCGACCCCCTAGTTCGCCACCTAAAACCTACCGAGGCCAATGTTAGCCTATGGGGAAGGTCCCCATAGGGTTCCTAACAATTTCCTGATCGAAGGAATATCCTTAGATCAATGGATTAAAATCCTTCGAATCGTTCGTTTCGAAGGATTTAATCGTTCGAACGAACAATTATTCCTTCAATCGTTCGATCGTAGGAATATCGCTAAATCCTTCGACTTCGATATTCAAAGGATTTCAATTCGGCAGTCGAATATCGAGGGTTAATTAACCCTCGATATTCGACCCTAGGTAAATCTGCCCCTAAATAAACCCAATAGGATGATTTTGCCTCCAATTAGAACCAACTATATCTTAGTTGGGAATCAAGTAATGAAATAATGTTTTTAAATGTGAATTATTTGACTAAATATATGGAAGATCTCCTTCCTGTAATTCAGAGCTTTCTGAATAACAGGTTTCCGGTTACAATGTTCATAGGTTACTATGTGACATTACTAAGTACAGGTATGGGACCTATTATCTAGACTGCTTGGAACCTGGGACTTTCCAGATAACGGATTTTTCCATAATTGGATCTTCATACCTTAAGTCTACTAAAAAATCATGAAAACAATAAATAAACCCAATATACTGGTTTTGCTTCCAATAAGGATTAATTATATTTAATGTGGATCAAGTACAAGGTACTGGTTTATTATTACAGAGAAAAAGAAAATAATTTTAAAAATCTGGATTATTTGGAAAAAATGGAGTCTGGGAGAGTCGCTTTCTGTAATTTGGAACTTTCTGGATAATGGGTTTCTGGATAACGTATCCTGTACCTGTACTAAGTGGGCTCACATATAACAATATGCTCAAGTTCCCCAATGAATTATAGTGTTCCTCTTTCTCACCAATGGGATCGGGTCCAGCTAACAGATCCCGCCTCTTTACTCAATTGCTTATATGGCTCCTGTAAATAAATCCCATTAAAGGCAGCCTAATGGCAAATGTTAGAATACAGTTGACTTGCTCGGGTAGCTTTTTTTCGAGTATATTTTTTAATTTTTATTTTTATTTCTTTTTTATAGGTATTAACATATTTATACTTCAAATACCTGACTTTGGCTCAAGAGCTTTTATTCAGAACAGCTGTGACAGTGGTACGAGGGTTTACTGAATATGATGACTGTATCTTTAATGAGATGTCACTCTGCTTATTGCTCTCTCTGTCCCCTTGGGATATTAGAGCTGTGCTGACTGCTGGAGGCAAGACCAGCATAGATTTTAAGGTCCCACACTCCTATCAGTTATTTGAAATGGACCTGGAAACTACCTACAACTAGAGGCTGCATCATAGTAGCACCTGGGTCACACGCTGTCTATGGTGTGGAATTAGTTGTCAGACAAGTTCCATGACCCGTATGCCTTTCAGTGTGTGCCTTTGAGACTCATCAGAGAACAGCAAAATTTGTTCCACTTAAAGGGATACTGTCATGGGAAAACATGTTTTTTTCAAAATGAATCAGTTAATAGTGCTGCTCCAGCAGAATTCTGCACTGAAATCCATTTCTCAAAAGAGCAAACAGATTTTTTTATATTCAATTTTGAAATCTGGGGCTAGACATATTGTCAGTTTCCCAGCTGCCAACAGTCATGTGACTTGTGCTCTGATAAACTTCAGTCACTATTTACTGCTGTACTGCAAGTTGGAGTGATATCACCCCCTCTCCCCCCCCACCCAGCAGCCAAACAACAGAACAATGGGAAGGTAACCAGATAGCAGCTCCCTAACACAAGATAACAACTGCCTGGTAGATCTAAGAACAGCACTCAATAGTAAAATCCAGGTCCCACTGAGACACATTCAGTTACACTGAGTAGGAGAAACAACAGCCTGCCAGAAAGCAGTTCCATCCTAAAGTGCTGGCTCTTTCTGAAATCACATGACCAGGCAAAATGACCTGAGATGCACCTACACACCAATATTACAACTAAATACACTTGCTGGTTCAGGAATTACATTTTATATTGTTGAGTGAATTATTTGCAGTGTAAACAGTGTCATTTAGAAATAAAAACTACATCTTAAAAATCATGACAGATTCCCTTCAAGCTTTAAATATGTACACTTGGGGGCAGATATATCAAGGGTCGAATTTCGAGGGGTTAAATCCCTCGAAATTCGACTGGGGAATCGAATCGAATAGGCAATTCGGGCAAATTTACGCCAGGCGAATAGGCACATGATCGAATATTCGCTCGAAGGATTTTCATTCGATCGAATGCCTTTTATTTCGATCAAAAACTTGGAAAACAAGACTATGGGACTTTCCCATAGGCTTTTAAAGCAATTCGGTAGGTTTTAGGTGGCGAAGTAGGCAGTCGAAGTATTTTTAAAAGAGACAGTACTTCGACTATCGAATGGGTGAATAGTCGCATTGTTTTTGCACTCGATCCAGTACTTCAACTATCGAATGGGCGAATAGTCACAGCGTTTTTGCACTTGATCTATTCGAATCATTCTACTCAGACGAATTTACGCCAATTCGATAGTCGAGGAGCACAAAAATCTACTCTAAATTCGAGCTTTTTTCCCTCTATTCATTCACCCGAGCTTGGTGAATGGGCCCCTTGGTCTGTGCTGAAGTCTCTGCAGCTCCATATGTATATATATATATTAAAGCATTTGTGGAACTCTATTCAATACACATGGATACATGACTGTTTTATATTTATCAAATACGGAATGGACCATAGCATTAGGTTATTCATAGCTGTGAATTAAAAGGGTGATTCACGTTTAAGTTAACTTTTCTTA
Organism: Xenopus laevis; assembly: GCF_017654675.1. NCBI lineage: Eukaryota > Metazoa > Chordata > Amphibia > Anura > Pipidae > Xenopus > Xenopus laevis. Next base: position 5,997,528 of record NC_054374.1, read on the forward strand.
TGTTATAGAATGGTCAAGTCCAAGCAATTTCTCAATTGGTCTTAATTATTTATTTATTTTCCTTTTTTAGTTTTTTAGCTTTCAAATGTGGGTCACTGACCCTATATAAAAAAACAAATGCTCTGTAAGGCTACAAATGTATTGTCATTGCTACTTTTTTTTATTACTCCCCTTTCAATTCAGCCCTTCTCCCACACATATTCCAGTCTCTTATTCAAATCAATGCGTGATTCCTTGGGTAATTTGGACCCTAGCAACCAGATTGCAGAAATTTCAAACTGGAGAGCTAAAAGGCTAAATAACTCAAAAAGCACAAATATTAAAAACCAATTGCAAATTGTCTCAGCATACATCATACTAAATTTTGATTTAAAGGTGACAATTTAGGGTTCGGTGGCACTATCTTATTTTCTGACAGCACAGTGGAATAACTTTTCCTTTACAATATTCCCTGGCCAGACCTAACAAACACCACCCCTGTTCTAAACCAGCTCCATAACAAAAGAAAGTATTTAGATGAGCCTTAAGTGCATGTTGGCTTCCGTTACCTGTAAGAACAGGACTCCGTAGTTTCATATCAATCTGAGGCTCCATCAGGCTCGATCAGTTGGTGGGATGAGCAGAGTAGTCACTAAGTATTATGCTTCTCACCCATAGGCAAAAAGAACCGTAAATCTCTTTAAAAGAAATAACTGGAAGTGTTTGTTTGCAGTAAACAAACAGGAGCTGGTTCATGCGACCTCACATTATCTTCCCAGCTCCTTATTCCAGCAAAAAAAGACTCTATTATTCCAGTAAAGCCGCAACCCCCAACTACATTAAGCAGGACAGAGGTGGGGAAGCATTTTATGTTATTGCAAAAGCAATAACAGCCCTGAATTCTGAAGAACCAAAGGGTCTATGGAAAAGCTTTTCATGTGGTCAAATACTAATTAAAAAAACCTCGTGATGGTAAGTCAATGACATTTATTTAATTATGCCTATTTTCAGCCTCCTACAGTAACTGTACTGTTATTATTCTTAAAGGAGAATTAAACCCTATGACAAACATGGCTGGAAATGCTGTGTTTTATGTACTGAACTTACTGAGCTATAGCAGCTCTATAACAGTAACAACCAGGCACTCAAAGTTGTGCAAGGAGCTTGACATCTTAGATTTTTGCATAAGTCAGGCCTTGATTTGTGTCGAGGCCAAAAGGCCCAGGGCCAAGGGTTTAGTCAAGTCGCAATTTAAGGAACTTCAGCGCATGCACACAAGCAGGGGGCGCATACTCAGGAGGACGTCAGGCTCTAGGAACCTGCAGCCTAGGGGCACCCAAGGTCCAAATCCAGCCTGTTAGGTGTGTCAGTGGCACTGCACATGCTCAGTGTACTCTGGGCAGGATCGGACTGGGGTCCATCAGTAGTGGAACTTAAAGGGTCCTCCACGATAACTGAAGGGACCTCCATCCTGCATTTGTGTGTAGTATGGCAACTCATACATGTATTGCACAGTGATTGGGTTCAGCCAAGGGAGAGGACAGGCAGTGGTCTGGGCAGGTGGAGCAGGGCTGGGTCGGTGGGGCTCATGAAGGCCAGAGTCCAACCACCTCAATCTGACACTGGGCAGCTGTTGAGAAGCAAAACGTGGGGGTTGTCACGAATTTTCAAGCAGAAATTGATTGAATTATTCAATGCAAATTGCACTGTTTTCTGACCTGCCCTGTAACAAACATGAAGCCATTATTAGCCAATCAGCAGAAGATGGGGAGCTACTAATGCATTATTAATACCCAAATTTTACTGCAAAACAAGAGAGAAAAAGAATTGTAGTTGTAATTACATGGTGCGTAGCCTTCGTTACAATATACACAGGTCCTTCTATGAGACCAGGATCCTGATTTCATCATTGCAACGAGAGGAACAGTAATTTTATTTGCCCCATATAGAGGCTTCCCATTATACCTGAACTCCACCCGCATTCCTACACATACGCCCGCATGCTCTTCTGCACTTTGGGTATTTAGTGATTGGGCTGCATTGTGTCTTTGCAAAAAAGTAGACATTAGTAAAGGCCAAAGCTGCTTCCATTCTCTGTAACCAGTACATTATAAATAAAAGAATAATAGATGAATAAATCGAAGCATAATTGGCAGCATCTAAAGTGGTGATAACATATTCATATAACAGTCTCATCAGCAAAATGAACTTCCCGCACAACAATTAAAAGCGCAGGACTTTGTTTTGTACAGTGAAGTGTATTATAAGTCAATTGCCCTTTATACATAACATGCGAATGATGTTTAATACAGTATTGTAATATTCATTTTTTTCTTTTTGCCAACGGATAACTACTTTTATGCTGTACAAGTGCCATTTAGTTTTGTTATTGTTCATATATAGGAAACCTTGCTGTGTACAAGACAATGTTGTTCGGGAAGCTGCTGCAAGGCTTTTACCGAATGTTTATATTGTTCTGAGAAACCAAATAAAAACTACTATAAAAAAGAGCACAGTGCTTTATGGAATACATGTTGGTTGTGAACTTTTCTTACGCAGGGCAGATGGTAATGCAGAGGTTTAATATTGCAGAATATCCATCTCTTTTATCTATCCATCTATCTATCTATCTATCTATCTATCTATCTATCTATCTATCTATCTATCTATCTATCTATCTCTATCTATCTATCTATGGATCTATCTATCTATCTGTTTATCTATCTATCTGTCTGTCTGTCTGTCTGTCTGTCTGTCTGTCTGTTTATCTATCTATCTATCTATCTATCTATCATCTATCATCTATCTATCTATCTATCTATCTATCTATTTATCTATCGATCTATCTATCTAATCTATCATCTATCTATCTATTTATCTATCTGTCTATCGTCTATCTATCTGTCTGTCTGTCTGTCTGTCTGTTTATCTATCTATCTATCTATCTATCTATCTATCTATCTATCTATCTGTCTGTTTATCTATCTATCTATCTATCTATCTATCTATCTGTCTGTTTATCTATCTATTATCTATCTATCTATCTATCTATCTATCTAATCTATCATCTATCTATCTATTTATCTATCTGTCTATCATCTATCTATCTGTCTGTCTGTCTGTCTGTCTGTTTATCTATCTATCTATCTATCTATCTATCTATCTATCTATCTATCTATCTGTCTGTTTATCTATCTATTATCTATCTATCTATCTATCTATCTATCTATCTATCTGTCTGTCTGTCTGTCTGTCTGTCTGTCTGTCTGTCTGTCTGTCTGTCTATCTATCTATCTGTCTGTCTGTCTGTCTGTCTGTTTATCTATCTATCTATCTATCTATCTATCTATCTATCTATCTGTCTGTCTGTCTGTCTGTCTGTCTGTCTGTCTGTCTGTCTGTCTGTCTGTCTGTCTATCTATCTATCTATCTATCTATCTGTCTGTCTGTTTGCTCTTTTGAGAAATGGATTTCAGTGCAGAATTCTGCTGGAGCAGCACTATTAACTGATTCATTTTGAAAAAAAATGTTTTTCCCATGACAGTATCCCTTTAAGGAAGCACAAGACTTGGTGCACTAGAACCTGCACTAACCTGTACAGTAGATGGTGGGGGACAGGCCCGGATTTGAGGCGAGACCACAAAGGTGGCAAAATTTTAGCAGCGCAATGTTGCCCAGCTGCATTCCTAAAGAAGCACAGTTCCCCAATGCCCCAGCGCATGCACGTGCTCATGGAGTGGTGTGTGTGAGAAGATTGATGTGCATCGCTAGGATCATGTGGCCTAGGGGCGCCACACAGAGAAATCCACCCTGGTGGGGAAGGAGGCTAAAGTGCAAGAAACATGGCAACATGGGCATTGTACCCTACCCCTCTGTCAGTAAATGATCCGTCAAACCTTCTAAGGTTAGGGTTATAAAGGGCTCAGGATAAGACCCAGAAGGTAAGCCCAGAGTTGAAACACAAAACACTGGTTGTAGTCTCACACTCTCAATTGAAAAAAACTAAACTATATAGCAATCATTTATAGCAATAGTTTCTGACTCTAACTAGTATTTTGTGTTTTTAACCTCTGGTCGTAGCTTTTGCTCATATACCAACCCAATACTACATGGCTGATAACCGTGCAAGTCGGACATCCATAGCGATGGCCAAATAGAATTGGTAAGTTCATCCCGGCTCATTGCCCCAATGGCAAGATCTGAGCACAAGAAAAGGAAAACAAATACTGTGGCTCCTCTTACTTCTGTATCTTCCAGTGTTCCAGCAAACCATTGGGAATGGGCATTGGCAGGCAAGGTTTTCATTCTCAATGTGAAAAGAATGATGGGGAATGCTATAATACAGTATATTCACCCCCTTCCTTACTGTAGACTAACTCAGTTTTCTTTTCCAAGTGTCTTTCTTCTTGCTGCAGTGCATTGTCCAAGAAGGCAGGCAAGTAAATGAATAAGATGATGGGGAGGGTAGCTGTAAAATCATTAGCCACCAGCAGTATAGTTAAGAGCCAGCCGCAGCTGCTTTAGTAAATAGAAATAGATTTCCCATAATGCCATAAGGAAATGTCCTGTTGTGACCAGAGTAACATGGTTCTTCTGTCGTGGGATTTCTCTTCTCATATATACAAGCCGACGAGCTGATGTTCATAAAATACTGTACTTTGACCAGTAACAATATCTGGAAGCATTAAACTTGCATGAGCACATTCGCAATAAATGTCTCACTGTCAGTGAACACAATGCGATATTAGATACCTGCAAATATCACAGGCCTGACTCTGCAGGGATTATTATACTGGGAATAAGGACACTGAAACCCACTGCACACAATGAAATGTACATGGTTCTGTCTGGCTCAGGCTCACCACAGGGTACAAACACTGACCAATATGTTTTCATCCCCTGCAGTTAGATCAACTTGTTTGAAATTAACCTTGGCAAATATGCTGCTGCCATACCTGGGAGCTTTCTTGATAACCTGATGTAAACATGCACTGGTGGATTAATGAGACGTGGGGCCCCACTTCTAGGCGACTGCTGGGTCCAGATGCATGCAGATGCAGGCACACGTGCAACCGAGGTCTGGTTCGGTGTGTGCCAGTGACATCACTGGATTTGCATGCATCATAGCTGGACCCAGCAGCGCAAATAAAAATAAATATTAAAAGAAAATAGAAATAATAATTGAACAAAAACCTAGATGAGCCTCTGTTCACAATGAGCCCCCAGGCTCGGAGCCTGTGCATTAATCCGCCCCTGTATATACCGTATGTAAGATTCATTTTCCTTTATTTTTCTGGAAAAACATACTGCCATAATATTCTACCAGGGGCATTATTTTCCAGCATATATTTGTGGCAGCCAGTACTTTACTGATAGAATTCTTGCTTAGCAAAGCAGTTACTGTGCATCACGTTTAATTAGAATATTGGCACTGGCATGTGGCTCTGGACTCCATGACATCCTCAAATTCATTAGGGATAGAGAATTACAATTACAGACCAATAAATGCACCCCCTAGTTAATAGGTAATGGAATCAGGATTATTAACCTCTGCTTAATTTACTTACTGTAAAGATGGATACATATATTGGTTTCTACTGGTTTCTCAGTTTCTGATAATTAATATATTTTTCTTGACTTTGCACATCGTTCACTTGCCTTTAAATCAATGTAATGGGAGATGCTCTCTATTCCTGCCCCACAGGACAACGACACACAGAACAATTCCCAAATGTTGTCACCAAATCTACAGGTGACAAATAACGAATAACGAAAGAATTTCCCCCATTCATTTTAATATCCTGGACTTGAGGTTGCAGTGATGGTCGCTCTGAAGCATGGACACCTTCCCAATGATGCCTTTTCAACTGGTGTTTGTTTTGGGCTCAGCCAAATCTAATTCAGTACAGCCATGTAATGTCAAGAAGCTTTTCCATCTTGGAAGGATGAGAGTTTGCTTTTATTGCCAGTGATCGGCAGTGGCTTAACTTGACTGCAGTGGTTCAGTTCCAGACCTCTCACTTGGCTTTTTAGTTAAATTAGTCTTAAATTTCTTTAAACTTGTATACTTGGCAGCTTTCTTATGTACTTTCCGCTAAGGCCTCATATTCAATGGTAACGATGATTTAATTTCTGTCGATCTAACAGGATACAAAGATCACAGGATCACTTAGCAGCTCTTGAATACTTGTATCTGTTAACTTGCATTGCAATCGGATATCAGTTCAGAATTCCACGTCTGTTGGACCATCAGTGGGGCTGGCAAGATCCAGTTCCAGCCAATGCAGCTAGTGCCCGGTGTGCCCCAATGCTCTCTGAGCTGCTCCTTTGCAAATAGTTCTTTCCTTACAGTTCTGGATTGACCTTCTTCCAACGTTACTTACCTTTATTAGATTTCCACTCTATACTCTCTGTATATACTGTAGCTACATATAGAATGTAAGGTCTATGTTAGTGGAACATCTCAAGCCTGGTTCTTTTTGTGAAAACCCCATCTCATACAAATATTGATAATGAGGATTTTTAAGTCACACTAGCTAAATAATGTAATATAAGCCTGATCCGCTGATGGCCCAGTATATTGAAACTGCAGCTTTGGCCCAGTAGTTGGGGTGAGTCCAAACCCAGTGCAGTACAGCTGAATAGACAGGTTCTTACTATTTAATTTGGTCAGTCAGAGGTGGCTTCTTATATATATTCTTAGACGTGGAGCCTGTAATCTCTCAATAATGCATGAGTAGTAATTTGGGAAAGAGTAAACAGAATGTTTATAACATAAGCCTGAATTTTGAAGTTAAGTAGTGGGTTGCCCTTTGGCCTCATGTCTTCATTCAGGTCATGGGAAACCTGTCCCAGCTTGTATATTTGCCTGGAAGCACATTTCTTGACAAAATAACAACTTTTTTTCTGCATGGGTGAGGTCAGTCTTCCATTTCTGTCTCTATGTACGATACGAATGTTCATCCTGCTTCCTTCTAGCTGTACCTGAACTACAGTACAGTTCAATAGTATAGCCCCTTATACACAAGCCATGTCTCAATATAAGTATAAACACTATACTCTATAAATAAATGACAAAAAAACATTTTTCAAAATGCACAAAGTGACCAATAACCTGTATAATATCCAGGGGAAAATGCCATCTTACTGATGGGGTTTTCCGGGTAAGGGATCTTTTTTATAATTTGGATCCATACCTTAAGCCTAAAAGTACTAAAAATCAATTAAATATAAAATAAACCCAATAGAATTGTTTTGCCCCCAATAAGGATTGAATACATCTTAGTTGGCTAAGGTATTTCAATTATGCCACTAAAACTGAGTCTATGGGAGATGGCCTTCCTGTAATTTTGAGTCATAACAGGTTTCCAGATAATGGATCCTAAACCTGTACTTATTAGCCTACGAATGCTTGTTGTAATGTGCACATCTGGATCTGGTTCTGGCAGACGTGGCCATGATAGAAATGTACAAATTTGGAGAGCCCATTAGGAGTTCTAGCCTATTTCTTAATGCCAGCCCAGAAGGCTCTTAGGTATAAGTTGTGTTTTTAAACACAAGTGTCTACAATCTCTTGTGATGGTTACAGCCCAGTACCCATACAGGCAACTAAATAATCCCAATTTAACACTGACATGACAGTTTGTAGTGGTACACAGGACCAGACAGGGACCAGAACCATTGTCATTTCTCAACCCCAATCACTCCACCCTATGCAATTATAATGGGTCAATCATGATCATAACTTCAATTGCAGATGAGGTCCAGTTGAACGAACATGACTGGGTGGGGCAGCTACCAGAGCTGAGAGAAAATACTCTGCAATAAATTCCAGGGCTTCTGTTTGATGGAAAATACTTTTTTCCACTTAAATCCAAATTAATAATTTACATTTGTTTTTGTAACTGAAACAATCTTGCAGTGTGTTGGCAATGGCATCACCAACAATGTGTCAATGAGTAGGGCCTATCACTTGCACGTGGCCCCTTTAGCACACACCTCACCCTCATACCAACCTGAAGCTTCTGAAGACACTGAATTTTATTATGTTTCTCCATTTGTGCAAATCACCAACATTGCAGCATATGAGTCGATTTCAGAACTTTGCCAGCTTCTTTCATGACTGCGAGACAAATGCAACATTGGTCTTCAACCTTCTTAAAAATAGGTGCCACTAAGTATCTGCTAGGACCACCGATTATTATCAATTCAAGTATGGGATCTATTATCTGGAAGATTGGGACCTGGACTGTCCAGATAAGAAGGATTCTTTAATGTAACACTACTATAAAAAACCTTTTACTATTTATATGTAAATTGTTTTGCTATTAGCGTAGATTTATGGAAAGCAAATCATAGTCAAGGTGTTGTCTAATGCAAGGGAAAAAACAAATCAGTCATAAATGGTTTGCTTGAATTGGACACAGTGGAAGTTAGATGTGCTCTGTTTTGGAGATTTCTGGATAACAGCTTTCCAGATAATAGGTTCAATACCTTTATTAAGAGAAAGCAAGTCACACAATGTACCAAGAACCCTGACACCACCAATGAGCATTGCTGTGTTACTTATTCTGCTCCTTGTTTATTATCTAAAATTGATATATATATATATACAACTCTGTATAACAAAACCATCAATAAATGGAACTGAATTTCTAACCCAGTCATAGCTTTGAGTGTAATGCAAAGCCCAGAGATACGTATTGATCCCCCATCTGCCTTGGAATCAATAAGACTGTTTGATGAGGGCATAAAACCCATTTATCCAGCAAGCACTAGACTGACGCTCTCCTGAGCTAGAATTTCTGGTTAAACAGGCAATTCTATATGAGCGTGGGGCATTCCCAAGCACTGACCAACAGCTCATATCGCTTCAAGCCACTTACACTCTTTTTCACTGTTTCCAGGAGGAGCTTTTCATTCCTAGAAAGCCTAATCAATCCACAGCATTGTAACTGATATCTATGGAAGAAGACAAAACATTCTCATATACCTGAGTTCTTTTCCGTATTCCTATCATTGTTTTTATTATGAACAGTACGGCTGGCTGCTATTAATGCGCCAGAGGAACGGCCAGGCATTTCTGACTTAATAAAAGCCTCTCTACATCCCATTACCATCAACCTGATGGATCTATAAAGCTAAATTCATAGCATTAAACATGAGTTGGGTGATGTCATTACTACTGCTGGGACTGGACACATTTCCATTGTCCATTTATTTTAATTGTGGTGGGATCTTCCTAAACGCATCCTGTTACCCCATTACCCTTAGTTCAGTGTCGGACTGGCCCACAGGGATATCAGGAAAACTCTAGGTGGGCCCAGGTGTCAGTGGCCCCTCATGCTGCTAAACATTTGGTCTATTTCATGGCCATTCCCTATTTCTATGAGAACAAAGAGGCTAAATTGATGGGATTATAGATTATAGTATGTAAAGAAAAGAGACTAGGAGGATAGAGGTTGAGTGAAGAAAGGAAAAATAATAGTACTGAGAGTGGGCCCCTGGTCTAAGGTTTTTGGGTGGCCCCTGGTCTCCCAGTCCAACACTGCCTTAGTTTATATCTGCCAATGTAAGGTGTAGGTACCACTATATAGAGAACGGTGCTAAAGCACTGAGCAGTGGCACATAAATTTCCCTGTGGCTGTCAGATTGCCAAGCTCCTCATTTCTAAGTCTGATTAATGCCAAAGGCTCGCTCCTCAACTGCTGAGATGGCCAAAAGTATATTGGTTGCAGGCAAGCGGCAGGGAGGAGCCTGGATCCTTCTGAATCCCATTAACAGAGCATTTGTAAATAAAATAAGGGACACTACATGCCCAATTCAGAGGGAGGCACGTCACCAAACTTTCCTTTTCATCTGAATTACATTTGAGAGTATTAAATGAAAAGTATAAACAGAATAACAACGGGTGAAAATGTGAACGATCGCACAGCAGGGGTCATCTACCTGGCTTTCCCCCCGATAATGAGAAATTACTGGGCAAACTCTGCTTTGCATCAAGTCCCTCTATTATTAAGCAGATCTGTGTGATGCAACTCCCTGCATCCCTAGTAAATAAAGTCACGATGTAGCACAACACTATACAGACTTACGAGTTTGCTATTCTTTTGTTCACCACGCAGTTTCCCATTCCTCATTACAGTAACATTATTATAGAAATACATATTTCATAATTTTAAAGCACTTTTTGTCTTCCTCCCGTTTTCCTGTATGAATGAACTGAGCAAAGGTTATTTCACCATTAATAGGCGAGTGGCTGCCATACTGCTTCCAAGGTAAAATGGCTCATCATCTAAACAATCCAAGTAAATAGTGTTTACGTGTGGCCACACCTGCATGATAAAATACCTGAACTTTGCTGTGCTTTACTAACCATTACTTCTGTCAAAAAATTACGATTGTACCTTTCTTGTAAGGTAAATCCCAACACATAAACACGGTGTAACAAACTTCATCCCTTCAATGAAATTTGGCATTTGGCAACCTCTGTCACTTCTGTTGTTGTAGAGCAGAACAAGTTCAGAGTATGAGCTTTGGCCCTGAAAGGATCTTACAATTAAATACAGTATAGTATATACTATAGTATAGAATAATTCTAATATAGTATAAACATACCCAAAAACTGGTCTTGGGAGATGCTTGGAAATTTTAGTTGTAGAGTATAGCAGATGAACCAATGGGTGCCCACCATGTGTAATGGCTCAGCAGCAAGCTCAGCTATTCCCATGTGGGACACCAGTACTCACCATGATGGAGAAGACCAGTGCTACGATGTTGACTGGCCAGACTGGACAGAAGCAGGAGAAGATGGCCAGGATGAGATAGTCGGTGGGCCTGCCCTGCTCTTGGGTGGTGGTGGCAGTGGAGGACGCCCTGGCAAGGCTGACCCTGGAGGGCGAGAGAGGGGCAGACTCCAGTTGCCCAGCTGATACCGATTTGTAAGGCAGGTTGTGGCCATTTTGTTCCAGGTCTCCCATAGACTTCTCGCTGGACATGGTGACAGAAAAGGACTTCTTCATGCCATTCTCCTCCTTATTCTCTGAGGCATTGGTGAGGAGTTTCTCAGTCTCATGGGAGTCTGTGGGCAGAGGGTTCCCTGAACCTCCCAGTACCTTCTCATATTGGGTGTCGGTATTAATGGCCATGGTGTTCCCTGTTGAGTTCTCAGGACTTCTCTTTCTCTCTCTCACTCCACAATACAACGAGATGAACCAAAATAAACTTCTGCTTCAGTGCTGCTAAAATCCCATTTAGACAAATAGTGGGGGGGGTGGGGGAAATGTTGTGTGAAGGGAGGGAAGAAGGCAGAAGGCACGGCTGCGGCGAGGAATTAGTGGAGAGCTGAGGGAAGACCTGGGTGGTGCATGTTCCAGAGTGAGGAGGGCTGTGTCTGCCTTGTAAATGCTCTGCTGCAGACTGCTCCTGCCCTGCCCCTGCCCCAGCTAAAGGCTGTACAAGTGGAATCGTCCTCTCAGGACAAACCAACTCACATGCTGCTGGGCTGATGACACAGGCAGATTATTGCAGCTTTCTGAGCAGCAGCATCACAAGAGAGTCCCCAGGGGGCAAGCAAAGGAATTTCCCTCACATCCCCATCTCTGCCTAATAGCCATGTAGTGCCACAGGGCTTATTTAGGAAGGAATATCCTTTCTCCCATCTAATCCATAACATTCCTTTCATGTGTTTCATGCTCCATCTAAATGTTTTGTGCTGCGTTTATCATTTATTTAAATTTGCTGTGTTAGTGAAAGTATCCGAGTCTGAATAGAGATGCGGCTCCTGCTGCTGCTTCTACTATGGTGCATTGGGCTTTATAAAGTGGACATCTTTTGTTTACACATTAAATATATAGATTTGTAAGGATTCCATTTAAAAAAAATCTCAATATTTCTTCACTGCTTTAGGGAGTCTGCAAATCACTGAATATTAATATTATATCAGCTTTATTTCTACATGACTCCACTGTATTAGCTACTCAGTTATTCCATTGACTTATAATGTGCAGATCCACTTAAATCAGGGTTGTTTTTCCCCATGTGTTTGTACGACATCTAATATTCCCTTGAACCACTGCTATTGCAAAGACTGACTACTGGGGGCAACTCCTGTCTCGATTCCCCATGTCCAGCAGAGACTGTAAGCTCTATGGAACAGTGATTCCCTGTATCTAAGGATACATGCCTTAGATATACATATATACAGTACATGCCTTGTTTTTGTAAGTAATTGTTACTTGAAGTTCCTAAACCTGTTTTGCCAACCTGACTGTCCCATCTCAGCCTGTGAGAGTTTCTAAAGCCTAATCAAACAAATGATTTATGCTTTTCAAAGTTGGCCACAGGGGGTCACCATCTTGTCACTTTGTTTAACATCTTTGCAAGACCAAGACTGTGCACATGCTCAGTGTGGTCTGGGCTGCTTAGGGATCGTCATCAAAACGGCACAAGTCAAATAATATCTGGCAGAAGCCGATACAGCAAGACTGATTAATAATCAGAATATACAGACTGCACTGGGTCCTGTGTTGTCATGTCATCTAATGTGGATTTTATAGTTTTTGTATTGTTTAATATAAACTTTCTCCAACTCTGCAGAACCAGTGGCTGCAGCAAAATAATCCTCCAGATAGAATCCCAGTTTATCTGTTTAAATCTGGCTCCATGATCTTTGTCCCTGCAGCTGGAGTTGCAAACAGTAAAGGGAATGTAAAGGCAAACATAAAATCCAATACAAATCTCTACACAGTCACGACTGCTCTACAGGGAAACAAACAAAGCTGCTTGAGTTCTGCATGGCTGGGAAGTAAGGCAGGGGCTCCCCCTGCTGTTCATAAGTATGATTGTTTCCCTGCAGAGCAGTTAGGGACTGTCTGACAATTCCTATCTGCAGCAGTAAAGGGGGTTGGGAAATTAGGCCCCTGAAAGGTAGGGTTGCCACCTTTTCTGTAGAAAAATACTGTCCTTCTTTTATTTTTTTCCATATTAACAACATTGGCATCAAGGATATTTTTTTACCAGCCTGGTAGCAACCATAGTGGAAATAAATTATTATGCCCAGAGAGAACCCACGTATGGAGAACATACAATCTCCATGCAGATCAGTTGTTTTTTTAAATAATTAAAAATGGTGTTACTGGTCCTTTAAGCAGATGTCCAGTAATGTTTGACACACTTACAAGTACAAGTCCATGCTGATGGCACAAACATCCTATTTTTTTGTTTTTTGTTTGAAGGTCACATATTCCACATTGGAGAGAGACCCTGTATCTAGAAACCCCCAGGTCTCTGGTATTCTTGATCAATTCACCTAAATAAGGACTAACTGGAGACAACGGGATCAGTTGAGACAAAGTTGACACAGGGTGAAAAATAGAAAATGACGTTTCGCATTTGATACATGTGGGAAATTAATTTGCCCTACTTGATGCACTTTGATACAGACAGGCAAAATAACTAAATCTTTGTAGCCAAACCTTATGAGAAATGTTCCAAATGTGGAATAATGTGCAAAACCCCCCACCATACAGGTGAAGGCAGACAAGTATAAAAGGTCGTGGTGCCATCTAGTGGATCTATTTGAACATTGTTAGTACTGGAGAATAAAGCTGCAAAGGATCAGTTCTGTACAACTGCGAAACATTTGAAAATATACAAGAATTTAAAGGCTTGGTTCGTCTTTATGTTAATTTTTAATATGTTATAGAATTCTAAGCAACTTTTCAATTGGTCTTCATTATTCATTTTATTATAGTTTTGTGATAATTTGCCACCTTCTTACTCTTTCCAGCTTTCTAATGGGGGTCACTTGCCCCCATCTTTAAAAAAATGCTCTGTAAGGCTACAAAAATGTATTGTTATTGCTTCTTTTTAAAGAAAACATTTTGTGTAAAAATTAAGAATGTATTAGTGCGTTATACTCATTTAGATATAGAAGAATTGTGCTTAAAAAGTAGTGTTTCAGGCTTATTAAATATTTCTGCAAAATCCCTAATAATCCCTCCCTTCTCTTCCACTTGCTGCTCCCTGAATTTCCAGGCTGTGCACTCAGCTCACTGCACTGTAGGACAGGAACCAATCAGCAGCTAGCAGGACCTGATAGGGAACTGAAGCCTGTCTGTGCTTGTGTGACTGCAGGGCTGTGATTGGCTGTCCCCCCTCCTACTGTGCTTCTGGCAGGGACCGTTAGGACACGCCCACCCCTCATTTGAAACACAAACAGGGACCAGAGAACATCTATAGGGAGCTCCAATAAAGTAGAATAAAGAATAAAGATTTTTAAATTTTTAGTACAATGTGATTTTTCATTTATCCTATATGTCTCCTTTAATTACTCATCTTTTTTTTTTAAATTTATTAAGTAAAGATGCAGTGACAATGCCAAAGAATAATCATATAAATCCGTAAACCAGATAATGGGAACATACAGAAATTAACAATAACACAATGAAACACAATGGAACATCAATAAGAAAATATAGAAATACATTTCACTTGCTTCTGGAAAGTTAATGTCCTTGTTAAGTAGAGTCTTGAGTGAGAGTAGCACTTTTTAGAATGGCTTGAATTTTAGTCATTTCAATGTGGTTTAGAGTAGATAGAAATGTTTTCCATTTTGTCATGAATATGGAACGTTTCTTGGAATTATTGAATTTATAGGCGATTGCTTCCATAACACACAGGTTTTGTAGTTCAGTTTTAGTTTCTTTTATTGTAAGAGGGTGAGTTTGGATCTAATTCCTTAATAATGATCTTCTACCAGCTGCCAGTAATTATTTTCAAGAATTGAGTATCATTTCTCCGAGGTAGAGAATTTGAAGAAATTTCCAAGTTTGAAGCTGTAGGTAGGAAAGCAAGAAGTGGGTTCAAGTTAATTTGTAGTTTGGTTGAAGAGGTGAAGTAAACTTTTAAGCAGAGCAATCCCAACAATTGTGCATAAATTTGGGTTTGAGAAGAGAACATTTAGGGCAACTTGTGAGTAAATTCTTATATTTAGACTTATAACTAATGCCTTTATAGGCTAAATTAATTAGTCAAATTACTCCTATTTCTATACAGGCCTCTTCTTTTCATATTCCAGTCTCTTGTTCGGTGCATGGTTGCTAGGGGAATTTGGAGCCAAGCAACCAGATTGCTGAAAATGCAAATTGGAGAACTGCTGTCCACCCTGTTGGCCAGCATGTGCTTTAGTCTGATTGGTTTACAGACTGCCTACATTCTCCAGAATATTACATATTGAGTTCTTCCTATTCAGTCATGGTAAGTCTACATTTAGAATAACAGTGTCAGAGAGAAATCTATTTTGCCTTTTTAAAGCAGAACTAAACCATAACAATGAATATGGCTAGAAATACCATATTTTATATACTGAATTTATTGCACGAGGCTAAAGTTTGAGCTTGTCAATAGCAGCAATGATCCAGGACTTCAAACTTGTCACAGGGGGTCACCATCTTGGAAAGTGTCTGTGACACTCACATGCTCAGTGGGCTCTGATTGGCTGTTGAGAAGCTAAGCTTAGGGCTCGTCACTAATTATCCAGCAGAAAATGAGCTTCCCTGGCTGTAATATAAGCTGATGCTACAGGTTTGCTGATTATTCAATTCTGATGCTAATTGCACTGGTTTCTGTGCTGCCATGTAGTAATTATGTGTATTAATTACTAATCAGCCTTATATTGTGACATTTCTATTCTATGTGTACTGTATATTGTGAGTGGCTCCCTAAGCTCAGTAAGTAACAGCAGCACAGAGCATGTGCAGTGAATCAGCAGAAAAGAAGATGGGGAGCTACTGGGGCATCTTTGGAGACACAGATCTTTACTGCTAAAGGGCTGTGGTTGCCTTGGGCTGGTACAGAAGCACAAAATATAATGTACAACATTTCTACCTACTTCTTTAGTTTAACTTTCCTTGTCTTGGCTTTACTTGTCCTTTATACCCCTCCTTACCTATTGCTTCCTTCCTACAGGCGTGTCAATGGGGGGGGGGGTGTTAAAGATAAATTACAACACAGCGGTGGTTTAGCTGTAATGCTGAATACAGGTTTCTAAACGACAACGTGTCAATATCACTTTAATATTGAGTGAGGAAGTCACAATTATTTGATTTATTTTTCTCAAACATATTCAGCAGTTTCCAAACAAGTGAAATGATTAAATTATTCAGAAGCTAAAAGGAATACATACGTATGCTAGAAAAAGTGTTTGAGAGTGCATTTCCCCCTGTGATTGAATGCATGCTTAATGCTTCTGACATTGCATTGACAAGTATATATTGGAATGCACAATCCTTTGCTGCTGACAGTTTGAGGCAGGGATGTTCCAGATCTTCTGATCTACAATTCTCCTCTATCTTCATTGGCGTGAAACGGCTGCGAAAATTCACCGGTGTCAAAAAAATTGTCGCCGGCGTCCAAAAAAACGGAGGCTGGCGTCCAAAAAAAAATGGTCGCCGGCGTCGTGCCATTTCGTAAATTTTTCACATTTTGCAAATTTCGCTGGAATTTCGCAAATTTTTCGGTAACGGCGCAAATTCGCCCATCGCTAAAAATTAGCGTTGGATCAGTCAAAGGATGACAGCATCGCTAGTGCATTGAGTGCAATAGACCCTCTACACTAGCGGAGCCAATTTTCCAGGTTAGAGGAGAATGAAAGGTTAAAACTAAGTGAGCTTTATCAGAAAGGTCTATATAAATACACCAGTAAACCCTCAAAGTAATGCTGCTCTGAGTCCTCTGTCAAAAGAAACAGCACATTTCTTTCCTTCTATTGTGTACTCATGGGCTTCTGTATCAGACTTCCTGTTTTCAGCTTAAACCTCCAGGGCTTGGGCTTGAGCATGCTCAGTTTGCTCCTCTCCCCACTCCCCCCTGTAATCTGAGTCCAGAGCTATGTGAGCAGGAGGAGACTCAGACAGGAAGTGATGTCCCACCAAGCTAATATGGCAGCTGCTATCCTAAACAAACAGCTTCTTGAGCTGTTTACTCAGGTATGGTAAAACGATCTACAGAATAAATATCGCATTCTAGCTTGCGGTATTGTGGCTAATCTATTGGCAATAAAATACCTCCATAGCTTTCCTTCTCTTTTAAAACCCAAAAATTTGCCTCTTAAAGTTAGAAGAGGCGGCTTTTTGCCGCCCCTTTTAAATGGCCGTTCGCTGATTCCTGAGGCAAGGTTCTTGCCTTGCCTCAGGGCAGGAGCGCCCCTGTATAACAGCACCGTACCCTGCAAAAAAAAAATCTCCTTCCTGGGCCCTTCACCCACTCTCCTGCTGGCTTGTGGCAAATTCAATTAAGGGCCCCTTGGTGAACCTATTCTACCAAAATATATTGAAATTGCTCCTTAATTAGGTCCCTACTGGGCCCACTACACTTCTGCACTCCCTGCAGGGTCTGCCTCCTCTGTAGTTATGCTCCTGTTTGCATGGAATTAATATTATTGTCCAAGATAAGGCCTGTGAGTACTGATTTCCTTCACTGCATGGGCGTTATTTTATGGTCTGTGCCCAGATGCAGTGCTGTTGATATATGAGTGTCGGAATGCTTTTGAATATTCAGCGTTGAAAAGTAGTATTTGGTGCTGAAACAAATGTTGGCCATTGGGCAAAAAAAACCTTATAATAAATAATAAATAATATTAAAATCTAGGAGTAAAATTCTTTTGTTCATGATGACACCTAAAAAAATAGACCAAAATATGACAGAAAAAACACCAATATTTGACATTTGAGCAAGCGGGTAGGCTGGGATTAGAACAGCAGTACCATAGTGTTTTGCCCATTCCTGAATGTGTTTTACTTTATCTGATTTTATCCGGTTTTATTACAGCAATGTTTACATCAATTGGCCTTTATCACATAATTACATAGAAACTGTAACTATGTAACTATGTGATAAAGGGCAATTGATGTAAACATTGCTGTAATAAAACCGGATAAAATCAGATAAAGTAAAACACATTCAGGAATGGGCAAAACACTATGGTACTGCTGTTCTAATCCCAGCCTACCCGCTTGCTCAAATGTCAAATATTGGTGTTTTTTCTGTCATATTTTGGTCCATGTTGAGATTCCCTTTGATGGACTTTTTTGTAATATATGGACTTCATTGAACACTGAATAATCAGTTTCACTTAGGAGGGAGTGGAACTCAGACGGAGTAGTTTAAGGTGGCCATAGACGGAAAGATCCTATCGTACGAATCGAGGATTCGTACGATTTTCAGACCGTGTGTGGAGAGTCCCGACATTTTTCGTCCGGCGGAGACAGGTTTGATTTTGTCCCGACTGATCCCGCCGGAGCCCATTGCGCTCTCATCGCAATCTGATCGTTCGGCCATAGTGTAAAATTGTCAGTGTTATCCACCTACCCCCCTGCTGACTGAAATCTGAGGGGACCAAGAGGAGAGAGGAGGTATTGGGGGGTGGGAGTTTACGAAAGGGGTGAGGGTGGTGTGCCCTTAAAGGAACAGTAACATAAAAAAATGAAAATGCAGCATTGCCCCGCATTGGTAAGGTGCTTAAAGGGGCCACTACACACTGCTGGGAGTTGCCCACAGCCTAAGGGTATCCGGGGTTCACTGTTAGCTGGTCACACAACTCACACACTTCTCAGGCCCACCCACAGGTGTGCTACACAAATTTATGTTTTGGTAAACGATAAGGATATTTATAGTCACTCTTGGAGTTCCGTGACCTCAACCTGTGGCCTTGTGATTTTATACCATGTTACTCCTCTGTAACTTGATATAATAGACATTAGGGGTACATTACTAAATCATCCTTTCTTATACCATCTGCTCTCTGGGAAGAGCATTGTTATACTGTAATCCAAGGGAGGTGATATTGCTGAGTTTGACAACCAGATTCACCCAGGTTGACCATTATTACTGCTTAGCATTGCTACATCATAATAAAGTTTTTGGATTAAATATATATATATATATATATTTTTTTTTATTTTTTTTTTAATTATTATTTATTTATTTATTTTAATTTCCTTTTTTCTATGCACAAGTATGGGATCCGTTATTTGGAAACCCATTACCCAGAAAACTCCTTTTTCAAATGGTATTTCCTTTTTCTCTGTAATAATAAAACAGTACCTTATATTTCATTCCAGCTATAATACAATGAATCCTTATTGGAAGCAAAATAATCCTGCCGGGTTTATTAATCTTTAAATAACTTTTCATCAGATTTAAGGTATGGTGATCCAAATTACGCAAAGACCCCTTATCTGGAAAACCCCAGGTCCCAAGTATTCCAGATAATAGACCATACCTTGTACCATAATTGTGGTCCCTGTGAGTTTCCATAATCCAACCCTGAATAATTCCAGTTTAGTCGTCAGATATTCCAGATAGTCTATACACTATTGCATGTTCTATGAATGGGGAAATGGCTCAACTCTATAAACAACTTTTCTGTCTGTTGTGATTCAGGGATGTACCTGCAGCGTCACTACAAGGAATTCAGTCTGACTTTGGATTCCATTCTTTTCATACCAAAGTTACTGACAAGTTCTGTCTGATGTCTCCACCGTTGTCTGTAGAGGAGGCCCCACTCTTAGTGCTTTGCTTCAAGCAAATCTGACATTGGAAGCTGTGGAAGAAGCCACTGGCTAGATTTTAACTGTTTGCTAGCACCTCCCTGTGTCACACTCAGCATGGAAAAGGTTACCGGCATCACATGTTATTCTGCTGCTAAAATAATGTGCTGCTCCCTGGGTAATGTGTTAGACATGCTCCCAGACCCCTCCTGGTAATGACTTATCTGCAGTAGATGAGACACTGAGTGATTGTTTGCGCCAGTATTTGAAGATAGATGGGAGCTGTCCTGGATAAATTGGTGCCGCAGAATTGTGCCTTGTCCTTTCTACTGTAAAAAATATTTCAGAAGAAGGCATAAGTAATGGATCCCCTATGCAATGAGCATGTTCAACAAAATAAATTGAAAAGTTGCTTTTCTTTATTTTTATTTTTCTTCATTTAATTTCTACCTAATAAAAATAATGGCAAGCAAGTGTAAATGCATGTGTGACATCATTTAACGTTTCAGACATTCATATTTTCACTGGATGCAATATGGAGACTTACAGCATTACGTTATATTTTTACCACAACATTTTTATGCATATAATTATATCATTGGTGGGCACAGCTCCAAACTTTTTCAAAGAAGATCGGAAAGGAAGGGGAGGTGGATATTGCAGCATTTTCTGCACCATATTGTAAGGGGCTGCAAAGAAATGGCTGCAAAGTAATGGGGAAGAGGAGATCCCATGGCAAAGAGTTCTTTAGGTGGCTGGTAAATCCTGTTGGGCTCTCATATGAACACAAATGTAATATATGTGCACTGGATACAAACATATTATGATTAAGGTGCCACGTTTGCTACCAGTCTAGATGGGATGGAAGCCCTGGTGCAAAAGACCCAAGGTAAATTCTGACTCTTACATTACATTATCCTTTAACTGCATGCCCTGTAGTTAAGTAGGTGTCTGTTGTCTAGTTTACTCCAGTGGGGGCATGGCTCTATAAATGGTCAACTAGGAACTAGTATGGGTCAGCAGATTTGTCTTTTTTCGATAAAAAGACACGGTGTGACAATTATTATGGGGGATGAGGCATGGTTCAAGCCGGGCCCACTTAGAAGATTTATTTGCAGGGCAACCTGGAGCCCCCAAGTTACACTGCTGATTCCAATTGTTTCCAGAAACTCCAGTTGAGGGGGTGCTTGAGGATATAGTTCAGAAGTTTGGCTTTTCACTGGTTGGACAACCAGTACCGTATACAGGTCCGCTGCTGCCCTAGGCAATGGAGCCGTGAGCTCCCCTATGTGTGACATCAGCGGAAGTGATGTCATAGCACAACACGCACTTCTGATACGCACCACTAGAGGGATCAATCTTATGATCATAATTTTGTAACTAAAAAACCCGTGTCTTTGTAAATACATGCATCTGCATAGATTACTGATATGACAGGGGACCAGGGAATGTGCATTGATCAATTTTTCTTCTTTTTCTCTATGTCTGTAGTTAATTTGGCCAGATCAGTAGCACTTCAATTGTATTTTAGTACATTTTTATTAAGCCATGGAGTGCTCTCACAACCTTTCCTTTTTGCACCACTAGAGGGACCCTCGCCTCTGATGCCAGATTTGGTAGGAAAGCATCCAGCAGCAGGAGAAGTGTGTGGGGGGGGGGGGGGAGTTTTTGGAAAGTTTTATTAACAAAAAAAAGACACAGACACTCAAGTGCCTTTATGGTTAGTACACCCCCCCCCCCCCCCGTTGAGGTCCTATTCATTCCAGAATAACTGTGAGCCTAATTCAGTGGTGTTACTAGATATTACTGGGCCCCACAGCAAATTATTTTTCAGGCCCTCAAAATGTCTAGAGGTTGACTTGTTATACCAATATTTATTAAAATTCTATGTGAATTAGGGCTTCATGGGACCCCTATACCTCCTGGGACCCCCTGCAGCCATAGGGTCTGCTTCCTCTGAAGTTACACCCCTGGCCTAATCCTCTTGCACAATTCCCCTTGGGGCAAGTGCTGGTAAGTGAGCACTGAGGGGTACACTCTTACACTATGTCTCCTTAGGTGTTTACAGGGCACGACAGCAGGAATCATAACAAGCTGAGGTTTTATAAACAGGGCACAATGCATTAAGCACACAATACAGGACAGGACTGGGCATTATTTAGTTGTCCAGAAAGACAGAAGTCTGGAGATCGGTGTATATGGTGCATATATTGATTTGATATTGATAATGGATTTCGTCCCTGTGTATATTAATAAAACGCCAAAAGCAAACCTATTACAGAATATAAAACTTTATTTCCAAATAACAAAGTCATATTTTTCACATTAGATCAGTTTCACTGAGTTCATCGTGCACAATTCCAGGATGTAGGAATCAATCAAACCACTAACAGCACAGTGAATAGTCTACATGTCATGGGCCAGGGCTATGCGTATGGCGCCATAGCTCTAAACTATAATTACAATCTTGGAACTAGAGCAGGGATGATAGATTTGCAGTGGCCAAGAATTAAAAGTCCAATAATACCACAACAGTTTGAGACCTGTGAGTTCAAATCAACATCATTTGCAGCAACGTGTTAGTTTTAGTTCAGCTGCAGCTACAGTACCACAGCTATCAGTCACTGGCCTGTACATGCAGTTCTGTTCTAGGAAATACAAAAGTAGCATATTAGATCCTCGTTGGTGTTTCATATATATCTGAGCCAATAAAACATATGTAGAACCCTATAGGAGAGCTGCATGTTCTACAATACAAGATGGAATGCTTGTTTAAAATATTTTTCTTTCTATTAATACCTGGTATATTCTTCATTTTTATTTTAGCTCTGATGCTCTAAGGAGGATAAAGGTACAAGCAAACAACCCATACCAAGTTGCTGAAAAAACATTTCCATGGATTATACGGTTCATTTTAGCTGATAGATAAATGAGGTCTAGTAACATCCGCCAGCACATGAGGGGAGCAGTGAAGCTAAATAAAATGGGTACCCAGTTTTTGAAAAATGCAACCAAGGCCCCATGGACACAGCCCCTTACACTAACAATGGTTTAGGGTTATGCCTAATACCTTCACATATGGGCCAGTATAAAAATGAAGGTCTAAGAACACTCAACTCTTGTTGAATGACATTTATGGTAAAATAATGGACTGAAATACACAAACCTCATTAATAAAAGGATTATAAAGGGATGAGGGCTGACAAATAAATGAGGAATGTTTCTGGGGATATTAATGCTAATGATGGATGTTGTTTTCAAGGGATGTTTAATTGAAAATAATACCTTTACTGCCTCAATTGGTTCCCTCAATTCCTTCTGTAGCAGAATAACACTCAGTGAAGACAATTAATATGACAGTGGCACATGGTCAAGTACAGTATCAAACAGGAACCCAATTCTGCATGAAGAGTATCCATTTTTGTTTTATAGCTATAATATATATATTACATATACCTATATGTCATTAAATTTGTGTTGTAAAAAACACAAACAGTATGGTACTCAGCAGAAAATACATAGTATTTCACACGTCAAATGATTTAGTGCTTAAATGGCTAGCAATGTAATATCAGTGGCTGCTGAACATAATAACACTTCATAAATCATATTATTTTGTCCCTGAGATGAGTCAGTTCATATCACAGATGTTACAAATGATTTTGATCTTGGGCTGAAAGGAATCTAAAAAATAAAAATGAAATTTTTTTCTGTGTAGGAGCAGCAAATTGACAAGAGTCTGTTGGACACCAAGGTCAGTGAATGGGAAGAGAATGCTGGTAACTCGGTCCTTGTAAACAACCCAGCTGCCACGGAAAAGCTCCTGGAGATGGTTCCACTAGGTTTTCTGTGTGACTCGGATAACAAGTTCCTCTTATGTCAATGCTGTAACGTCCATGTGTGCAGTGTGAAGAGTTTGCAAAGAAATCATCCTCTGCTGAGTTTCCAAATTGGCATTGGATATAAGAAGTCTCTGGTGAAAACCTTGTATAGTGAGGAGAGTGGCAGTGCTGGAAATGGGAGGCTTCTTCATAACCGTGACTTGCAGGTATAGTTTGATGAGAGTGTGAGGGCAGCACATAGCGCTGAGGGTTGTCCTTAGCTTCTGGCGGCTTTTGCCCATCGTATTGAAGGCGGCATTCTGCATGGCTGCAAGACCACTTCTGTGGAGGGCTGGAGTGAAGGAACATGGAGAGTGTAGATATTCTGTTGATTGCCCTCTTTAGCGTAGCTATCTTGGATAACCTTTTGCCACCTAAGTCATGCTTTAGTGCCTGCCTCAGTGCATTGAATGCTTGGTTGTAGTCCAAGATCCTCTTCCTCTCTCTGACATTGGCAGCAGTTCTTCTGGCTTTTGATCTCACTGGCCTGGTCCTCTTCTTGGGTTTTGCCTCCTCTACCTCACTGCCACTTTCTCTCATCTGGAATTCACTTAGGGGCTGGCCACAACATTTCTCTTGCCCGTCTTCAACGTCTTGCTCATCCTCTGAGAAGTCTGATTCACTGAGACTCATATTGGTGCAGCTGCCTCTGCTCTTCAGACGAGCTTGGGTTTTCTTACTTCTTATTCCGCTCACGTCTGTCTTGAGGCAACAGTTGCTTTTAAAGGTCTTGTCTTAATGGCAAGCCTTTTACTCCTATCACTGACACTCCCATTTTGGACAGCCCCCTTTTTTAAATACCATTTGCATTGTTATTTATTGTACCTCATGAGAACTGTAACAGGTACTTTGTGTCATCTTTTTTATTACCTGCCTGAAGGTAGACTGGGCTTGGTTTGCTAGTTTTGTGAAAGATCATAGAAAGCATGCAAGTGCCCGTAGTAAGCTCTCCAAAATACTAGGCAAATTATACAGCACTCTAAGTTCTCCGTTAAAGCACCAAATTGCCGGTCTTCCTTCTTAATCTATTTCTCATGATCACCTTGAAATCTGCTCTGCCAGGCAGCCCTTGCACACTTTGCTAAACACAAATACAGATACATTAGCGCTACAATTAAAAATTAGGTAAAGCTTAATAGATTGCATAACCTTTATATGTTTGCTACAAATCTGCAGCATAAAATTAAGAATAGCTGGCTCCATTCCAATACACTTCTATCAATATCATGGAGAATGAGTAAAGATAAGGTGTATGTTATTTCCATGGACATCCAGAGAAATTTTCCTGGGAAGGGGGCAAGAAAAAAAGCATTTTATACAAATTACTTGTATATATATATTTTGGTTTCCACACAACCCTAACAACAGCTTTTCTATAAATATATATGTAGTAAGTGTTGCACATGTATAGCATTGCCATTCTATTAGTGACACAATCTCCTTGTTTGCCAGGACAGCACTTGGTCTTTTTTACTTTCTTAGCACAATTACTAACTAGCGGTTTGTAGCATGTTACTCTCTCTAGAGTTCTAGTTTTTCCACATTTTATACCATTTTTTGTTGTCCCACCAATATATAATACATTTCCCTGACATTACACCATTTTTTTCTGATCCCCTGAAAAATGTAAAATTGGGGTTCTTCCTGTACATAAAGTAGAGTAACAGAGTCATCCAAAAAGGATCAATGGGGTGGATACAGGACAAGAGCAGGAGAGGGGCAAATATATATTATAAAATTATAGATATTTCTATGTATACAGATATAGTATATAGAGTGAGGCAGAGGGTTATTAGAGACAGAGAGGTGAGTGTGGGGGTAACTCAGCAGAATGAGAAGGCAAAGGGTAAAAGAGAACAGTGAATAGAGTGAGGACATGGAGAGGTGCAGTGTCGGACTGGCCCCACCGGGATACCAGGAAAACTCCCGGGGGGCCCAGGGGTCAGTAGGCCTCTTGTTTCTAGTCATTTGGCCTATTTCATGGTCATTCCCTATTTCTTTATGGGGCATAATAATGGAAGAATTAGTGTATAGTATGTAGAGATAAAAGAGTAGGAGAAAAAAAGGTTGAATCAGGAGAGGAGGAATAATAGTTTGTAAAGTGGGCCTATGGCTTAAGGGTTTCTGGTGGGCCCCTGGCATCCCAGTCCAACACTGGATAGGTGGGGGATACAATGGAGCAGCAGGACAAGGAACTGTAGGGGTTAATGTGCTTTGTGACAAATACACTGAGATAATATTTATAGGCAAAGCCCACATCCAACCTGTACCTATAAGATACAATAATGAATATAGTTACACAGCTATACACAGGTTCATTATAGTCTCTATATAGACACATTAACACTAACACTTCATTTTACACACAGACACACACACATACACTGGCAGGAACACTCGAAGCTTAATACAACAGATTCACACTCATCTGCCCTGGGAAAAAAAGCTGCTTCATCAGGAGAAGTTTCTCTACTCTGATTCTCTAATTCCTCTCACAGTTGAGGAGCAGGAAGCGTCTCACAGAGGGACGGAGAGGAGCTAAATCCAGACTGTGGCTCTGAGCAGTAAAATAGGCATTGGGAGTGCCCCTCCCCTTACCCCTATCTGTAGATGCCCATTAGTGATGTACGGGTCAGGCGGGTTTGAGCCGACCTCGCACTCTTTTTCTGCGGGTGGCGGGTGGGTTGAGCTCTTTTCCTGCTCTCCCCACCGCCACCGTCAAATGCCGGCTTCCGACTTCTGGGTTCGTCTTTTATGGACACTGTGCCTGCTCGCCCCACTCCTTTTGTGATATCATCGGCGCGGTGGGTCGGCGTGGGCCAAGGGAGGGTGGGTTAGGGTCAGGTGCGAGTAAGGGAAATCCAGACCCGCAATCACTAATGCCCATGGCTGTTTCCTTCATATTATACGCATGATATGCAGTTTAGACATACTATTTGTAATTCAAATCTTTGTTTAAGTATTAGCATAATAGAGTAC
This sequence comes from Xenopus laevis, assembly GCF_017654675.1. Taxonomy (NCBI): domain Eukaryota; kingdom Metazoa; phylum Chordata; class Amphibia; order Anura; family Pipidae; genus Xenopus; species Xenopus laevis. Next base: position 6,023,917 of record NC_054374.1, read on the forward strand.
AGGTATAGGATCCCTTATCCGGAAACCCGATATCCAGAAAGCTCCGAATTACGGAATGGCTGTCTCCCATAGACTCCATTTTATCCAAAAATTCCAAATTTTTTAAAATGATTTCCTTTTTCTGTGTAATAATAAAACAGTCGCTTGTACTTGATCCCAACTAAGATATAATTAATCCTTATTGGAAGCAAAACCAGCCTATTGGGTTTATTTCATGTTTAAATGAATTTCTAGTAGACTTAAGATATGAAGATCCAAATTACGGAAAGATCTGTTATCCGGAAAACCCAAGGTCCCGAGCATTCTGGATAACAGGTCCCATACCTGTATTGCTACTATTCGGAATGCTCAAAACCTGGGGCTTTGGACCACTATACCTTAAGTCTGCTAAAAATAATTTGGACATTACATTTAAAAACATGTTTTGCCACCAATATGAATTCACGAGGCTACAATCAAGTACAAGGTACAGGTATGAGATCCATTATCCAGAAACCCATTATCCAGAAAGCTGTGCTTTTGATAGTAAAACAATACCTTGTACATGATCCCTACTGTATAATTAATTCTTAACGGAGGCAAAACAGTCCTATTAGGGTTAATGCATGTTTAAATGATTATTTGGTAGACATTAGGTAGAGACCCAAATTACCCCAGGTCCCGAGCATTCTGGATAACAGGTACTGTTTAACTATAACAGAAAAAAAGAAAATAATTTTTAAAATATATGTTTGAAATGGAGTCTACGTAGGGCAGATTTACCCATCTATCTTTGTAGGGCAGATGGCACACATCGCTACAGTTCGCCAGGCGACTTCGGAAAACGAATCGCAGCGTGTGATTAGCGCCAGCGTTTTTTCCTGCTAATGGTCCTTGATGTAAGAGATCCACAGATATTGCTATGAACCATTTACTGGCTGCCAGAGTGAGTAAAATGCTAATTGCCTTTGTGTTTCCTCTCTAATTATTAACAGCTCTATTCTTCATCAGTATTGTAATCAAACGTGATTTCTCAGACAGGCGGTCACTGAGCTACTGAGATACTTATCTGTATGATTAACTTGTCAGACAGCTGCTCCCAGGCACATGCTTTCTCCTCCGTCTCTGTCAAATTCAAGAGTTCCCTGCTGTGAAACTACAATTCCCATGACCTTCAACTTGCCATTGACTGACTAACCAGGTTGAATGTATTTAAACGATTACTGTTCTAACAGTACTAATTTAATGCAGTTCTTTGAAAATCATTTTTAGACAGCAACAATCTGTTGCTTCATCTGTTTAGCAGTTTCTTTACATTTTAAAGTGTCCCATTTTTTGTACTAAAGTAATAGGGTAACAGAGACCCGCTATCCAGAAAGCTCCAAATTAAGAGAAAGCCATTTCCCATTTTTTTTTCATTTATTTTACTCTGTAACACAGCTGTTAACTAAGCTGTATGAATCCATATTGATGGCAAAACAATCCTAATGGGTTTATTTAATATTTAAATTACTTTTAGAAGACTTAAGGTCAAAATACAGTAAGATCATTTACTCTGAAAACCCATTGGTGCTTACATTCTGGATAATAGATCCTATACCTGTATGTCAGTTGGGAGGCGGGTTGTCCACCTTGCACCTATAGTTGTAGACTTTATAATCATAGGGGAAAGCTCAGAAACGACGATATGGTAATTAAAATGCTGAATAGGGCAACTTGAACTCCCCCCATAAAGTCATTATAAGCTCCATATTGGAAAGCCTTCTGTTGGTAGCCTCCCTAACAAATATATCACCCTCCTACTGTAGGTTGCATTTGTTTGTCTTTTTTTAGGGTTTCATCTGTTTAGCAGTTTCTTTACATTTTAAAGTCATCAGGAGACCTTTCTATGTATTGCATAAAGATGTCGTTCCCTTACCATTGGACACACTTATTGGGCTCATCTTAGATGAAATTGTGTTGTAAATGCAATTGCAAGGGGAGACAGTTGCATATACAATACTATGAAACTATGAAGGTTGCAATATTCAACTTCATTCATCTCATGTCAGTACAACAATATCCAATTTACTTAATCAGTATAATTCACAAAGCAACAGAACCTCTTTTCTCTGGGTTTCCAGCACTGGTTCTGCTGCCCCTGTTGGAAATGTTGATCTTTAAAGGAGAACCAAACTCTTTTTCTTAAAAACCCCTACCAACTGCTCTACATAGACCCCCCCCCCCGTTCCCCCCCAGCCTAGATGTAAACTTCGGTAATTGCCCCATAGTCTTTACTTACCTCTCTTTGCAGATTCAGCGCAGCAGAGCTCACAGGCCCCATCTTCTTCTCTTCCGTTGTCTTTGTGAAGTAAGTGCCGTATCGGTGCATGCGCAGTTGGAGCAGTCTTCCGAGTTTTGACAACTGCGAATGAGCCGAAAGTGACGAAAATTGCCGAAGTGACGGAAGACCCGACCCGAAGATTACCGAAGAGCAGGATGATAGTGCCCGTGAGCCTCTAAGTAAAGACTTAGGGGCAATTACTGAAGTTTACACCTAGGCTGGGGTGGATCGAGGGGGTTGGTCTTAGTAGGTTAGGGGGTAGGGTTTTTTTTGAATAAGGGAGGAACTGCACTGATGATTTTGGAGTGATCCGACGTGCTGCGCAAAACCGCAGGCGTCACGTCGGATGCAACGGAAATAAGGTAAGTGAATGCATTGTCGGATGGTGTTGCAGCGTTGATCCGACGCAACACGACTGTCGGATGCAGAGGCTTCATCCGACATTTCCATTACTTACCTTATTTCTGTCGCATCCGACGTGACACCTGCGTTTTTGCACAGCGTGTCGGATCGCTCCAAAATCGTCCGTGAAGTCCTACCCTAAGGGTTTGGTTCTCCTTTAAGTGCAGCTGAGTTCAATAGCCTCACTGACACCATCTGACATTCAGTAGAGGTGAGATTCAGAAGGGAGTACTTACCATCAGTGTCGGACTGGCCCACCGGGATACCAGAAAAACTTCCCGTGGGCCCAGGTGTCAGTGGGCCCTCCTGCTTCTAAACATTTGACTTATTTCATGGCCATTCCCTATAATTCTCTATGACAGTAAAGAGGCTAAATAGATGGATTAATAGATTATAGTATGTAAAGAAAAGAGACAAGGAGAATAGAGGTTGAGTGAGGAGAGGAAGAATAATAGTACTTAAAATTGGCCCCTGGTTTAAGGTTTTTGGGTGGGCCCCTGGTGTCCCAGTCTGACACTTCTTACCATAGTAAATATTTGAACCAGATCTTGTGTCCAGTCCACCAGCAAAATTTTGTTCAGATATTGGTAAGCAAGTCAATTGCTATCAAAGCAGAATTGGACTGGGACACCAGGGGCCCACCAGAAAACCTTAGACCAGAAGCCCACCAAGAAAATTTAGGCCAGGGGCCCACTCTCAGTACTACTGTTCTTCCTCTCCTCACTCAACCTCCTAGTCTCTTTGGTTATACATACTATAATCTATTATTCCATCTATTTAGCCTCTTTGTTCTCATAGTAATAGGGAATGGCCATGAAATAGGCCAAATATTTAGCAGCATTTGGGGCCACTGACACCTGGGCCCACCGGGACTTTTCCTGATATCCCTGTGGGCCAGTCCGACACTGTATCAAAGATATTTCCTTACATAGGTGCAGAGTCCAAAGCAGAGCCAAGCCAACTGGGCACCTCATGCAACCCTCCCCCATGTACATGCGGACGTCATGATGGGTGGGAGTATATGGCAACTACCTGGAGTGGAGGAACAAGGGTCCGGACTAGCGACAGACAGACATAGGAGGTGCAATTGGCCATGTCTTTTACCCAGAATGCAGCATTTTCCCCCATAATTCCAGTGTAATTGCAGCTGTAAAAGGAGTTGTGTCAGATACAAATTGGAGGGGATTGAACAAAAATACTAATATTTCTGGATTGCTCAACCAGCCGAGATTACACCAGCGCTGTGCAATACTATACGAAAGTGCAAGAAGATTCTTTGGACACAAGAACCATTAACAAATGACATTGATTCCCACTGCACAATTGCAACTTTGGTGATGGTCGTAAATGAGCCTGTTATGTTTATCTCAGCTCCCTGTATGATTAGGCACAATGTGACCCTGATGAAGCCAAATGACTGCAACGCACAACAAAGAGATTTTATTATAGACCCAGACACATTTATTTCCATCTATGAAAGCACCGCATTGCTAGAATCCAGACATACCACTCTTGTTTACTATCAGTGACATGTTCCTTCCTCAGAACTTGTTATCAAATTATAAAATACCACAGTCCAGTGACACTTGTTTGCACCAAAGCAGCCGTAATGGGACACCTGCTGGTATGTAATTTGTTATCATATACAACACTTGCCTTGATAATCCTACACCCTCTTTTGTTTTGCTTCTTGTCAACACACCCACTGCAACCTGAGTAATCATATTATTAGGATTAATATTACTAATAAAATACAGCACATTTCACATATTAGACATTCAGTGCAACTGTCGAGTCAAGGTTGCCTTGAACAAACAGAAGAGGAGAAAGTGCAGGTTAAACCCAAAAACCTCAATTATTGACCAATGAAGCACCTTTAATTATAATATGATGTCCTAACATAATTTCATTCAGGTGAATGCAAGATTGTTCAACATACTGCAGTTTTCTCTAGGTTTTTCTCCTCATTAAAGTACAAGTATGCTAAACCATATCTGGAAAACCATTATCCAGAAAGCACTGAATTACAGGAAGGCCATCTCCTGCAGAGTCCATTTTAACCAAATAATTATTTTTTAAAATATATATTTTTCTCTGTAATAACATTATATATATATATATATATATATATATATATATATATATATATATATATATATATATATATATATACTACTATAGTTAGTACAGGATACACAGTAGCTAACAGATAAGTACTACTATAGTTTATATAAACAAGCTGCTGTGTAGCCATGGGGGCAGCCATTCAAGCACAGGAAACACAGTAGATAACAGATAAGTACTACTATAGTTTATATAAACAAGTTGCTGTGTAGCCATGGGGGCAGCCATTCAAGCACAGGATACACAGTAGATAACAGATAAGTACTACTATAGTTTATATAAACAAGCTGCTGTGTAGCCATGGGGGCAGCCATTCAACCACAGGATACACAGTAGATAACAGATAAGTACTACTATAGTTTATATAAACAAGCTGCTGTGTAGCCATGGGGGCAGCCATTCAACCACAGGATACACAGTAGATAACAGATAAGTACTACTATAGTTTATATAAACAAGCTGCTGTGTAGCCATGGGGGCAGCCATTCAACCACAGGATACACAGTAGATAACAGATAAGTACTACTATAGTTTATATAAACAAGCTGCTGTGTAGCCATGGGGGCAGCCATTCAAGCACAGGATACACAGTAGATAACAGACAAGTACTACTATAGTTTATATAAACAAGCTGCTGTGTAGCCATGGGGGCAGCCATTCAAGCACAGGATACACAGTAGATAACAGACAAGTACTACTATAGTTTATATAAACAAGCTGCTGTGTAGCCATGGGGGCAGCCATTCAAGCACAGGATACACAGTAGATAACAGATAAGTACTACTATAGTTTATATAAACAAGCTGCTGTGTAGCCATGGGGGCAGCCATTCAAGCACAGGATACACAGTAGATAACAGATAAGTACTACTATAGTTTATATAAAATAGCTGCTGCTTAAACGCAAGTTGAGTGAATGGACTTTAGGGCAGGACTAGGGATCCACTTTATTATTATATTATTATTTAGGGAAGCTTTAAGAAAGGATTTCAAGTTCCATATTCATACTCTCCCTACTTCACATCAGGATTCCAGGGCACATTAGGTAGCAGAGAAAACACGTGGCGCTGTATTATAACTATCATTATTTCTTCCTCCAAAGTACTGGGTGCATCTTTTATTTATTGCATTCAATTTCCGCATAAAAGTGAGCGTAACTTAAAATGAAATATTGCAAATCCTGACAAATTGTTTTTTATAGCGGATTCCACCCAATCCCTCGGCCCAGATTTTAATTTATTAACATTTTATGAATATCTAGGATGCAGCTCCATCACCAGATCCAATTAGCCCTGTGACAATTGCCTATCACTAGTCCCTTTTCCCAGCTCTTTGAAGAAGGGTGAAATATCAGTGTCTAAGACATAACAGCCCAATAAATCAGGGAAAATTGCCAGAGGTATGAAAAGGGGCTGAACTGTACATCAAAGGCAGGTAGAACATACAGAAAAGGGAAAAAGAGCTCTTTAAAAGAATAACTCACAATAATCACCTACAATTGTTTCTGTTGTGGGTCATTAGTCCCTGAATCACTTCTTTTCTCTCTGGAGAATGCTGTCTGCCCAGAAGCAATATGTCTCTTATAGACGTTAACCTTCTCTCTGCAGAAATTACTCCTGCAGCATTAGGGCAGAGACAGACGAGAAGATTCGGGGAGCTTTAGTCGCCTGCAACAAGTCGCCTCTTCTTCAGGCTACTAATCTCCCCGAACTGCCTCCCCGCCGGGAGAATCTAAATCGATGGCGGGATGGCACTCGGATCGATTCGTTTTCCGAAGTGAGGCAACTTCGGGTGACTTCAGAAAACGTAGCAAACCGATTGCCTCCACTGCCTTCCCGCCGGCTAGAATGTAAATCGCCGGCGGGAAGGCAGGGGAGGCAGTTCAGGGAGATTGGTTGCCCCGAAGAATAAGAGATTGGTTGCTGGGCGACTAATCTCCCCCAATCTGAGCGTGTGTCTCTGCCCTAAGGCTAACATTCTAAGGCTGCTCTTGCAGGACATATTACTTTGTAATATTCACGTCTTGTGTTATATCCTTAAACAATAAAGGTGACCTTACATGACCTTACAATTACAGTTGACTGATTTCAACCTTACTGCCCACGGACATGTATGGCAACTCCAAGGACCAGCTCCTTACTCCACCCTATGATCCAATTACACTGCAGTTGGTCTTTCCAAGTAGTACATTTTATCTACTGATGCCCATTTTTGGCAGGTGGGGAAGGGTATTGCCTGATGCAACTGTAGAATTGAGCTGCAAAGTTGTAGGGAGAGTTTGTTTGTACAGAGGAAGAGCTGATGTGCTGCTGGGCTATTGCCAGTACCATCAATCAGATCCACAATAGAGAGAGAATGTAACAGTGATTGCAGTCAGTGCCATTAGCAATAACTATAACAGGGATTGTCTACTGGCAGATCCGAATGAATGCCCAAAGCAAACACAGCAAATGAATGAGAAATTTTGCATGGACATTAAGGTCCTTGGGAGAGGGTGTATCTACTACTTATTGGGCACTAAAGAAAACTCTTGCACCTACAATAATTTGTGCCTGGTGCAAGTATTTAAGGTGCAATAGTACTTATGTCTCCAAAATAATACATTTCTCTCCATAGCCAAACCCAGTGGAAGACGCCTCCTTCTAATCAAACATAACTTTCATTACACATATTGTTCACCAGTGGTTTATATCTCTCCTCAGTTATTCACAGCCAACCAGATGCAATAAATATCTTCCCTAAAATATATTTGTCTCCTTCTCATAAAACATCCTCTTTGCTATATGCATTGGCCTGCGCTGTCTATACCACTTCATATAATAAGGAGCACCGCAGAGGGATGAATCCAAAAAGATAAAAAAATCCAATCTTTATTCATTAATTTAAAAACAGGACAGATTCACTTCCAAATTATTGAACCACACGCTTAGTGCATTTCATAGCCGTACTGCCACTTTCTCAAAAACACAATGGTTCAGTTCCACATCACAGTTGAAATAACCCAACAGACCCACCCATAAAACCATTGACACTTAAACTACCTAATGTCCTATTTCAGGTTATAGATAAACTGCAGAGATTAGGAAAGGTGATATAAATTGACGGTTGTCAACTAGAGGTGTAGTGGATACAGTATCTTTTTATTTTTTAAGCTATTATTATATTTATTTTGACTGATATTTTATGCGTTTGGTGTTTTTCCCTTTCCACAATTCGCTAGCCATTTCTTTTGGTCATTTATATTCTTATAACCATCCATTATTACTGCAAATAGAACAGGTTGAAGAATATAATGGTGGTTTGTGTTAATGGTTTCATGGGTGAGTCTGTTGGGTTATTTAAACTGTAATGTGGATCTGAACCATTGTGCTTTTGAGTGGCAGTATGGCTATGAAATCGTGTGGTTCAATATTTTGAAAGTGACTCTGTCCTGTTTTTAAATTAATGAATAAAGATCGGATTTTTTAATGTTTTTGATTTCCTCCCTCTGCGGTGCTCCATGGTATATACAGTTTGACTTAGTTCCTGATGCATCCGGGGCAGTTTTCCACGTAGCAGCAGGTTGAGTACCCGGGGTGCTCCCAAAAACTGTGTTTCTTTGCATACCACTTCATAAAAATATGATCTCTCAGAAGCTATTAATTGAAACACCAGTGAGTCCCTGTGGAGTGTTGATGTGGCCATGGAATGTCATCATTATATTATTGTATAATTATTGTATCGAACATTGTATAGAAAATTGCAATGGATGGTATGAGTGTAGATTGTCTAAGCCAAGGGAATACGATTGTACTGAGGGCACCTGTGAGTTGGAAAGAACAGTTTGTGCACTGGGAACCAGAGATCCATAAGTATTATCCCTTCCTTTTGTACTTCTGCCAATCCAACAGGTCGATGTTAATAATGTACATTCTCTGCTATTGGTCTCAGTTGTAATGCCATTTAAGGAAAGTACCGTATATACTCGAGTATAAGCCGAGTTTTTCAGTCCCCAAAATATGCTGAAAAACTCTACCTCGGCTTATACTCGGGTCAAGCGCAAAAACAGTCGCCGGCGTCTAAGAATAGTCGCCGGCGCCTAAGAATAGTCACTGGCGTCCAAGAATAGTCGCCGGCGTCCAAGAATACTCTCCAAGAATATTTGCCTGCGTCCAAGAATGGTCGCCGGCATCCAAAAACGAGACGCCGGCACCTCCAATGGGATCATAAACCCTCAATTTTTTGATTGAAACTTACCAGAAGCTGCTGCATTTCTCACCCTAGGCTTATACTCGAGTCAATAAGCTTTCCCAGTTTTTGGAGGTAAAATTAGGTACCTCGGCTTATACTCGGGACGGCTTATACTCGAGTATATACGGTATGTACATATACAGTATATGTATGTTAGAACCAGTAGTTTTTAGATAAAAGAAAGCCGAGATGGGGAAGGTGGGAGCTAAGGAAATCTGTATTAAGATCCTGCACAACAACTGATCACATTCCTTTTGTCTCCTAATGGATAAACAAGTGGACCAGATTACACACCAATAGCTCTGTGTTGAGGTTGAGTTTTATGAGGCCAGAGCAGTACCCCTGAGGCTTACACAGTCTCCCTTCTAAATGAAGTCTCTTAGTCTGATAAAATAAGGTTTTTTTTGTTTCCTGGCCTCTGTAATTGTGAGCCAACTGGCAGGCCATAATTAAGGCCATTACAGTTGTAAAAGAGCAGGCTGTAAAACTGTGAGAATAGTCGTACAAACTTATAGAACTGACCAGGGCAGATCCCAGCATGGTCCCTAGGCTGGATGCATCAGGTTAGTAGGGAATGTAGGCAACTTAATGACACAATAACGACCTACACTTACAGTACACATGGCCAACCTGTCTTGCCCTAGTGACATTCAGGACTAACCTCTACCTGCTCAGTCATCATGTATGTGAAGATCAGGAAGATGTAGTTGTGACTGGATGGACTTAAAACTCTACCTTTTAGCCAAAACTCACCTATGAGATATAGTGATCCTTAAAGTCTTCATAATCTAGGTCTTTGTGTGCATTGGTCTAAAGTTGAAGACATACACTCATTTTATAGTACGACTGCAGTAGTAAAGCATGCCTTAGACCGTGAGTCATTCTGTTGAATCACATCTCTGAGCATATGGAAAATATTCTGCGCGCAAAGGATTATAGCATTTTTTTATTCACGGGCAATAATGATCAGTCTTTTACAAAAAACACCCAATATTCTTGATCATCTGAATTCTCTTGTTATTGATTAATTAAAATTTGATCCTAAGCGCGGGTTTTAAGTTCACTTTGGTTGCCCATATACAGGATCTATGTCAATAGGTCACCTACTTGGTGAAGGGATCAAACAGACTGAAAACAGAAGTGGGGACAACATAGTCCATTTAGGACCAACTTCTGTCATTTGTTTTTTGCAACCATTCAATATTAATAAAGGACAGCTATTCTTTTCCAGTATAATATAAGCCTAAAAGTGCCCAGCATAGCAGTTGCTGAAGGTTAAGGTAGTAACCATTCAAGTATATCTGGCCATACATATTAAGTACCTGTCAAGTGCTACCAATTACTATCTCTGAAGATGAAATGAAGCAGAGCAGACAAGATAACACTTCCAACACTTTCCCCCTTGTCTCTCTCCATATATATATAATAGGCACCTATTAGTGCTACCAATCCCTATGTTGTAGAGCAAATAAATGCAGAATAGTGGAATGATTCCAGCACTTTTCCTTTGTGTATATAACTTAGGCATTAATCTACTGCTAACACAGTATATAGGCTAAATTAAAGCAGGACAGAGTAGCCTTTACAGCACTTTTCCCTTGCATCTATCCAGTATACTAGGTATTTATTTAGTGCTAGCAATCCCTGGAAGTGAAAGTAAAGAAGATAATGTGCTTCCTCCCACTTGTCTCTGTCCCTATATATTAGGCAAATGTCCATGGGCGCAGGGCCACCATCAGGGGGACACAGCAGGGACAGTTGTCCCAGGCCCGGCAAAGTCTGAGATGAAAGGCCCCCCCGAAGCAACGAAGGAAGAGGCGGTGGAATGACCCAAAGCTCGGGCGGCGGAAAGACCCAAAATGTCGGCAGCGGAAAGACCCGAAGCCAAACGGAGCTGAACAAAGCCGAAGAATCTGCCATCTCCCAAGGACAAGGAAGAAGAACCTAAGGAAATTTACACTGAACCCCAATGCTTTTTATTTTTTTCATTAAAGCCCTGGCACCAAGGTTTTTTTAAAATTTTATATGGGGCCACTGACCACCAATGTTTTATTTTTATTTTCTATGGGGGCCCCTGGCCACCAATGGCATTTTTAACTTGTAAGGGAGGGGGGCTTGGCCACCAATTTTTTTTAAATATTTTTATGTGGCCCCTGACCACCTTTGATTTTTTTACTTGTAAGGGGGCCTGGCCACCATTGTTCTTTTTATTTTCTATGGGGCCCTGACCACCAATGTTTTTGTTTTACTTGTAAGGGGGGTCCCTGACCACCAATGTTTTTTAAAAACTTTTATGGGGGGCCCTAGCTCCAATGTTTTTTTTCTAACTTATAGGGGGGGCCCTGACCACCAATGATTTTTTTTCTAACTTGTAGGGGGCCCTGACCACCAATGTTTTTTGTAAAGTTTTATGGAGGACCCTGGCCACCAGGGGGCCCTGACCCAGAATATTTTTTTTTAACTTATAGGGGGGCCCTGACCATTGCTGATGTATGTATGGACCCGCAGTGCTGGAAATGCAGCATCATGAACAGAAATACCTGATGCGAGCGCACTTCGATTTCTTCAGTTATATAGGGTTCAAATGCGGTTCGGCTAGGCTCTTTGATTCAGCTGAAATCTTGCTAACAATAGCTTGGATTCGGCCGAATCCCACCATTTGGTGCATCTCTAATTTGGAGTGCTGCAGTGTAAATACATTCAGCTGCTAAGTATATGGGTCGTAATAGGATAATGAACTCTCATGTTTTATTGCTAAAATATCTATCATGTTGAATTTAGACTATCCTGACCCACTAAGCAGGTTCTTCGACTTTGCGGTAAAAAATTTCAATCAAAAATCTGTTTTTCTGATAGATAGATAGATAGATAGATAGATTCAATAAATATTTCGGCAACTGAGAGTGTTCTCCTCATCTTTACTTAAGACATTAACCAATGGGATATACAGCGGCATGATGAATTTGTGTAAATCTAGGACAGGTTGTTAAGGGAATAAGATTGATTTCCTAATTCAGCAACCCTGTTATTTAAGATGGCAAAATGGGGTGGCCAATGAGTGATTCCGGTGTGCAGCTATAATATGGGGCTGGCATAATAAATCAGTTTGCAAAGTACAACACAGAAGGCTTCCGGATGGGAGGTCCAATGAGAATAAGAAACAGTGACACAGAGTAGAGGGAGCTTAGGGGACAGGTGCCTCAGTGAGGGGTAGGGATTCATTTATTTATTATTCTACTCCGGATACAGATGGAATGCATGAAAGAGAAAGGGAAGGTTAAACATTGGTGCAAAACAGGAGAATAAATCAATGGCAGTAGGTTTGATTTAAAAAAAATACAGGAGGGAATGGGAGGAATTCAGGTGAAAAGCTGTATCAATTATACATGACGGGCAGACACCTGCGCCTGACAAGCAGGTACATTTTGTACAAGTAGATCTGCAATGGTTCATAAGTATTACTCTTTGCCCATCAGACTGATAACTCCGTGTAAGCAGAAAAATAAGTCCAAGGTAAACATATTTAATGTTACTATTGAGGGGAGTTTTGTGCCTATGTCTAGAACATATGGTTAAATAAGGGTTAAAGGAGAACTAAACCCTAAAAATTAATGTGGCTAAAAATGACATATTTTATATATAGAATTTATTGCACGAGGCTAAAGTTTCAGCTTGTCAATAGCAGCAATGATCCAGGACTTCAAACTTGTCACAGGGGGTCACCATCTTGGAAAGTGTCTGTGACACTCACATGCTCAGTGGGCTCTGATTGGCTGTTGAGAAGCTAAGCTTAGGGCTCGTCACTAATTATCCAGCAGAAAATGAGCTTCCCTGGCTGTAATATAAGCTGATGCTACAGGTTTGCTGATTATTCAATTCTGATGCTAATTGCACTGGTTTCTGTGCTGCCATGTAGTAATTATGTGTATTAATTACTAATCAGCCTTATATTGTGACATTTCTATTCTATGTGTACTGTATATTGTGAGTGGCTCCCTAAGCTCAGTAAGTGACAGCAGCACAGAGCATGTGCAGTGAATCAGCAGAAAAGAAGATGGGGAGCTACTGGGGCATCTTTGGAGACAGAGATCTTTACTGCTAAAGGGCTGTGGTTGCCTTGGGCTGGTACAGAAACCCAAATCATAATATACAGTACAACAGTTCTAGCTACTTTAAGCTTTAGTTCTCCTTTAAGCATGCTTTTGTATCCAGCGGTTTTCCTAGACTGATCTCAGGAGAAGGGCATCCCTGAAGATTTTCTGTATAAATGACAATAAGAGCATGTAGTGTTCTTTCACTAATGATGAATGTCCTTACTTCTTCATATTCTTCATTCATTCTTATACAACGATAATATATGGCAGATTGGTTAGCTAATCTCTTATTTCTCTCTTATTTCAACATGTTTACATCAGTGTTAATATTAATAATTGAAAACAGAATGAAACACATTCCTTGGACAGGGAACATAAGGGAGGAGCAGTTATTTTTCCTACATTTCTCTGACCCTAGTTGTTTTCCCTTCTCTGTGATATTGCCTGCCTTTGATCTAACAGTGTCTCTGTCTGCTATTCTTAAGGGGTTATTAATCAAAAATATCTCATTTATTTCTGAAATATACTACGACCAAATCCGCACAGGCTATTTCCCCTTATTTATCAATACATTTTCCCAAAAATTTCCTGTCTGGGAAAAAATGTGAAAAAAATAGTGACAAATTTTTCGGATTTTCCACCTGAAATCTACCAAATGTACGGATTATTGCACGAAACCCATCGCAGATCAGGATATCTTCGGGACTTCTCCCATTGACTTATATAAAATCGCGGCAGGTCTGAGATGCTGGATTTTCGTATTCAGACTTTTTCCATCCTTGGGGAATAATAAAACCTGAATAATTTCGGTATTTTTTCACTAAAAATTCAAATTTTTTGAGTTTTTGGGATTCAGACTTTATTAAGGCAGTGCGATGACCTCTGCATCTAGGGGCAGCCAAATCAGAAATCCGGACCCGGAGATACAGTATATGGGCCCCATGAGGCCATTAATGAGCAATATATAATGGTAAAACAGGACAACCTCTGGATACGTTGAGGGCCCTAAAATTAATTTGTTGTGGGGCCCAGTAACATCTAGTTAGGCCACTGGTCTATTTCCAAATTGTTTCCCTTCACCATGAGCCATAAAGCTTAGCAAAATGAGGTGAGAAAAATGGTGCTCAGGAAAGACATATGAAGAAAAGGAAGCTGGACCCAAGCGTAAATGCTTTAATAACAACATTATGTTTTGGGTTAGCAAGAACCCTTAATCCACAATGTTGCGTCATTAAAGCACAAACACAGTTTTCCTGCCTGGGTCCAGATTTCTTTCCTTCACGTGTTTAACAAAGAACCTGGACAGCCTGGGTGTTTGATTGTGGAACCCAATGTGATAGTTGGGGCTCAGGAGAAGTCAATACTAGGGGGCGCTCAAGCAATTCTCATGCTTTTAATTGTGGTCCACTTGGCAACTCAAATAAATTAAACCTTTATTATAATTGCAATAGTGATGGTTTAAGGAAATTGAGGCTTGCCTGTTGATCAAGACCAATATGGGCCTTGCACCAATATACAAGGTCTGTGTGCTTCAATGGAGCAGACCATACATGTAGTTACTGTGCTACCCTACTATAGCAGCATGTATTACTGAATCACAAAATGAACAAGAAAAATACTTTGCTTTCATCTTCAGTGAATGTTCATAATGCAGAAATATTTCTTCTGGCTGTAGGAAAAATGCTTTGATCAATTATTCCAGAAGAAAAATATTTGAATGACCTGCTTTTGATATGTTGTAGAGGTGTCATACAAGTGTTTTTTTTTTACTGTAAATATATACTGTACATAGTTGTCAATCGGACCAGAACATTCATGTGTTGAGTAAAGCAAGATTTATTTAATCACATACAGTATCTTTGGTGTCCAGAGTTGCAGTCCTCATTAGGACCTTTATCAATGAGAGCAATTGACATTTGTTTTTGTTCGTAGATTTGATTGGTGCTAGTTATTTTGGCTTTATAGCAAGCAAGAATGAATACAAAGAGAGCTCACTGACAATGCTGGGTTGCTCCTGATGCCCATAGGTGCAACAATTGATGATGCACTTACTTGTGTCCATCTATGTATGCAGGTACAAAGTACAGAACTCCAGATATACAGCTGCTCTGCACCAGCTGCAACTACTACAGTATATACACGGATGAGTTTAATATTGAGCTCATTGGCACAGCTTTTGTGTCTGGCATTAGTGAGCCCTATAGTATTATGCATTAGATATCCATAGCTGAGTTCCAGTGCATGTCTATCCATTTGTTAATGACCTTCAGTTTCCCATTTTTGTGGGAGACATGTTATTGTACAACATCATCAAGAGAGAAGATTTTCTCAATTTTTGACTTCAATCACTGTGATCAGCAAAGCAATATGCCATCATTGCCTATAGGATGGGGATATTGTACTGTGTACCATTCAGCACTAACCAAGTATAAAGGGACAGGTTCCTGGCAACCTCCTCTCCACGCCTCAACCTGCTCTATCAAAGGCCTGATTTACTGCACATGACAGATTGATGAGCTCAGACAGAGGGCCTGAAATGTGATGCTGAGTCAATCTCTTAGCCTTCTACCTGACAGATGATGGAGAACAGTAATTATCAGTCGCCAGCATTAAATCAGTTCTATGTGTCTCTATACCCCCTGGCACTGACATGCCTCTAAAGTCACTCTCCAGCAAAATCGTGCTACAGTATTAAGAGCCGGTCCTTCATTTTTTATTGAGTTCCTCATAGCCCTGATTAATACAGTTCATTTCTTAAAATGGGATGTTATAATCAATGATTTCCTGTGGCCTTACTACTAGCTGCAATGCAGAGAAATAGAAGGGCTACTTGCTTGCACTCTTTTTTTTGAAAAAAAGGTTTTTATTTTTCTATTTATTCTATTATTTTCTATCACTGTTGCTCTATTGGTACTATTAGACCTGGGGGTCTGCATCTGAAAACAGATTTGACTGTGGAGAAGCATGAACACTAGCCTGGACATCAGGTCTTCTACTGTTTTGTCTTTTGCATGTTATTACTAGAACCCAACACAATATTTGAACTCCAGTTCTAGAACATAACATACATTGTATATTCATTAGAAGATATGCCTTCCAGTGAGATAAACTATTAATATAGAACTGTCTGGAAGATGACTTTGGCAATATGTACATTACATAGTTACATACTGTCAGGGCCGGAACTAGGGGTAGGCAGAGTAGGCACGTGCCTAGGGCGCAAAGGTGGAGGGGCGCCAGGCACGTACTTACTCCTACCCCTAGTCCGGTCCCTTCTCTGCCGACTGCCCACTTGTTCCCATCTGTGCGAGTAAGCGAGTACGCATGCGTTGATTCACGCATGCGCAGAAGCGTCGTTTCGCATATGCGCAGAATCGTCTTTATGCGCAGAAGTGCGCAACCAGCCGGCACAGCAGCCGGGCAGGCTACCTAGGGCGCCTGCCCGGCTCTGCATACTGTAGTTAAGTTGAGTTGAAAAAAAAGACAAAAGTCCATCAAGTTCAACCCCTCTAACTGAACCCCAGTGCACAGTGTCGGACTGGGATGCCAAGGGCCCACCCGAAAACCTCAGGCTGAGAGCCCACTTTCCAAATGATTGTATCTCCTCACTCAACCTCTTTATTCTCCTAGTCTCTTTTCTCTACATACTATACTCTATTCTTCCATTATTAAGCCTCTTTGTTCCCATCAAGAAATATGGAATGACCATGAAATAGACCAAATGATTAGAAGCAAGAGGCCCACTGGCACCTGGGCCCACCGGGAGTTTTCCTGGTATCCCGGTGGGCCAGTCCGACACTGCCAGTGCACATACACACATACACTGACACCAACCCCCCTATACACTCACATAAACTATTTATATTGCTACGGGGCCCTAGATACTTTTTATACTGAAGACATATAAAACAATATTGTGGTGCGCTGATCCTTATTTTCCATCATCCATATTCCATGTGATTAAGAAAAAGTAAATATTCCCACCCCTCAACTCACCATTAAAATTACTTTCTGGAATCTGTTGTTAAATATACAAGGAAAATTGCCCAGTAAATGCTGTTGGATATAGAAAATAGATTATAGAAGACTATAGCAGTGCAGGGGGTACTCTTTATGGTGCCAATAGATGGTACAATTACGATCTTTCCTGCGACCAAAGATCATTTGTTTTCAATACTAAGGGGGTTATTTACTAATCTCTGAATGCAAAAATCACCAAAATGTATTAATCCCCGAGTATGGAAAAGTCAGAATCTGAAAATCCGGCATCTCAGACCTGTCGAGGTTGCATATAAGTCAATGGGAGAAGTCCCAATGATTTTTTGATGTGCGCTGGGTTTCGTGCAATACCCCAAAGTTTTTGGACTTTTCGGGTGAAAATTCCGAAAGAATCGTGAAAATCGGATGAAAAAAATCTAAAAAAAAATCCCGAAAATCTGATTTTTTTTACTGCAAAGCAAATTTTTGGGAAAATGTAATAATAAATAAGCGTAAGAAACCCGAGCGGATTTGATCGGAGTTTGTAGCAGAAAATATTGAGATAAATTTGGACTTTGATAAATAACCCCCTAATTAGAGCTGAATTGTCAGATATACAGGTAGAAACAATAGAATTCTACCTGTATCTGACGATTAAGCACTTACAGTGGACAATGTTCGGGTGCCTTCAAAGGATTCTGATTAAAACTTTCCAACCGTATCTGCGAGATGAACGATGTCCAAGTCTTCTGCCGATACCGGCCGGCTCTTCTCCCTCCATAGCAGCACAAATTATTAAAATTATTGGTGCATCTGTGACCAGTCTTAGATTTATTAGAAACCCATTGAAACCATTATGAGAATATTACCTGCTGAGCCCGCATGGTATTTCATTCCCCAGTTAAAAAGGGCCTCGTGCATTCCTGATCCCTTTCATGTAACAGGGTCTGTTCATGATCCAATCACTTTGTCCCAAGATGAAGGCTTCAACCAACCCCAATTGTACACAGAACTTCTAACTTGCTGAATGGATGTGTAGCGCTATAGTAAACTGACTTGTGCTAGGGCAGTTTTAGCTACTTTCCTTTGTGGGCTGAGACCACAGATGAGCTCTCTTTCTCAGGGGTAAGCCCTCGCAATGCGGTGGAGGTAGGGTGTAGTGTAACTGTAACCAGATGAAATAGCACAATGATGGGCGCCAGTAGTTCTTTAACGTTTGAACATAGAACTGTATTTATTGAACAATAGCACATAGATCATTCAGCACATTGATCCACAATGGAGCATAGAACATACACAGCAGCATAAAGGAAGCATATACTCACAGCACGTATAGACTGAATCCCCACAGGCTAGGGAATATATAGCAGAGAGTAAGTTGACAGCATGTGATGGGTATTGCCCAGTGTTCAGGATATCTTCCAGTGGCAGACTAGGGGAACTCCTGACATCCCTATCTCCACACTTGGTTCCCTACTCTGGGTCAGTAATACCCTGGGATCTTAATCCCTCTAATCTCCTCGGCGGAGCCTTGAGCTGCTCAACTAAATAACCTCTCTATCACTCCTAGAGTGATCTATAAACGAGTATAGCTGTCTAATTACTAGGGCCGAGGCGCCTAGGGTCGACACTACCCATTCCCTTCCAGCCTGCTTGGTTGGGCTAAAGCAATGGACCCAGAACTCATGGTTCCTAAACCTTTTATACTCTGGCACAGTGCCATCTGGTGTACACTGTGTGAACTACAGGGGTTACATAAGCACAAAGTCCCCATAAGGACCTACTTAGGTGTCCATATTACTAGGGATTTGCCTGTCTGTAATGTGTAAGGGTGTCTAAGATTTTCACATCCCTACAGATGCATGTCCATGTCTTACATCGCTTCAGAACTGTATAAGTGTTGTATTATTATCACTGCAAACTGCACCATCCACAGCTATCCCCATGTTGGCTCTAATTAGTAAATTACCCCAAAGTATGGATCATGGATCCTAGTGCACCTGTCCTGCTCCTCATAGTATCACTAGAATACTATTATTTTATGAACCAATGAAGCAAATTTTTCCATAGGGGCAGATTTGCATCGATAAATCCAAATCAGCAATTAATCATCCTTATGCAGTTAGTTATAAATATAGCTTATTGGTTGTGGTGGGTTATTGCATTGGTACACATACAAAAAAGTGTAATTAAACTGTTGAAAGAACAATAAACCCAGAAATGATCAATACAGTTGTCATTCATAAATTATTTTCATTTAAGGCTTGATAGAAAAATAGTGCAGGAGGCTTTCCATAAAAGCGACCAAACTTGCTCAAAAATTCCCAGCATCCCTACTCTACTCTTATTTTTTTACAGTAGGTGTTTTAGTTGACAGGTTTCAAGACTTGAGTTTGTCATCCAACTGGGGGTTATCACTGATGACTTCCAAAAAGTATCTCACCAATACAGTTTTTCCATGAAAATGGACCCAGTTCCATCTCAGGTCAACTGTCATCACCCCCAAGATTGACATTAGTTGTAGTGGGACACAGGACAAATGACCATGAGTGTGCCCCCTTATGAACCCAGTCTAGAGATCTCCAAATAAAGTCGACAGCTTATTGGCCTGTGTGTGGGGCCATCCAACAAGCTTCCCCGATCGATATCTGGCTGAAAGTCAGACAGATCTCGATCAGGCAGGTTAAGTAACCCCGTCAGATTGTGGGCGCATCTGTGCGTCTATGGGGCAAATTCACTAAGATGCGAAGTTGCGCCAGGCGCAACTTCGCCGCACTTCGCCACACTTCACCAGGCGTAGTTTCGCCAGCGGTTCGCAAATTCACTAAAATCCGAAGTTGCGCACAGGGGTAGCGTAAGGTTGCGGAGTTGCGCCAGCGTTGTTTCGCTATATAAAGCGAAGTTGCGCTAGCGAAGGCTAATTTGCATACGGCGCGCAATTCAAATTTCAATGGAGGAACACGTATCTGCACTACAAATGCCTAGAAAACCTTCAAATCTGCAAATAAAAATTTTATTTTGCCCTACACATGTGCCCACTGTCTAGGTAAGTTGCCATGAGTCAGGAAATGTAGGGGGGAGGAAGGGGAGCCCCAAAAAATTTTCGATCTTTTTCAGCCTATCAGCCATCATGTAGAAAACACACCAGCGTTTTTTGGGACTTAGAAAAAATTTTGACTTTTTTTGAAACAATCCCTATCTACTCTATTGCGCTTCGCCAGGTCTGAGGTGGCGAAGGAAGTCTAGCGTAAAAGGTAGCGTTCGCTACACTGCGCAAGTTAGTGAATTTGCGTAGTTTCGTCGCTAGTGAAGATTCGCCTGGCGTAAGGTTGCGAAGTAACACTAGCGAAACTACGCCAGCGTTCGTTAGTGAATTTGCGCAGTAGCGAAAATGCCCAACGCTAGCGAATTAACGCTAGCGTTCGGCGCTTCGCGCGTTAGTGAATTTGCCCCATGTTCCTGCCATCGGATCCATTATGATCTGATCGTTGGGCCCTAGGGCCCACGATCGGATCAGCCAAGATCGCCCACTTAAATGTGGGCATATCGGGGAGAGGTCCGTTCGTTTGGCGACATCGACAAACGAGCGGATCTCTAAGTCTAAGGCCACCTTTAGATAGAAACTTGGCCCAGTACATATATTTCTTTTTGAAAGCATATTCTGGGTTCATTTTCCTTTGCACAGTAGAAGAACTGGATGTAGGATCCCTTCCCACAGGTGGGGGTGCAAAAGCTAAGCCTGGCCCAGCAGGTAACCCTTGGCCATGTAAGTGCACTACATTTGGTATGCTAACGAGCACTTAAGATAAAGGGATGATTTTTGTTTTGCTAAAGGCAAGCAGATAATGAATAATAAAGTCTCTGCTTCCCTTTACTTCATGTAGACTCATCATAAAATCTGGAATGTGAGAAAAAGCACATCTATTTCAGTTTGGCCTGTGAAGTGTGAGACTATGTTCATGACAGTAGAATTTTTTTGTAAAGCCCTCAGGGTTTACATAAAAAGATATGATTACAAGAATTACCCTTGTAGGAAGTTGTTACATATCCGAGGATCTATCGATAGAAATACTGTTGTAGTTAGGCAACTTTACCCAGAGAGCAGAAATGCCTGAAATGCTCAGTCTTGTACGTACTCACTATCCAATTTGTCATAATAAGGACATTAATGGTTTTTTCCCCTTAAAGGAACAGTAACACCAAAAAATTAAAGTGTTTTTAAAGTAATGAAAATATCATGTAGTGTTGCCCTGCACTGGTAAAACTGCTGTGTTTGCTTCGGAAACACTACTATAGTTTATATAAACAAGCTGCTGTGTAGCCATGGGGGCAGCCATTCAAGCACAGGATACACAGTAGATAACAGATAAGTACTACTATAGTTTATATAAACAAGCTGCTGTGTAGCCATGGGGGCAGCCATTCAAGCACAGGATACATAGTAGATAACAGATAAGTACTATTATAGTTTATATAAACAAGCTGCTGTGTAGCCATGGGGGCAGCCATTCAAGCACAGGATACACAGTAGATAACAGATAAGTACTACTATAGTTTATATAAACAAGCTGCTGTGTAGCCATGGGGGCAGCCATTCAAGCACAGGATACACAGTAGATAACAGATAAGTACTACTATAGTTTATATAAACAAGCTGCTGTGTAGCCATGGGGGAAATTGAAAAAAGACTATATGGCACAGGTTAAATAGTGGATAACAGATAACACCATTATGTTCTACAGAGCTTATCTGCTATCTGCTGTGTAACCTGAGTCTTTTCTCCTTTGAAGGTTGCCCCCATTGATACACAAGCTTATTTATATAAACAATAGAAGTTCTTATTTATCTACTGTGTTTCCTGTGCTTGAATGGCTGCCCCCATGGCTAAACAGCAGCTTGTTTATATAAACTATAGTAGTACTTATCTGTTATCTACTGTGTATCCTGTGCTTGAATGGCTGCCCCCATGGCTAAACAGCAGCTTGTTTATATAAACTATAGTAGTACTTATCTGTTATCTACTGTGTATCCTGTGCTTGAATGGCTGCCCCCATGGCTACACAGCAGCTTGTTTATATAAACTATAGTAGTACTTATCTGTTATCTACTGTGTATCCTGTGCTTGAATGGCTGCCCCCATGGCTACACAGCAGCTTGTTTATATAAACTATAGTAGTACTTATCTGTTATCTACTGTGTATCCTGTGCTTGAATGGCTGCCCCCATGTATCCTGTGCTTGAATGGCTGCCCGTTATAGAGGTAGAGTTAGAGGGGCACTCACTTGTTTTCCAATCTCCTATTGTTCCGGGTGCACGTCCCACAGTGTCCCTCCACACTGGAACCACTAGTCACACAGCAAAAGGGCAGCACTCCGTACTTTAGTAAAATTGCCTTTATTTCCACATGCAGGGCAACATATACAGCAACGTTTCGAGCCTAAGCTTGACAAAGAGCCGTGCTAGGCTCGAAACGTTGCTGTATATGTTGCCCTGCATGTGGAAATAAAGGCAATTTTACTAAAGTACGGAGTGCTGCCCTTTTGCTGTGTGACTTGAATGGCTGCCCCCATGGCTACACAGCAGCTTGTTTATATAAACTATAGTAGTACTTATCTGTTATCTACTGTGTATCCTGTGCTTGAATGGCTGCCCCCATGGCTACACAGCAGCTTGTTTATATAAACTATAGTAGTACTTATCTGTTATCTACTGTGTATCCTGTGCTTGAATGGCTGCCCCCATGGCTACACAGCAGCTTGTTTATATAAACTATAGTAGTGTTTCTGAAGCAAACACACCAGTTTTACCAGTGCAGGTCAACACTGCAGTATATTTTTATTACTTTATAACACTTTCATTTTTTGATGTTACTGATCCTTTAAACTAATTATCTGCTAAATCATTTAGTAGGGCACAGACATTTCTTTTTTTTTTTGTTGCACTAAATATATCTTATGTGGCTTCAGCTTCTAAATTCCAAATAGAATCCAAACCTAAATTTCACATTCAATTTTAAGCAAAACTTTTGAAAAATATTTGTCACATTCAGGTTGTCCAGCAATTGCTAATAATGCTAAATGAGGGTACTCGGGTTAACTAAAAAGTAATTTTGAGGCAGATTTATCAAGGGTTGAATTGAAAATTTACATTTTTAAATCTGAATTTCGATTTTATTTTAGTGTAATTCGACTAAGGAATAGTCCAAATTCATTCCAGTTAAAAAAAAATTAAAAATTTCGAATTAAGCAGCCCAGACCACACTGAGCATGTGCACAGTCTTGGTCTTGCAAAGGTGTATAACAAAGTTACAAGATGGTGACCCCCTGTGGCCAACTTTGAAAACATAAATCATTTGTTTGATTAGGCTTGTGGTGCAGTAAGTTCATGTTTATGTTTAGTATACAAAATACAGCATTTCTAGCCTTATTCTATTTTAGACTTTACTTCCCCTTTTAAGTATGCAATGGGCCAGTCAAAGTTGAAAATTGTGGTGCACAAGAGTCACCTGCCCATACAATTTTTTTTTTAATTTTAATTTGTTGCAATCACTTTATACAGGGTCATTTTCTTTCTCTGTTAACCAATGGATTTCATCACTGGGTAAGCAATGCAGTAGAGCAGGGGTGTCCAAACTGCGGCCCGAGGGCCACATGCGGCCCAGGATGCATATGAATGCGGCCCAGTTTGAAACGCTTGATTCCCGAGGATATAGGAGGAGGGGGGACTCTGCCCATTGCCCAGTTAGTAATAATAATATAATAATAAGTCTATTTAATATCCAGGTGTCCCATATTCCAGTGTATAGCTCCATCTGGTTATCCAACTGGCATTGTAGTTCTTTCCTGTGTATTTCCTTTACTCTTACAAATCAAACGTGTTTTTGTGTATTTCATGTGTGGCCCCAGACAATTTTATCATTTTCCAATGTGGCCCGGCGAGCCAAAAGTTTGGACACCCCTGCAGTAGAGGTATGTGTTGTTGATCTCAATGTCACAAAACAATCCTGTGTTTGATATCTGAGAGAAAAGAACTCTCCCATTATGATGGAGTCTAGGAAACTACAAATTTGGCTTATTCTGCAATTCTAACCCCGTCAGTGAGCAAAGAAAGTGAGAACAGACATGATGACTAATGCAGTCCATAGTATTCCGATCATTAGATTCTCTGGAATTATGGAGCTGAAAATCTCATACTGCACTAATGGATTTTTTTAGCATGTGACCATCAGGAGATGAAGCCTTCAAGACCCTGGAGAGATCATATAATGCACCTAATTTAGACACTGCTTATTCCTTGGTGTTAAGCTTGCAACAAAAAAACTGGACATAGGAACAACAATTTCAAATGAAAATGTCATATGATTTCTTGCTTTTAATTCATTCCAGCAAACTTATTGGCCACATGCAGGCATCCCAGTACTCCTGTACCCTCCAACTGTGGGTGGCATACTGGTAGCTGTAGTCAAATAACAGTTAAAGGGGAACTATCGTGAAAATGAAAATGTAATGTGTAATATGAAAATGTAATATAAGCTTCATCGTACTGAAGTAACCAACTTTGTAAATACAATCAATTAAAAATTCTGTACCGTTTCTGCAATAATCAAGTTTATCTTCAATTTTCTGCTCTCAGCATCTGTTTCTCTTCATTCTGTCTTCATGCAGCAGTTGGGTGTCAGATATTCATTGACAGTTAGATCCAATATATCTTATAGGGGGCTCCTTTCCTAGCAGAGGTATTAGCACTCACGCAAATAACTGATTCCAGTACAAACAAAATCTAACAAAATAACTGCCTTTTGCACAAATCCTGCATGTAGAGAGACATGGGGGTAAATTTATCAAAGAGTGAAGTTCCGCCACTAGAGTGAAATTCCGCAGCTCTCAATTCATTTCTATGGGATTTTGAAAGGTGTATTTATCAATGGGTGAAAGTGAAAGTTCACCCTTTGATAAATACGCCTATAAAAATCCCATAGAAATTAATGGAGAGTGGCGGAATTTCACTCTAGTGGTGGAACTTCACTATTAACTTCACTCTTTGATAAATATACCCCTCAATGTCTGGTGATGTTAATAGAGTGAGCCCTAATACATCTTCTAGGCAAAAGGAGCCCCCCTTTAATATATATTGGATCATTCATTCACACCCAACTCCTGAATGAAGACAGAATGAAGAGAAACAGATGCTGAGAGAGGAATAGTGAAGATAAACTTGATTATTTCAGAAACAGTGCAGAATTTTTAATTGATTGTATTTAGAAAGTTTATCATTTCAGTTTGCTGAAGCTAGTATTACATTTTAAGTTCCCCTTTAAGTATTCATTTTGGGGGTTTAGTTTTCCTTTAACCTTATGAAATGGTGTATATTTATGATTTATATTAATTTATGGTTTATGATGAATTTATAGCTATGATGAATATTAATGAAATACATGATTTTTATCAAGCTTGAAGATAATGAACAAGTACGGTTCATGTCAGTCTTGCCTTGTTATAAAAGCAGAACATCATAAAATCTGACATCTTTGAGAAGCTCATAAATATCTAGACGGTCCCATCTTTTTTCCATTCTGAAAAGAATTTGTAAATTGATGGCAAATGTCTCAATAAACTGTTTACAGTTATGTAAATATTTGGTTGTAAACTTGCTATGCTACCCAAAGCCTCTGTGCTCTTTAATCCAAATGGGACCATAATAACACGGTAATCAAATTTCTGCCCTTTGACAGACTAATTGCTGATAGTTAAGTACGAAGATACTGCCGTGAGTTGGATAAGGAATATTATTAACATACCTCTAGCTTACTGTGTATTTTAGGGGCGAAGAAAAGCAATAAACTCTTTGAGCCTTAACATGTTTAATTTGTTTTGACTTGCCAAGGAGAAAACTTGCTTCAAAAGTACAAAGCAAATCTGAAGTCTGTAGCACTGGCACTGGTTCAATAGAGTCAAAAATATAATAAATTAATTCATTAAGATATTCGGGGGCACATTTACTTAGCTCGAGTGAAGGAATAGAATAAAAAATACTTTGAATTTCGAATGTTTTTTTTTGGCTATTTCGACCTTTGAATTGGCTACTTCGACCTTCGACTATGACTTCGAATCGAACGATTCGAACTAAAAATCGTTCGACTATTCGACCATTCGATAGTCGAAGTACTGTCTCTTTAAAAAAAACTTCGACCTCCTACTTCGCCATCTAAAACCTACCGAGCATCGATGTTAGCCTATAGGGAAGGTCCCCATAGGCTTTCTAGCCAATTTGTGATCGAAGGAATTTCGTTCGATTGATGGATTAAAATCCTTCGAATCGTTCGATAATCGAACGATTATTCCTTCGATCGAATAGTGCTAAATCTTTCGACTTCGATAGTCGAAGTCAAAGATTTAACTTCGAGGGTTAATTAACCCTCGATATTCGACCTTTAGTAAATGTGCCCCTAGAATTCAGCATGGAGGTCTCTGACTGTTTGAAGACATGCATATCTCAAATCTAAGGGGGAACAAATTACACCAGTTCAGTTTGCAATAAAAATTATTCATAGCTACTAATATGTTTGTCTATATTCTCTGGTGGGGTCAGTCTTATACCTCACTCTCTACATCATAACAAATAATATAGCCAGAAAAATTTAAAAAGCATTATTTGAAGTGGTTAACACATTGTGCATAAGATATGAGCACTAATCCTGGGTTTATTATCTTTGTAATACCCTTGCAAACGTTAAACTTTATAATGAACCACCAGCTACATTCATTCTGTTTGTGAAAATATATTACATTGATGTTTCAGATGGTTTGAAAATCAAAAATGAGTTTGCTGAATGGCCTTCAACATTTTGCAAATGTATGATAACAACTAATTAATCCATGTATCCAGTGTGCAGAATTTGCTGTTATGATAAAAACATACATAGAAAGAACAGATGGGCTTTAACCCACACAAGCAGATATATGAGGACATCCATTAGTCATAGACATGTTGCTTGGTACACAAAACGCCCAGTGAAGGCAATTATTTTGCTTACAGAAAAAAAACAATATCTGCTTTAATCCTGTAAACTCTAAATATGAGAAATCTGTTGAGGATTTATGGTACAGACAATGTGTCGATCATGGCTACTGGTGGTAGCAATCACAATAATTCTTCTACCTGCGCAGTTTTCCTATACAAACAAATGTATTAGCAGTGCCCGCATGACCGAATACCTGTTTTGTATAAAAATATAAATCTTTGAAAATGTATAGTCACTATATATATATATATATATATATATATATATATATATACATATATATATATATATATATATATATATATATATGTAGGGATGTGAAAATCTTAGACAACCTTACACTTTACAGACAGGCACATCCCTAGCAATATGGACACCTCAGTGGGTCCTTATGGGGACCTTGTGCTTCTGTAACCCCTGTAGTTCACACAGTGTACACCAGATGGCACTGTGCCAGAGTATAAAAGGTTTAGGAACCATGAGTTCTGGGTCCATTGCTTTAGCCCAACCAAGCAGGCTGGAAGGGAATGGGTAGTGCTGACCCTAGGCGCCTTGGCCCTAGTAATTAGACAGCTATACTCGTTTTATAGATCGCTCTAGGAGTGATAGAGAGGTTATTTAGTTGAGCAGCTCAAGGCTCCGCCGAGGAGATTAGAGGGATTAAGATCCCAGGGTATTACTGACCCAGAGTAGGGAACCAAGTGTTGAGATAGGGATATCAGGAGTTCCCCTAGTCTGCCACTGAAAGATATCCTGAAAACCGGGCAATACCCATCACATGCTGTCAACTTACTCTCTGCTGTATATTCCCTAGCCTGTGGGGATTCAGCCTATACGTGCTGTGAGTATATGCTTCCTTTATGCTGCTGTGTATGTTCTATACTCCATTGTGGATCAATGTGCTAAATGATCTATGTGCTATTGTTCAATAAATACTGTTCTTTGTTCAACTGTTAAAGAACTACTGGCGCCCATCATTGTGCTATCACATTAGGTTACAGTTACACTACACCCTTGCCTCCACCCCGCTGTGAGGGCTTACCCCTGAGAAAGAGAGCTCAGCCCACCAAGAAAAGTAGCTTAAACTGCCCTAGCACAATTCAGTTTACTATAGCGCTACATATATATATATATATATACTGAACATTTAAACTTTGTTTATGTTATTTAAATTAAAATACAATGCTGCTATTTAACTTCTTTAACAATTTACAAAAATGTCCAATTTTAACTTTGTAATTGTATTTTTATGCATAAAGTTTTTTGATAGATATTCAATTTGTAACCTTAATCTATAACCATACTATGGATTGGCCAAAGTAAGACTGATTACTATAGGCCTATCTCCAATTACCGCCTCCAATTTGGATTGGCAGTTACATACATGCGACTGATTGGTTACTTTTCATTTAAATATGACTGTATGTTAAATGATTATTCAGCCTATGACTAAGTGCCCCATGGCACGAAACGCATAAGGCCTCTGTCGTGATGTTTTTGTTCTAATAAAAATACTTTTTTACTACATCTATTTTTAGAGTGTGATCCGGTTTATTGACTTCTTGAGCTAAAAGTTTGGGGTTTGTGCAGCCGGATCCACCGTTTATTTGGGTATCTCATCTAAATAAATTCAAGGCATGGACTTTTATGAAGGTAGAGTGTTGGTGCATAGGTCTTCTATCTAATCTACTGTAAATAAATACAAGGCATTAAAAAATATTCAACCATTTGTACTCAGATTTTCCTGCTGAATTCTCTAGGGGACTTTCTAGGCTGGATATGGTTTTATATGGTAACTTTCTGTGCTAGCCCCACACACAGTGATGCCAGACACATTACTTATGCCAATAGTTGTCTTTTTGTAAAATGATTATAACACTCTGGGGACGTATGGGAGAAATACAGAACGATTGTGCCCAACCACAATGAGAATAATGGAGATGTATTATGACCGAAGCAGCAAACTGAGCCAGATGCCCCTTACGGAAGCTAAGAAAGCAAAATAAAATTAATTATGTATTAACCACAGTATTATTTGCCTTAAAATAAGAGATAGTGGTACATAAATACGAAGGCACAACTAACATTTGGCCTTTGCTATATCAATGCAATGTCATTATTCTTTACATTATATTTAAACATTTTCTAATTTTTTTTTGTATAATCTGTTTTTATTGCAAGAGAAAGGCAATATAAATCAAACATGACAAGTATTGAGACAAGGTCCACAAGAAAGTCACACAAAAATTCACATTCGGAACAGGTTAGATTTCACAATAATCGTGACCATTTTCTAATTTAAGCTTGTTAATGATGTGTTAGATGGGATTTAGGAAGTTATATCTAGAAAAAAAAGTTTATAAGCAAGAAGCTTAATTAGTGGAGTGGTGTTTATCCAAGGAATGCTGAGCTGTTCGCTGACACTTCTCCCTGACAGGAGATGCTCACCTTTCCGCAGAGCTGATGAGCCAGCAACTAAAACCTCCAAAGCATCTGCCAGTTTATAGAAGTCACGCAGGAGAGCATCTGGCTAACTATACCAATGTAAGGTAAGTACAGGATTTGCAAGTCTTCATGGCTGTGGGTTTGGGTTGCCGATGGAGAATGCTCTCTGGGCATCTAACATGAGGCAACTTTTCAGGGGAAATGTAATAGCTATAAAAACACTCCTGCTGGAAAGAGAAATGTTCATTTACTTATTAAACACTCAAACAAAGTGTGAAGTGCTTAAACAGAAAAATGAATGTACATAGAAAATATTACAAAGGCACACGTCCAAACTTGCCGCAAACACAAATGCACATTGCTCAGCCTGAGCTGATGAACTGATGCCAGTTGTAGGCATGGTCCTGGATCTGCTTGTAATTCCAGGGTCCCCTTACTGGGTTACACCTACATATGCAACTGACTTGCATCCTTTGACTTGGTCCCTAATGCCATTAGATAGTATGGGTAGTGTTACAAAGGTTCCTTATGGAGATAGATGAAGATGGGGTTAGATAGGCTGACACTGCAATTGATTAAGGGATACCATGCCTGAACTTGTACATATTCAGAACCCTCTGTAATTATTTCTCTCAAATGTTCCTCTTTCAGTCTCTGGCATCAAGGTAGTCACCTCTATAGACCATTTCTATAGTATTTATTGGTAATGTAGGCCATCCTACAGAATGCAGCCCAGAACTGAGAGCTAAAATCACTCTGTAGCAAATAGATAATACCTTGGATAATATTTGAATTTCACACCAACCACGATGATGATGCGCATGCTGAATATAAAAGGACACGCAGAAGCAGCACACGCATCAAACCCGAAAGTGGTGTGCATCAGAAGAAGACGTGCGCAGGAAAGGAGGCTGTGGGTGTCCCTGTAGCCGCTACCCTCCTCCTCTTCTCCTGCGCATGTTTTCTTCTGATGCGCACCGATTTCGGGCTTGATGTGTGCACCGCTTCTGCTTTATATTCAGCGATCTGTGTGTCTGACATGGTTGGCGGGAAATTCAAATATTTAAAGGGGCCACAGCCAAATACTCATTGCCCGACGTAAGTCTATTGTACATAAAGCAGTTCCTGTGTGCGCTTCTAGTCTAGTTTCTTTGTTCTTGATGCTTGCCTGTATCTGACTTCTGCTTATTCGCTGCCTGTACTGACCTTAGCATCCTGAATTTGTATTGCATTTACTGTTTGGTTTGACCCTGGCCTCTGTCCTTGACCACACTTCTGGTTCCTGATTCCGTACTGCACTGTCTGGTTAGTTTTGACCCCGGCCTGTTCTGCAACTACTGTTTGCTCTAACCCAGTTCCTCCTGTTACACATTACAGTTCCCTTGTCTGCCCAGAACTTTTGCCTTGGTTCTCTCACTTTAAGACTTGGTGGCATATGAGTAGTGGAGGGCTCTTCCTGAAGCAAAAAGCCGTTGTTATAGAAGCAAAGTGTGAGCCATGATCAGAACCTTGGCGTCTGTTCTGGGTTTTAGGAAACCATACGTGACAATATACAGTTTATAAAAACTGACCAATTGCAATACAATTACAACATCCTGGTAAAAAAAAATACAATTTAAATTACCCAGAAAATCTATTAAAATTAATATGAATACATTATGGTGTAATGAGAACGGGATTGTACTGGGACACCAGGGTTACAATCTTACTAGAGATGCACCGAATCCACTACTATGGATTCGGCTGAACCCCCGAATCCTTTGCGAAAGATTCAGCCGAATACCGAACTGAATTCAAGTCCTAATTTGCATATTCAAATTAGGGGTGGCAAGGGGGGAAAATGTGCTTTTCTTGTGAAAAAATGTCACTCAATTTCCCTCCCTGTCCCTAATTTGCATATGCATATGCAAATTAGGATTCAGTTCGGCCAGAAGGATTCGGGCAAATCAGAATCCTGCTGAAAAAGGCTGAATCCTGGCCGAATCCCGAACCGAATCCTGGATTTGGTGCATCCGTAATTTTTACCACCCTTTCCTCCAGTGATCAGGGAGAGGGGATGGTCCAGGTGGGGCGAGGGGATGGTCCAGACGGGAATAAGGGACAGTCCAGGCACAATAGAGAGCCTGAGTCCAAGCGAGGGAGCAGGCTGGGATTCTGGTGGTGAAGTGGGCCAGGGTTGACGGAGCCCATGAAGGCTGGGGCCCACTGACTGATAGGGTTGCTACCTGCCCAGTAAAAATGTTGCTTGATGCCTATGTTGTTAATAAGAAAGAAAGCACATAGACACTGGGGGCATAACCAAATAAAGAGGCAGGTGACACAGGGTGTTGATGAAACTTGTGGTGTGTGAAGAATCCATAGGATGATTTCATGTCTCCTGCCTGCAATGACTTGGGCCAAGTCAACCACTTGCTCAAATAGTGTCTGGTTGCAGCCCACAAGCATAGGAGAGCACAGGATCTCTTTTAGTATTGCAGACAGCTAGCTTTCAGTACCACTTAGGTTTTCTGATAGAAGCCACACAAATAGCTTCATATTAAATGCAGGGTTCACTCAACAACACTATTTTGGAATTCATGATGAATTATATGCCTTGCTTCCTCCATATTCTTTAATCTTTTCCTTGCATTCCAGTCCCAACGGATCAGAAGAAGTCCCATGAAATGAGCGGAATATTAACGTAAAACAAATTTGCACTGTAGTCTCAAAAATTCCTATGAAGTTAGATGGCCATTTCTCACCAAAAAAAAAAGAAAGAAAAGAGTCAAAGGAACTTCTGAGAAAGGATAAATCATCGAGCTGTCTCTGGGTTTCCCTTTGAACATCACTAATGCATGACCTGATATTTTTTTATGGGAGACACTGACAGTTGTTGCTGAAAGGGACACTGCTCCTAAAATACAATCCGAAGGAGCATGTTCTAACACTAATAGATCTCTGTCTATGGGGGGCATTGCAGGCACGGGCCTGGAATTGCACCACAGTGATGGGTTTTAAGAGTGTTTTAATTCTACTGGCCCAGCCTGCATGGCAGTCATTCATATGCATGTATACCCAGGGCCGCCATCAGGGGGGCACAGGGGGTACTGTTGTACCAGCCCGGGCCTAAAGGGCCACTTCTCAAAATACCCGAAGTTCTGAATAGCCGAAGTCTTTTTAACTTGTAAGGGGGAGCCATGGCCACCAATGTTTTTTTAAAAAACTTTTATGGGGGGCCCTGGCGCCAATGTTTTTTTAAAAAAACTTTTATGGGGGCCCTGGCAGCAATGTTTTTTTAACTGATAGGGGTGCCCTAGTCAACCATTATTTTTATTATTTTTTTAAACTTGTATGGGGGTCCTGACCACCAACGTTTTTTAAAAACTTTTATGAGGGGCCCTGGCGCCAATGTTTTTTTTTAACTCATAAGGGGCCCTGACCATCAATGGCTTTTTATAACTTGTGTATAACTATAACTTTTTAGTGTGTGTGTAGGGTGGGATCTTGGGTGGTGATTGGTGGCTGGGGTAGGCGAGGCCAAGGGGGCCCAGAAAAAAATTTTGTTGTACTGGGCCTGTTTATACCTGTGTATATTTATAAGTGGACCTGCCACCCTCCTGCACCAGTAATCCCATTGTGCAACCCCAATTATGACCTGAACCTGTCCGACCCATAGGTATCAGATATATCTGCACATAACTAGCACTGTATATGTAACTAATACAGTAATAATACAAATACGGGGACAGTAGTGTACGGAGCGAGAAGACACAGGTACCAACATTTTGCAGGTTAGGGTCGGGTTGTGGTTAAAGTTTTGCAGGTTAGGGAAGGGTTGTGGTTAAAGTTTTGCAGGTTAGGGTCGGGTTGTGGTTAAAGTTTTGCAGGTTAGGGTCGGGTTGTGGTTAAAGTTTTGCAGGTTAGGGTCGGGTTGTGGTTAAAGTTTTGCAGGTTAGGGTCGGGTTGTGGTTAAAGTTTTGCAGGTTAGGTTCGGGTTGTGGTTAAAGTTCTGCAGGTTAGGGTTGGGGTTAAAGTTCTGCAGGTTAGGGTCGGGTTGTGGTTAAAGTTTTGCAGGTTAGGGTCGGGTTGTGGTTAAAGTTCTGCAGGTTAGGGTCGGGTTGTGGTTAAAGTTTTGCAGGTTAGGGTCGGGTTGTGGTTAAAATTTTGCAGGTTAGGTTCGGGTTGTGGTTAAAGTTCTGCAGGTTAGGGTCGGGTTGTGGTTAAAGTTTTGCAGGTTAGGGTCGGGTTGTGGTTAAAGTATTGCAGGTTAGGGTCAGGTTGTGGTTAAAGTTCTGCAGGTTAGGGTCGGGTTGTGGTTAAAGTTTTGCAGGTTAGGGTCGGGTTGTGGTTAAAATTCTGCAGGTTAGGGTTGGGGTTAAAGTTCTGCAGGTTAGGGTCGGGTTGTGGTTAAAGTTCTGCAGGTTAGGGTCGGGTTGTGGTTAAAGTTTTGCAGGTTAGGGTCGGGTTGTGGTTAAAGTTTTGCAGGTTAGGGTCGGGTGTGGCTGACTTTTCCTGACCCGCAAATCACTAGGGGACAGTCACTGAAATACATACAAATAAATATACACAGTGAAGATATAGATTTGGAAGAACATGCTCCCTGTCCTGTAGAGCAGTAGCATAACTAGATATTTCTGGGCCCCATAGCAAATTATTTTTCAGGCCCCCAAACTTTCCAGAGGTTTATCTGTTTTACCTTATTAAAATTGAATATGAATTAGGGCCTCATGGGGCCCCTAAACCTTCTGGGCCCCCCTGCAGCCGCAGTTTCTGCTTCCTCTATAGTTACGCCCCTGCTGTAGAGCTTGCAATCTAAAGGCTGATTTAATATTGGCAGCTTTTACCATTCTTGTCCGGTCAAGTGTAATACATTAAATGTAGACTGCCTAGTCAAAGGGATACTTCTAAATTATAAAAAACTCACCTTTAAAAAATAAATTAAATATATTAAACCCAATACAATTGTTTTGCCACCAATACGGATTAATTATATATCAGTTGGGATCAAGTAAAATGTACTGTTTTATTATAACAGAAAAAGGAAACTATTTTTAAAAAAAATAATTATTTGATGGAGTGTGTGGGAGACAGCTTTCTCACAATTTAGAGCTTTCTGGATAACGGGTTTCCGGATAAGGCTCCCATACCTGTACAAGTATGGGACCTGTTATCCAGAATACCCAGGACCTGGGGTTTTCCAGATAACAGATCTTTTTGTAATTTGGATCTTCAAACCTTAAGTCTACTAGAAAATCATGTAAACACTAAATAAACCCAAATAGGCTGATTTTGCCTCTAATAAGGATTAATTATATCTTAGTTGGGATCAAGTACAAGGTACTTGTGTTATTATTACAGAAAAAAAGGAAATCATTTTAAATCATTTGGATTATTTGATTATAATGGAGTCTATGGGAGACGGCCTTGCCATAAATAAGGGTGAAAAAGCTATAATTGAACACACATGGTGAATAAGTTAATTTAACACACAAGTGTATGTTCTTTTTGCATCACTGTTAAAAAGTGTTTTAGTAAGGTTTGGAGGACACTGTGGGTGTATTTTACTTAATATTGAAACTACTACACTAATTCCCTAGTTGAAACTCACTCCTTGTGAGTATATAAAACCACCTGAAAGCAACAATCCGTATTTGTGTTGCTAACCTCACTATCCCTTAGTTACGGACCCACCCACCCCTGTTTGTTCTCTTTTCTTCCTGTTTAAAATAAGGGTGAAAAAGCTATAATTGAACACACATGGTGAATAAGTTAATTTAATACACAAGTGTATGTTCTTTTTGCATCACAGTAAAAAAGTGTTTTAGTAAGGTTTGGAGGACACTGTGGGTGTATTTCACTTTACATTAAAATTACTACACTTTATAAATTTTCTGTTATCTCCCCCCTCCTCTCTGAGGGATACAGCAACATCGTTTATTTCTGAAGCTTTTGTTTGGGCAGAGGAGGGCCCTAAAAGAAGTTGCTGGATTTTGGGGGAACTTCAATCCCGGATTTGTTTTTTACATTTGGACTTATAATTTGGAGCTCTCTGGATAATGGGTTTCCGATACCTGTACATGCAGATACATGCATTGATGCAAGGTCGCTATGGAATTGCTTGCAGCTTGGGCTTACCAGTGCAGGGCAACACTACATTATATTGTTATTCTTCTAAAACACTTTTTTGGTGTAAGTGTTCCTTTCACTAGTTACAGCTTTCTTCAGCTTTAGTCCATGTGATAATAAGTCACTATGCTTCCAGGAGAGAATGTTCTTGTTCACACTGTTGTTCATCACTATATCTGTTTGCACTGGAAAGAGATTAGATGTCAGCAATCTCATATTATTAATTATGTTTTAAAACCAATGAGTGATGCAATATGCCCTGTGTATGATGTCATGTGTATTTCCATAATGCCACCAGCATTACTGCAAGAAGGAGGGGTTACAATTGTGACCCAGACATGGAACCCAACGTGAGAAATCCTACAGTAGTTAACACTTCGCTCTCTTGCTCATCAAGGTTCCAGACAGCCCTCTAGGCACTCTTTAACAGACAGTGAAGCCAAATTAGCATTTCAGACAAAATGCAAAAGGCAAGAGTGTTAAAATTTACACCTCAGAGTCATTAACAAACAGCAATTTTCTCCTTAGTCTTTCTGGAGAATGCAGTAATAAATTTACTGTAATGTATTCAAATGCAATGAACATTACTCTTCTTGCTTGTTAGTCGTAGGGCTGTTTCTTGCTTTTTTGGCAACTTTTCCCAAAGTGCAATGTTACCCCCATAATCCCAGCATCATTGCAGCTGTGTGTTAATTGCATCAGGCTCACTTGCTAATTGATGGAACCCACCACAAGAACCCTGGAATTACCTCCACGCCCAAGCTGCCAGCAATTCCATAGCGACCTTGCATCAATGCATGTATCTGCATGTACAGGTATCGGAAACCCATTATCCAGAGAGCTCCAAATTATAAATCCAAATGTAAAAAACAAATCCGGGATTGAAGTTCCCCCAAAATCCAGATGGCCAATTTAAACATTAGTGGTGAGCACAACTTTCCCTTGTTTGTTATAGTTTATACAGGAGCAGTGACCAGCTCCATGTTGTAGCTCCCACCTTTCCCAGCTATAGTCAGGTGATCCCACTGGTGTCTAATAAAAGGGCAGCCAAGTTTGGGAGTTTTACTTTGAAAGCAGCAAGTAAGTTGCAGGTAAAACTTAGTCCCTGTGTAAAATGTATAATGAAGCAATAGAATTCTTAATGAATCAGATAAAATTGAGCGTAGGACTGGCCAGATATGGGATGACTTTGACGTAGTTGTTCAGTTTAAATATATTGCAATATATGGACAAACAATCCCTGTGTTGTTTAAAGGGTAAGGCATTTTTCAGTAGCAGTAGCACAAAATGTCTCTGTCTTAAATATATTGATAATGGGTTGAGTGCAGACGACTCTTGTATTCCTAAACTAGCCACTGCTGGTAACACTGGTACATGGACTCTACAGGACACATTCACCAGTAGAAGACCCATTTATAAATGTGCATACAATGTTGGGGCAGGAAGATATCATGCCATGTGCTCGGACCTCTCTATTGATTAAGTGTCTCTGGAAGTATGTCAAGATGGTTTAGGCCGGGTGTTACAACTACTGGGCTTCCTCTAGTCGTGTATCCACCTACTGCAAATGAGCTCCACCACACAGCACCAACTGGGGATTTTTCCTCTTCCATACAGAGAATTAATCCACTTGGCCAGGCCACTTGGGTAGCTTTAGCAAAATTCCTCTGCAAGGCAAAGCTGAAAGTCACGTGATGATGACTGACCCCACAGATTAGAGAAAACAGTCTTTCCCAGAAGTTCACCAATATGGAATATCATTTTACCCCTGTAGTAAGTAAGGCAGTCACGGAAAAAGTTGGATGACTCTTTCGGGAAGAGGAGAAAAAATAATATTAGTTAAAGGGAAACCATGCCCACGTTATGCGCAGTGTGTATTGCCCATATATGTTGAGCACTTTTGAAATCAACTTTTTTTTTTGCAGTTTTCAATTTTACAATACTGATATAATGAATTTGAAACGCCATTTACTCCCCCTGAAAACTCAGTTCACACCATTCAAACCCAGTGTGTGTCTGCTGCTAGCAACAGATCAGGAAGTCTTAGGCTTTGGCGCCATCTAATGGCAGTAAGTGAAACTGTCACTGGAGATAAGTGGGAGATTCCAATCTTGTAAACAAGTCGGGTTGTTTTGTCTGTGTGTGTCTGTTGGAAGCGACAGGAGCGCTATGGCAGCACCACATCTTTTATTACAATAATGTCAAAACATTATTGTTTCAAAGCACAAGACTGTTTATCTGCTTTATGTATACTAGGTTTTTCTGGAGTGCCGGGCAGTGGGCTAAACAGTTACAGCAATCCTTTAATAACAGATCACACCAATTTTTATCAAATGACTTACCTAACAACATTTGAAAAATGGAAAGAGCGCAGCAAACGTTTTTTGACCAAGCCCATTTTATGTCCACATCCCCTAATTACCATCTAAGTTTTACAAAATTTGACAGGTTATGAATGCTTGAACACATTTTAGGGCAATTCTTTATGTTATAACAGTTTTGCTAATGGAGGTGAAATTTCCCTTTAAGCTGTGAGTCTCAGTTCTTCCAAGAGACTTGCTTATCTTAAATAGTTACAAATGTATTTAATTGCAGCTGCTCAGTGTTTTGGGCTCTCTGCCAAAAAGCCTCTTATTTTAATTAAGCTTCAGGAACGTTGTATCTTTTTTCTGGCGTCAGTGCCAATGATCAAAGAGAAACTCAGGACTATTTAATAAAATCCAGGACTGAGCTGTCAAAATCGGGACTGTCCTGCAGAAAACGAGACGGTTGGGCTGTATGAAAAAACAGCAGCAAAAAGAGAAGGAAAGGAGGTCATAGCATGGACAATTTCCTGGCAAGATAGGACTGGACTGTTGAGATAAATCCTGATGGGTCCCGGTACTGATGGATCTCTCACTTATTCTGCTAGGCCGTGTTTCCAATGTCATGGGCCAGCCACGCGTGCCGGAGGGGAGCACAAATTCCACATTAATTTGAAAAAGTCGTACGATCCGATTGGATGCTTGATTTTGCTATGATTGTTTCTTGTACAGGGTCTGATTCCTCAATACTTACACCACTGATAATAAAACATTACCTTGTACATCATGGTAATTAATTTGCATACATCCATGTTGGTAGCAAAACATACTAGTTGTACCCCCTAAATTTCTCAAAAATAACTCACAGATGTAATTATTATTGCAGCACAGCTGGAATGCCCAAATCTGTCAGCGCAACTAATTCCAGAGTTATAAAAAAGCCTAAGTTTAGCACCTCTATTAACAAATCCAACACAAGTTGGAGCATAAAGTTCTACAATGTAGATAAAGACACTGCAAGTTTCTCTGAATTTTTGCACTTTGCATGCCATGCACTTACGTAAATGAACCTTATAGTGTGTCGGTGGTCATTTAGTGGGGGTATTCACAAAAGTGCCATTAATCTGAAATTGGAGTGAAATATTACGCTAGTTTATATCAGAAAATCATCTAACAATGAACTGTATTAACAGTAGCAGCCCAAGTAAATTGATTGGGTATCATTGTGAAACATTGTCAGTCATTGCTTTCCTTAAGGCATAGTCTGACCAAATAAGCTTTGTAACTTACTCGTAGGCTTGTAGGAACACAATTTGTGAATTCCCAATGGTTTGTTTGGTGCTCTGCTCCCATGGATAGTATTTTATACCTTAAGATGTAAAGAATATGTAGTACTAGTGATAGAGACAGGAGTTGTAGCACTTACAGAGTTGAAACTGTAATGGGGTGGGACTGCTTGGAATGAAAAACAAGGGACCAAGGAACTAATGAGACATTTAAGCCATGTAATCTAGAATCGTGCTATATTAGTGGCACTATAGACTTGGGGGAAAACACTGCAGAAAAACAAACGGGGGTCGTTGAGGTGCCAAAAAACAAGCAATTGTTTTGTGCAGTTTTTTAATGCACAGTGACCTATGTTTGCCCCATGAATACAGTGCTGACTGCACATAACTCTGCACAGTGGAAGAATGACTCCCTCCTCCCGTGAATCTATGTGCTTTTTAATACAGCTCAAGACCTTATTTGCCCTTGATGCTGCTGACTGGCATTGCTTGCTACAGACAAGTTTATCATCTACAAGGACTCCAAGCTCCGTCTCCATAATGGATTTGCCTAGTGCAGTCCCATTAAGGGTATAAGTGGATATTGTTACATCCCAGGTGCAGGACTTTACACATTTATCAACATTGAATCTCATTTGCCACTTAGCTGCCCAGATTGCCAGTTTGTCAAGATCCTGTTGCAAGTGCCATTGAATTATGGAATTAATTGGGCTGATAGTTTTGTGTCATCTGCAAATACTGATACATTACTTACAATAACCTCCCCATATTCATTAAAGAATGAAGTTAAATAAAAGTGGACCCAATACAGACTAAATCCCTGCTCTGCAGAACTTAGTACTTGACATCATGAGGGTAACTTATTAAAGTCCAAGTTTTTTGTACTATACCCAGAGGATGGAAAAAGTCAGGATCTAAAAATCCGGCATGTCAGACCTACCGAGGTTGAATAAAAGTCAGTGGGAGAGGTCCCTTTCCTATTTGGCAGTTTCTGTGGTTTGTGATGGAATTAACTTGAAAATCCAACTATTTCAGACCTTTCAGGCAACATCCAAAAAATTCTGGCTTTATCCCGAAAAGCCTGAATTTTTAGAGCAGGAAAAAACTCATACTCATACGATTTGTATTTTGTTCTGACTTTTTTTATTAAAATATTGATATCATTTATTAGAGTTGTTGTCCCATGAAAGTGCTTTTATATTAACTTATGGTGTCACATCTTGTATAAAACTGTTAATACAACCCTAGGTGCCCTAAAACTAGCTATGTACACATAGCAAAATGTTCTTGACATGTGAGTTGTACAGAGGGCCTAGTAAAAAAAAAAAACTATGGAAAGTTTTATTCCTGTATGCATTAAGGGTGACATTTCCTAATGTAAATAATTCTAGCTCCAAAGGAAACTGGTTAGGCTGGTTTTATAAAGATGACTAAATGCAGAAAAAACTAAAATTGGAAAGCCACATTTTCCCCAACTTTGACATTTCCAGCTGTTTTTCTCATCATATACTGCAGTAACATGTATCTCCTGTGAACCAAGAAAGCTGAGATACTTTTGCATGGTTATAGGGAGCTTAGCATAGTACCTCTGGATCTATCAAAAAAGGTAAGTACTGTATTGTCTTTTATTTATACAGAGGTGACATATTCTGCAGTTCTGTAGAGATTATACATGACTCACATCAGTCCTTCCCACAGTGGAGCTTGCAATCTAAGGGTTCAGGTCAATAATTGAACATATATATATATATATATATATATATATATATATATATATATATATATATATATGTGTGTGTGTGTGTGCAGGGTCGGACTGGGGGCCCCCTCTGGCCCCCCTGCTGTGTGCCGCGAACATGCACAATGTTTTTATTCTCATTAAGAAGCTTTCGTCGTGGATGTGCGTGCAGATCTGACCCGGCCCAGTCCGACCCTGTGTGTGTGTGTGTGATTAATATATATATATATAAAACATATAAATACATAATATATAAAATATATGATTAAGTATGGGGCCACAGAAAAGACTTTCACTGTACTAAAACATCAAAGATTGTAGAAGTGTTATGTAGTGTTCCTCTGTGGCCGAGAGGGGACATTATTTGGGGTATTTTATCCCTTCCCCAGCACCTAGAGCTGGTTCCAGTGTTAGAGCAAGCTACATCAGTAAGCATCACATGACCATATAGTGCCTAAAGGCCCAGTCATCTGAAAACATTTTTACTACTGGGTGCAATAAAGAGAGCATTGTCACATACTAGAATTTCCATTGCACAACACAATGGCAATGACCTTAGTGTATAAATGCAGGGTTGCAACATTTATAATCATTTTCTGAGAGCACAAACTCTGTCATTTCATCTTCCATTGCTCTTGTTATGTTTCTACAACAAATACTGAGCCTCAGCCAAGCAAATACTGAGCCTTTACCTCACAAAACAGTGAGCTGCACCATTGAGAGTCCAACCATGCCAGATGCAAGTATTCAAATTATTTCCCTTAGTGATAGTTAGTTCTTGTTAGTTTCTATTTTATTCTACATATTACTTCAATGTAAGTTATACATTCTGTATAATATGTCACTGTATTAATCTTCTCATTCTGCATACTATTTGTTATCATATTGATTTTTATGGTTTATTGTGAAAACCAAATAAAATATTTCAAATCAAATTATTTCCCAATCTAACATGCAGAACCCATGGGCTGGTACATTATTTTTTTTTTTACTGAAGAGGAGCATTCACTTTGTGAAATAGGTACGAGATTCAGTGGGGGTGACTCCCAATGCATGGAAATTATCCAATCATTATTACCGTCTGGTAATAATAGGCCCTGTAGCCAGGCTCAAATAATATATCTACCCCTGATATTTTCCAGAGATGCTCTTACAGGTAATAGTCCTTTTCATGCCAGCTGGTTAATTATTTGCAGAGAAGAAAAACATTCTTAATGTGGATATGCTTGGTAGCACAAAGTATTTAACTGTGTAGTAGAAGGAAAAAAATCCTTAATATAATAAAATAAAATAGACAAGATGAAATGGAAAGCATTATATATATATATATATATATATATAAAATATATATCATATATATTTTGTGAGATTTAGGTTAGCAGGGATCAGTAGCACAGACCTGTTTTAGCACACAAAGATGAGACCAGGGCCCCCTTTAACAATTTTATGCAGCTGGGCAGGCTTTTATTTAGGGAAGCACCAATCCACTATTTGGGATTCAGCTTCATAACAAAACATTCTACAGTTGTGTTACTTGCTGTAAAAAATAGTGTAGACGAGTGCAGTTGAATAAATGTTTCATTGTGCATTTCATCTCACTTCCAACTCTATTCAGAACAATAGTAAGAATAGGAAAATATATTTATATCTGAATTTCCCTCTACGTTAACGCCCTTTGTAATGAGCTCCTACTTATCTAATCTGCATCAGACACAGTAGCAGTCACTGGAGTATCTTTATCTACATTGCATTTAAATGGGTAGTTTACCTGTAAATTAACTTATTCTGTAAATTAGTCAATATTACTATATTTCCTGTTCTAGTAAAAGTTAGCCTGTTTTTAGCTTTCAGGTTGAGGGTCGATGACCTTCTGCAGTAGTGTCTCCAGAGCAGTGTTGCAAGGGCTGGTTGGGTTTAAGAGGGTTTTGGGTATTGTTTCTGGCCAGAGTCAATGACTGACCCCATCTGCAATATCAGCACACTCCCATGCCTCCTTCTTTCTACTGTTGCTTGTTTATATACTTACGTCTGTCCTACCTGTTTCGTTCATGTCAGAAAGGGGGGTGTGTAGTTTGTTTTTGGTTTGGAAGTAAATGAGTTAGGGTGGGACCCACGGGGTATCACTACAATGGATCAATAATTTGCCCTCCAGGGTCAGTGACCTTAAGGGAACAGTAACAGCAAAAAATTTAATTGCTTAAAGTAATAAAAATATAATGCAGTGTTGCCCTGCACTGGTAAAACTGCTGTGTTTGCATCAGAAAAACTACTATTATTGTTTATATAAATAATCTGCTGTGTAGCAATGGGGGCAGCCATTCAAATGAGAAAAGGCTCAGGTTACACAGCAGATAACAGAAAAGCTCTGAAGAACATAATGGCGTTATCTGTTATCCACTATTTAAAGGGATACTGTCATGGGAAAACATGTTTTTTTTTTTAAACGCATCAGTTAATAGCACTGAAATCCAGTTCTCAAAAGAGCAAACAGATTTTTTTAAATTCAATTTTGAAATCTGACATGGGGCTAAACATATTGCCAGTTTCCCAGCTGCCCCGAGTCATGTGACTTGTGCCTGCTCTTTATGATGGAAGTACTTTCTGGCAGGCTGTTATTTCTCCTACTTAAAGGAACAGTAACATCAAAAAAATTTACAAAAAAATTTGTTAAAATACATCGAAAAAAACCCCCACCAAGACAAATTAAAATTTAAAATAGCAAAGGCTTTATTAAGAAATAACAGAAACTCCACTTCCTGTCCTCTTCAGAAAAGGCGACATGGCGACCATCCATGGAGCAGCGCTTGATTTATCCTCCCTGGCTCTCTGCTGCTGGATCCTTTCCTTCAGTGCTTCCATGCTATCTAGTGCAGCAGCCAGGCCCGGATTTGTGGCGAGGCCACATAGGCCCGGGCCTAGGGTGGCAAGACTGTAGGGGCGGCACGCCGCCCAGCCACCTGCCTGTGCACACACACCTGAGGAGGAACAGGGGGTTGCGCATGACATTAATGGTCACTAGAACTCAGCGGCGCGCCGTTAGCGGGCTCTAGGACCCTGCAGCGCAGAGCTGCCTCGGGGCGCCGAAGGCATAAATCCAGCACTGCTAGGGTGGTCCCTGGAAGGATGGCGCTAAGTGCCCGG
Source organism: Xenopus laevis (assembly GCF_017654675.1). Classification (NCBI taxonomy): domain Eukaryota; kingdom Metazoa; phylum Chordata; class Amphibia; order Anura; family Pipidae; genus Xenopus; species Xenopus laevis. The sequence continues at coordinate 6,068,085 of NC_054374.1, forward strand.
GGACTGAAGCTTGGCCGTCGATGCAAACTGTTACCTGGTGCCGCGCTTGTACTTCTGCCTGGTGGTGTGGAGCTTCAGTGGTTTGCAGGGGGACAATGTTGAGGAGGTACGTGTCGTGGGCAGAGAGGGAATGTGTGTGGGCGGGTGTCTGCTGCTAAGAGGTGGCTATGTGACTGATAGGGGATTAAGTGGGAAAGTGGGGGAATGTGGCAAAGAGAGGAAAGGAAGTGCGGAATGTGGCAATGAGTGGACATAAATGGCTCATGTGGAAGGAAGAGGACAATGAGTGGGGCGTGAGTGGGTTAAATGGGAGAGATGAGTGATTAGCGTTGGAATGAATGGGACATGTCAGAGATAGACGAGCATGAGTGGGGATTAATGATAGAGATGGAGACTGAAAGGGGTGGAACAGCAGCGAAATTAACGCAAGTTTATGGGTGCATAAGTAGGGTATGTGGGATAGAAAGGCAGAGACTTCACTTATGAATCTGTGAGTATGCACCTGGGGTAGACCAGGGGGGGGGGGGCAGACAGACTGTGGCCTAGGGGCGTCGGAAATAGAAATCCGGTCCTGGCAGCAGCGCTTCCAGCATGAACTCTCTGCAGACAAAACCGGCCCACTAAAACACAATAGCAGAGCAGTTTCGGTAAGGGAGCTGGGTTGTCATGTGCTATTTCTCATTGCTTTGGCTCTGAGCAAAGATGGCACTCGCACTGCACAGGCGACATGGCAACTTGGCTTTTACTATTGAGTGCTGTTCTTATATCTACCAGGCATCTGTTATCTTGTGTTAGAGAGCTGCTATCTGGTTACCTTCCCATTGTTCTTTTGTTAGGCTGCAGACTTGCAGTTAGACTTGCAGTACAGCAGTAAAGAGTGACAAGTTTATCAGAGCACAAGTCACATGACTGGGGGCAGCTGGGAAACTGACAATATGTCTAGCCCCATGTCATATTTCAAAATTAAAAATTAAAAAAAATCTGTTTGCTCTTTTGGAAAATGGATTTCAGTGCAGAATTCTACTGGAGCAGCACTATTAACTGATGCTTTTTGAAAAAAGAAAAAAACATGTTTCCCAATGACAGTATCCCTTTAACCTGTGCCATATAGTCTTTTTTCAACTTCCACCATTGCTACACAGCAGCTTGTTTCTATGAACTATAGTAGTGTTTCTGAAGCAAACACGTCAGTTTTACCAGTGCAGGGCAACATAGCATGATGTTTTTGTTACTTTAAAACACTTTCATTTTTTGGTGTTACTGTTCCTTTAATTAGAAAGCTAGTGTATGCACACGTTACAACTAGGGTTGCCACCTGGCCGGCTCAGCCCCTTTTTGCGTCACGTCCGGCCACTTTATTTTCCACCCCCACCACTGGCCGGTAATTTTTTTTTAAAAGGTGGCAACCCTAGTTACAACACCAACGCACACATAGTATTCATGCACAACGAAATAGTAAAGCTGAGGCCCGTGTTCCCATTTTGCACCAGTGTCTTTTACCCACTAGTTACAGCACTGTATAGAATTTAGTTACATGTTTTTGTGTTATTGTAGGACCCGCCCACCCAGAGTATCCAAAAAACTGAAAATTAAAAAACAAGATGGTACAAAAGGAATTTGGAATGGAATACTAGAATGAAGTTAAAGATGGCAGGGTCCAAATATTGCACAAAGTCTGCAGCCCCAAAGTCAGGGGAACTTAAAGATATCTAATCTGCAATCACTACTGGGGGTCCATGACTGACTGTAGTCATCACCTCAGGGGCATCGACACCCCCCGCTGTTGCTCAGGAATTCCTTGGATGTTGCTCCCAGTGGCTAATTATTAAATTCCAGGCTTGGAGGCATGTTTTAGTTGCATAAAAAATAGGGATGCACCGAATCCAGGATTCGGTTCTGGATTTGGCCTTTTTCAGCAGGATTCGGCCGAATCCTTCTGCCCGGCCGAACTGAATCCGAATTTGCATATGCTAATTAGGGGCGGGAGGGAAATCGCGTGAGTTTTTTCCCCTTCCCATCCCTAATTTGCATATGGAAATTAGGATTTGGTTCGGTATTGGGCCGAATCTTTCGGGAAGGATTCGGGGGTTTGGCCAAATTCAAAATAGTGGATTCGGTGCATCCCTAATAAAAAACAGGTGTACTGCCAAAGAGAGTCTCCTGTAGGCTATAACCAAAAAGGGTGAAGGAAGCCTCAAAAGCAGAGCTTTGCTGCAATTAAATGTATTGGTTTTTGTGGCACTACGTGTTTCGGGCCACAAGCCTTTTATCAAGTGTGCATGGCCCAAATACAAACGGATACAAATAGCTCAAGTCTGTGGTAAACCCCTCCCCTTGCACATTGTCCATTGGTCCATGCTGGAAACCATGGGTGGGGTTTCTTGCAGTACCATAACTAGAGGGGGCGGGCCCTGGTGCGTGACGCGCAGCCGGGCCCCTGTCCCCCACCGTAAGGTCTGAATTTCAGTGGCGCACGGCGCTGCTGGGGGGATTTTCAGCTGGGGGGATTTCGCTTGCACCCCCTGCTCCCCCGGTAGTTCCGCCACTGGTTTCTTGTCCAACAAAAGAAGACCTTGAACAGTTAACAAGAAACCCCACCCATGGATTCCAGCATGGACCAATGGACACTGTGCAAGGGGAGGGGTTTACCACTAGGGATGCACCAAATCCAGGATTCAGTTCGGGATTCGGCCTTTTTCAGCAGGATTCGGATTGTGCCTGCCTGAACCGAATCCTAATTTGCATATGTAAATCAGGGGTGGGTAAGGAAATCAGGTGACTTGTCACAAAAAAAGAATTTTTTCGACTTTTTCCTTTTCTGACCCTAATTTGCATAGGATTTGGATTAGGTTCGGTATTCGGCCGATTCTTTCACCAAGGATTCGGCTGCATCCCAAATAGTGAATTCGGTGCCACAGACTTGAGCTATTTGTATCCGTTTGTATTTGGGCTGGGCACACTTGATAAAGGGCTTGTGGCCTGAAACATGTAGTGGCACAAAAACAGTGTCGGACTGGGCCACCGGGATACCAGGAAAACTCCCAGGGGTCAGTGGGCCTCTTGCTTCTAATCATTTGGCCTATTTCATGGCCATTCCCTATTTCTTTATGGGAACAAAGAGGCTTAATAATGGAAGAATCGAGTATAGTATGTAGAGAAAAGAGACTAGGAGAATAAAGAGGTTGAGTGAGGAGGTACAATAGTTTGGAATGTGGTCCCTCAGTTTAAGGTTTTTTGGTGGGCCCCTGGCATCCCAGTCTGACACTGCGCAAAAACCAATACATTTAATTGCAGCAAAGCTGTTTTTGAGGCGTTACTTCACCTTTTTTGGTTATTTACTACAAGATTTGTGTGGGACTTCAGGAACATGTGGTGGAGTCAGCCTAAGCCAATATTGTAACACTGGACATGTTCATTTAGTAGAGTCTCCTGTAGCTGCAACTCCTCACAGGGACTACCTAATTGCCAATCACAGCCCTTATTTGGTATCCCAGACACTTTTATTACTTGTGTTGCTCCACAACTCGTTTTACATTTGAATGTCTCACAGGTAAAAAGAACTTGGGGACCGGTGACTTAGAGCCAGGCCTGTACACATAACTTGTCAGCAGTCAGGGTACCAGTGACAGACGTGCAATAGAAGACTGAGCGAGCCCGCCAAAAACTGAGGAAGCCCTCAACTCCGCTCACGTGACCCTAGGAAGGCCAGGTAACCCCCGCACAGTTATTCGAGGGGCGGGGCTACAGTGACGTCACGCCCCAGTCAAGTCTGTCCGCCAGGCGGAAGCTCAGGAACTCTAGTTCGGAGAGGCGAGTGGAATGAGAGGAGCGCGTGTCCCGGCTGGTGGATCTACCTGACTCACCTGTCCGGCGGTGCAGCCGCAGTTGTTATCCCGCCTGTGCCGGAGAGAGAGTGTGTGTAGGAGGCACCGGCTGACATGTGGGACCCGGAGGAGTTCGCGCGGCACTGGCAGTCGGAGTTCCCCGGAGAGCCGGCTCCTGAGATGCGCTTGAACTCGGAGCAGGAGATGGAGCAGCAGCTGGAGCGCTGCCGGAGGAAACTGAAGAAGCTGCAGCAGGAGCTGAACGAGGAGCGATTTAAAGTCATTTACCTGGAGAGCGTCCTGTCCCGGCCTCAACCCCCCAAACCCCTTCCCCGTGTCCGAAGCAACAAACCCCCCGCACCTCTGCCGCTACCCGACCGGGACTTCGAGTATGAGCGGGGCTGCCCCGAGCGCTTTGTACTGGGAATCCTCCTGTCTCCCGGGGACACCCGGCCTGACACTGAGGAGACGGCGAGACACGAGCGGAGGAGCCGCACAGACAGGGACTCGCTCACACACGATCATTACCTGAGCTTCGACCTGGAGGAAGATCCCTCTATAGGTGAGTGACAGCCCGGGGGAAGCTCCGTGTCACGTGACATACATTGACTGACCGAGGACTTGCAGGGTTATGTGATAAAAGTTTGCCCAGGAGCAGCCAATCAGCTGGCAGCATTTACTGGTCACCTGTTTAAAAGCATCTTATTGGTTGCTATGGGTTACTGCTCCTGGGCAAACCTAATTCCTTTTTTTTTTTTTTTTTACCTATGGGGGATAAGATGCTCTTTATATAAAAAGCGACACTTTTATTGCTTTGTAATTCTCCAGCATCCTAATAATAGAGACACAGGGGTGTAAGGTATGTGCTGGGTGTCATTAACCACCCCATAATGTCCAGAGCCTGACAACAGACCCCCCTTTCAATTACTCCAGGCTTACTTTTTAAGGGCCCCTTGTTTTATGAGGTCCAGGCAAAGACAAAGTGTTAGACAGATGCAAAATAAGTAATCTCTATAGTGTGTCACACTTCTGTCCATCTTACAAGCCTCCAGCTATCATTGGAACGACAACAACTAGCGCCAAGAGAGAGTTGTAGTTCAATAATAGCCCTGGAGTGGCGGGTTGGAACATTAATATTGACATGGACTGAGTCAGGTGCCATGGCGTAGCTTTTGCTGGTACATAGGGTTGTCACCTTTTTTGGAAAAAAATATACCGGCCTTGCTGTATATTTAGATTTATTCCCTATTAATAACATTGGGGTCAAGCATCATTTTTACCGCTCAGGCCGGAAAAATACTGGCATGGGGGCAACCCTACTGTTACAGGGGGAAAAAGTCAGTAGTGTGTGTATGTGGTTGGTCCAAACGCTGTTTGATGTAACCTGTTTTATTTAATGAAAAGCAAGTTTTCAGGAGTCTATGGTTATAACTGCAAATACACTATAGTAAAAACTAACAAGACTGGAGAGTGATGCAGCTGGGAACAAGTATATATTAATTGCAACATCAACCCTGCTTGCTATTTTTATGGTATTTACCTTTGTGCAATGTTCTTAACAGGATTCACAAATGTATTTTTTTAATACATTTTCTATAATTAAAGTTATTCTCTATGCTGGATATAGGCAGACCAAGGAATAGAACCCTAACAATGTATTTGTATTAGTGATGTGTGGGCTGGCCTGATACTGGTGGGACCCAAGGGTTTACCTGCGGGTCAGGCGGGTTCGGGCCGACCTCGCACTTTTCCTCGCGTGTGGGTTGAGCTCTTCTTCTGCTCTCCCCGCCCGCCACATCAAATGCCGACTTCCGGGTTCGTCTTTTATAGTTGATGTGCCTGCTAGCCCTGCCCCTTTTGTGGCATCGGCGGGGCGACACGGCAGTTGGATCCGGGCGGGTTAGGGTCCTGTGCGGGTCAGGTAAATCCCAACCTGCAGATCACTAATTTGTATAAACCTGCTCTGACAACTGAGTATGATGTGGCAATGTTTAATTGGTTTTGGTAATATAAGGGTGTGGCCATGTTGGGTATAAATCTCAATGATCCATTGTGTATCATTGATGCCTATGATTAAGTACCAGAGGGTATGAAACGCGTAAGGTGGAATGCCATGCGCTCTCTATGCCTATCTTTTTAAAATTATTTTTGGAATAAAAACATATTTTTAACTTAATATAGATTTACGGGATAATTATTTGATTTTGGGCGTTGGTCCAAATGCTGTCGACACCTGCAGGGCCCATTGGGTATCAGGCATGAGCCCCAGAATACACATCTTGATGGTGATGCCTTTAAAGGAACAGTAACACCAAAAAATTATCATGAACTGTTGCCCTGCACTGGTAAAACTGATGTTTGCATCAGAAACACTACTGTACTTTATATAAACAAGCTGCTGTGTAGCAATGGTGGACATTGAAAAAAGGCTATATGTCACAGGTTAAATAGTGGATAACAGATAACACCATTGTGTTCTACAGAGCTTATCTTATCTAGTAGTAGTACTTATCTGTTATCTACTGTGTATCCTCTGCTTGGATGGCTGCCCCATGGCTACACAGCAGCTTGTTTATATCAACTATAGTAGTACTTATCTGTTATCTACTGTGTATCCTGTGCTTGAATGGCTGCCCACATGGCTACACAGCAGCTTGTTTATATCAACTATAGTAGTACTTGTCTGTTATCTACTGTGTATCCTGTGCTTGAATGGCTGCCCCCATGGCTACACAGCAGCTTGTTTATATCAACTATAGTAGTACTTATCTGTTATCTACTGTGTATCCTGTGCTTGAATGGCTGCCCCCATGGCTACATAGCAGCTTGTTTATATAAACTATAGTAGTACTTATCTGTTATCTACTGTGTATCCTGTGCTTGAATGGCTGCCCCCATGGCTACACAGCAGCTTGTTTATATAAACAATAGTAGCGCTTCTAAAGCAAACGCATCAGTTTTACCAGTGCATGTCAACTTGCATTGTATATTTTTTTACCTAAACACTTATTTTTTGATGTTACTGTTCCTTTAAATTGCATGTGCAGGCAGTCATCAGCTAATGGTTTGAGAGGATCTTCCTGCAGGTCCTGTTTCAAGGGGACAAAGGGATTCGACTGGTGCCACTTGGACACCTTTTACTAATGCTGATGAGCATGTGATCTGTTTGTTTCCAGATGAAGCTGCCAGTTAGACTACACCTAGGAGTAAGTGGCAGTCAAGCATGCTACATTGTCTTGTTTGTTCCTACCTGGTGTACAGTAACAATCGGTTGGACTTTTTCTTACAATATTTGCCTGGCAAGCTGGTCCATATTGTTTTCAAAAAATGTGTAATTCCCATGTTGCACCAATTGATACCAATATATTGTGTATTTCTACGGGATTTCCCATGGCCTTTGCTCATAGGTATGTTTATTCTCTTTAATTTTGCAACATGAAGGAGGCAAAGCCAATATGTAACACAAGCCTTTCACTGATCATATGGGAAACCTATTCATCAATGCCAGGGAGTCCTAGGTATTGATTGGATTCCGGGGCAGGGCACCATTTCTGGACAGGGAGAGTTGTTACTGATACAGTAGCTGCATTCTTTTATACTATGTTTCACACAGTTGCCTAATGCAACTTAGTAGGAATCACAACAGTAAGATCCAAATCATAAACGTGCATGAGGCCTAACTGTGGTGATGCTTAAAGGGCAACTATAGTGAAACTAAAAATGTAATAAAAGCTTTGTCATACTGAAATAAGAAACTTTCTAAATACAAATTAAAAATTCTGAAATAATCAAGTTTATAATCACTATCCCTCTCTCAGCATTTGTTTCTCTTCATTCCGTCTTCATGCAGGAGTTGGGTGTCAGATATTCATAATATTCAGAACAAATTCTGCATGTAGAGAGACATGTCTGGTGATTTTAATAGAGTGAGCTCTAATACATCATCTAGGCAAATCAATAAATATATATCTGACACCCAACTGCTGAATGAAGATAGAATGAAGAGAAACAGATGCTGAGAGAGGAATAGTGAAGATGAACTTGATTTTTTGCAGAAACAATGCAGATTTTTTTGATTGTATTGAGAGAGTTTCTTATTTCAGTATGCTGAAGGTTACATTGAATTTTTTTCACAATAGTTCCCCTTTAACTTGTGGACCTCCAGATGCTGTTGAACTACAGCCCTCTGTAGCCTGTGGATGGTGGGAGCTATAGTTTAATAGCCAAGGGCCTGCAGTACAGGTATGTATACATTCACTTGGATTGGAAGCAGCAGAAGTGACTTTTCATTGGAGCTGCTTAAGCTGTAAATGAATAGATCTGTGATGGAAAGCAGCGGTTCCAAAAAAGTTAAAACATCTGAATAGTATTTTGGTGTTCTGATAATCTTAAATCATTTGATTTTGTGTGTTTTGTTTTTTTTTAAATAAAAATCAGATTTGTACGGAAAAGTACAAAAATAAATTAATATGAGTGCTCATTCTGGTGGTGCAAATTGGTTCCCATTGTGTAGTGACCAAATCCATTTGATTTGCTTTATGTTCATTTATTTAAATAAGTGCACTGATTCATGCTGGCTCATATTGCATAAAATCTTGATATGTGAATGAGGCTTTATAGCAAAGACATCCAGGGTGTTTGAGCACCAAGGGGAGCAAAATTGAGCCCTTAATGCTCCAATACAGAGCACTTGCATCTTGTGATTAAAGTACAGCCCTGTAGTTAACGGGTAGTTCACCTTACATGATGTAGAAAGTGGTATTCTGAGGTTACAATATGTCTTTATGTTTTATATATATTTTCAATTACAGTATTTAGCATTTTTGTTCTGTAGCTGAACATCAGCAGCTATCTTGTTCCTAGGGGCCAATTTACTCTCAACCAAGCAGTGGTTGGAATGAGGGAAGCCTGAAAGAAACAAAAGTTATAAAAAGTAACTATAAAATTGCTTTTGCAAAGGGCAATAGTTGTTTGGCAGACAGGGTCATTTGAAAACTGGAAGAGGCGGAAAAGAGTTAAAATAATTAAACTTAAAAAAAAATTTAAAGACAAATTCAGCAGCAGCCCCAGTTTGTAGTTTCAGCAAGCTGGTTGTTAGGGTCCAAATTCCCCTAGCAACCATGCATTGATTTAAATAAGAGACTGGAATAGGGGAGGGCCTGAATACAAAGACGAGTAATAAAAATAAAAATTGTGGCCTTACACGGCATGTATTTTTTTTTTTTTTTTTTAGATGGGGTCCATGACCCCCATTTGAAAGCTGGAAAGAGTCAGAAGAAGGCAAATAACTCAAAAATTATAAAAACAAAAATGAAGGACAGCTGAAAAGTTGCTTAGAATTAGCCATTCTAAAAGTTAACTTAAAGGGGAACAACCTACTAATGCCGATATGTACAGATATGGCAAAATGGCAACCACAGGAAGTGAAGAAGAGCTGCTTCTCCTCTTTACTTCCTCCTCTGCTAATGCACCTCCCGACAAGATCATCGTTAGACCAACTGGAATCTGAGAGGACTGAGAGAATTATAGGTTAGACTGTCCGATCTCTCCCAAGCATAACTAGATGGGTGTGCATCCTAGCTGCCTGGATATAGCCAGTATTAGTACAATTGCATGCAGAGGAATTGTTTGCATTTAGCTCTGTGGTTAGAGAGAGAAATGTTCAGAATTGTCTCTTGACCGTGCAGCACATGTGAGTGTGCCCATACTGGGAGGGCATTGCCATATAAATGAAGATTTGTTGCCCACGCTAAAAAAAAATTGAGCCTTGCAATTGCCGTACATACTATACATTACGCACAGTGATTCGCTTATTGTCAGATAATGCCTGCTCTTGCATCTTTCCACGATTAAAGGAGAAGTAAAGGCATTTACTAATTGGGGTGCCAAAACGTAGGCACCCAAAGTGATCACATTTACTTACCTGAAACCCCGGGCTGGTGCTCCTATCAGCAGAAAACTGCACCGTCCCGGGGTTATTCCAGCGAGCACCACGGAGCGATTGTCTTCCTTCTTCTTGCGGGTGCTCATGCGCAGTAAAGCAGAAAGCCAAACTTTAACAAAAAAGCCACCTATTTAGTTCTATGGTGCATGCGTCTGCCCTGGGAAATGTGAAAAAGAAGAAGGGCCGGTGCAGTTTTTTCCTGATAGGAGCATCGGACCGGGGTGTCAGGTTAGTAGATTGGGGCAGCCTAACATTTGGAACCTCCCAAGTAAAAACACTTTTCCTTCTCCTTTCAGTTAAATTGCTGCAAATAATGTAATTTACTTATGGCAATTACAAGGTTTCTGAACAGCAAGTGTCATTTGTTTAATTTTAAAGGAGAAGGAAAGGCTAAAATTAAGTAAGCTTTATCAGAAAGGTCTTTATAAATACACCTGTAAACCTCAAAGTAACGTTGCCCTGAGTCCTCTGTCAAAAGAAACAGCGTTTCTTTCCTTCTATTGTGTACTCATGGGCTTCTGTATCAGACTTCCTGTTTTCATCTTAAACCTCCAGGGCTAGGGCTTGAGCATGCTCAGTTTGTTCCTCTCTCCCTCTCCCATCCCTGCTGTAATCTGAGCTCAGAGCTGTAAGTGAGCCGGGGGAGACTCCGGCAGGAAGTGATGTCACACCAAGATAATAAACCCATCAACCGCCGAGCGATATTGGGTTAATCCAAATGTTTGGCCGCAGGGCCGAACAATCTGATTACAACGAAGAGACAGGGTGCAATCCTCTATCGCCAGAAAAAACCTCCCTGATCAATATCTTGGACAGATATCGATCGGGGAGACCCATTGGAAGCCCCATACACTTGCAGATAATCGGTCTAAAGGACAGATATCTTTAGCTTTAATCTTCCCGTGTATCTACCTACTGTAAATTTATAATTTTCAGGCCAGCTGCTATTTATTTTCATTCTGACTTCATGCTGCTTGGTTTACAGGGCTACTGTGGCATAACCAAATGTTCTGTTTGTGTAATTCTTTTCCTCTTTTGGGAAGTAACATTTCGTAGAATACTGTTTAGTAATGTATTTTTATAATGTTGAAATTTTGTTGAAAATGCTGACTTCAGCCCTATAAGGATTAAGCAATGCGAGCTGGTATATTATTAGATGTCTGTTGGGACCATTTGGTATTTTAGTATTTTCTCAGCCCTCTTTAGCTAATACAGTGGTGTGAAAAACTATTTGCGCCCTTCCTGATTTCTTACTCTTTTGCATGTTTGTCACACAAAATGTTTCTGATCATCAAACACATTTAACTATTAGTCAAAAATAACACAAGTAAACACAAAATGCAGTTTTTAAATGAGGGTTTTTATTATTTAGGGAGAAAAGAAATCCAAACCTGTGTGAAAAAGTAATTGCCCCCTGAACCTAATAACTGGTTGGGCCACCCTTAGCAGCAATAACTGCAATCAAGCGTTTGCGATAACTTGCAACGAGTCTTTTACAGCGCTCTGGAGGAATTTTGGCCCACTCATCTTTGCAGAATTGTTGTAATTCAGCTTTATTTGAGGGTTTTCTAGCATGAACCGCCTTTTTAAGGTCATGCCATCTCAATAGGATTCAGGTCAGGACTTTGACTAGGCCACTCCAAAGTCTTCATTTTGTTTTTCTTCAGCCATTCAGAGGTGGATTTGCTGGTGTGTTTTGGGTCATTGTCCTGCTGCAGCACCCAAGATCGCTTCAGCTTGAGTTGACGAACAGATGGCCGGACATTCTCCTTCAGGATTTTTGGTAGACAGTAGAATTCATGGTTCCATCTATCACAGCAAGTCTTCCAGGTCCTGAAGCAGCAAAACAACCCCAGACCATCACACTACCACCACCATATTTTACTGTTGGTATGATGTTCTTTTACTGAAATGCTGTGTTACTTTTACGCCAGATGTAACGGGACGCGCACCTTCCAAAAAGTTCAACTTTTGTCTCGTCGGTCCACAAGGTATTTTCCCAAAAGTCTTGGCAATCATTGAGATGTGTTTTAGCAAAATTGAGACGAGCCTTAATGTTCTTTTTGCTTAAAAGTGGTTTGCGCCTTGGAAATCTGTCATGCAGGCCGTTTTTGCCCAGTCTCTTTCTTATGGTGGAGTCGTGAACACTGACCTTAATTGAGGCAAGTGAGGCCTGCAGTTCTTTAGATGTTGTCCTGGGGTCTTTTGTGGCCTCTCGTATGAGTTGTCTCTGCGCTCTTGGGGTCATTTTGGTCGGCCGGCCACTCCTGGGAAGGTTCACCACTGTTCCATGTTTTTGCCATTTGTGGATAATGGCTCTCACTGTGGTTCGCTGGAGTCCCAAAGCTTTAGAAATGGCTTTATAACCTTTGAAATTGAACTCAGGTGTGATAAACCACAGTTAAGTTATTTTTTAACAAGGGGGGCAATCACTTTTTCACACAGGCCCATGTAGATTTGGAGTTTTTTTTCTCCCTTAATAACGTAAACCTTCATTTAAAAACTGCATTTTGTGTTCAATTATGTTATCTTTGACTAATAGTTAACGGTTTTTGATGAGCAGAAACATTTAAGTGTGACAAACATGCAAAAGAATAAGAAATCAGGAAGGGGGCAAATAGTTTTTCACACCACTGTAACATAAATTGACAGATTAAAACGTGTGTAGCAGTGAGTGTTCTGTATTTTCAGGCCTATGTAAGACACTAAATAGACAGCATCTTCAAATTAAACCCCAACTTCTGCAACTAGATGTTACTGGGTTCCATAGCAAATTTAATTTACCTGTTATAATGGCCTATTCAATCAAGCTATATTGAAACTGTTCATTAATTAGGGCACTATTAGGCTCTCTAAAGTCTGGGCCCCCAACTAACCATTTCCTCTGACATTACACCAGTAGTTTTGGAAGAGGAACCAATGTCAATATGGTTGTACCACTGTGTTTGCAAATTCATAGGAGGTCTCGAAGACCTACACATGTTTTTGTTGTTTTTCATTTAGAATCCCTCAGTTGTTTACCATACTTTGTTTATGCCTTGATGATAGACTGACATTTAGGAGCTTCCTTTCCTAGCAGATGTATTAGAGCTCACTCAAATAACTGATTCCAGTACAAACATAATCTAACAAAATAACTGCCTTTTGCACAAATCCTGCATGTAGAGAGACATGATGTCTGGTGATTTTAATAGTGAGCTCTAATACATCTTCTAGGCAAAAGGAGCCCCCCTATAAGATATATTGGATCTAACTGTCAATGAATATCTAACACCCAACTGCTGCATGAAGACAGAATGAAGAGAAACAGATGCTGAGAGAGGAATAGTGAAGATAAATTTGATTATTTCAGAAACTGTACAAATGTTTATTTGATTGTATTTAGAAAGTTTCTTATTTCAGTGTGCTGAATATTAAATTTTCATTTTTGCAATAGAGATTTGTAAGACTCTGTGGTCTGTTTTCTAAGGCGTGACCAGAAACTTCAGTGTGAAAAACTGTCCTACACAAACAGGCATTGTTTAAAAAGAAAAAAAAAATAACTGTGCTTAGACATAAGAATCGACTTTACTGTTTTTTAATGTAATTTACTGTTACCACTATATGTAAAGCTGTTGTGTTAGGATTTACTGCAAGTTACTCTGTTAGTGCCACAGAATATGTACATTAATCAAATTACAGGTGAGGGTTTAGCTGATTTCTACCTTATTTCTGATTTAGGACAGAGACACGCTGCTATTTCGGGAGATTAGTCGCCCAGCCACAAATCGCTTCTTCGATCGACTTATCTCCCTGAACTGCCTTCCCGCCGGCTAGAATGTAAATCCCCGGGGGACAGCACTTCGTTTACCGAAGTTGCCTCACGAGGAAAATTGGGCGACTCTGAGTGCCATGCCATCGGCGATTTACATTCTAGCGGGCAGGCAATTCGGGAAGATTAGTCGCCCAGCGACAAATCGCTTCTTCTTTGGGCAACTTATCTCCCATAATAGGGTGTGTCTCTGCACTAACTAGGGGGCATATGTCTATTTGGGGAAGGCAGTTAGATAGATTGTCCTTCAGTCAGATCGCTGTTGGTTGTCTGGACTAAAAAATTTAACTCCTCGTACCCTTTCCTTGAGTTTGGCATTGATGAATGTCCGAGTGAGTGATTTGACCCTACTGAGTTCGTTGTACTCAAATGAATGGAAAAAAAATCTTTTTGACCATTTATATAGCACAATACCCAATTGTTCAGTCCACAGGTGGGCTGATCAGAAAATAACTACAAGGTTCTATGGCCATGGTTATGGGGCCATTGCTTATACCTGGAGTATTATGAAAGCATAAAATAATGATTCCAATAGAATTTTGGAATTTCTGTTACTTGATTAAACTGAGGGTAATGATATATAAGACTATGCTTGTCTCCATTTATTCCTATGCCTGCAAACATGGGAGCACTTTGCAGGGGATTATAACGCAAAAGCTACGGCTAATGTATTTTTAGGGATAATTACCTGACCCATAATTGAGCCTGTGGTTGCAGGCAGGGACCATATGAACGAATGGGGGTAATTCCTGTATGCTGGGGAAGTATTTTTGCATCTGTAAACTCCAAATATGACCATTTGTTTTGGAGGCATGTGACATCTTTGTAGCCAGGAGTCAGTGCGCATATATATAAATAGGATGCACCGAATCCAGGATTCGGCCTTTTTCAGCAGGTTTCAGATTCGGCCGAATCCTTGTGCCTGACCGAATCCAAATCCTAATTTGCATATGCAAATTGTGGGGAGGGCGCTATTTCACTTGAATTTTTGTTAGAAAACAAGGAAGTAAACCAAATTAGGATTTGGATTCGGTTCGGTATTTGGCCGAATCTTCAAAGATGGATTCGGGGATTCATCTATCTATCATCTATCTAGATAGATGATAGATAGATGATAGATAGATGATAGATAGATGATAGATAGATGATAGATAGATGATAGATAGATGATAGATAGATGATAGATAGATGATAGATAGATAATGAGAGATATCTATATCTCATCGAATACAGTGCTGCTCTTCAGATATAGATGATACATCCCAACATCATGCAAAAGAAGAAATATATTTATATATTTTCATATATTTTGCTTTATTTCCTTGCTCAACCATCCAGGTCGCCATTCCAGGGACTTTACTACCATCCTGACAAAAGCTAATCCTTTTTCCATTTTTAGTGATACGTACTCACACTTAAAGCTTTGGAAGTGAGATGTGCGTCATCTGTAGCAATCACACATTTAAATTTATTCTAGTTCATGCTGTTTAGATTTTAAAGGGGAACTGCCCTCTCTCTCTCTCTCTCTCTCTCTCTCTCTCTCTCTCTCTCTCTCTCTCTCTCTCACTATTGCAGCTAATCTTTTGGCAATAAAATGCCTCCATAGCTTCCCTTCTCCTTTAAAACCTCTCCTAGTCCGATTCTATTCTCGTTCAAACTACTGCCTGATTGCTAATGTAAATAAGGCCATAGCAAACAGATAGCTGCTGGGAAAAAAATGTACATAATAATTTATTGCAAACTGTCTCAGAATATCACTGTTTACATCATACTAAACATTAATCTAAAGGCATACTACCCCTTTAATTTTGATTTTTCTGACATTTATAGATTTGTATGTTTTATAGAAAGTTCAGCATATGCAAATTGTGGGGAGGGCGCTATTTCACTTGAATTTTTGTTAGAAAACAAGGAAGTAAACCAAATTAGGATTTGGATTCGGTTCGGTATTTGGCCGAATCTTCAAAGATGGATTCGGGGATTCATCTATCTATCATCTATCTAGATAGATGATAGATAGATGATAGATAGATGATAGATAGATAATGAGAGATATCTATATCTCATCGAATACAGTGCTGCTCTTCAGATATAGATGATACATCCCAACATCATGCAAAAGAAGAAATATATTTATATATTTTCATATATTTTGCTTTATTTCCTTGCTCAACCATCCAGGTCGCCATTCCAGGGACTTTACTACCATCCTGACAAAAGCTAATCCTTTTTCCATTTTTAGTGATACGTACTCACACTTAAAGCTTTGGAAGTGAGATGTGCGTCATCTGTAGCAATCACACATTTAAATTTATTCTAGTTCATGCTGTTTAGATTTTAAAGGGGAACTGCCCTCTCTCTCTCTCTCTCTCTCTCTCTCTCTCTCTCTCTCTCTCTCTCTCTCTCTCTCTCTCTCTCTCTCTCTCTCTCTCTCTCTCTCTCTCTCTCTCTCTCTCTCTCTCTCTCTCTCTCTCTCTCTCTCTCTCTCTCTCTCTCTCTCTCTCTCTCTCTCTCACTATTGCAGCTAATCTTTTGGCAATAAAATGCCTCCATAGCTTCCCTTCTCCTTTAAAACCTCTCCTAGTCCGATTCTATTCTCGTTCAAACTACTGCCTGATTGCTAATGTAAATAAGGCCATAGCAAACAGATAGCTGCTGGGAAAAAAATGTACATAATAATTTATTGCAAACTGTCTCAGAATATCACTGTTTACATCATACTAAACATTAATCTAAAGGCATACTACCCCTTTAATTTTGATTTTTCTGACATTTATAGATTTGTATGTTTTATAGAAAGTTCACAATAATTATATGTCCAGTTAATAATATGGCTGTATTATTTAGTTAATATAGTGACCCACCCTGCTCTGAATGTAAAGTACTGCTTGTAAATATATGTGCGGAAGTGTTTGGGAGGTACTGAAACTTGGTGGTGGGCGCACCTTTAATTTGGTGCATAGCCTGACTTGCACAATCTGCTGCTGAACTGTGTCTGGAGGGTGCATAGGAAGGCATTTTTAGGTACAGCAGAATTTCAGGTTAATCACCCTTGTCTGAGTGACATTCTTTGCTCCCTACATTTTTGTAAAATCTGCAAAAATAAAAGTGAATGAATTATTTCAAGAAAATGCAAAATGTTGCATCCCCTGTATCCTTCTCTTTAACATTGCGGCACAGCTATCCACCTGTGTTTCTCCCACACTGAGTTTTAAAGTGCATTTAATGCGAGCTAAGCTATCCCTTTTAAAGCAGAACTAAAGGCTAACTAAAGAATTAGATAGAAATGTTGTACATTATGTTTTGCGTTTGTGTACCAGCCCAAGGCAACCACAGCCCTTTAGCAGCAAAGATTTATGTCTCCAAAGATGCCCCAGTAGCTCCCCATCTTCTTTTCTGCTGATTCACTGCACATGCTCTGTGCTGCTGTCACTTACTGAGCTTAGGGAGCCACTCACAATATACAGTACACATAGAATAGAAATGTCACAATATAAGGCTGATTAGTAATTAATACACATAATTACTACATGGCAGCACAGAAACCAGTGCAATTAGCGTCAGAATTGAATAATCAGCAAACCTGTAGCATCATCTTATATTACAGCCAGGGAAGCTGATTTTCTGCTGGATAATTAGTGACGAGCCCTAAGCTTAGCTTCTCAACAGCCAATCAGAGCCCACTGAGCATGTGAGTGTCACAGACACTTTCCAAGATGGTGACCCCCTGTGACAAGTTTGAAGTCCTGAATCATTACTGATATTGACAAGCTCAAACTTTAGCCTCGTGCAATAAGTTCACTATATAAAATATGGCAGTTTTAGTCAAATTAATTTTTAGGGTTTAGTTCTCCTTTAACTACATAGTGTCCAGTAGCTGCATAGTATCCACAAAGCATCACACAAAATAATGCCTGTGGGTTTGCAGCTCGATGTGATGCATTTGTTTTATAACTGACAAGGTACTTAAATAAGGTTCAGCAGCTGCACTTTTCATCAGTGCCGCTGAATTAATATTGAATCACACTCTCATATTGCTTGAGAGATCCGTGTGATGTGCGGGCCTGCAAACGTGCAATCTAGACTAAAACCACATCACCCCATGCACAATGCAGTCAATTACTAAAGACACTCCTAAAGCTCCCCATAGATGCGACGATTCTTCTTGCCGAACGACCGATTTTAGGGAAGTCCGACCAATCCTTCGAAATTATCGTGCGGTTAGTGGGATTCGAACGATCATCTTACGATTTTTTGGCCAACATCTGTCAGGAAATTGATCGGCCAGGTTAAAAAATCTTTGTCGGTCCCAGTGCAATGTATCTATGTTTGCAGGGCCAAGCAGGCAGCTCCCCTTTGTTTTCCTGCCAAATTGGTCTTTTTAGTTGATGGTAAATTTGTATGTTGTACGATCGTTCCGAGAAAATCGTGGTCTCACAATGAGGATCTGATCTTTTAAAAATCTCAACATCTATGGCCAGCTTTACACCAGGGGAAACAAGAAGCCCTCTAATGCAATAATGCAATAATGGTGTTGCAATCAAGGAGTTTCTGCTGCCTGTGTCACAACATTAAACATGGCACCCTGCCCATGTGTAATCAAGAAGTCTGGCGAGGAAGTCCGACAATGTCTCCATTAGCCAGTACATAGTGATTCACATTTTGAACAGGTTCAGTGGTGCAATGAAAGCTTCTGATTAGTATTGTCCCACACAAAGTACTTACTCATGTGCTGGATCATATATGGAACACTTCTGTTCAGTTAAAGGAAAACTATACCCCCAAAATGAATACTTAAGCAACAGATAGCTTATATCAAATTGAATGACATATTAAAGAATCTTACCAAACTGGAATATATATTTACATAAATATTGCCCTTTTACATCTCTTGCCTTGAACCACCATTTTGTGACTCTATCTGTGCTGCCTCAGAGATCACCTGACCAGAAATACTACAGCTCTAACTGTAACAGGAAGAGATCACCTGACCAGAAATACTGCAGCTCTAACTGTAACAAGAAGAGATCACCTGACCAGAAATACTACAACACTAACTGTAACAGGAAGAAGTGAGGAAGCAAGAGGCAGAACTCTGTCTGTTAATTGGCTCATGTGACCTTACATGTGGTTTGTATGTGTGCACGGTGAATCTTACGATCTCAGGGGGCGGCCCTTATGTTTTAAAATGGCAATTTTCTATTTATGATTACCCAATGGCACATACTACTAAAAAAGTATATTATTATGATAATGGTTCATTTACATGAAGCAGGGTTTTACTCAGTATCTTTTAATAGAGACCTACATTGTTTGGGGGGTATAGTTTTCCTTTAAGGCAACTACAATAATCATCTCACTGTTTAGTCGTTCTCCATATGGGCAGGTAGCTCCAGCACACATAAATAAGTTACAAATGACGTTGCAGGATAATTTACCCAATTGATTTTATAATCGTATAACCGTTTGCTGAATCGTTAATGAGTATTTTGTTTGTGTTAAAAGAGTAGGAAAGCTACCAAAGCAGTTTATTGTCAATAAATTAGCCACAATAGTGCAAGCTAGAACATTATATTTATTCTGCAGAATGCTTTACTGTACTTGAATAAACCACTTCAGAAGCTCTCTCTCTTAGGATAGCAGCTGCCATATAAGCTTGGAGTGACATCACTTCCTGCCTGAGTCTCTCCTTCATAGCTCTGGGCTCAGATTGCAGCAGGGAGTGGGGGAGGGTGAGAGAGGAGCAAACTGAGCATGCTCAAGCCCTAGCCCTGGAGGTTTAATCTGAAAACAGGAAGTCTGATACAGAAGCCCATGAGTACACAATAGAAGGAAAGAAATGTGCTGTTTCTTTTGACAGAGGACTCAGAGCAGCATTACTTTGAGGGGTTACTGGTGTATTTATATAGACCATTCTGATAAAGCTTACTTAATCTTAGCCTTTCCTTCTCCTTTAATGGGAACGTTTTACCTGGTATGAAAAAGACTAATTTGAAAGGCATTTGAAATGATGAGCAACTTCATTGACACCTGCAACTCGTACTATTTTGTGTAGCCGATGGCCCTAGAGAAGTTGCTTTTTAGGCTAGGACTGAGCAAATGTTTCCCTGTGTTTGTGTGTCCGATATATTATATTGCATAACATAGTAAGACGTTTGCAGAACCCTAAAGCCCACAGGTTTTACTGAACAGCACTGGTCTAAAGTGCCAATGAAGATATGATTGTTGGGCGAGGTTGCCAGACAAGTGGATTTTTGCCTGATTTGGCCACCATTGTTCAACTGTTTCGTTCTTTTTCTGTTCCACATAAATTGTCCTTTACCAGATAATGCAGTGGTGCTCTTGGGCTACATACCTGACCTGCAAAAGCTGTATGTACATACCAAGCTGCCAACCATTGCCCACCCTGGAACACAGAAATTACATTATAATAAATGCTGAAGTGCCGCCATCCAAAGCTCTGAGGTTTGAAGTGAGGTGGAGAAATTGATTTAAAGGAGAAGGAAAGGCTAAAATTAAGTAAGCTTTATTTGAAAGGTCTATATAAATACACCAGTAAACCCTCAAAGTAATGCTGCTCTGAGTCCTCTGTCAAAAGAAACAGCACATTTCTTTCCTTCTATTGTGTACTCATGGGCTTCTGTATCAGACTTCCTGTTTTCAGCTTAAACCTCCGGGGCACGGCCTTGAGCATGCTCGGTTTGCTCCTCTCCCCCTCCCTCTTCCCTTGCCTGCTGTAATATGAGTCCAGAGCTATGAGTGAGCAGGGAGAGACTCAGGCAGGAAGTGATGTCACACCAAGCCAATATGGCAGCTGCTATTCTAAACAAACAGAGAACACTTCAAGAGCTGTTTACTCAAGTATAGTAAAGCATTCTACAGAATAAATAGTGTTATAGTTTGCACTATTGTGGCTAATCTATTTGCAATAAACTGCTTCAGTAGCTTTCCTTCTCCTTTAAGAGAAGTAATGCTCTACCACCCCCAACCTGCTCCCTCACTTAAGTACATTACCAGTATTGTATTTCTGCTACCAGACCCTCTGCATGAAAAAACAATGGTCGTGGGATGCACAAACAACAATTGCGCTGGTAAAACTGGTAGCCGACTGTTCATGTCTAGGTCTGTAATAGGGAAGTAGATTGTTTTTATCAAAGCTTCTGTGTGGGTAGCTGACAATTCTTATCTAGTAATGAAAGCTATATTTGTGGATAGAAGAGCACGTGTTTGCATTGCAACAATATATTTGTGTATGTTGGCACTTAAACAACAATCATGCCTGTTTAAAAGTGACGTAAAGGGATACAATTATCCAAATTGCCATTGCAAAAGAAATATTGATTCTGGAAGCAATGTGTATAGTACAGGTTTGTGAAAGGGATTTACTTTTCCTTTTTAGGTTATTTGTCCTGAATATTATCACAGTACAGGTATAACAAAGCTGTCTACAATAACTAGGAAGGAAGCATACCGAAATAAAATCCTTATAGCGCGGTATATTGAGTCAAGGAGCAAAACAGAAGGTGCTGATATTCCAATCAACTGCTTCAATCACAATAACAAGGGGCAGATACATCAGGTCAGGTGATAGTTTTTTGTTTTTTTTATTCCTCGAATGACCTTGAATTTTGAACGGTATCTTATTTAAGAAAAAAATTTAAATTTTTTTTCCAAAAAAAAAAAAAAATCTTGAATGTCAGGAAGGCTATTAACATCTTCAAATGGGTCAACGGACCTCTGCCATTGACTTCTACATGAAAATGCGAGTTACTTCCAGGGTCAAGTTATGTAAAAAAAAAAAAATTAAATTTCAAATTTACCATTCGAACCTTAATATATCAAACCTGAACGTGCCCCAACATGTCACTCAGTGAGTCAGTGATTTTTAAAAATTTGGATTATTTGAATAAAATGGAGTCTATGGGAGACAAACTTTCCTTAATTCAGAGCTTTCTGGATAATGGGTTTCCAAATAACTGGTCCCGTATTTGTACCGCATGCTGTAAGCAGTACATACATGTGTTATAATGTAAGGAACTGTATATGCAAACTTTAAACCATAATCAGTAGGCAAATATATCTTTTGAATACACTCTCATGAAACATAAACATTCCTACTGAGCTTTAAGAATTACTTGCAGTGCAGAAAACTGGAACTGTGTATGACTTAATCACCCTTTTTACACCACAGAAGCACCCTCCGGAAATGGCACCTTCAGTCGACCCCATTGAGTGGCTTGAATGACATTGAGACATATGGGTGTATCTTTCCTCTCGGGTGAACTGCTGAGCACCCTCCTCTTAGCTGCTTTGTAATATAAGCTGATGCTACAGGTTTGTTGATTATTAAATTCTGATGCTAATTGCACTGGTTTCTGTGCTGCCATGTAGTAATTATGTGTATTAATTACTAATCAGCCTTATATTGTGACATTTCTATTCTATGTGTACTGTATATTGTGAGTGGGTCCCTAAGCTCAGTAAGTGACAGCAGCACAGAGCATGTGAATCAGTGAATCAGCAGAAAAGAAGATGGGGAGCTACTGGGGCATCTTTGGAGACACAGATCTTTACTGCTAAAGGGCTGTGGTTGCCTTGGGCTGGTACAGAAGCACAAAACCTAATGTACAATATTTCTAACCTATTTCTTTAGTTACACTTTAGTTTTCCTTTAAAGCAAGTTGATGAGTAGGGATGGGCAAATTTAACCCGTTTCGCCAAAAATTTGCCCCCGGCAAAATGTCACAAACGCCCATTAAAGTCTATGGGCGACATATAATTTTTGTCGGGCGACAATTTTTTTGACACGCATCTTTTTATTTTGACGCACAACGCCATACAAGTCTATGGGCGTCATTTTTTCGGCGAAACAAGGCGAAAAAATTCGCCCATCCCTATTGATGAGCTCACCTACATCCTGTATCGGTTATCCGGAAACCTGTTATCCAGAAAGCTCCAAATTATTGAAAGGCCATCTCCCATAGACTGCATTATAATCAAATAATCAAAATCTATATAGATCATTGCTCTTTTTCTCTGTAATAATAAAACCGCACCTTGTACTTGATCCCAACTAAGATATAATTAATCCTTATTGGAGGCAAAACCATTGGGTTTATTTAATGTTTACATGATTTTCTAGTTGAATTAAGGTATGCAGGTCTATATTACGGAAAGATCTATTATCCGGAAAACCCCATGTACCGAGCATTCTGGATAACCGGTCCAATGCCTGTGTTGTAAAAATGCATGAATTCAAGCAGCAGTGTAAAAAAATAAAGATAACGAATAGGCACCACAGTAGAAGAAGAAATGTACCAAACAGTGTGTGTGTCTCATATGAGTTTCTGAGATATTGTGTGTTACAAACTGTGCTAATCTGGCTGCACCTAGATTCAGTTCAGCAGTGTCCAACGCTTTACTTTATATACAGTTTATTTTCCCAGTAAACAGGTCCTTGTTTATATAGAGACACTAACGTGCTGCTTGTTATTGCTTTGCTGTATATTCCTCTTGAGGAAATAAGTGGAGCTGATTACAAATTGCTTGGGTGTAAATTACATTCCTGCAAGAGTTCCAGCAACTCAGAGGAGTGCATGCATAGGTTATCACACCATGTTTGTTTCCTTAGTGGTGCCTTCACTCCTAATATTTAACTTATAGTAACTGACTTGAAATTTTTCAACTTGTTTATCACAATTGAATTAGTAGATGGGGGGCTGAATACTTTTAATCCAGTTATTCTGTTCATTGCTTGTCTTTTTAAAGTAGAACTAAGCCCTTAAAATGAATGTGGCTAAAAATGGCATATTTTATATAGTGAACTTATTGCACGAGGCTAAAGTTTGAGCTTGTCAATAGCAGCAATGATCCAGGACTTCAAACTTGTCACAGGGGGTCACCATCTTGGAAAGTGTCTGTGACACTCACATGCTCAGTGGGTCATCCATCTATCTATCATCTATAATAACTTGTATAGTGCTGCTATAATACACTAAGAAATGGCCAAATGTTATGTGTAATTGAACATTGTCTGATCTTTTTGTAATTTGTATAATTTTTAATGACACTTTTTCCATGTCATTGCTTTTGTGTCTGTGTACTTATTTTTTTGCAAATAAAGGGAACACGAAGTATAAGATAAGAGGATAGAATAAAAGATAATTCTAATAATCCAGAGAACAAAGATAATTCTAATAATCCAGAGAGCAGATACTATGCGTAATTGGTAGTGATGGGCGAATTTGTCCTACTTCGCTTTGCCACGAAATTTCGGCGAGAGGGGCGAAAAATTGGCAAACCGCATATTTTGATGTCGGCAACTTTTGACGCACATTAAAGTCAATGGACATCCGTTTAATTGTTGCTGATATCAGAACTGTCGCAGGCATCCGAACTGTAGCCGGCGTGAAAATTTTGACGCCGGCGGAATAAAATATTGACACCGGTGGAAATTCACCGCTAATTTGCACCTGGCAAATAAATTCGCCCATCACTGGTAATTGGCAATTTCGTTTTTATTATTTTTTTTTTTTTAAACAACAATTCTGATATGATCCACAAGAGGGTGCATACTATCTTGCAATGCTCATCTTCAAAGCTGTTGTCTGGTGTCAGATTTTGTCTTTTCTGTAAAAAAAGTATTTTGTGTGCATGGTTACATAGTTACATAGTTAAATTGGGTTGAAAAAAGACAAAGTCCATCAAGTTCAACCCCTCCAAATGAAAACCCAGCATCCATACACACACCCCTCCCTACTTTTAATTAAAATTCTATATACCCATACCTATACCAACTATAGAGCTTAGTATCACAATAGCCTTTGATATTATGTCTGTCCAAAAAATCATCCAAGCCATTCTTAAAGGCATTAACTGAATCAGCATCACAACATCACCCGGCAGTGCATTCCACAACCTCACTGTCCTGACTGTGATGAACCCCCTACGTTGCTTCAAATGAAAGTTCTTTTCTTCTAGTCTAAAGGGGAGGCCTCTGGTACGGTGATCCTCTTTATGGGTAAAAAGGTCCCCTGCTATTTGTCTATAATGTCCTCTAATGTACTTGTAAAGTCTAATCATGTCCCCTCACAAGCGCCTTTTTTCCAGAGAAAACAACCCCAACCTTGACAGTCTACCCTCATAATTTAAGTCTTCCCTCCCTCTAACCAGTTTAGTTGCACTTAGTCTCTGCACTCTCTCCAGCTCATTTATATCCCTCTTAAGGACTGGAGTCCAAAACTGCCCCCATTCTCCAGATGAGGCCTCACCAGGGACCTATAAAGAGGCATAATTATGTTTTCATCCCTTGAGTTAATGACCTTTTTTTATACAAGAACTTTATTTGCTTTAGTAGCCACAGAATGACACTGCCCAGAATTAGACAACGTGTTATCTACGAAGACCCCTAGATCCTTTTCATTTAAGGAAACTCCCAACACACCGCCATTTAGTGTATATCTTGCATTTATATTATTTTTGCCAAAGTGCATTACCTTGCATTTATCAACATTGAACCTCATTTTCCAGTTTGCTGGTGTAAGGCTTACCTTCATATATGCTACCGTACTTGCCATTTACTATACTGTGTAATTCCATCTCCTGCCAAGTACTGCAAACTAAATACACAGCCCATCAACTTAACTGCACTAGCTCTTTCTGTAGTCTAATGGCACAGGGCAGTACACTATTATGTGCATTACAGCTGTTATTGAGACTTGTAGTCTTTTACACATTATACTCGGGATGAGTTTGTCTAAGAATTTTCTGTGCACTGCAATCACTGCTCAGTATATTGCGTTCATGTTTCCCTGGGGGTCTGTAACCAAGACGTTGGTCTCCGATCCACCAGCAAACTAAAGCAGTTCATCTGGCAGTGCCTTCTATGGACAGCACAAGGACCACAGCATCCATATGGGCTTGCCATGCAGTGCAATTGTTGTGGTTTTTGTGTTGGCCGTACACGTGACTGTTGACCAAGACAGTAACTTATTGCCTCATATATGAGGCCAAACCTTTGGACTCCATGATCTTAATGGCTTACAGGAGAAGGAAAGGCTAAAATTAAGCAAGCTTTATCAAAAAATATACACAAGTAATCCCTCAAAGTATTCTTTCTCGTCCTCTGTCAAGCGAAACAGCATTTCTTTCCTTCTATTATGTACTCATGGGCTTTTGTATCACACTTCCTGTTTTCAGCTTAAACCTCCAGGGCTTGGGCTTGAGCATGCTCAGTTTGCTCCTCTCTCCCTCATCCCCTCCCTATTCTCCCTCCTTCCCTGCTGTAATCTGAGCCCAGAGCTATGAGTGAGCTTTGGTAGCTTTCCTTTTCCTTTAAAAAATAAATAAATAATAATCAGGGGTATGCTCATAGTTCAGATTTAGGCATTTGTCAGGTTGGGCAGAAATCTGGTTGGTCAGGAAATGCATAATTTGCATTTATACAATTAACAACACACTTGGGCTGTACAATCAAGAATTGAACCCAAGTCTCCGGTGTAATTTAGTTTCAGATTTGGCACAGTGGCATCACTTGTGGCACCAAATGGGTAAGAAATCACTGGCACTCAAAGGGCAGGTGCAAGCAGGGACAAGCCCTTGCGTTTATTCACAGAAAATGCAACGTTTCGGGGTCAGACCCCTTTATCATGCTTGACCGGGCAATCAACACGAAGGCCAGGGAGTGCGAGAAGAGCTTTTCATCTGAATCACTTGTGGCGCGTCATTGCACTGGCTTCTGAAAGTCTGGGAGGCAAGTTCATGTAAGAGTGCCTTTTTGGCAATGGCTGCAACTGTTTTGGATTATACAACCCCACTCAACACTTGCATCCATGATCACATTTCTTGAAAATGATGAAGGGGATATAAAGTACAGGTATGAGCAGGGTCGGACTGGACCATTGAGGGCCCACTGGTTCCAAAGCTCCAGGGCCACCGCAAGCATTTCATTTTTTCTTTTTTTATGGGGCCAGCCATGACCCTGGTTATGAGGCCTTTTATCCAAAATGCTCGGGACCTGGGACTTTTCCCTATTTTGGATCTTCATACCTGAAGTCTACTAGAAAATCATGTAAACATTAAATAAACCCTATAGGCTGGTTTTGCTTCCCATAAGGATTAATTATATATTAGCAACCCAAAACAAATGGACGGCACTTCTGGACAAGGCTTTATTAGCAGGTAGCGGTACAATGCCTTTAATTATATCTTAGTTGTGATCAAGTAGAAGCTACTGTTTTATTATTACACAGAAAAAGGAAATCATTTAAAATAATATGGATTATTTGAATAAAATGGAGTCTATGGGAGACTCCGTTCCGTAATTCAGAGCTTTCTGGATAACGGTTTTCCAGATAACTGATCCTATATCTCTGTATGATATTCAAGCCTGACCAACTGCCTTATCTGTAATTCAGGAGTGCCCATACTTTACTAATGCGGGGTCTACTTTTAGTGATGTTGTCCCATTATTATCTACATCCATAATATCACAGTTGGCATTCAGTTCCATGGAAAATATTACTTAAATGTAATATTTATTTATAAGAGAATTTATATTATTATATTTAAAAAACAACTGTTATATAATTGTAACAGAATAAATATCTAAATGAAAAGCATGTTGTTTGTTGACAGTGTCTTGAGATCTACTGATCACCAGTTAAATGTCTACTGGTAGATCCCCATCTACTTTTTGGGCACCCCTGCTGTAATGGTTGTACCGGGCTCATCACAATGTACTGTCATCAGCCTGTAGAAGGTATGACACATCTGTACAGCTTCACTTTTGTTCCCTATTTTAATACCCCCTCTCCCCATTGTTATGGAAGAGCTGATGTGTGAGTCATCGGGGAATTAACTACCGTATGATGCAAATGAATCCTACCCACGTACCGATAGATTGTTCTGCAGAGTGAAGAAATAGAAGCTCCCGTCCGTCACTTCATCGTGACACTTGTCTCTTCTTGAAACACTTCAGTTTCAAAAAGGTTTTGCAGCTCTCATACGTTTCCCAGATCTGGCTTTTCAGCAACAGTAACCTTGAATTAGAAATGAGCTTCTCGTGAAGGCTTTGGCTCAACATTAGGGTGTTGAAATGCAGCACAACCTAGAATTAGACCACAGGTTCTTATGTTTTTGAAAGAGGTGGTTCACTTTTAAGTTAACTTTTAGTATGAGAGAGAATGGTCAATTCTAAGCAACTTTTCATAGTTTTTGAATTATTTGCCGCCTTCCTGCTTTCAAATGGGGGTCACTGACCCCATCTAAAAAACACATGCTTTGTAAGGCAAGACATTTATTGTTATTGCTACTTTTTATTACTTGCATTGATAACCAGTCCCTCCTCTAATTATTTTCCAGTCTCTCTTAGTGGTGTAATGGGCCTGAAAAAAAAAATTGTCCTCCAGCCGATTACAGATCTCCATCCCTAAGCCTTGCAAAGCTGTAGCTGTATTGGGGTTAAACACAGGGTATTAACTGAAGGGAACTGGAGGATGCAGGGGGTCCCTATAAGGACCTTCTCTGGTCCAATAGTCTTCCAGAAATGTAAAGAAAAATCAAGGCCAGTTCCATGTGTCTTAAGAAAGATGTGTTTTATAAAGGGATAAAATATATACAGTTGTGTTCAGAATAATAGCAGTCTGACATCACTAATAATAGCTTGTTCCAAATAATAGCATTTTGGAGTTCAATTAGTGAGCTCATTCATTCTGTGAAAACCAGGTGTCAATTGTGGCTCTTATTTAAGGAATGAAGGAGCAAATGTTGTTGCTTTTAGTGCATTTCTCCCTAAAAATCTAAGCAAAATGGGTCGTTCCAGACGTTGTTTAGAAAAACAATGTACATTAATTAAAAAGTTGATTGGAGAGCCAAAGACCTAAAAAGAATTGCAGAAAATTATAAGTTGCTCAGCTAAAACCTGAAAGTAGTGGAGGAAAATTACCATTCAAATGAATAGAAGAATAGCCAAAATGGCAAAGACTGATCAGTTCTTGGAAGATGAAAGAAGGAGTAAAGTTACCTGTGATACTGTTACTATTAGAAGACGACTATGTGAAGCCAAGCTATCGGTAAGAAGCCCCCGCAAAGTCCCATTGCTGAAAAAAGACGTGCTAAAGAGCTTACAGTTTGCCAAAGAACACATTGACTGGTTTAAAAAATTGGGCAACATTTTGTGGACTGATGAAAGCAAGATTGTTCTTTTTGGGTCTAGGGGCCACAGATAGTTTGTCAGACGACCCCCAAACACTGAATTAAAGTCACAGTACAGAGTGAAGACGGGGGCACAAACATCATGATATGGGGATGTTTCTCACACTATGGTGTTGGGCCTATTTATCTCATACCAGGGATCATGGATCAGTTTCAATACATCAAATACTTGAAGAGATCATGTTGCCTTATGTTGAAGAGGAAATGCCTGTGAAATGGGAGTTTCAACAAGACAACGACCCTAAACTCACCAGTAAATGGGCAACATCTTTGTTCCACACCAACAAGACTTTATGGAGTGACCAACCCAGGACCTTAATCCAATAGTAAACTTGTGGGATGACATCAAAAAGGGTGTTTGTGAGGCAAAAGCAAGAAATGCAGAAGAATTGTGGAATGTAACAGGTTGTTGGAAGTTGGGGGACTCCATGTAACACAGATGTGCAGCAGTTCTCAGAAACACTCCTTATACAGGTATAGGATCCCTAATCCGGAAACCCGATTTCCAGAAAGCTCAGAATTATGGGATGGCTGTCTCCCTTAGACTCCATTTTATCCTAATAATCCAAATTTATAAAAATGATTTCTTTTTTCCCCCATAATAATAAAGCAGTAGCTTGTACTTGATCCAAACTAAGATATCATTAATGCTTATTGGAAGCAAAACCAGCCTATTGGATTTATTTAATGTTTAAATGACTTTCTATTAGACTTAAGGCATGAAGACCCAAATTACGGAAAGATCCGTTATCCGGAAAACCCCAGGTCCCGAGCATTCTGGATAACAGGTCCCATACCTGTACAACTAAATATTAGTTCAGTCATTCAAAGGAAAGCAAAATTTTTAAATTTATACAGTAAATGAGTTTGTAAAGAAGAATACAGACACTGCTATTTTTTTGGAACAGCCTAATATTCCCTTTTCTTCACTTTCTATGAAGGAATAACACAAATCTGATGAATTTTTCTTCATGTTTTGATTTGGAATAGACTGTGCAGAGTTCCCAGTGCATTTGCGTGCATGGAAATAAAAACTATTAAAAGGATACTGAGCTTTATTCACTTTTGTAAACACAACAGTAAATATAATGCGCAGTTACACAGGCACAGAATGTTTCATGTTTCTGTACTGAAATGATTCTGGGTCCCTTCCCAGTAAGACCTTGTATCCAGTATTGCTCCAGGCAGTGTGGAACATAAAGTGATTTGCTTATGTTCATATCTAGCGAAGTGTGGGAGTGTAATCCAGCTTTCCTTCCTCTGACTTTGGGGAGCTGGATACATCTAAGGCTGCTTTGTAATGGTGGTAAAATAAGGTTTGCTTCTAATATATTGGGTGTTGTCACTTCTGCTAAATATTCTAAGGGCTAATGCCACTAAATACCTCCATTTGTTACTTATTGTTTTGGAGCCTAAGGGAAGTCTTGAATACCTACAAGGGGTAAGAAACTGGCTGTCATCAGTGATTTATAACTTCATTTATTACTGCCGCTCTACAGGGTAGGCGCCCACTCCTGGGTCTCTACTGACACATGAAACGTTATTTAGAAAATGAATATCAACATGCCATTTGTATTCAGTTTTCAAACAAATACAGAAAAAAAGTCTGCCTATTGGGTTTATTTCATGTTTACCGTATATACTCAAGTATAAGCCGAGGTACCTAATTTTACCTACGAAAACTGAGAAAACGTATTGACTTGCGTATAAGCCTAGACACAACTACAGCCCTGTTTCCCAGCAGCGCACATTCCGCCAAAGCGACCCCCCCCCAGCGATCAACCGGACTTCTTTGCAAAGTTGATGGTGACAGAGAGTTGCCAAACGGATTACTGTGTGCATTGTCCCACTGTCCCACTACCATGTGCAGAGGCTGCTGTGTGATATTGCCATCACTGTTAATCTTTCGTATAACCAACAGAGGGCGCTGTGTGATATTGCCATCACCATTATTCTTTCATATAACCAACAGAGGGCGCTGTGTGATATTGCCATCACTGTTATTCTTTCATATAACCAACAGAGGGCGCTGTGTGATATTGCAGTCACTGTTATTCTTTCATATAACCAACAGATGGCGCTGTGTGATATTGCCATCACTGTTATTCTTTCATATAACCAACAGAGGGCGCTGTGTGATATTGCAGTTACTGTTATTCTTTCATATAACCGACAGAGGGCGATGTGTGATATCGCAGTCACTGTTATTCTTTCATATAACCAACAGAGGGCGCTGTGTGATATTGCAGTCACTGTTATTCTTTCATATAACCAACAGATGGCGCTGTGTGATATTGCAGTCTCTCCTCAAGCGAACTGTTGGTATAGGAATGATTAAGTGACTGCAATCTCAGCTACTGCCCGCTGACTCGAGTATAAGCCGAGGTAGACTTTTTCAGCACATTTTGGATGCTGAAAAACTCTGCTTATACTCGAGTATATATGGTATGAAAGCTCAGTTATCCAGGTCCCATACTGTAGCAGTATTGTTGACCTTTTTATTGATGCAGGTATGGGACCTGTTATCCAGAATGGACCTGGGGTTTTCTGGATAACAGATCTTGTGTAAACATTAAATAAACCCTATAGGCAATAGGTTTTGCTTCCAATAAGGATTAATTATATTTTAGTTTGGATTAAGTTAAAGTAACTGTTTTATTACTACAGAGAAAGAAATCCGTTTTTAAAATGTGGATTATTTGGATGAAAATGGAGTCTATGGGAGTCAGCCTTTCCGTAATACAGAGCTTTTTGGATAACTGGTTTCCGGATAACTGATCCCATACTGGTATTTGTACTGGGGGTTATACCACTAAGATGGCATCTTGTTTGTTACTGTTAGGAACAATCGATATCACTGCTGCAACACCCGTACTAATCGTTCATGAAAAATCAGAAATAACCTTATAAACGTTTTGTTTTGTGCATAACATGTAATAACTATCCTATATGCATAAATTTAAATATTTTTGAGTGGTTTTAAAGTTAGTTATAAAAATAATTGCAACTGAAAGTATCTGTCCCTTTCTGCACTGTTATTTCTGATTTATAAAAAATAAGGGATGCATTGAATTCAGGATTTAGTTCGGGATTCGGCTAAGATTTGGCAGTTTTCTGCAGGATTCTGCCAAATCAATCCGAATCCTAAAAATCATGTGACTTTTCATCACACAAACAAGGTTAACAAAAACGTTGAAAAAAAACTTTTCCTTACTTGCTGTAACTTTCAGATGCAAATTAGGGGCCTGCTGAATCTTTCACAAAGGATTAGGGATTCTATGCATCCATATACAAAATGCAGCAAAAACTTTCTTTTTGGTCAGCAGTACGCTTTTATTTGATATTATTCAAAACACATCAATTTTGTAGCCTCACAGACTGGACGTGCATGGGACAGGATAGATTTGGGTTAGCCCTGTGTATTGGGTCCTTGGGGGTTTGGCAGTGAAGATTTCATGATAAAATGTCATGTCTGGTATTGATTGTTTATTCCCTACCTCAGCTGCTCTTATGTACAATAAGTACAGAGTAAACCCTTGTGCATCTTGTATTCCCATGCACAACATGGATCTGTAGCAGTTCAACAACAACAATCTTTAAAATGCATTCTTTAACTTCATTTGAACTTGATTTTGATTTAATTTGATTTTGTGCAGTACCAGCCTGCATTTCACTCCGGAAAAATGAATGTTACCAGGAAACCTTTCACAGGTTAATTATTATGTGCTGCAACGTCTAAAAAAAAATGTTTGCACATCATGCCAGTATGTGGTTACGTTGCATTGTGACATCTATATACAGTACAGGTATAGGATCCGTTATCCGGAAACCTGATATCCAGAAAGCTCTGAATTACAGAATGGCTGTCTTCCATAGACTCCATTTTATCCAAATAATCCAAATTTTTTTTCCTCTGTAATAATAAAACAGTCGCTTGTACTTGATCCCAACTAAGATATAATTAATCCTTAATGGAAGCAAAACCATCTTATTGGGTTTATTTAATGTTTAAATTAATTTCAAGTAGACTTAAGGTATGAAGACCCAAATTACGGAAAGATCTGTTAACCCGGAAAACCCCAGGTCCCGATCATTCTGGATAACAGGTCCCGTACCTGTAGTATATTTGTATTAATAATTCACAGACAGGGTAATTGGATCTTATTATTTATCATTATATCATGGATGTGTGTGAATTCAATATGGAATTTACATTATAAACTCTACGGGGGGGACACGGGCAGATTCGGGGAGATTTAGTCATCTGGCGACTAATCACCTCTTCTTTGGGGCGACTAATCTCCCCTAACTGCTTCCCGTGTATTCTGCCTGCTACAATGAAAAAACGCCTGCGGCAATGCACTCGCGGTGATTCGATTTCCGAAGTCGTCCGAAGTTTCGTCACGATTAGTTGCCCCGAAGAAGAGATTTGTCGCCGGGCAACTAAACCTCCCCGAATCTAAGTGTGTCTGTGCCCTAAACATGTGGTCCTTCGACCCCTTCCAGTAAGTTCATTAAACACTAGCACACACGTTTCATTTTAATGGAAAACTGGTGCATTGTGGTTTTGATACAATTCATGGGTATAAAAGAGAATGAACTTTGATAGGTACTAAACCGACCGATTCTGTTGTTCTTGCACCGCTTGTTATGATGGTAGGTGCCAGCGAGACTGCTGTAACTAGATAATTCGATTTCTAGCAGTAACAACTGGTGTCAGTGGGATTATTCCTTTTTAATTAGTCGCTAAGTATCTAAATGATTTAATAATAGGCTCTGAATGTTGAGGTTTATAGGAGTTGATCCAATAATGATGATCCGCACAGGGGACTAATATATTTCCCTGCATGTTAAGAGATGCCCCTACTGTGTGTGTGTGTGTGTGTGTGTGTGTGTGTGTGTGTGTGTGTGTGTGTGTGTGTGTGTGTGTGTGTATATATATATACTCGAGTATAAGCCGAGTTTTTCAGACCCCAAAATATGCTGAAAAACTCTACCTCGGCTTATACTCGGGTCAAGCGCAAAAACGGTCGCCGGCGTCCAAGAATAGTCTCCAAGAATATTTGCCGGCGTCCTATATATATATATATATATATATATATATATATATATATATATATATATATATATATATATATATATATATATATATATATATATATATATATATATATATATATATATATATATATATATATATATATATATATATATATATATATATATATATATATATATATATATATATATTCCATGTATATATGTGTGGATAATGCAGTTTTGTGAATCAAGTCACTTGTGTGTTTGGTTTGAATGTACGATATAATGGGAGACTACTATACAGCTGTTTTGCAGGATGAGAATACAACTCAGGAAGCTATTCAGAATTGCTGGGGATTATTGCCATTATATATTTTATCCTATATACAATTAAATAAAAAATGCATGATCCATTATTTCAAGTCATTTAAGAGAGGCCGTGTGGGCTTGATATGCGTGAGCCCAGAAATGCAGCTCTGCTGACTATAATGTATTACGCAAGAATGAACTGCTCCAGCATCAGAGATAATTATAAAGACGTTATTTATTATTATAATTTATAATTCGTTATTTTCTAAACAAAAGGACACGCAATCATTGTTTTCACATTAACTGTATTTTAGGAACTCAGCCAAGGGTTTGCAGTTGAAATTTTCCGATTGTACCAGAACTCCATGCGGTCATTTAATTTAATTGGATAATAATTACTAATTGCAGTTAAGGACGATTAACCTGCAGCCATATGCATTCTAACCAGCACTGCATTCAGCACAAAAGTAGCTAGATGTTTTAAAGGGATGTGTCTGACGTAGAAATTATTTGTATTCGTGTGGGGGTTTTTCTTGCAATTCTGTTTGAATTTTGTGGGGGGTTTTTTTTGTTGTTAATTAATTATTACACAACGCATGAATATAAGTGCAATTTGCATCCACAGGTTTATGCCTTAATTGTATTGATGTGATGGGTCAGTCCCCAGGACTTTATAGACAGAAGTGTGGCATCATGCAGTTTAAAGGGATACTGTCATGGGAAAGAATGTTTTTTTCAAAACACATCAGTTAATAGTGCTGCTCCAGCAGAATTCTGCACTGAAATCTGTTTCTCAAAAGAGCAAATTTATATTTAATTTTGAAATCTGACATGGGGCTAGACATATTGTCGGTTTCCCAGGTGTCCCCAGTCATGTGACTTGTGCTCTGATAAACTTCAGTCACTCTTGCCCCAGGAAATTTGAAGAAAGAAGCCGGAAGAGGATCGCTCTGTGGTGCTCAATAGTATAACCCGGGGCCAGTGCAATTTTTTGCTGATAGGAGCACCGGCCCGGGGTTTCAGGTAAGTAATTACAATCACTTGGGGTGCCTAACATTTGGTACCCCCAAGTGTACAATGCCTTTCCTTCTCCTTTAAGATTGTGCTGGAAAACTTAATTTCTTTTTCTTTACTTTAAAAAATAATAAAAATTGTAAGTTACAAAAAAAAAAAAAAAAAAAGATTGTGCTGAATTGGGTCATCATCATGTTCAGTTCTGTACGGATATCCAGAAATTACATTGGGGTGATCACACTTCTGATTGGATTTGTGTAGGGGGCCCACACATAGATGCCGATACATTTCTGTAGTCTAAAAATGTAATTATGAAAAAGTATTTAAAACAATAAAACAGGCTCCTACAACCATCCTAGAAGTTCTCTCACTTTGGTGGTCCTGTAGGATCCCTGTGGCTTGCTACTTCCTCTCCCACGTTGCCTCTACGGGTCCCCTCACTGGACACATCCAAAGGCAATCACTGCAGGCTTGCTCCTACTCCATACACTACTGAATACGATCAGGCAGTACAAATATGGGAACATTTTAGAGTTTTTATTTCATCAATCTTTACAAATGTAAACGCTTACATTTAAGTCTTTAATACTCCGTCTGACATGTTATGTGTCCTAGGACTTCCTCAGAGGCTCCTTATACACTGCACCCCCTTGGGGTCCTTTATACACATTCCCTAATTCGTAAACTATCCGCCCAGATCATAAAACCCATAAGTCCTATATAAATTCTGAAATGAAAAAAAAAGTCATATACAGCAGGCCTGCTCCTACTCCATACACCGCGGAATACGACCAGGCAATACAAATAAGCAGAGTCTTATAGTGCAACACTACTTTAGACTTAAAGATTGACGTTAAATAGGCCCCGTCTTCACCTATTTCTGCTTTTATCCATTTACCTAATTGCTACTAGAAGTATGGTCAAACTAGTTGTTTAAATAGGATTTAATTACAAGACCTTGCGTTCATCCATTTGTTACCTGAAGTAGGTTTGAACTATACGACTGTGCAGCTATTAATTTATTTATGGTTGTCTAATATTATTTTTTATCTTTTATGGAGTACATCGTTTGTGGTGATTGCCTTTGGATGTGTCCAGTGAGGGGACCCGTAGAGGCAATGTGGGAGAGGAGGTGGCAAGCAACAGGGATCCTACAGGATAACTGAACAGAATATTGTGTAATTATGAAATATCGTTCATGTGCAGTTTTCACGTATTTTTATATTTTTTATTTATGAATATAATTATGGTCAGAAATGTATTATTATTATAAGCTGCCATATTGGAAAAGTAACCAGTAGTCGCCAAATTATTGTTAAAAAGTACTTTCTTCTCTTTGTTTAGCAGAAACTGAAACGAGATTGGCATTTCATGGCACAAACCCATTTTAGATTGCTGTAGTCCTTTCTGTGAGAACTGTGATGATCTATGTGCAGTTTCTCCTCAACCGCTGCTTCCCATAGGGGTAAATAGGCTATAGCTGGTCATACACTGCAACATCTATTCTTTGATCAGTTTGCTGGGCTAGTTAATTTTTACTGATTTGATTGATAGGGTCTCGGAGAATCTACTATTCATAGGGGTGGACATTGTTTAACCGTGGCCAATATGCAGCTGACCTGGACAAGAACTGCAGAGTTAGCAGCCAGTATCCGGTTGTGTGCGGGCACTTTATGCCATTCAGTATTTCCATTAAGGGGATATTTCTTGGAAACATCGAAGTCAGCATTCCTGAGCAATACTCACTTTAATTTAATTGTGTTTTCCATAAAGAAACCTCCATTTCTCATTAACCCTCTCTGAGATTAGGCCATGGGCAAAATAATATATTTTTATGGCAAATAGTAGAAGAAATCCTCCAATTGCTAGGTGGGTAAAGGTGGACATAGACATAGAGATCCGCTCATACTCGCCAAACGAGCGGACCTCTCCCCGATATGCCCACATTCAAGTGGGCGATATCGGACTGATCCGATCATGGGCCCAGCGATCGGATCATAATTTAATTGTAAATTATACCTGAGGCAATAATAATTGAAACCATTTCATTATGGAGTTAAAAATACTGTTTTTAATATGTTTTATACATTTTGATAACATTTTGGCTTATATTTATAAATTTGGTTGCACACTGGTATTTTATAAGGTAGGGTATAAAGTGGGTGTTATGTAATTTATGGCACTTAAGCACTTTATTGATATACACAATCTGATTTGTTCAAGTATAAGGTCAAAAATATAAAAAATTTATCGTGGTCATGTCCCCTATCCCCAGGACGGGCAAATTTTAAACTTCCTTATAGAGGATTATAGTAGTGAGTTGATCTAGTCAGGATCCAGGCTTAGGGGCATTGAAAATGTTATTTAGTAGGTAATTAGGGTAAATAAAGATTGCTATATGGCCAGCCCTGTAAGCTGTATAAAATAAGCCCATGGGTATTTAAGGGACATGACCGGTACTAGCTACACTTCCTCTGATGAAGCGCCCAATAGCGCAAAACGCATCAGGAGGGAGTGGCTGACACAAGGTAGGCAGACCAGGTGGGAGACACTGCACTGTGGTGTGTTTTTCAATGTATTAACATGAAATTTTGCTGTGGATAATATGCACAAATAACTGTTTTAAGTAAGAAGCTGTGCATAGTAATTTATATGTAGGATTGGATCATAATGCATCCGATATGGGCGGGACGTGGGACCGCATAAATTCACAGATGCGGGCGCGATCCAACGGGATTTTTTAACCTGCTCGACTTTCGGCCAGATATCGATCGGGGGAGCCTGTTGGATGGCCCCACACACACAGGCCAATAAGCTACCGACTCGGTCTGTCAGCAACTTTTATTGGCTCGTGTATCCGGGACTTTACTCAGTTACAGAAAAATGTGTCCCATGATTGATATAGACATCCGGACACTCTGGATCTTGAGCTCGCTATGTGTTTAGTATGCAGAGAGAATTGCAATAGAGACGCATGCCTTTGTGTTGCATCTTTATTAGGGACATCGCTCTTTGTTCTGCGGTTTCCCAGACCGGAGGTTGAACACAAAGGATATGAAGCCAGAGAAATGTGAGATGCTCTGGGGCACAACTAAACCTTCATGTTTTTACAATCCCATTTCTGTGTGAATTCTGCTCTCCTTCCAACTACAGGGCTGGGTACCACCGAGAGGGGATTCTGGGAAAAGTGCAAGCACCCTGAGCTGGTTGGGTACTAATTAAGAGATTTGAGTTTGTTTGATGAGGACCTAAATCTAATCAAAATTTATTTGATTTCTGACATGTATCCCAAAGAAAATGATCCATATAAAAAGGAATAGAACCCACTGTGCACATATTAGGGATGCACAGAATATAGGATTCGGTTCGGGATTCGGCCTTTTTCAGCAGGATTCTGATTTGGCCGAATCCTTCTGCCTGGCTGATCCGAATCCTAATTTGCATATTCAAATTAAGGACGGGGAGTGAAATCACGTGATTTTTTGTCACAAAACTAGGAAGTAAAAATGTTTTCCCCTTCCCACCCCTAATCTGCATACTCATATTATTATTCGGTTCGGTATTCGGCCACATCTTTTGCGAAGGATTCAGGGGTTCGGCCGAATCCAAAATAGTGGATTCGGTGCTCCCTAGCACATGCAATGGATCAGTGGGGTAGCGCTCTATTTAACATGCCTCTCCTCTGCAAACAACTTTACAATTAACTACACGGACTAAATAATACTTCCCCGAATCGCTCCTGACAACAATAGGGGCACGTTTACTTACATTCAAATTTTTGTTTGAATTTTTGTAAAAGTGGCAGCTTTAGTGCAGGTAACTGTGCCACTTGAGTATGGACTGAATTTGTTTTTTCTTCAGCCATTTGTAACCGTTTTTATTTTTATTTTTTTAAATCAAAAGTGTAAGTTATCAGTGTTTGTGTATTTTACCTCAAGGTTTTTTCCACCTCCGTGTTTTAGCCATTTTTGTGTAAACCAGAAAACCAACCTGTGCACTCCATGAACAAATAGGGCTATGGCTGGGCGCAAGTTAGTGGTTTCATAATAATTATCACAAAAAAACCTGTACTCGCAGGGCTCTCAGAAAGTGGAGAAAAATTGATTCAAAGTTTCGACCCCAAACACATTTTGTGCCTTAAAGTACTAAAAATGCCTTCCCCTTTAAACAACACAGGGATTGTTTGTCCATATATTGCAATATTTTTAAGCTGAACAACTACGTCACACTCATCCCATATCTGGCCAGTCCTACACTTAATTTTCATCTGATTCATTAAGAATTCTATTGCTTCATTATACATTTTATAAAGTTTTACCTGCAACTTATTTGCTGCTTTCAAATATATAGACACATAAACTAGGGATGCTCCGAATCTACTATTTTGGATTCGGCCGAACCCCCGAATCCTTTGCTAAAGATTCGGCCGAATACCGAACCGAATCCGAACCCTAATTTGCATATGCAAATTAGGGGTGGGAAGGAAAACTTTTTTTTTTTAACAAAAAGTCATGCAATTTCCCTCCCAGCCCCTAATTTGCATATGCAAATTAGGATTTGGTTCGGCTGGGCAGAAGGATTCGGCCGAATCCGAATCCTACTGAAAAATTCCGAATTCGGTGCATCCCTAACATAAACACAACGTATGTGAGCTATGTAATCGCAATTTAACCATTCTTCCTTTTTCGTGGGTGCAGGGTCAAAGTGCGGAAACCGAAACATGTAGCTGTGCGGGATTTTGTGAACTTCAATAAAATTCACTTCTTGTCATATCCGTGAGTCCTCCTGAATATCTTCTACTTTCTTGCTCTCTCCGCAGGGTCCCAGCACCTGTTTACAAGCCTTAAAGGGGTTGTTCACCTTTCAGTTAACTTGTAGTATGTTATAGAATGGCCAATTCTAAGCAAATTTTCAATTGGTCTTCATTGATTATTTTTCATGTTTTTTTAATTATTTGCAGTTTATCTTCTGATTCTTTCTAGTTTTAAAATGGGGAGTCCCTGATCCCATCTAAAAACAAACGCTCTGTAAAGCTACAAATATTCTATTATTGCTCTTTTTTTATTACTCGTCTTTTTAATCAGGTTCTCCCCTATTCATATACCAGTCTCTTATTCAAATCAATGCATGGTTGCTAGGGGAATTTGGATCCTAGCTATTGCATAAAAGGCTAAAGTACTTAAAAAACCACAAATAAGCTGTATGTTTTGTAAATAATGTTGGGGAAAAAAAAAAAAAAACATTCTTGCAATCTGTTCAACTTAGATAAACACTTGTTCTCGCTAATATATATAACTGCAAAAAATGACCGTATGTTATATGTGTTATAAACGAATAAAAACAAGTTGGAAAAACAAAAAAAAAACAAATAATAAAACATGCAAACCAATTGCAAATTGTCTCAGAATATCACTCACTACATCATACTGAAAGTAACTCAAAGGTGAACAACCCCTTTAACGCATTTTGCAGTTGTTCAGCAGGCAGTTCTTTACATTTATCAACACTGGGCAAATTTGCACTTGGGCAGTAACCCATGGGCAAATTTGCACTTGGGCAGTAACCCATGGAGACCAATCAGATTGCTGCATTCAATGTTCTACTTGCAGCTGGCTTTAAGCTGTTCACTGATTGGTTGCTATAGGTAACTGCCCATGGGGCAAATTTGCCCAGTGTTGATAAATGAGCCCTTGTGTTTGGCGTCAGCTGGCAGTAAATGGAAAGAAACAAAAAGCGGCAATTTCATCAGCTATAAGCTGTACGGATTTCATCAGCCATCAAAGTGCAAATTCCTATTGAGCATTTGCGCTGCCGGTGGCACCTCTCAGATAAGGGACCCTTTCTTGTTACCGTCCTTTCATCCCGCAGATACAGGGGGAACATCGCAGTTGCTGTGTGTAGACCTGACATGCACATTAATGTGGCTGCTGCCCTCAGTCACTGACTGCCAGTCCTTAGTGATCATTTAA
Organism: Xenopus laevis; assembly: GCF_017654675.1. Classification (NCBI taxonomy): domain Eukaryota; kingdom Metazoa; phylum Chordata; class Amphibia; order Anura; family Pipidae; genus Xenopus; species Xenopus laevis. The sequence continues at coordinate 6,109,209 of NC_054374.1, forward strand.
ATAAGTGTTGCGGTGGGAAAAGAGCTGGAGACAAGGAGGGGATTTGGTCCTCAGCAGGTGCCTGGAGGGAGCACATCGTCTGTGGTGAGGACACAACTAATTATCTGAAGGGGATACCATCCGCCCAACTGTCAATTTCAGGACAGAGATTCCCTTCAACCCACCCCCTTCTCCCCCTCTACCTAGCCCAGCCTCCCTCCTCTATCAGTTCTGACTGTAAACACACCGACAACTTGAGGGAAACAAAGCATCAGCCTTCTGCTCCGTCGTTTGTGAGCGAGAGGCAATCTGTATTCAGCTCTTCTCTGCCTGAAGCTTTCATCTCTATCCCTCTCTTATCCTCCTTTGATTTGACCTAGCCCCCCGACATTTGGGTTCTGCTCTGGCTCACCTTCATTTACGCACAGGGGATGAAGCACTCACTTTCTCAGCTGTCTGCAGTGTTGGCCTGATCCTCCTTTGCACAGGGAAATGCAGGTGCAGATCTGAAGGAGCAACTGTCAGACACCATGGAACCCATCAGCCACCAAGGCACGCCACGTCTCTCCTGGATAGATACCCTCTACAGCAGTAAGTGCCACCCCATCGGGGCATCTGTCATTTCTCTGGGATTCATAATGATGCCTGTCATTATACAAAATAATAAGGGAAGTCCTTTTTGTATCCACATTCCTAGAATCGTAATGCAAAGGAAATGGTGGAACCAACCGTATAGCATATATATATTTTATGCATCCACGACTGGAAACCTATATTGCGGCTCATTTTGCAGTCAGTTGAAAAGTGTCACTAATCCCGAGGCAATAGTTTAAAATATGTTGATTTGTCCTCGACTACTAGTTAATTCCAGCTTCAGAAAGACATGTTAGATGTGAATATTGTAAAGTCTATACAAGCTCCCTGCTAATTATGTACAAGACGTTGGGAATATAAATGTGTGTGAAAATACACCATAGAATATAGTATTGTATGCCAAAAGGACATTGTGTGTGAATATATCCGTTAAACGTTCTCCTTGTGCATTTATTCAGCGAGCTGCCTAGTGCAATACAGATCAGAACAATATGATTAAATAATATTTTTTTTCTCTTAAGCTTTAATTCTTAAATGTATTTGCAAGCTCCACACTGCAATGCTGATTTGTAAACCTTGTTGATGTACAATGGCTTGTGTATGGGGAAGATTTATTGATGGACGTATTGAGAATTCAAATTTTTCAAATATTTTTTATTGTCAAAATTGTTAAATTGGGCTAAGGAATTTTCCAAACTCGATTCGAGCCTTTTTTTTTTTTTTGTATTAAAAATAATTCTAATTCGGTTTTCGCAATTTATCATACTCTGACCCTTTAAGAATTCGAATTCGCCACCTCGATGGAAGAGGTCCAGAGACAAATTTGGAGATATTTGTAGCCTTCCTGACATTCGAGTTTTCGGAGAAAAAACTCGAATCGAGCTTGGTCGGATTTGAATCGAATTCGATTCAAGTTTTCGTGTTGGTAAAATTCGTCCGAGTTTGAGATAACACCCCAGTCGAATTTGGAGTATATTCGAATTTAAGGGTCAGGGCACACAGGCAGATTCGGGGAGATTAGTCGCCTGGCGACAAATCTCTTCAGGGTGATTAATCTCCCCGAACTGCCTTCCTCTGCCTTCCGCCGGCTATAATTAAAAATGGCCGCCAGGAAGGCACTCGGAGGGATTTGTTTTCCCAAACAACTTCTGGCGACTTCGGAAAATGAAACGCTCCAAGTGCCATTCCACCGCCGATTTACATTCTAGCCGGCGGGAGGCAGTTCAGGGAGATTAGTCGCCCCGAAGAAGTGATTTGTCACCGGGCAACTAATCTCTTGCACCTGTTATCCTTAAATGGCGCCAGATCGGCCATTCTGTACCATCCCTTAAAACATTATTTGTTACTAGAAACTTTGATTTAGAAGAGCTGACGCCGTGGATTAATGACTGTACAGAGCAAGCTTCCTCCTATCTCCTTAACCAAAGGCAGTATTCCATGGAAGAATATCATTATTTGAAATCCATAAAATCAAAACTCTGCGGTTGCGCTTGCTGCGTTCCACACATATTTCTGTAATGTTTTATTTGCCATAAGAAGCTACACTGGGAGATTATACCTGCAGTGCCGCATAATGGCCTTTAGATCTGGATACACTGTGCTGTATTCATACACATTAAGACATACAGAGATGTATTTTCTGGGGTATGTTTGTAGATCAGCCGTGCACTTGGCACTATGAGGACAGGTATAGGATCCCTTATCTGGAAAATGTCCAGAAAGCTCCGAAATACTGAAAGGTTGTGTTCCATAGACTCCATCTTATCCAAATTTTGAATTTTTACTCTTTCTCTGTAATAATAAAGCAGTAGTGTGTCATTGATCCCAACTAAGATATAATTAATCCTTATTGGAGGCAAAACCAGCCTATTGGGTTTAATCAGCATTTGAATTTTATATATATTTTTTTTTAGAAGACTTAAGTTATGGAGATCCAAATCATTGTAAGATCCGTTATCCAGAAAACACCAGGTCCAGAGCATTCTGGATAACAGGTCCCATACCAGTAGTACATTTGCATTCAGGACCGATTGTGTGCCTGTACCCTTAATTTTTAGAAACCCGCAAACAGGCTTACGTTTAAATAAATTATATATATATATATATATATATATATATATATATATATATATATATATATATATATATATATATATATATATATATATATTTTTTTTTTTTATTTATTTATTTATTTTGTATTCCGTCATATTTAGCCCCTGTTATTGGTGTCAGTGATCCTTTGTTGTACTAAATGGATTGAGAGTTGGCTATGGTCCTCTGCTTCCAGCATTTTACTTTCACTTGTGTGATTCTTTCACATTTCTTATTCTTTACTCCATTTCTCCCGGCTGGAGCTGGCATCACCAGGCAAAAGAGTCTGACATGGGAGTGATCAGCTGTGAGCTCTGTCTGGATATGTCTGTCCCTCCGTCTCTCATCCTGTTACCTCTCGAGGGGTCTCGGGGGGGTCCTTTACATGAATCCGTGAATTTAAGCAGAAATGCTGTTCATAGTGGTTTCCATGTTATATTGCAGTGAAGCCTGTTTTAATGTTCTTATTTTTAATGTAAAATGTTACTCAGGTCATATGGAAATGCCTCCGCAGAACTGTAGTACTGTCTAACCTTTCAGTGACTGCCTTTGTTTTAACCAGGTTAGCTAGAAATGGACAACTCACATCCATCCATCCATCCATCTTCTGCCCACCTACAACTCTTACCCTCCCTTATAAACCTCTGTTAATCTTGTGCTCGTTTTATAAATACATGATGATTCCTCAACAGCTGCAAATAATAAAGGTTGATCATTCCTTTTGTAAGACCCACAGAGAAGTTAGCTAGCCTGGCCCTATGTTCTATGGACCCATACAGCTTGCTCTAGGGGTGGCATTCCTTATTTATAGGCTTTTCAAGGGCTGAACCCAAGCAGCTATTAACATGTTGTTATTGTTCTCTGTGGAGGATACCCTCAGAGCTCAGCACTGTGACCTGGATCTTCACACGTTGAATCAGGGAACTCACTAGCCCTAATTCCCTATTAGTCTGTGTTCCTATACTACATTCTTGCCTGAGGGGGAGAGCTACTGCCTTGTATCCCTCCTAGTTGGAGCCAAGCTGCTCTTACTACTTAACCTTCCTATCTTACTCTCCTAGAGAGGTTACTACCTGTGATAGGTCTATCTCTAGTTGGCCTCGTTCACGAGGTCTCTGCTCCCCGACTTATCTCTCTAGAGGTTTGGGTCCCTCTAGGGTAGGCGTCCCTAACCTTTTTTTACTTGTGAGCCACATTTAAATGTAAAAAGAGTTGGAGAGCAACACAAGCATGAAAAAGTCCATGAGGATGTCAAATAAGGGCTGTGATTGGCTGTTTGGTAGCCTACGGGAGGCTCTGCTTGGAAGTACACCTGGTTTTTATGCTACTAAAATTTGCCTCCAAGCTTGGAATTCAAAAATAATCATCTGCTTTGAGGCCACTGGGAGCAACATCCAAGGGGTTGGTGAGCAACATGTTACTCACGAGCTACTGGTTGGGGGATCACTGCTCTAGGGCAAATTGGCTTTACTGTGCCTTGTTGTACCCAGGCTCCCTGGAAACATCCAGCTGCGTCAGGCACCAGCAGTGTTGTGACAGGAAATGGTCACAACACCTCTTGGCCAATAGCACAACTATGCAAATTACAACTAGCTATATGGGCATCTGCCCAGCAATTTTGCTTGAAAATAAAATAAAAACTGCACCTCATTTTGTTGGTTTACAAAGATACAGGGCCTGAGCTAGAAGTAGGCCGAAGAGGCACCTGCCTAGGGCACGACGATAAGGGGGTGCTTGGCGGAACAGTCCCATTTTTGACAGCTCAACTCACAGTCCCACTTTTGTACTGAAAAGTCCAAAGAAACAGTTTCTAACTTAATTAGCTTTTGGCAGAGAGCCCAGAACAGCTAACAGGCGCAAATAAAATACTTTGTAACAATTTTGAGATAAGCAAATAAGTAATTGTAACAATTTAGATAAGGAGGTCCCTTGGGAAAAGTTACACTCAGTTTCCCTTTATTAGCAAAACTGTAATAACTGGAAAAAAAAAAAACACAAATATGTTTAAACTTTCATAACCTGCCAAATTTTTGTAAAATGAACATGGTAATTAGGGATGTGTGGCCAAAATAAAAATTTTCTGTGCTATACGCTGCAAATTGTTTTGTCCCTCTTTTTTTTTATTTACAAAATGTTGGGAGGTATTCTATTAAACGTCTTCTGCCTACCCCAAGTCCATGTTTGATGCCCTCTCTACCCCTCACTCCCCTCTCTTTTCCCCCTCCCATTTACTTTCTCTTTTTGACATGGACAAGCTCATTGAAATGAACAGCAGTAAGTTTCATCGGAAACCTACACAACCTGGGTATTAGGGAGATAAACGCTAATACAGGCTACCCATTGTATCAGTGGAGAGGGATCTGTAACAGTTTGCAAGCAGCAGAAATATTTTTGTACTATTTCCTTTAATCCTATAGTAATGTGTTCACAATATAGTGGAAGAGTACGAAAATATATATTAATGGATGAGCACGTTTTTAAACCCAGTGCAACAAAGGTGTCCGATTAGGGTATGTTTCTTTTATTAAACTGTGCAGTATCACCAAATGACAAGTAATTTGTGGCCCCTGAGTGTAGTCAGGCAATTTTTCACGTTGGCCATAGTTGCCTTAACTGCTAAAGGAGAATTACTACAACAGCCGCCATTCATATTTACATATTCAATGCAGAATACAAAATGCATCCTTTACTGCCTTTTAAGGGCAAATCAATGAGGGGTGGCATTCCTTATTTATAGGCTTTCCAACAGCCCCTAACTATAAATAGGGTATATTTTCCCATTAACTTTTTGTCTGGCCACAATGCCCTAGCTTTACCTCTCGAGATATTGATCAGTTGGCTTGTGGTCCAGTCAATAACATGGTGCATCAGAGCATTCTTGTAAATAATCTTTTGTACTGCTGAAAAATACTCCAGTCTGAAACTCTGTCCCTGCACACCCGAGACTCCCACCAGCCTCAGGGTGCTCATAGCTGAGGATGGGTGTCAAGCCTAAAGGCCAGTTGGGTTTAGAATAATAACTCACAAATTCACAAGTTAGGTTCATTGATAAATGCCCTTTCTGGTGCACGCTAATTCTAATCGAAGTTCCTACTTTAGGAAATCTTCTGCAGAATGTCTTTTTATAGGGCTCCTTGTGATTTTATGGACAAAAAGCTAATTTTAGGTCTGCTGGAAAGTAATACTTTTTATGTTCTGGGCAGTATTTTTTTTGGATATTCATGTATGTTGATTGAATATTTTCGTTTATCTCTATGGGATTAAAAAATGCATTCCCCCATAAACGGGGAAAAAGGTTGGGGAAATGATGTTCTGAATGTATAAAAAGCAACCATTATGACCCATGTGTCCCCCCTCAAGTCACTGATTGGTTACTGCCTGGTAACCAATCAATGGAAAGCAAGAGAGCTGAAAAGCAGGAAGTAGTGTTCTGGCTATTATGTTACACAAAACCAGTCACTCCAGCCTTTATACATTACATTTTTGCCTAACTAACTGTTTTAGATACATTTTTATTTTATCTATTTACCCAGTTTTTATTTTTATACTGCACAATTTCTTTAAAAGGGAACCATCCCTTTAATGGGAGTGAGAAACAACCACTTTTCATGCCAAATACGTGTATTTTTGAGTTTTGAGATGGTGTGTAGATAAAGCTGCAGTAGAAGTTGGACACCCGCAGGTATGTGGATTATTAAGAGCATTTGTTGTCCCTTATAGAGAAGCCAGTTATAGAAAGCAATAAAGTGATACTGACACTAAAAAAAGTACTCTTCAAAATATTAATCTACAATAAATTTTTTTGCTGGCATGGCTGTAATTGTTACTTGAAGTTACTAAACCTGACTGTTTTGCCAACCTCATCACAACTTTTCAGTTAGAGCTTCTAATGCTAATGGACTCCTGCTGCACAAATATGGCAGCCCCCTCATAGAAGCATGGGGAAATCAGATAGGTAATGTCAAAGCATTGGGCTAATACTTTTATGGAAGAATTACAAAGACAATGTTATGATAGATGTAAAAACAGTGGCCCTGCAATTAGCACTGAGCATAACAGTTCTCTCCTAGTCATAGAAGGGTTTTTATATTTTCCCTGTGTTTGTGTGGGTTTCCTCTGTGTTTGCTTCCTCCCACTCTCCAGGAACATACAGGCAGGATAATTGGTTCCTGATAAATGTCACTATAATGTGTGCCAATGTGATGGGGATCTTGTAAAGTTGGCCATAAAGCTTTTGGCTTGTTCTTTACAGACTGATTCAGCAGCTTATTGGCTCATGTATGGAGCCCACCAGTGAACTTGCCTGACCAATATCTATCCTAAAATTGGCCAGATATCAGGCAAGTTTGATATTCGTGCCAGGGCAAGGGCTGCATTGGCTTGTTGATGTGCTCCTCCCACAATGCTCTGTGTTTACTTTTGGTATTATCCAATTGTTGGCCATGGGGCTGAACAACTGGACCAGTCAGTATTGCTCAGCTCAAGGTTGGTATTTTGGTGAAAGACGGTTTGATGGTCTTAGGTTTCCAAATGAGAGATCTTCATGTGTTTGGCCAGCTTAAAGGGGATCCGTCGCCCCAAATAAATCGAAATCCTATTTTATCACTTTAGTCAAGCAAAATGAACTGTAATTACACAATATAAATTATTTGAATCTTGTTTCTTTCTGTCTGGGAATTCATAATTATAGCAAGCAGGCAGGAGCCACTTTGTGAACACATTTTGTTATTAAGTCTTGTATCATCTCAGAATCCTGTTTGTGCACCAGAATGGGGGACCTGATGTCCATCCCCATGTCCTGGTTACACAATTAAATGGATGAAGAGAACTGGGGGGAATGTGGGCAGAGCAGTGACATCTGGGAAGTGCTGAATGGAAAGTTAAAGGGATACTGTCATGGGGAAAACATTTTTTTTTCCAAAACACATCAGTTAATAGTGCTGCTCCAGCAGAATTCTGCACTGAAATCCATTTCTCAAAAGAGCAAACAGATTTTTTTATATTCAATTTTGAAATCTGACATTTCCCAGCTGCCCCTGGCCAGCTCCCTAACACAAGATAACAGCTGCCTGGTAGATCTAAGAACAACAATCTATAGTAAAAACCCATGTCCCACTGAGACACATTCAGTTACATTGAGAAGGAAAAACAGCAGCCTGCCAGAAAGCATTTCTCTACTAAAGTGCAGGCACAAGTCACATGACTGGGGGCAGCTGGGAATGTCAGATGTCAGATTTCAAAATTGAATATAAAAAAATCTGTTTGCTCTTTTGAGAAATGGATTTCAGTGCAGAATTCTGCTGGAGCAGCACTATTAACTGATTCATTTTGAAAAAATGTTTTTTCCCATGACAGTATCCCTTTAATATCATTTATGCTGTACAGCATTGTAAAATTCTGTTGAGGGTACAGGACTTTTTATATATGTGTTTTGGGGGTGGGGGGATAATAATTTTTACTGTGGGGCCAAGTAATTGTTCCAGCTATGATACTAAAAGGTGAATAAAAGGCAAGGCATGCAGATGTTTATAGATTTTTGATTGCAGTGTCACTAACCCCAATATCCAGCTAGCCTTTAAAGGAAAAGTTATGCTTAACTAAAGAAGTAGGTAGAAATGTTGTACATGTTTTGTGCTTCTGTACCAGCCCAAGGCAACCACAGCCCTTTAGCAGTAAAGATCTGTGTCTCCAAAGATGCCCCAGTAGCTCCCCATCTTCTTTTCTGCTGATTCACTGCACATGCTCTGCTGCTGTCACTTACTGAGCTTAGGGAGCCACTCACAATATACAGTACACATAGAATAGAAATGTCACAATATAAGGCTGATTAGTAATTAATACAGATAATTACTACATGGCAGCACAGAAACCAGTGCAATTAGCATCAGAATTGAATAATCAGCAAACCTGTAGCATCAGCTTATATTACAGCCAGGGAAGCTCATTTTCTGCTGGATAATTAGTGACGAGCCCTAAGCTTAGCTTCTCAACAGCCAATCAGAGCCCACTGAGCATGTGAGTGTCACAGACACTTTCCAAGATGGTGACCCCCTGTGACAAGTTTGAAGTCCTGGATCATTGCTGCTATTGACAAGCTCAAACTTTAGCCTCGTGCAATAAGTTCACTATATAAAATATGCCATTTTAAGTCCTATTCATGTTTAGTGTTTAGTTCTCCTATAAAGGAACAATAACACATCAGTTTAATAGTTCAGGGCAACAGTTTTTTAATTACACTTCTATTTTCTGTTGTTAAAGGGTTGGTTCGGCTTTAAATTCACACTTACATCAATGTAAGTGTGATGTAGAGAGGATATCCTGACGCAATTTGCAATTGTTTTCTTGATTTTTTTTATGTTTTTAATTTCTTTAGCTTTTTATTCAGCAGCTCTCCAGCAATCTGGTTGCTAGGGTCCAAATTGACCTAGCAACAATGCACTTATTTGAATACAAGACTGGAATATGAATAGGAGAGGGAGTGAATAGAAAGATGAGAAATAAATAGTAGCAATAACAATAAGGGGCTGATTCATGAAGGGTCGAATATCGAGGGTTAATTAACCCTCGATATTCGACTAGGAATTGAAATCCTTCGACTTCGAATATCGAAGTCAAAGGATTTAGAGCAAATACTGCGATCGTACGATCGAAGGATTATTCCTTCGATCGAACGATTAAATCCTTCGAATCGAACGATTCGAAGGATTTTAATCCAACGATCGAAGGAATATCCTTCGATCAAAAAAACTTAGGAAAGCCTATGGGGACCTTCCCCATAGGCTAACATTGACTTCGGTAGCTTTTAGCTGCCGAACTAGGGGGTCGAAGCGACAGTACTTAGACTATCGAATGGTCGAATAGTCGAACGATTTTTAGTTCGAATCCTTCGATTCGTAGTCGAAGGTCGAAGTAGCCCATTCGATGGTCGAAGTAGCCCAAAAAGTTTTTTTTACTTCGAATCCTTCACTCGAATTTAGTGAATCGGCCCCTTAATGTGTAGCCTTACAGAGTATACAGAGTTAAGTGTTAGTATGATGTAGAGAGTGATATTTGGAGGCAATTTGCAATTGGTTTTCATTTTTTATTTCTGGTTTTCGAGTTATTTCGCTTTTTATTCAGCAGCTCTCTAGTATGCAGTTTTCACAATCAGGTTGCTAGGGTCCAAATTCCCCTAGCAACCATGCACTGATTGGAATAAGAGACTGGAATATGAATAGGAGAGGCCTGGATAGAAAGATGAGTAATACAAAGTAGCAATAACAATACATTTGTAGCATAACTGGGTCAGTGACCCCTATTTGAAAGCTGAAAAGAGTTAAAAAATTTAAAAATGATAAATAATGAACACCAATTCAAAAGTTGCTTAGAATTAGCCATTCTATAATATACTAAAAGTTAACATAAAGGTGAACCACCACTTTAATTGCTAGTTATTACAACTGTACTGGGATGGGAATGTTAGTTCAACTGGGAAGGAGGGGGATGTTTATGGGGTTAAAACGGGCAGATGGCTGCCTCATGTAAAATTGATCTCCAAATTTCTTCCTTTATACATTTAGTGAATTGAAATAATTGAGGCCTCTTTCCTGGTCTTATTTTGTGCTGATCCATAAAGATTGAGTGAACTCCATTCTCCCATCTGATGACACAGTAGTGACTGTTGGCTCAGGGTGAGAATCATTTTGTTTGTTTTAGGGAGAACTATGAGCTGCAGGTGATAAGCCACCAGAGTGTGTTTTCCTCTTCTCTTTAAGAATATCCATACTCTATGCCTGTTATAGGCAGCTTTTCCCCCAGGATAAATAACTGCTGTACTGTCTAGCGTTGTTGAGAGCTGTTGTACATGTATGGGATCTGTTATCCAGAAACCCATTATCAAAAAAACTCAAAATTATAGAAAGGCCATGTGCTTTACAAAACAGTTCCTTGTATTTAAGATTAACTAAAATATAAATAATCCTTATTGGAGGCAAAAACCAGTCTGAGTTTGTTTAATCTTTACATGATTTTCTAGTAGACTTAAAAGGATTCTGCCATGATTTTTTTGATGTAGTTTTTATCTGTAAATGACACTGTTTACATTGCAAATAATTCACTCTACAATATAAAATGTAATTCCTAAACAAGCAAGTGTATTTAGTTGTAATATTCGGGTGTAGGTGCATCTCGGGTCATTTTACCTGGTCATGTGATTTCAGAAAGAGCCAGCACTTTAGGGTGGAACTGCTTTCTGGCAGGCTGTTGTTTCTCCTACTCAATGTAACTGAATGTGTCTCAGTGGGACCTGGATTTTACTATTGAGTGTTGTTCTTAGATCTACCAGGCAGCTGTTATCTTGTGTTAGGGAACTGCTATCTGGTTACCTTCCCATTGTTCTGTTGTCCTTCTTGCATATGGGATTAATAAATTTCATCTTTGAACACTACTGCAACCATACTCGGTGTGCTGCTGGCATGTTTCTGGATATTGATTTGACCCGGTGACAGGAGTGGGTCTCACAGTACAGCACCTGGCACTACAAAAGTGTGATTTGGGGAGGTGAGCGCTCCACATAAGTGAGCCTGTATTGTTCTGTTGTTTTGCTGCTGGGGGGGAAAGGGAGGGGTGATATCACTCCAACTTGCAGTAAAGAGTGACTGAAGTTTATCAGAGCACAAGTCACATGACTGGGGGCAGCTGGGAAACTGACAATATGTCTAGACCCATGTCAGATTTCAAAATTGAATATAAAAAAATCTGTTTGCTCTTTTGAGAAATGGATTTCAGTGCAAAATTCTGCTGGAGCAGCACTATTAACTGGTGCGTTTTGGAAAAAAAATTTTTTTCCCATGACAGAATCTTTTTAAGGTATGAAGATCCAAATTACAGGTCCCAAGCATTCTGGATAAAATGTCCCATACCGTTACAACATCTTAGGGCTGTGGTTTTACCAACCATGCTCATCTAGATAGAGATTGTTGCCATTTTTTAAAGAGATCATTCTGATCCAATTGGTTTGCAGCCCTATCTAGAATCCCCTGGTACATCGCTAGAGGTATTTCAGTTTTAGGTGCTAGGTGTTAATACTAGTAATGCACTCTAGTTGACCACATTAGGTAATTATACAGGTCATTAATTGAGATGCGCTTTGGTCTGTTGTGCCTGTTTACTAAAGTTTCCTAATCCCTGATGCGGGCTACAATATTATTAGTTACTACTTACATACCGCAGGCAGAGGGCAGTGCTATACTCTGAGACATTGCCGGAATGGCATTTATTTAATTTCCAACAAGAATAATAAGCAAAGCCATTTTAGGGTTGCAGCAATGTTTCAATATCTCTAAGCTTTTCCAGTAATGAGCTTATTATGAAAAATTTCTTTGAACATGAATGCAACCTACTGCAATGGCTAATTCCTGTATGTCTTTCATATACTTAAAGTCGTATGGAAAAAGTTTGGGAACCCCTCTTAATTCTTTGGAGTTTTGTTAATCATTGGCTGAGCTTTCAAAGTAGCAACTTTCTTTTATTATAACTTGCCTTATGGAAACAGTAGTATTTCAGCAGTGACATAAAGTTTATTGGATTAACAGAAAATATGCAATATTCATTATATCAAAATTAGACATAAATTTGGGCACCCCAACAGAGATATTACATCAATACTTAGTTGAGCTCCATTTGCAAATGTAACAGCCTCTAGACGCCTCCTATAGCCTTTGATGAGTGTCTGGATTCTGGATGTGGCTATTTGTGACCATTGGTCCATATAAATTCTCTCCAGTTCAGTTAAATTTGATGGCTGCCGAGCATGGACAGTCTGCTTCAAATCATCCCATAGATTTTCCATGATATTCAAGTCGGGGGACTCCAGAATATTGTACTTGTGCCTCTGCATAAATGTCTTTGTAGATTTCCAAGTGAGTTTAGGGTCATTGTCTTGTTGGAATATCCGACCCCTGCAGTGTAACTTCAACTTTGTGACTGATGCTTGAACATTATCCTGAAGAATTTGTTGATATTGGGTTGAATTCATCCGACCCTCGACTTTAACAAGGGCCCCAGTAGTCCCTGAACTAGCCACACAGCCCCTGAACTAGCCACACAGCCCCACAGCATGATGGGACCTCCACCAAATGTGACAGTCGGTAGCAGGTGTTTTTCTTGGAACGCAGTGTTCTTCTTCCGCCATGCAAAGCGCTTTTTGTTATGAGCAAATAACTTTTGTCTCATCAGTCCAAAGCACTTTGTTCCAAAATGACTGTCTTGTCTAAATGAGCTTTTCCATACAACAAGCGATTCTGTTTGTGTTTGAGTGAGTGCAGAAAGGGCTTCTTTCTCATCCCCCTGCCATACACATGTTCTTTGTGCAAATTGTGCCGAATTGTAGAACGATGTACAGATACACCTGCATCTGCAGCAAGATGTTCTTGCAGGTCTTTGGAGGTGATCTTTGGGTTGTCTGTAACATTCTCACAATCCTCCGCATATGTCTTTTTTCTTGCCAGACCTGGGTTTTACAGCAACTGTGCCTGTGACCTTCCATTTCCTGATTACATTCCTTACAGTTGAAACTGACAGTTTAAACCTCTGAGATAGCTTTTGTAGCCTTCCCCTAAACCCTGATACTGAACAATCTTTGTTTTCAGATCTTTTGAGAGTTGCTTTGAGGATCCCATGCTGTCACTCTTCAGAGGAGCGTCAAACAGAAGCACAACTTGCAATTGGTCACCTTAAATACCTTTTCTCATGATTGGACACACCTGCCTATGAAGTTCAAGGCTTAACAAGCTAATCCAACCAATTTAGTGTTGCCAGCAATCAGTATTGAGTAGTTTCATACATTCAAATTGGCAAAATTACCCACATTTTTGCACAGCCAGTTTTTCATATTTTATTTAATTACATACAACTGAATACTGCTTCACTAAAAATCTCTGTTCAGAAAACACCCCAGTACTCAGATGTTCCTGGGAAATGAAAGACATATCACTGTTATCTTTTTTGTTGAAAGTGGAGTCAATTATTATGCAGACTGAGAGGGGTTCCCAAACTTTTTTTTATATGAATGTAATACCATATTATTTTGAACCTTCATCTTTAAATTATATAGTTGTACTAACAGTGAATTTTATACTTTATAAACGTAAATTAAAATAAAGTATATGCAACCTTTAATACAATGAACAGTGATTTATTTCCTTGTTAAACAGTTGCAACTACCTGGTTAAAGTGGTTAATTTTTTACCCCAGTAATTTTGTTCTCCCTTTTCTCAAATGCAAATATTTTTTCTTCTGCAGTTCTGACTCAAAGATCAAAGCTGGTTCTGGTCTGTCTCCCTCAGCAGGCAGTCTCTGCATGAAAAATATGAGAGCTGCTGAGTACAGGGATTATAAAAGGATTTCTCACAATGTCAAGCTATTCAACATGTTCCCACCTTAGAAAATAACTTATTTTACAATAAGTTTACTAAAATTGTGTACTTCAACTAGGGAATAGTCCAAATTCGATTTGAGTTTGAAAAGAAGTTCGAAATTTAAAATTTGAAATTTAAAATTCGACTTTGACCATTCGCAAACTAAAAACTTGCTTAAGTGCTGTTTTAACTTTTGGGGCACCTCCTAGAACCTATTTGTAGTCAATTGGTGGACTTTGAAAGACCAAAGGTTTTTTTGGGGGAAAAACTTTGAATCGTACGATTCAAATGCGCTATTACCTCAGTTCGTACGATTACAATTTGATCGAATGCGGACCTATTTTATCGAAAACTGACCTATTCGGCCAAAAAAAACCTTCGATTTAATTTCGGTTGGTCTTTTCGAATTTCAAAGTTTTTCAAATTCTAAATTCAACCCTCGATAAATCTGCCTCTAGGTTACTTAGTTATAGTTAGTTTCTACTTTGAGTTAAATCAGTCTCCAGTGATAGGTTCATAGGAGCAAAATGAAAGCAAATCAGCAGTCCATGGAGAAGACCTTGTGTAAACAAACCCCTCCCTTCCCCAAACTGCAGCTTTCATATAAGGAGTAGCTCATTGTACAGAGGACTTCTCATTGCACTGGTGATTTGTTTTGTGTTCAAAAGAACAGGAAGTAGAATTTGCTTTCACTTTCAGATTTTTCCCTGTTAATACAAAAATAGCAAAATCCATAAATATTTCTTCATTAAAAAAATGAGCAAAATGTATATTTATCACAAACCCTGTTCATTAAACGAATGCCATATGATCCCATTTTCCTCTTACTTGATGGTGCCAGACCCCTTCTCTGAATAGTATTATTAATGCCCAGTGCATAATATATAAATGTTGTGCTAAGGCAAATGTATTACCTATAGACTCCAGTGCCTCCAGAGGTAAATGATCTTATAATAAACTTTAATGTTTGCCAGGCAGTAACATGCCCTTAGCTGGTATAGCAAAAAGATAGCATATTTTTCAGAATTACTAACTTGTTTCAGTAATTCATTGTCTTTCAAACTTTTAATGCTTATTATCTCTCCCATTTCCACCCACATACTGACTCAAAGCACTAATCTTTTTGTTCCCTTTTTTTAGGGGCGCAAAGAGCTTTGCTTGTCAAGTACTCCCACGTATGTGTCATGTAGATCTCTTACCTGCTTTGCAGAGATGGCTCTATCATCCACTTCTCTTGCTTTGCCTTTGCATACACTACTAATGTCTCATTATAATGCAGTACTGTAATTATTATTATTCAGTCTTGTTTATCTCAAATGAATGGAAGCATGCTAATAGCCAGACTGGCAAGCTGGGCCTTCTAATTGTTGATGAACTTGAGTTTCTAGCATGCCATAGATCTGGGGCTGGTGGCAGTTTGTTTAGTGACATCTGGCCAACCGCAGGTTGCCCATGTCTGTCTTATAGCTTAAAGGGATTCAGTCATGATTTTTATGATGTTGTTTTTATTTCTAAATGTCACTGTTTACACTGCAAATAATTCACTCTACAATATAAAATGTCATTCCTGAACCAGCAAGTGTATTTAGTTGTAATATTGGTGTGTATTTGCATCTCAGGTCATTTTGCCTGGTCATGTGATTTCAGAAAGAGCCAGCACTTTAGGATGGAACTGCTTTCTGGCAGCCTGTTGTTTCTCCTACTCAATGTAGTTGAATGTGTCTCAGTGGGACCTGGATTTTACTATTGAGTGTTTTTCTTGGATCTACCAGGCAGCTGTTATCTTGTGTTAGGGAGCTGCTATCTGGTTACCTTCCCTTATTGGCACATGGGAGACATATACAGAAAATTAGGTCTGCACACTCAAAAGAAATTTTCGACTCAGGTGGTAAGATTCAAGATATGCTTTACTTAATAAAAAGACAAAAACAATGACATCGTCATCACAGTGAACAAAAAACATTTTGCATAGTCATAATATACATACCACCCTTAAGTACAGAAAAAGGCAGACAAGAGAATACAAGTAGCGGATACACCTGCCAAAATGAGAATAACCCCAACGTTTCGGCAAAATAGCCTTTGTCAAGGGGATTCTGCCATGGGAGGCATATGCAATACATCTCTGTGGCATGACGTGATGGGTAATTAGGGGCATTATGATCTGCAGTCAAAAGAGCAAACATTTTATTGATGCATGAAGAAATCCCACACCATCTACTCCATGAGAGAGAGTGAAAGAGAGTTCAGCTAAGGACACCGCTCAGAACACACCATCTTAATTACCAATTACAGCTTTTATTCAGTGTGTTGCATTTTGTATACAAATTAAAACTTTAGAGGACAAGGGGAATCTGTACAGAATGATTTTACCCAATTTTGATTTAGAAACATCACTATAGTCTTTACAGGGCCAGTGAGACTCAATGCCATCCTTGTTGTTTCATTTTAATTCAATTCTGTTGTCTGGGGAAAATGTTGAATATGTGATACTCTATGTATAAAATTATTAAGTGGAATATTATCCTGATTTTTTTTAAATAATCTTGTGCAAGATCATATTTGTAAGGAACACATTAAATAGCCCTACCAGTTAAAGGACCAGAAATGTCACATTTTTCTTTTAAAAAAAAAAAAAAAAAAAAAAAAAAAGAATTTGTATGTAACGAAAATAAACCACCAAGACCTATTTAATTTTAATGGCAAAGTCTTTATTAAATAATTTTTAATTTTAATGGCAAAGTCTTTATTAAAAAATAACTTACTGGAACTCTGCGCTTCTCTTCAAAGAAGACGACAATCCCATTGTGCTGCACCCAATTTCTCCTCCCTGGCTATCCCCTATAGAAGGCAGTAGAGCGTTGCGCGATGGATCGTCGCCCTGATTTTACGATTTTAAAATTATATATGCAAACAACAAATACTTTTTTCTTTTTTTTTTTTTTTTTGATGTTACTGTTCCATTGAAGGACCAGTGACCACTTTGTACAGTTGAACATTTGAGCACATGTTTTATAGCAATGATTAATTTGATTGCATGCAAGTTAAGAAACACCTTCAACAGATTCCTCGAGGGCTGTGCTAGCTTTTATTAAACGGGATTACGCCATATATAAAGATTTTACTGCATTATCTGATAATGAACACAAAGCTTGCAGTCTGCCTGCACATTCAGGAATGCCACAATTTTTTGCTGCAGAGCTTAAAAAAATAAAAAAAAATAAAAATATCATGTTCTGTGTGTATTGAAAGGGACAGTCATGTGATTTTGTGTCTTACTCTCATGTAATCTGATTTCCCTACTTTCTCTTAGTCTTCTTACTGCTATCAATTAGAAATCCAATTAAAGGTAGAGCATCGTGTAGTCACATCATGCATCTGGACATCGCTTTCTTCTCATTGGTTCTTTTGTAGATGCAACTCTGAAGCCGTATCTGCCAGCTGCCGTTCAAATGGATTGGTATCTTGATAGCTAATTGTAATTCATTTCTTGGCAACCCCTTAAGAACCTTTTGCAGAGTTGGTTCTTACACTTCTCTGTGCTACATCACTACTGTTACTTGGGAAATCGATGCATTTACCACTTTACATGTGATCCCCTTGTCTTGCTCTACCCTTTTCTCTTTACCCATGCCAAATAACTACAGCATGGAAAAAACTGAAAGCAAGCCTCTGCAAACTATATCTGCCAAGCCTAGCAGGCTCACTTCATCAGGGAGTAACTACGCAGGGGAAATGTTCCTGTTCATAAGAACCAAATCATTTGAGGTTAGTTACCCTGATGCACATCAACCAGGGACTCCAGCTAGAGAAAATTCACAATATTAATATTGTACTTAGTGAAACCCATTTACTGAGGCTAAAAACTGTTTTTAAGAGGTTACTTTTATTACAGTTTCAGGCACATGATGTTCTGATCACTGCTGCTCCCTTAGGGTTGCAACCCAATTATAACCATTAGAACCAGAAGAGTCCATGTGATCCATTTGTATAGCTTCAAATTGTGTGCTGGTGAGTATGAAGTAGGGCACACCACTAGTAATGGGTTTCCTTATACTATTGTCTGTTTGGTAGCATATGTTTATTTCCTTCAATGTTTCATGATCCCTATAGTTGGCCATACACCAGGAGATCTGCTCATTAAACAAGGTCACTCTGAGGGATCAGATCATGCAGAGGAACCATCACATAAATGTGCTTGTGTGGACCTCACTATACAGGGTTTTAAATTCCACACATTTCATATCTGTACAATTTTGGTTGTATATACATCAGACAGGCAGTCAGTAGACCCCCCAATGAGCTGCTGATTCCGCAGGTTATATTATATGGCCAACTTCAATCACAGAGAAGTGATGTCTTGGAGTAGGATTTCCTTGACACACCTGCCGTATCCCACCCATTCTCAGTTGGACCCCAACCTGCCTTGAACTTGAAAAGGAACTTTTATATCTGTGCCCAGGCTCCTCTCTATGGAGACATCAAAGGGGGTAGACTTGGTCCACACTATTCCACTAACAATGGCAGGGGGATAAGGAGACCAGTTCAGTACACTGCTACTAGGCAGCTGGGGCCAAATTTGATGTGCAGCCTTCAGCCTAAACTAGCAATTTACTATCAAAGAGTATAAAACTGCAGCAGCAACCGAAATTTCTATGTCTTATTTTCGGCGCATCAGACTTGACGCCAGCATTTCGTCGCCTCGCGGCGGAACGCATGTAAATCGCCCATATAGTTCTGCCCTAAGCCAATAGAAAACTTGCGGGATGACATCAAAATTGGTGTTTGTGAGGCAAAAGCAAGAAATGCAGAAGAATTGTGGAATGTAACCGGTTGGGGGACTCCATGTAACACAGATGTGCAGCACAGAATCACTCCTTATACAACTTTATACAATATTAGTTCAGTCATTCAAAGGAAAACAACATCTTGAAACATTTTTTCAGTTTATACAGTAAGGGGCCGATTCACTAAGGGTCGAATTTCGAAGTTAAAAATACTTCGAAATTCGACCCTCGAATTGAAATCCTTCGACTTCGAATATCGAAGTTGAAGGATTTAGCGCTAAACGTTCGTTCGATCGATCGAAGGATTTTTCGTTCGATCGAGCGATTAAATCCTTCGAATCGAACGATTCGAAGGATTTTAATCCAACGATCGAAGGAAAATCCTTCGATCAAAAAATCACAGGCAAGCCTATGGGGACCTTCCCCATAGGCTAACATTGACTTCGGTAGCTTTTAGCTGCCGAAGTAGGCGGTCGAAGTTTTTTTAAAAGGGAAAGTACTTCGACTATCGAATGGTCGAATAGTCGAACGATTTTTCGTTCGAATCGTAGTCGAAGGTCGAAGTAGCCCATTCGATGGTCGAAGTACCCAAAATATACTTCGAAATTCGAAGTATTTTTCATTCGAATCCTTCACTCAAGCTTAGTGAATCGGCCCCTAAATGTTTGTAAAGAAGAATGCAGACACTGATATTTTTTCGAACAGCCTAATATTCCCTTTTCTTCACTCTCTGTAAAGGAATAACACTAATTTGATAAATTTTTATCCATGTTTTGATTTGGAATAGAATGTCCCAGTACTTTATCGTAAGGATTTTTTTCTGTCTGTATTTCCAGCTGATGCAGCACAATCTGACTTCGGATAATGATCCAGCAGCTCCTTTTCTTATTCCATTTTCACAATAAGCTGTAGCCTTACATTTCCAATGGCGTAGCAAGACTATTGCATTGCTGTCTGTATGTTTATGAGTGTAAGCTTGTGCTTTAAAGGGGTTGTTCACCTTCAATGTACAAATCTTATGAAACCACTAAAAATGTTCTCAATGTTTTAGAAAAACCATTTTCCATACGAAAAATAAAAATGCCATTGTAAAAGCTAATTTTTATACCTATTAACTCAGCCCTTCTCCTGTCTCTCTGACCTGTTTTCTGAAGTGATGGGAGTGGCCTATTTTGAACCTGACACACCAAGAACTTCCTATATGACATCATCATGCCCAGGCTTTGCCCTTACTTGTTTCCTATTGGATGTTGATACTGCCCTCCTCCTAGTAATTTATTGGGTGCTTGTGAACTGTAACCAGTCACATAATTTGAATGGTCATTGGTTGATTACTCAATTGTAATGGCAGAGGTTAACAGACGCAGCATATAAACAAACCTGCCTTTCAACAAACAATCACACAGCCATGCAGACAAATACTGCAGAAAAGGAAGGAGCAACATTGTTTGGCAAACCTTTGGCATTAGGCATAATGTCAGTTATTTACAAAATTGCAACAAAAACCAGCACTGACTTGCTTAGAAACGTATGTAACTTACACATCTAGCAGGGACAGTAGGGCTGCACCTCACCCTTTTAAAACCAAACACATATGAAATCCACAGCCTGCATGGCTAATTATCAATTCATTTAGATGCTGCAGACTGAACTGATTTCTGTGCAGCCATGTATCATGCATCTAAATGAATTGCTAATTAGCCATGCAGGCTGTGGATTTCATATGTGATTGGTTTTAAAAGGGTGAGGTGGCAGCCAGTGACAGGCAGAGCAGTGATGAGGGCAGGTACGTTTTTTGAACATTTTGTGCGGGGGGGGGGGGGGGGGGGGTGTAGGTAATTTACCTAGGAAAACGATACCTTTTTTAAGTGTTCCACTTCTGGAACAAGATTTAGAGCTCTAAATACCAAAAAATTAAAAAGTTATATTTTTCATGATATAGGGATCTATACCAGAAAAATATTTTACCTTTTTTATGAGGTAAATACACAAAATAATACATGGACCCCCCCCCCCAAAAAAAATAATATATTTCTGGAAAGTACAAGTGTCATCTCCCATAGTAGCCCTTATAATCCAATAATTCAAATTTTTAAAAATGATTTATTTTTCCTGTGTAATAATAAAACAGTAGCTTGTACTTGATCCCAACTAAGATATAATTAATCCTTATTGGAAGCAAAACCAGCCTATTGGCTTTATTTAGTGTTTACACCATTTTCTAGTACTAAGATCCAAATTACAGAAAGATCTGCTATCCAGAAGACCCCAGGTCGCAAGCATTCTGTATAACAGATGCCATACCTGTACCTTGTACTTGATCCCAACTAAGATATAATTAATCCTTATTGGAAGCAAAACCAGCCTATTGGCTTTATTTAATGTTTACATGATTTTCTAGTAGACTTAAGGTATGAAGATCCAAATTATGGAAAGATCCATTATCCAGAAAACTCCAGGTCCCAAGCACCTTGATCCCCCCCATCTGTTGAAGTCTCTGCAGCACACAGCCCACACTCCCCCTCCCTCTCACAAACTTGTAACAGTTTCTCTTCAGTACCTGAATGCTGCTCAAATTCCCCAGCACAGGAAGCAGTGGCAGATTGACAGCAGACATAGCCAATAGGAGTTAAGATAGCTGCCAGTACAATGTGTGATGTCATATAAGGAAGAGGAAGTGAACACTGTAGTGTTTTTGGGGGTCAGTGACCCCCTCCCAGCACAGGGTCTGTGTGGAACTGAAGGATTAGTACAGGGACACTTCTGAGGTGAATATCTCTTGAACTGTACTTTTTCTGTTAACTATATCTATGGAAAAGTTTGTTCTATTCATGTGAACTGTTAGATTTGTCAATTTGTTACAAAGGTGAACAACCCCTTTAATTTGATCGTCTGAATTTGTGTGTGTGGGCGCGTGTGAGTAAGAGCGTGCGTGTGTGAAATTGTGTGCGTGTAAGAGAGCGTGCGTGTAAGAGAGCGTGCGTGTTACAGAGAGAGAGAGAAAGCGTGCGTGTTACAGAGAGAGAGCGTGAGTGTTACAGAGAGAGAGAGAGCGTGCGTGTTACAGAGAGAGAGCGTGCGTGTTACAGAGAGCGAGAGCGTGCGTGTGAGAGAGCGTGAGTGTTACAGAGAGAGAGCGTGAGTGTTACAGAGAGAGAGAGAGCGTGCGTGTTACAGAGAGAGAGCGTGCGTGTTACAGAGAGAGAGAGAAAGCGTGCGTGTTACAGAGAGAGAGCGTGAGTGTTACAGAGAGAGAGAGAGCGTGCGTGTTACAGAGAGAGAGCGTGCGTGTTACAGAGAGCGAGAGCGTGCGTGTGAGAGAGCGTGCGTGTGAGAGAGCGTGCGTGTGAGAGAGCGTGCGTGTGAGAGAGCGTGCGTGTGAGAGAGAGTGCGTGTGAGAGAGAGTGCGTGTGAGAGAGTGCGTGTGAGAGAGTGCATGTAAGAGAGAGAGAGAGCGTGTGTGAGAGAGTGCGTGTAAGAGAGAGAGAGTGCATGTAAGAGAGAGAGAGTGCATGTAAGAGAGAGAGAGTGCATGTAAGAGAGAGAGAGTGCATGTAAGAGAGAGAGAGTGCATGTAAGAGAGAGAGAGCGTGTGTGTAAGATAAGAGTGACACTTTTTTTTAATGGTTGGTGGAAAAGTTATGAGGAATGGATGATGCTCCTACAAGTCACATTGTTGTGGGAAGCTACAGGGGTATTTTGTTTAGAGACTGCCCCGCTGCTTTACTTGCACCACAAGTCAGTCACAGTGATTCCCAAGCCCTACAGTGAGGCACTGCCTGTGAATATCAGCTCTGTCATTATTGCCTCCATCATCTTCCTGCTCACAGGCTTGTATCACCATGGTAACAGGGCCTCACAGCTCATTGGGGATACAGCAATACAAACAGCTCAGATAGAGGCTTTGGTTATGTGTGAGCAAATAGGGGGAAGAAAGGATCATGTAAAATCAACAGCTCCCAATAACCGCAGGGCTAGAGAAATTAACTTCTCCATGATAAACCAGCACCACTGTCCATAAGAGCAGAGTCCGTTTCTCCTTCCTACAGAGGATTATAAAGCTGTATGTTACTGGCACGGCTACTTGCTTTCATCACTATATCAAGCTTTACCCAGAGACAGAGAATAAAATGACCCCAATAAGCACTTGCACTCAGAATCTAATTGACATACAGTTAGGCCCATAAATATTTGGACAGGCAACTTTTTTTTTTCTAATTTTGGTTCTGTACATGACCACAATGAATTTAAAATTTTAAGGGTAAGAATAATCACAATCTACAGTATGTAGCACATATGCGACAGTGTCCATGGCCTAGGAGCTCCAGTGATGAAGGGGGTGGTTTAACACAGTCATTTCATGAGGGGAGTTTGGCATGTTGGTATATAGTTAGGCCTATAAATCTTTGGACAGAGACAACTTTTTTTTTAAATTTTGGTTCTGTACATCATCACAATAATTTTTTAATTTAACAACTCAGATGCAGTTGGAACTGCAGACTTTCAGCTTTAATTCAGTGGGTTGAACAAAAAGATTGTATAAAGTGAGGAACTAAAGCCTTTTTTTTAACACAATCACTTCATTTCAGGGGCTCAAAGGTAATTGGACAAATTAAAAAAATTAAAAAATGTTAATTTGTAATAGTTGGTTGAAAAGCCTTTGCTGGCAATGACAGGCTGAAGTGTTGAACTCATGGACATCACCAGATTCTGGGTTTGCTCCTGTTTAATGCTCTGCCAGGTCTTTACTGCAGCCGCTTCTTTCACTTGCTGTTTGTTTGTGGCCTTTCTGTCCCAAGTTTAGTCTTCAACAAGTGAAATGCAGCTCAATTGGCTTCAGATCAGGTGACTGACTTGGCCATTCAACAATATTCCACTTCTTTGCTTTAATAAACTCCTGGGTTGCTTTGGCTCTATGTTTTGGGTCATTATGAAACACCTCCCAATCAATGTGAGTGCATTTAGCTGGATTTGAGCAGACAGTGTCTCTGAAGAGCTCACAATTCATTCTTGTGCTTCTGTGTCACATGATGGATAAACACTAGTGTCCCAGTGCCACTGGCAGCCATGCACCCCAAGCCATCACACTGCCTCCCAAATCTTTTATACACAACTGTGCTATGCTTTGGATCATCAGCTCTTCCACTCCTTCTCCACACTTTTTTCTTGCCTTCATTCTGATAGAGGTTGATCTTGGTTTCATCTTTCCAAAGAATGTTTTTCCAGAACTGTGCTGGCTTTTTTAGATGTTTTTTTAGCAAAGTCCAATGTAGCCTTTCTATACTTGATGCTTATGAGTGGCTTGTACCTTGCAGTGCCCCCTCTGTATTTACTTTCATACAGTCTTCTCTTTATGGCAGAATTGGATATGGAGACTCTACCTCCTGGAGACTGTTCTTCACTTGTTTGGCTCTTGTGAAGGGGTTTCTCTTCACCATGGAAATGATTCTGAGATCATCCACCACTGTTGTCTTCCGTGGACTGTAGATTTAGCCTCTCCTAATATTGTAGCAATTTCTCGGATGGGTTTTTGCAGCTTAAGGAGGGCTTGTTTCACCTGCATGGAGAGCTCCTTTGTCCTCATGTTGTCTGTTCCACATACAAGCACCCCCCCCCGCCTTCAAATCAACTCCAGGGCTTTATCTGTTTCATTGATAATGCCTTAATGAAGGACTTTCCCCCACCTGTCCATGAAATAGCCTTTGAGTCAGTGTCCAATTACTTTTCAGCCCCTGTTCCAATTACTTTTGAAGCTTTAGTTCCTCACATTTTTATACAATCTTTTTGTTCAACCCACTGAATTAAAGCTGAAAGTCTGCAGTTCAACTGCATCTGAGTTGTTTTATTAAATTTATTGTGATGATGTACAGAACCAAAATTAGAAAAAGTTGTGTCTGTCCAAAAATTTATGGGCCTAACTGTATACCAACATGCCAAACTCCTCTGATGGAATGTGTTAAACCACCCCCTTCATCACTGGAGCTCCTAGGCCATGGACACTGTCGTATTTGTGCTACATACTGTAGATTGTGATTATTGTGGTTATTCTTCACTTTCTGCAAAGAAATAGCACAATCATGTTTTGATTTGGAATAGAATGAGCAGTGTCCACAGTGCATTTGCGTGTATGGAAATAAAAGCTATTAAATGGATTTTGAGCTTTATTCATTTTTTTAACACACTATTATTATGAACATAACTGCATATGCCTGTGTAAGACTAGCTTAATATTCTATTATTGATTAGGTGCGTGTCTATTTCACACAACATGATTTTGTGTTCTTACACAACCTGTCTGTTTCGACACTGACATACTATGGCTGACCATTTGGAAGTTCTATGGTTCTTGGTTACAGTTAAGTTAAATATTCCAAGTAGAATATGAAAAGTGCTTTCTTTGAAGCAGATCCCTTAAGCTGATGTCACACAAGACTGAATCTTGGTCTACTGAAATATACAGGCTGAGATTCAGCCCCTACACTGGCATCAGCCTTTCTCCTTGCCTGTATCCATGTAGTGGATTTCTCCGGTTTATATTTCATTGCGGAAATCTATTTGATGTGACTGTGCCCAGGCTCCCACGATAGTTCAGGTTGCAGACAAGTAAGGAATCAACTACTGCATCAACACGGACTTGGGGAGTTGTAGTCCAACAAGATCTGGAGACAAGATCAGACAGCCCAGTACTAATATTGCCTATTTTTTTGTGTTACTGGTCCTTCAACTCTGAATTCCCTTTGAATTGTCTTTTCTACAGACTGCTCACATTTTCAAAACACTAGTAAATTACTATGTGCAAAAGTCAATCAAGCCTTATGTGCCAACTTGGCCCGTACTGATACCCATCACTGTGCCAGGAATGTCTCCAGCCAATAGTAGCGCTGACCTTAATTCTAGCAGAGTTTTGTGTTTCCACAATAAAGTCCTTCCCATTCATTGTGCATGAAATACTAAGTGCATATGATATTTCATTTGTAAAACCAATGTGCACAGTGTCGACTCCGTATAGAGCAATGTCTTAAGCATTTGTGGTTCAAGTTAAAATATGAATGATAAATGTCTGTAGATCTAGTTTTACTTAAAAAGCTCAAACAAGAGAATCTTTCTCCAATATACTGTCAGGGGCTAGAACTGCATCAATTGCCCAATTTTCAGCCAGATATTGGTCAGGTAGTGTCAGGGCCGCCATTAGAAATCACGGGGCCCCGTACAACAAAATTTTTGGGGCCCCCTGGGCCCCGCCCACACTGACGACCAAGCTCCACATCGCAGTTAAAAGACCACACAGACATCAGCGTTAAAAAAGTATCCCCCCCCCCACAAGTTGTAAAAAGCTATTGATGGTCAGGGCCCCCTTATAAAAAATTGGGGCCCCAAAAAAAAATTAATTTATTTTTTTTTTAAAAAAAAACAAAAAAAAAAAAAACATTGGTGGCAGGGGCCCCCTTATAAGTTAAAAACAAATTGGGGCCCCAAAAAAAATTTGAAAAAAAAAATTTTTTTTTTGAAAAAAAACATTGGCGGCAGGGGCCCCCTTATAAGTAAAAAATAAATTGGGGCCCCAAAAAAAAATTTTTTTTTTTTTTTTTGAAAGTAAAAAAAACTGGTGGCAGGGGCCCCCTTACAAGTTAAAAACAAATTGGGGCCCCAAAAAAACAATTTGAAAAAAAAAATTTTTTTTTGAAAAAAAAAAAACTGGTGGCAGGGGCCCCCTTACAAGTTAAAAAAATTTGGGGCCACCAAAAAGAAAATTAAAATTTTTTTTTTAAAAAAACAATGGTGGCAAGGGGCCCCTTACATAGTTACATAGTTAAATTGGGTTGAAAAAAGACAAAGTCCATCAAGTTCAACCCCTCCAAATGAAAACCCAGCCCCATACACACACCCCTCCCTACTTTTAATTAAAATTCTATATACCCATACCTATATTAACTATAGAGTTTAGTATCACAATAGCCTTTAATATTATGTCTGTCCAAAAAATCATCCAAGCCATTCTTAAAGGCATTAACTGAATCAGCCATCACAACATCACCCGGCAGTGCATTCCCCAACCTCACTGTCCTGACTGTGAAGAACCCTCTACGTTGCTTCAAATGAAAGTTCTTTTCTTCTAGTCTAAAGGGGTGGCCTCTGGTACGGTGATCCACTTTATGGGTAAAAAGGTCCCCTGCCATTTGTCTATAATGTCCTCTAATGTACTTGTACGAGTACGAGTTAAAAAAAAAATTGGGGCCCCAAAAAAAAAGTTTTAAAAAAAAGATTGGTGGCAGGGGCCTATAGAATATTAAAATAATACATTGGTGGCCAGGGGATTAAAAAAAAAAAAATACACAAACTGGTGTTCAGTAGAATTGAACTCATGGCTTCAGTACTTCAACTTCGCCTCCTTTCGTGACTTCGGGTCTTTTCACCGCTTCAGGACTTCAATTTCGGCTGTTTTCGTGACTTCGGGTCTTTGCGCTGCTTCAGGACTTCGGCTGTTTTCGTGACTTCGGGTCTTTTCGACTATTATCTGGAAGCCTCTGAATTATGAGGTCGCCTTCTGACTCCAAATAATTTATCCAAATAATCCAAGTTTTTTAAAAATTTTTCTTTTTCTGTGTAATAATAAAACAGTAGCTTGTATTTGATCTAGACTACGATATAATTAATCCTTATTGGAAGCAGAACCAGCCTGTTGGGTTTATTTAATGTTTACATGATTTTCTAGTTGACTTAAGGCATGAAGATCCAAATTACAGAAAGATTCATTATCCAGAAAACGCCAGGTCCTGAGCATTCTGGATAACCAGTCCCATACCTGTAATATCATTTTGTACTATTTAACCAGAAATATATTTTTAATATTTCCTCTAATATATAAGCTCTGAAGGCTTTGTCACTGACCTTTTTTAAACTGTTGTGGTTCAGTTGCTCATTGCAATGATATTATTGTTAAACACAGGATTTGTTATATGCAAAATCATTTTGCCCTTTAGAATACCATATATTCCTTATATTAGTATTTTAATACAACACTGATGATGGTTACTGAGCCATTAACATATTCATTATTTATTAATTTATTAAAATAACCCACTTAACTGGAAGTCTTGTTATGTATAATTTATTGACAGATACTGCATGCTTAAGACATCCAGCCTTTTTAGTGAAGCTTTAAGAGATCACTATTCAGGATTTGCTTAGTTAGTGGTTTACATCTGTCATCTATTGTATTGCCTGGCATTTGTAAGCACTATGCTGGAAACAATCTGGATCTGGAAGCTGAGGAAGTTGGATTTTGTAGTTGTAAAACAGCCTGAAATGTACTTTTTACACGTATGTATGTATGTATGTATGTATGTATGGCTGGATTTAAAAATAAGGTCCCTGTAGTCACATAGTCGCTAGTCCTGGCTGCTGAAGCAGGAGCTTTCTCAAAAGGAACAATTGCAGCACCTTCTCCTTTTTTAGAAGCTGCTCAATAATCCAAAAGTATTGCTTAATGTCTGTTTCTCCGAGAAATGCTATAGACATCAGCCATATTTAATGCATCTAATAAATTGCATTTGTTGGCTGTGTTAATTCCTTTTTCAAAAAAAGTAGGGATGTATCGAATCCACTACTTTGGATTCGACCGAACCCCCACATTTTTTGCGAAAGATTCGCCCAAGTACCCATCCGAATCCTACTTTGCATGTGCAAATTAGGGATCAGAAGGGAAACCTTTTTTACTTCCTTGTTTTGTGACAAAGTCACAGGATTTCCCTCCCTGCCACAATTTGCATATGCAAATTAGGACTCGGATTCGGTTCAGCTGGGCAGAAGGATTTGGCCGAATCCGAATCCTGCTGAAAAAGGCCGAATCCCGAACCGAATCCTGGATTCGTTGCATCCCTAAAAAAAAGCTTAGCAAATAATTAGGCAGTCACAACACAGACCTTAAACCAACTCCCTAATTATCAAGCATTGAATAAAGACTCTGTGTTTTATAAACTCGGCTCACACCAAAGATCACTCGTTCTGTAATGGCTACAAATGCTTGTGTGTATTTTATTGCACTTTCCCTTCTAAATCAGCTTGTTCATTATTAGACCATTCATTGGAGAGACCGTTGGGTTGACACACGCTTCATCCCTAAAGGGCTCAGCGCACACATTATCCTTTCTATTCCTGACAAATGTGTTTAATGTTCATTCTAACAGAAAAAAAACCCTGAAATGATGCGAGGACCTTGGAAAGCTCCCGGAGCTGTATAACATGCTGTTCTAATGAGTCAGAAGCTCTGGCCTTACAAAAACGTAGCCGGGAAGGGGCCAGTGTTGTGGGCAGAGAATGACTGTCATCTCGAGCTGCTGTTTGACAGCTGGAGTAAAACCAGGCAATACAGTAGAATCCCTGCTGTGTCGTTAAGTGGAATCCAATACTGTTGATTCCACATCCATCATGTAATATTCCATAAGCCATTCCCATCCTCCCTGAGATCACGCCCATACACACACTTACACTTATCCCCAGGACAGCCCCCTGTGCTACTAATTGACCGACTCCTGGCCCATCTACACCCTCCCTTACTCTTTGCAAGCTCATCTCTCAGACGTAGGAGCAAAAAAAAAATCTGACAGGGATAGACCTTGATTTCTCTTCTCTCCGTGATATGTCCCTGGATTCCTGCTGTACCCGGGAAGATAAGGAGAAGTATCAGCCGGCTCTACAAAGAGGAGACTGGATGGATTTCATGGTGCCAGTTTGTAGGCACTTTACACTGCTCAGGAATTGATGGAGTGGCTGCAGAACCAGGGGGGTGAGTGTGGTCAATGCCTGTATCATAGTTGCCTCACTCTTCTGCACCTTTTACTAAATCATGTCTAATCATAGCGAATTCCTAATTGGGAGCCTTATTAATTTTGTTACTAACAGAGAGCAGCATGCATTGTGTACAGTCACTGAGAGGACCCTTTTCTCTTTTGACATAAACAGAAGCAGTTATGATGCTGATATGATGGATCAAATGCAACCATCCAGTGCTCCTAGGCTGGCACGAGGAAAGCCCCTAGGTTGGCACAAGGAAAGCCATGTAAAGCAAACTGCATAAAGTCTCTTTCCAATGAGATTGATTGCATTTGCAGAGACATTGGGGCTCATTTATCAAAACTGGGCGGTTATCTATAGCAACCAATCAGTGTTTAGCTTTTTGAAGCCAGCTGCAAGTAGAACAATGAATGCAGCAATTTGGTTGCCATGGGTTACTGCCCATGGGCAAATTTGCCCAGTGCTGATAAATGACCCCCACTGACTGTTATTGTAAGATGTCTTAAAGGGGTTGTTCACCTTCAAACACTTTTTTTCAGTTCAGACAGTTCCCCAAAAATAAAGACTTTTTCCAATTACTTTCAATTTTCTATTTGTGACAGTTTTTCTAAATTTGAAGCGTAAAGTTTGTTTTCCAATTCTAAAGCAGCTTTGGGAGGCGGGTCCCCGACTCTTTAACTGATCTAAATTGATACATTTAGTTGATACATTTGTTATCTTTGTCCCTGCTGAGCAGAATCCCTGAGTTTCATTACAGGCAGCTGTTAGAATTGATACAATAGTTGCTAATATTCCCACAGATGCTGCTGAGAAATGTATCAACTGTATGTTCTAAATTGATACATTTAGTTGATACATTTGTTATCTTTGTCCCTGCTGAGCAGAATCCCTGAGTTTCATTAAAAGTAGCTGTTAGAATTGATACAATAGTTGCTAATATTCCCACAGATGCTGCTGAGAAATGGATCAACTGTATGTTCTAAATTGATACATTTAGTTGATACATTTGTTAACTTTGTCCCTGCTGAGCAGAATCTCTGGGTTTCATTACAGGCAGCTGTTAGACTTGATACAATAGTTGCTCATACTCCAGAGATGCTGCTGAGAAATGGATCAACTAAATGGAGCAAAACTGTAACAGTTCAGATGCTCCTTGATCACTGAGCTGCCAGACTGAAACACCAAAGACAGGTACATTAAAATTTAAACTTAAATTTTGGGAAAACTGTAAAAAATAAAAATAATTGAATTTATGGTGAACAATCTGAAAACAACTGAACTGAAAAAAGTGTTTGGAAGGTGAACGACCCCTTTAAAGTAGGGACCTTTCTAGTAGTGAGACTCCTGTAACCTGCGTTTAATTCTCTTATTCTCCACGTAATTTACACCCGTGACTTTGTAGCTGTTGTTTCAGTCTGACTCCCCGAGCCCATGGTTGATGTTGAATGCTGGGAGTTGTAGTGTAGCCCTATGTTTTGATACAAGACTACTTTCATATCAAGTGTTAACTTGCTCCCAGCTATTAAAATATGAGCCATTTAAGTCTTCTGCTGAAAATACCATCTTATACGGAAGTCTATATTGTAGTTACTGTTAGTATTCAGGCAAAGGAAGGCATAGGGTGCCCCCTGCATGCCAATATAATAAATGCAATAACTCATTAAAATTAATTCCCTTTTACCACAGGACCAAAATTCTTTATTTATTGTTTTAATGAGTTTCTAATATACCTGTAGATCTACCAACACAATGGATTTGCCTGTCATTTTCTATTTATTGTGCCACTGAAGGGAGGACCTTTTAAATGATACACATGTGGTTAAATTGCATCTCGCACTAGTCCTTATTGTATAGAAATAGGTAAAACTTCAAATCTAGACTACCTGGCTTTGGGCTGCATAAAAGGAGACAATTATGAGCTGAGTATACATCATGGACCTATAGTCCTCTGCAGTTGCTGTAATGCAGTTTTCCTCTGTTGGAAGCTGTCACCATGGTAAATTACAGGCAGTTCTAGTCCCATGATTGCTGTCGGGTGTAAAAATAAGGAGAAAAATATTAAAGCCTGTGTATATATATATATTTCATGTAAATTGCTGTGCTGGAACCCCCCCCCCCCAAGTAAGTTCAGATCCTTACTAAGTTATTAGTCTGATAAAAATCAGTGAAGTTCCCAAAGAGAATGAATCGATCAACCCCATATAGAGAATATAGCATTTTGTGGCATTTATCTTTAAAGGTTAAAGCAAGATAACTAGCGTATACACACCAGGCTGAGTACATGGATAATGAGAATTATTATTAATTAAAGAGAAACTGGAAAGAACACTGGGCGGTAACTTGCAGCCTTGGGTAAGTGAGTCAGTGGTTCATCAGGAGCTCAGGATTTCACTCTTAAAGGAAGATTAAAGCTCAACAATTAGGCTAGAAATTAGGGATGCACCAAATCCAGGATTCGGTTCAGATTCGATAAAATAGAATGAATCCTTATTGGAAGCAAAACCAGACTGTTGGGTTTATTTCATTTTTACATGATTAAATAAATCCTGGATAATGGGTCCCATACCTGTGTGTGTATGTATGTGTATATGTGTGTGTGTATATAATATATATATATATATATTATATCTAGAAAGCCACTAAAACCCTTTCGCATCTGTGTCTTTTATACTGTCCCGAGTAGCTTCCCATCCTATTTTATGCTGATTTAAATATATATATATATATATATATATATATATATATATATATATATATATATATATATACTCGTTATCTAGAAAGCTCCAAATTACGGAAAGCCCAACTCCGATAGACTTAATTTTATCCAAATAATCCAAAAAAATTTCTGTGTAATAATAAAACAGTAGCTTGTACTTGATCCCAACTAAGATATAATTAATCCTTTTTGGAAGCAAACCCCGCCTACTGGGTTTATTTAATTTTTACACGATTTTAAAGTAGACTTAAAGAAGAATTCAACCCGTAATAAACCCCCCCTTTTTTTTTATTACGGGTTGAATTCTCCTTTAAGGTATGAAGATCCAAATAACAGAAAGATCCTTTATCCGGAAAGGTGTAAATGTTTTGATGATTTCTGACAACCCCTTAGCTTAGCTTCTCCAAAGTAGTCCACAAAGATTCAAGATGGGGAGCTGCTGTAGGACACTTTGAAAACATGGATCATTAAAGGGGAACTCCGGCTTCCAAACCAAACTTTGATAAAGAGGCCACATGACACAGAAACCCCTAATATACCCATCACAGTTACCGGTTTCTTCAAAAAGTCTGAATAAATGGCATTTTCTATGCTGAAATCCAGCTGTGTAACAGTTCTTCTCTTTCTGCATCATTTGAAATCCTGGCAGGGGAGGAGGGACTAAACACTGATGTTACAACTTGTAACAACGTCTCCACAGCTTACAGACAGCATGGAACTACATAACCCACAATGCATTGCATTGGGCTGTTCCTTTCCTTATTGAAATCACATGTGCAGGGAATTGTGGGGTTTGGAGGATGCAGGCTGAGGACAGATGGCTGTTGATACAAAGTAACAGTAGTCAGACAGCTCAGCAAAGTAGTCAGACAGACAGATCAGCAGGGGGCTGGGCTTAGGGAACTGTCAGAAACCATTAAAAATCATGAAAAGTCTGCATGCTTTTTTCATGATATATATTGCAAAGTTGCTTGAAATTATGTTTACTTTTCAAAAAGTGTAAATCATGTTTTTGTGGAGTTCCCCTTTAATATTATAGGGCTGCTGAATTTCTTGGCTGGAAGAGTAAATGCAGTATATATAATATGTTTATAGCCTTATCCTTTGCTAGAGTTTATGCCTCCCTTAACCCTTTATGGTGGGCAGCATTTGTAGTTTTGCTGATGTTTGCTCTGGCCAGATATTTTGTTTAGGTTTAATAGGTACGAGGACAAGCCTTGCACTAACCAGCGTTGCCAATGTTACGTGTTTTAGATTGGTTAAGCATTATGTTTCCAAGGGTTAACATAACAGCCATGTGCCTCAGGGAATATGTTGGAAATAATTATAGTCCTCCCACGTCTTATCACGCAAACCTAAGAGCTCATTCTGCTCCAATCTCCCTCTAGTTCCTCATTAACCCTTTGTTTTCAGCGCTTGTTTATGTGATATTGTACTGCCCAATCCAATATCCTCCCCATTAATGGATGGCAGAATAGGCTTAAGCCCATCTCAGTGCCCATGTTTCATTATACAAAGACTTTATTGTAATGCTTTAGCTTTCACTAACCTGTTCAGTAGTGAGTGTGGAGGATGTAGAACATTAGGTAATCAAGTGGGTAGTTGCTATAATCGGCTAGTTATTAATAGGTACTGCAGCGTTTGCTACCGCTGTACAATTCTGAGCAGAACATTTACAAACAAAACCTACAAATACAGAATATAACGTGCGCGGCACCTGCCCAGCTTCTAATCTAGAAATATTGTCACTAATTGAACCTTTATGAGCAGCACATGCTTCTGAATCTCTTGCTTTGTAATGTTCACCGTGGCTGTTTACATATAAATAAAATGCTACATGAATGTTTAACACTGATTTTTTTTTTTATTTAATGGCAACCTTTTATTTTAGTTTTAAATGACCCAAAATGTAAAATTAGAGCTTAAACCAGTAACAGCCAAGCATGTGCGTTGGAACTGTTGCATTTATTATATGTGGTGTCCTGCTCGGAACCAATTTGTTAAACCTGAACGCGACCTGCATACTTACCCACTTGGACCCGCTACTTTATCTGCAACCCGATCCGCGACCATCAAGAAACCGAAAGTACTGTCATTGTAAACCGGAAGTGACATCATTAGAAGTAGGCATGATCAGAAAAAAAAGAGTAAAACTCGCTATTAAAGCAACCCGACCCGCAAACCCGGAGAACCACCAACCCGCGTCTATACCCGCTCCCGAAACTTCCACCTACAACCTGCAGGGTACCGCAGGTTTTTACGGGTAACCCGCAAATACCTGTCCAGCTGCAGGACTCTATCCTGTACCTCCGAACATTTTGCAAAAAGAAAGCGGGACAAAAAGATTTGCTGCGCGGTGATTTTTTTTTTTTGACCATGCCCATTTTTGGGGCCACCCCCCTAATCACCATGTTCATTTTACAAAATTTGGCACGTTATGAAAGTTTAAACACATTTCTGTGGTTTTTGTGTTATTTTTCTAATGAAGGTGAATTGCCCTTTAAGCTGTGAGTCTTAGTTCTCCCAAGAGACCTGTTTATCTTAAATAGTTACAAAAGTATCTTAAGTGTCTCTACTGGGATCTCTGCCAAAAGCCAATTCAGCTAGAAACTTTGTATCTTTTTCTGGCTGTTCAGTGCAGGAGATCAAACAAAAAACCCCGGACTGTGGACAGTTGGGAGATATGGGTGTCCCAGCACAAGCCAGAAGGTTAGCATGTTGTGCCCTAACAAACTGGCACTTCCCTCTATAGTACTGCGCGGAACCAATTTCTAAGACCCGAACCCGCAGCCCGCGAATCGAACCACAACCTGCATATTTACCCACTTTGATCCGCTACCCGACCCAGACCCGCAACTGCTTTA
This sequence comes from Xenopus laevis, assembly GCF_017654675.1. Classification (NCBI taxonomy): domain Eukaryota; kingdom Metazoa; phylum Chordata; class Amphibia; order Anura; family Pipidae; genus Xenopus; species Xenopus laevis. Next base: position 6,144,436 of record NC_054374.1, read on the forward strand.
TCCACAACCCGACCCGCAAACCGCCGACCTCCATCAAACAGAAATTGATGGTGCTGCATACCGGAAGTGACATCATCAAAAGTGGGCGGGGACAGGAACAAGTTTTGTAAAACTTTAAAAGGAGTAAAATATTGACAATATTACATAAGATACTAAATTAAGATGAGACCCGTGACCCGCAGACTCGCATCTATAACCGCACCTGAAAATCCTCCCCATGTCCCGCGGGGTGCCCGCTTTTTTTGCGGGTAACCCGAGGGTACCTGACCCGCTGCAGGACTCTACTTCCCCTCCATTAGGAAACCTGACCCTTTGCTCCCCAGGTCCATTTGGGTGTTGGGCTTTGCGGACTAAGAAAAAAAGCCAATGTCGCATGTAGCCATGTCCACTCCAGTCAAACCCACACCAGCCACCAAACCATGGCCATTGTGATTTATGGCACTTTTTGCAGGGGCTGTCATGTCTTTCTGGCCCACATTTCAGTTGGGCCCCTAACTGGACTACCCCTCACTGATATCAGTCATGAGCATCCCCAGTGATTTAAATCTTCATACTTCAATCTTTGTTTTCTCATTTAGAGATCATTTTTGCTAACTGCTATTGAAGTCAGATGCCACGTGTAGAACTCAAATGTTTCCCTAACTTTCTATATACATTATTGTTCAACATGAGCACAATAAATAGGACCTTGTGTTGATAATATATATGACCCGTTTTCCCCATGATAAAGCTCTAATGGATCAGGATAGCTTGTTTAAATGGAGAGCTCAGTATAAACAAGCCCCTCCCTTTCTCCAGGCTCAGCTTTTGTGAAGATTGGGATAAGTAGGAATTTATTATAAAGCAAACTTTTCATTGGACTACTTTAAAGAACAAGGATAGCTTATATCCAGGGGTGGGTGAAAATTTTTTTTAGAATTTTTTTTTTCTCAGTCTGATTCTTTTACAAACCCTGCTCTGGCCCATGAAAAAACTGTCTTAAAGGATAAGTCAACCTCAAAAATTATTTTTTGCTTAAGAAAAGAAAACACAATTCAAAGCAACTTTCCCATATACATTCATTACATTGTTTCTATGGTTTTCAAGTTATTTGTATATGTATTTCTACTGAAAGCAGTGTCTTTTTCTATTCTCTGCCCTGGTGGCTCAGACTGTTGATACAATGTAAGACAAGGCAGCTGATTAACAGACCTGTCTTTGATGGGCAACTAACACTTTTGCAACATTGTATCAACAGTCAGAGCCAACATGGCAGAGAATAGAAAGGGACAGACACTGCTTTCAATAGCAATTCATATACAAATAACGTAAAAACCATAGAAAATTTGTAATGAATGTATATGGGAAAGTTGCTTAGAATTGTGTTTTCTTTTATTTGGCAAAAAAATATTTTTGCGGTTGACTTATCCTTTAAGTGCCGTACCAGCATTTGTGTATCTTGCAGTCATCATATGAGATATAATGAGATTTTAGGTAAGACCTTAAAGGGATACTGTCATGGGAAAAAATTTTTTTTTCAAAATGAATCAGTTAATAGTGCTGCTCCAGCAGAATTCTGCACTGAAATCCGTTTTTCAAAAGAGCAAACAGATTTTTTTATATTCAATTTTGAAATCTGACATGGGGCTAGACATACTGTCAATTTCCCAGCTGCCCCAGTCATGTGACTTGTGCTCTGATAAACTTCAATCACTCTTTACTGCTGTACTGCAAGTTGGAGTGATATCTTCCCCCCTCCCTTCCCCCCCCCAGCAGCCAAACAAAAGAACAATGGGAAGGTAACCAGATAGCAACTCCCTAACACAAGATAACAGCTGCCTGGTAGATTTAAGAACAACACTCAATAGTAAAAACCCATGTCCCACTGAGACACATTCAGTTACATTGAGAAGGAAAAACAGCAGCCTGACAGAAAGCATTTCTCTCCTAAAGTGCAGGCACAAGTCACATGACATGGGGCAACTGGGAAATTGACAAAATGTCTAGCCCCATGTCAGATTTCAAAATTGAATATAAAAAAATCTGTTTGCTCTTTTGAGAAATGGATTTCAGGGCAGAATTCTGCTGGAGCAGCACTATTAACTGATTCATTTTGGAAAAACATTTTTTTCCCATGACAGTATCCCTTTAATGACAGTTTCCCCTGGGAACATGGTATAACAGGACCCTCTTGTAAATTGGTTTCTCTTCTGTTTCCTGCAAATGTTACAACTGGAAGCCCATTACTGACTTTGTTAATGAGGCGTCACATTTGAGTGATTACAAGAAGCAAATACATTGAGGCAATGGTCATTCCCTATGGTCAGTTCCTTGGCACCCAGTGTTTAAGCCGCAGAATCCTCTGATACTGGCAGCCCTCTCTTGCACTCTAATAGACAGCATTGATAGATGTTCCTTTAAGTGCCAACTTAGCTACAGATAGAGGTCCAGCTAGAGGTTTTCATTAGCAAAATGAATCCAGTTTCTGGCTGATCTGGTATAGGATAATTGAATAGTCTCTATTCACTGTGTTAAATTGAGAGGCCCACTGAGCTTTGAAAAGTAACTCAAGCTGAACTCTAATTAAAGGGGTATATATGCCCACACTCTCTCTTCTTGCATGTAGTGTATGAATTTGCGGTTAAAGGCCGAAGTTCTTGATTGCATAAACTTTTGGTACAGGTATGAGACCTGTTATCCAGAATACTCTGATGCCTGGAGTTTTCCAGATGAGGGGTCTTTCCGTAGTTGGGATTACTACATAAGTAAGTCTACTAAAAATTGTGTAAATACAGGTATGGGATCCATTATCCAGAAACCCCAGAAAGCTCCAAATTACGGAAAGGTCATCTCCCATAGGGGTAAATTTATCAAAGAGTGAAGTTCCGCCACTAGAGTGAAATTCCACAGCTCTCAATTCATTTCTATGGGATTTTGAAAGGCGTATTTATCAATGGGTGAAAGTTCACCCTTTGATAAATACGCCTTTAGAAATCCCATAGAAATGAATGGGGAGTGGCGGCATTTCACTCTAGTGGCGGAACTTCACTATTAACTACACTCTTTGATAAATATACCCCATAGACTCCAAATTTTTAAAAATGATTTCCCTTTTCTCTATAATAATAAAACAGTCGCTTGTACTTGATCCCAACTAAGATATAATTAATCCTTATTGGAAGCAAAACCAGCCTATTGGGTTTATTTCATGTTTATATGATTTTCTAGTAGACTTAAGGTATGAAGATCCAATTACAGAAAGATCTGTTATCCAGAAAACCCCAGGTCCTGAGCATTCTGGATAACAGGTCTCATACCTGTATGAATTAAATCCAAAATGAATTCTTTGCGTCCAATAAGTATTAATTATATCTTAGTTGGGTTCAAGTACAAGTTACTGTTTTATTATTACACAGAAAAGGGGATTATTTTCTTTATATGAACTCTATGGGAGATGGCCTTCTCATAACTAGGAGCTTTCCGGATAATGGGTTTCGAGATAATGGATCCCACACCACACCCTATTGATGGACCTATTCTTAGCAACTTTTCAGTTGGTCTTCATTATTTATTTTGGTTTTATTGGTTAATTTTGCTGTTCTGGTACTTTGCAGCTAAAAAAGAGAAAACCAGAAAGAGTGACTAAGGCTTCAGGTTCATTTCGGTTCTTTTTTGTATCTTATTATTTACTTTATTATATAGATAAAAGAAAAAACATTCTACTAGTAGGAAGCAAACTTAATTCTGAATCTAATATAGATATAGGCTCTGATGGTACAGTATAATATACAATTATAGGACCTGTTATTCAGAATGCTCAGGACCTGGGGTTTTCTGGAAAATGGATCTTTCTGTAGTTTTGATCTTCATACCTTAAGTCTACTAAATATTTAATAAACCCAATAGGCTGGTTTTGCTTCCAATAAGGATTAATTATATCTTAGTTGGGATCAAGTACAAGCTACTGTTTTATTGTTACAGAGAAAAAGGAAATCATTTTTAAAAATGTGGCTTACTTGGTTATAATGGAGTCTATGGGAGACGGTCTTTCAGTAATTCAGAGCTTTCTGGATAACATGTTTCTGGATAATGGATCCCATTCCTGTATAATTGCAATGTGCAAATGTTTTTGCTTTAGAAATGGCTTTATCTATATTAAAAATAGGTCTATGATGTAGTTTCAATAGTTATTTTATAGTGTTCCCAAAAAACTTGCTGGAAGACCACAAGTGTTATGAGCATTATGGCCAGTGAAATCATGGGATTATCATGGGCGTAAAAGTAAAAAATAGTAATAGTGCCAGCGTTGTGTATTGCATGATTGGGTGCAGTAATTCTATGTCCACTTGTTTTGGTGGATAAATCAACCTGGTTGGCATTTCTCATTGTTCCATGTCTTCAAACCTGTACCACAACATGGTCTGAAATGTTCATGAGCCTCATATGTGACACTGCAGGTGACTCTAGTCTCTGCCTCCTATCTGGACTTAAAGATGAACTCAAAGCTTGTTCTTTAAAAAACTGTGAGACAGGGATTTCTCCCAAGAACTTTTCTCAAAGTGTAGCCAACTCATGGTGGACACAGCTTCCAGTATGATAGCCTTACTATACTCTGCTGGAAGTCATATCATATTAGTTGCAGCAAGAAGAGTCATGATGAAGTCTTCTCAATCCCTTGTGCACACTAATCACTTTGGAGTATATGTGAGCCTCAATTAGTCTAGTTCAGTGATCCCCAACCAGTAGCTCGGGAGTAACATGTTGCTCCTCAACCCCTTGGATTTTGGTGCCAGTGACCTCAAAGCAGGAGCTTATTTTTAAATTTCAGGCTTGAAGACAAGTTTTAGTTGCATAAAACCAGGTGTACTGACATTCTTCTGTAGGCTACCAGTCCACATAGTGACTACCAAATTGCCAATCACAGCCCTTATTTGGTAACACCAAGTAGCCTTTTTCATGTTTGTTTTGCTCCCCAACAGGGCTGCCATCAGAAATCGGAGCCCCGTGCAAAAAAAATTTTTGGGCACCCCTCACCTCCCCTTCCCTACCCATCCGTACACAGGCATTAAACATTTAAGGCCCACCTAAAAGTTAAAGAAAAAAACTGGTGGCCATGGAGCCCCCCTGACAAGTTATTAAAACATTAGTGGCCAGGACACCCCTACAAGTTATAAAAAAACAGTAGTGCCTGGGCCCCTACAAATTATTTAAAAAAATTAAAACATAGTATAACAGTTATATAAACAAAATTCCTGAGCAAGGCCCCTACAAGTTATATTAAAAAAATGGTGGTGAGGGCCCCTTTTTATATAAAATAAAAATTGGTGCCCAGGGCCCCTACAAGTTATATAGAAAAATGGTGGTCAGGGCCCCTACATGTTATATTTAAAAAAAATAAAAAAAAAAAGTGGGCAGGGCACCTACAAGTTATATTTGAAATTGGTGGCCCGGGCCCTAACAAGTTATATTAAAAAAAGTGGTGGCCAGGGCCCCTACAACTTGTATTAAAAAATTGATGGCCATGGCTCCAATAAGTTATATTAAAAAAATGGTGGCCAGGGCCTCTAAGTTTTTTTACAAAAAAAAAAAAAATGTGTACTTACCTGAGCTGCATAGTTCGGGGAAGCTCAGGTGTCAGGTATAACTTTTCTGTGCTCTGATTTGCCAGTGAAATGTAAGTCCCAGTAATGTTGTATGGTGATTGGATAAACTGGACAAATCAGAGCAGTTAGAAGATGCAGGCTCCCGCCCACTCTCCCTTCCGAAGTCTCCAGGTCAGTGACAGCAGGGCCGAGCCCCCCTTTAGTCCTAAAACCCTCCGGGCCCGGGACAATGCTCCCCCCTGATGGCGGCCCTGCTCCCCCAACTCTGTTTACATGTGAATGTAGCTCAAAGGTAAAAAAAGATGGGGGAGCCCTGGTTGGCTAATTTGGTAGATATTACTGGTAGCATACATAACATACATCCTAATGGAAAAATAATCTACACTTGCTACACAATTATATGTAGCAGCCCTTTAGCTGTTGTGTATGGGTAAAATACAAAATATAGAACATCCCTTTAATCACATGATGGGACTCTAGAATGGTGCCTATGTCATTTTCCATTCTGCTCTGAAACTGGGAAATCTATTGATTGGCCCGTTATTCTCTGGCTTTCTGTCTGCATGCTGCTTTTACTGGTCATTCATTATGCAAATACGTTCTGATCTGTTATGGAAGGTAGGTGCATGAGAGATGGGAAAGAATGGGAGCGGGGAAGGTGCTCAGGGAGGTATTGCACTTATAAGGTATCCAAGGCTTGGCGTTTCTCTGGAGAAAAGGTCTAATTATAAGGAATTACCAGATGGTGTTTAATTTTTTTAAATTTAAGCTGTTGTGTCTGATTAAGTTTAGCTTCATTATCCTTGCTTGTGGCGTGATACATTTATACGTTAAGAACATACAGTTGTTAAAGGAGAACTAAACCCTAAATTAATATGGTTAAAAATGTAATGTTTCATATAATGAACTTATTGCACGAGGCTAAAGTTTGAGCTTGTCAATAGCAGCAATGATCCAGGACTTCAAACTTGTCACAGGGGGTCACCATCTTGGAAAGTGTCTGTGACACTCACATGCTCAGTGGGCTCTGATTGGCTGTTGAGAAGCTAAGCTTAGGGCTCGTCACTAATTATCCAGCAGAAAATGAGCTTCCCTGGCTGTAATATAAGCTGATGCTACAGGTTTGCTGATTATTCAATTCTGATGCCAATTGCACTGGTTTCTGTGCTGCCATGTAGTAATTATGTGTATTAATTACTAATCAGCCTTATATTGTGACATTTCTATTCTATGTGTACTGTATATTGTGAGTGGCTCCCTAAGCTCAGTAAGTGACAGCAGCACAGAGCATGTGCAGTGAATCAGCAGAAAAGAAGATGGGGAGCTACTGGGGCATCTTTGGAGACACAGATCTTTACTGCTAAAGGGCTGTGGTTGCCTTGGGCTGGTACAGAAGCACAAAACATCATGTACAACATTTCTACCTACTTCTTTAGTTAGGCTTTAGTTCTCCATCAAATACACTGAACACATTCCATTAGGATCCAAATTTAAAAAACAGGAGCTTGTTGCCTACTCTTAGAAGGATTTATGTAGAAATGCCTTGCTACCTGAGACTGTGCTTGCTCATAATGAGGCTCTCGGTAATCTTATTGAAATGCTTGACAAGCCGGAGTCCTGCAGTGAAGCGATTGTGTTGCTTTTAGACCAGTGTTATAGAATGACACTTTTCTGGCTAGAAACTCGGTGCCTTTGTAAGGCCTGTGTTAGTGATTATTGGTGCAAATACTGTGCGTTAGAGAACAAGCACAATCATCTGGTGTCTCTGTTCCGATGGTGTGAAATACGCAGTTTACATTAGCAGTTTTATTGGCCGTGATAAGCTTGGCTCTGGCTACTGGAAACACTGAAGGTAGTCACTATGAGATTATTTCCTAGCTTCTGGCTAACACTTATATTGTGAGTTGAGTACTATTTTATATTTCTTTTCTATCCTTTTTATTAAAACGGCAGTACAGGTATGGAACCTGTTATCCAGAATGCTCTGGACTTGGGGTTTTCCGGATAACAGATCTTTCCTTGATTCGGATCTTCAAACCTTAAGTCCACTAGCAAATCACGTAAACATTAAATAAAGCCAATAGGCTGGTTTTGCTTCCAATAAGGATTAATTATATCTTAGTTGGGATCAAGTACAAGGATTTTTTTTTTTTAAATTTTGATTTGGATGCAATGGAGTCTATTGGAGATGCCCTTAACATAATTTGGGACTTTCTGGATAACGGGTTTCCATATAACAGGTGTCATACCTGTATTCAATAGGGATGCACCGAATCCAGGATTGGGTTCGGGATTTGGCCAGGATTCCGCCTTTTTCAGCAGGATTTAGATTCTGCCGAATCCTTCTGCCTGTCTGAACTGAATCCAAATCCTAATCTGCATATGCAAATTAGGGGTGGGGAGGGAAATCACGTGAAAAAATGTTTCCCCCCTTCCCACCCCTATATTTGCATATGCAAATTAGGATTTGGTTCGGTATTCGGCTGAATCTTTCACAAAGGATTCGGGGGTTCGGCCGAATCCAAAATAGTGGATTAGTGCATCCCTAGTATGAAAACAATGTAACAGAAATCACGGTTTCTTTACATCAGTTGGCTTGCAACATTGTGTCAGGAGTCAGAACCAACAGTGCAGCGGACGTAAACAATCAAATACTGCTTTTTATGGCAAATGCATTAACAAATAGCTTGATTGAAAAATTGTAATGAATATATATTTTAAAGTTACTTAGAATCACATTTTTCTTTTTGATTGACCTAACTGTTCTTGAAGTCAGATATACCCTAAAAATTACTAGGCCTTTTCTGTTGATTTATTAATAAATAATAATTAATAAATACAATTAATAAATAATAACTAGGGATGCACAAAATCCAGGATTCGGGGTATCGGCCAGGATTCGGCCTTTTTCTGCAGGATTTGGATTCAGCTGAATCCTTCTGCCCGGCCGAACCAAATCCGAACCCTAATTTGCATATGCAAATTAGGGTCAGGGAGGGAAATTGCCTGACTTTTTGTCACAAAACAAGGAAGTAAAAATGGTTTCCCCTTCCCACCACTAATTTGCATATGCAAATTAGGATTCCGTCCAGAATTTGACCGAATCTTTCGCAAAGGATTCAGGGGTTTGGCCAAATCCAAAATAATGGATTCGGTGCATCCCTAATAATAATAATTAATAAATATGATATATGTTCATATGACCAGCGCCAAAACATGCCCCCATTGGACTTCCCATGCAAAAGCAACTTGCTCCCACTGTGTTTGCTGGGAGATTAGAAATGGGGTGCAAAGTATAGCAGACCCCCAGACCCCTCCATGGTCACAGGATCTGCTGTATTGTAGTTAAACCTCTGCATGTGACCATAGGTTGTTCTGGGTAGGAGCTGCCTGGGGCTAATTCAAAACTTGTCAACCAGGGAATTTACATCAGGAGCCATTGGAATTATTGGAGAGAGGGAAGAAACTGGACTACCTTAAAAGAAACCCAGTCTGAAAACTCATTGGCTGCAAACAGGCCTTAGACCTCAGTGCTTTAAAGGAGAGCTAAAGCCTAACTAAAGAAGTAGCTAGAAATGTTGCACATTATGTTTTGTGCTTCTGTACCAGCCCAAGGCAACCACAGCCCTTTAGCAGTAAAGATCTGTGTCTTTAAAGATGCCCCAGTAGCTCCCCATCTTCTTTTCTGCTGATTCACTGCACATGCTCTGTGCTGCTGTCGCTTACTGAGCTTAGGGACCCACTCACAATATACAGTACACATAGAATAGAAATGTCACAATATAAGGCTGATTAGTAATTAATACACATAATTACTACATGGCAGCACAGAAACCAGTGCAATTAGCATCAGAATTTAAAGGAAAACTAAAACCTAAAAATGAATGTGGCTAAAAATGCCATATTTTATTTAGTGAACTTATTGCACGAGGCTAAAGTTTCAGCTTGTCAATAGCACCAATGATCCAGGACTTCAAACTTGTCACAGGGGGTCACCATCTTGGAAAGTGTCTGTGACACTCACATGCTCAGTGGGCTCTGATTGGCTGTTGAGAAGCTAAGCTTAGGGCTCGTCACTAATTATCCAGCAGAAAATGAGCTTCCCTGGCTGGAATATAAGCTGATGCTACAGGTTTGCTGATTATTCAATTCTGATGCTAATTGCACTGGTTTCTGTGCTGCCATGTAGTAATTATGTGTATTAATTACTAATCAGCCTTATATTGTGACATTTCTATTCTATGTGTACTGTATATTGTGAGTGGGTCCCTAAGCTCAGTAAGTGACAGCAGCACAGAGCATGTGAATCAGTGAATCAGCAGAAAAGAAGGTGGGGAGCTACTGGGGCATCTTTGGAGACAGATCTTTACTGCGAAAGGGCTGTGGTTGCCTTGGGCTGGTACAGAAGCACACAACATAATCTACAACATTTCTAGCCTACTTATTTGATTAAGCTTTAGTTCTCCTTTAATAATCAGCCATGTAGCATCAGCTTATATTACAGCCAGGGAAGCTCATTTTCTGCTGGATAATTAGTGACGAGCCCTAAGCTTAGCTTCTCAACAGCCAATCAGAGCCCACTGAGCATGTGAGTGTCACAGACACTTTCCAAGATGGTGACCCCCTGTGACAAGTTTGAAGTCCTGGATCATTGCTGCTATTGACAAGCTCAAACTTTAGCCTCGTGCAATAAGGTCACTAAATAAAATATGCAATTTTTTAGCCATATTCATTTTTAGCATTTAGTTCTGCTTTAAGACAGTGTTCACTGCGCCGCCATGATTGTGCTCAAATATGCTCTATACACCACCAAGTGTTATTACTGCATAGCTGGGAAAGAATAAGACTTCTGGCTAATATATATATATATATATATATATATATATATATATATATATATATATATATATATATATATATATATATATATATATATATATATATATATATATATATATATATATATATATATATATATATATTAGCCAGAAGTCTTATTCTTTCCCAGCTATGCAGTAATAACACTTGGTGGTGTATAGAGCATATTTGAGCACAATCATATATATTGCACAGTGTATTTTTCCCTTTAATGCATGTCTAATGAACACTCAGGAATAGGATAATGTTTGCTCCCCTTTGGCTCTCCATCTGTTTGTTGCATTACAGCACCCAGAATCCACCTATGGGTGTCTGGCAGGAACGAGCGTCATGAACACTTTTGCTCTGTCTCCCATTTTTGTTTACTTAATACCATATATGGCTTTAAAAACACAGTATAAATAACAATGAATTTGCTGATGGCACAAATAAGAGGGAGACTTTTGGGCAACTCGGCATGACCACAGCAGGACACCGTACCTTTTCCTCTTACCTGTTTGTCTTTCTCTTGCTGCAGGTCTGTTTTCATTGTGTCCATTCCCCTTGCGCTGGAGAAACCCCACTCTCCACAATAACTGATTAGTACTTTGAAAGTCTCTGCCCATTTGCTTAAAATCCTGCATTGAAGGTTGCCATGGTGATGCCAGTACCATGGGTTTAGGCCTATGATGATTTTAGATCTTGAAAACATAAAACCAGCTTGTGGGGGGGGAAATAAAGTCTGTGATATTATTCCTTAAAGGTTCACGTTCCCATTTTGGATTCATGAAATAGAAATTTTATTTGTGTACGAACTTGTGCTTGAAAATGGAAAAGCGTGAGCCCCCTCACCCCCCTTCAGTCTCCTCCTGTGACTCAGAGAAGGAGGCAACTCGCAGGGCCGGGAATAGCTCTGATGCTGTCATCTGTGGACAGCCGCTGATTTTCCTGTTTTCGCAAGCTTACCAGGCTTTCCCTAATCCTATAGTCATAGTTTTGCCGTGTTTTTAGCGGTGGCCAATAGACCCTTTTAATCTGCATTTATCAGCGGGAGCGGCTCCTTTACTTCTTGCGTCACCACTTTCAGGCGTTCTCATTCTCCTTTTCCATTGGTTTTATTTTCCCCTCTGTGATTCCGGATTCTATTCCCATTTTCTCCAGCACTTTCTGCGTTTCTTGTTCCTTACTCTCTACTCCTAGTTCTCTCATTCCCTCCCTCTCCAATCCATCTCTTCTTCTAGTTCTCTCATTCCCCCTCTCCAATCCCTCTCTTCTTCTAGTTCTCTCATTCCCTCTCTCCAATCCCTCTCTTCTTCTAGTTCTCTCATTCCCTCCCTCTCCAATCCCTCTCTACTCCTAGTTCTCTCATTCCCTCTCTTCTTCTAGTTCTCTCATTCCCTCCCTCTCCAATCCCTCTCTTCTTCTAGTTCTCTCATTCCCTCTCTCCAATCGCTCTCTTCTTCTAGTTCTCTCATTCCCTCCCTCTCCAATCCCTCTCTACTTCTAGTTCTCTCATTCCATCGCTGGCACCACTTTACTTTTGTCCTCTCATCTTCCTGGCTTTTTTTACCATCTTTCATTTAGTCTGTGATTCTCATTACAGGTTTCCCCTTTTTTCTCTTTCCTATATTTTCCTTTATTTCCACATTCTTTCCATCACTTGCCCTGCTAAGGAGTGCAGATGCCAACATGACCCCCAGACACAAGCTGTATTCCTCCTCCTCTCTGGCAGCCCTTGTTGAAGGAACTCAACGGCCTTTCTTGTTCCTCGTCACAGATTTTAACTACGGGACGGATGGATATGATGCCGAAGGCAATGAGGAACACAAAATCTCACGTGAAGGCTCTGAAACGATGCCCTACATTGACGAGTCACCCACCATGTCTCCTCAGCTCAGTGCCAGGAGCCAGGATAGTGTTGATGGGGTCTCACCAACTCCAACAGAGGTGCTTCTGCCTGGGGTAAGTACTTAATTTGCATTAAATGCTTTTGAATTTGTTTTAGTTCAAAGACACTTTCCTGAGTCTGGGGAACACCTGTAATTTTCTTTAAATAGCTAATACAGGTATGGTATCCGTTATCTGGAAACCAGTTATCCAGAAAGCTCTGAATTACCAAATGGCTGTTTCCCATAGACTCCATTTTATCTAAATAATCCAAATTTTTAGAAATGATTTCCTTTTTCTGTGTAATAATAAAACAGTAGCTTGTACTTGATCCAAACTAAGATATAATTTATCCTTATTGGAAGTAGAGCCCGCCTATTGGGATTATTTGATGTTTACATGATTGAGTCCTGCGGAACCAATTTGTTAAACCTGAACCCACTCATGACTCTCACCCACAACCTGCATACTTACCCGCTTGGTCCCGCTACCCAACCCTCAAGTACCTTATCCGCAACCTAATCCACGACCCGCTGACCATCAAGAAACAGGAAGTGCTGTCATTGTAAACCGGAAGTTGCATCATTAGAAGTTGGCATGTTCAGGAAAAAACTAGTAAAAATCGCTATTGAGAAGACCTGAACCGCAATCCGCAAACCCGGAGAACCGCCGACCCATGTCCTTACCGACTCCCGAAACCTCTATCTGCAACCTGCAAGAGTACCGCGGGTTTTTGCGGGTAACCCACGGGTACCCGACCTGCTGCAGGACTCTAACATGATTCTCTAGTAGACTTAAAGTATTAAGATCCAAATTACAGAAAGATGAGTTATCCGGGAAACCCCAGGTCCTGAGCATTCTGGATGACTGGTCCCATACCTGTATATTGATGACTGATATTCCAAGAGAAGCCTTCAGACACAAATGTATCTGTTATATGGTCAGCTGGATGTTTTGGGGGTCCATACGGCTGATTTATCGGGGAGTGCAACATTGTATGTAGGAAGGATCTTGGCACTTCTGGAAGCAACCTGGTTAATGATAACTACTAGTACTAATATACTGCTTAATTATAGTGGAGGATCTCTTCAAAACCTGTCCTGTTACTGAGCTTTTTAACCCTCTCCACGCTGTTAGATTTAGGTGTAGCATAACCGCATTAATAGTGGGAAGTCTCTATAGATACAATGTGCTTATATTGTGCTGAACCCAGGAGTAATCATTGCAGTGGAAGTGTGATATGTAAGACAAATATAATCTGCAAAGTGCTATGTGGATAGTGTTACAAACAATATAAGTTTGTTCACTATGTATTTTTAAGAAAAACAAAACTGTCAAGGCAAATACATTTGTCACTTGGGTATCTTTCAGTGCATTAACTCTGCCTTTTCGCTTTCTTGTTGCCTGGCTATTCTATTGAGGGATTATCAGGCTTGATAGAGATCTATTTCACTAGCAGGAGCCTATATTACATGAAAGTCAAGGAAACTGCTTAGCAAAGTGATCAGTTGATGGTGACAACAGAATAAAGGGGAGATGGGAAGACGGTAATGAAATCTGCACATTAACTCCCGCAGGTGACAACTTAATATCAGAAGGCATTTGAATCAAACTAATATACAACATCGAAATATCACCTCTTGGGCTTAAATTCATATTGTTCCTGTGGAATATAAATGAAGTTAAAAAACACACTCCCCTTTAAATACTAGCCATTAATGCTTGCCTTTTATCTTTCTTCTACTTCGAGGGCTGCATCTCCTTTTTTGAATTGCATAAGGGTAGGGGCACACGGCGCGATTTCGCCGCGATTCTGCGCTAAGCGAGTTGTCGCTGCGTTTTTTAAGCCGAAATAGCTTTGCTAACTTTGGCGCTGGCGTCAATGCAAATCGCGGCGAAATCGCTGCGCTAATTCACACGCGGCGATTCGTTTTCTATTGTCGTCCGAAGTTGCCTCGCTGGGCGTTTCCGGGCGACAGTAGAAAAAGAATCGCCGCGTGTGAATTAGCGCAGCGATTTCGCCGCGATTTGCATTGACGCCAGCGCCAAAGTTAGCAAAGCTATTTCGGCTTAAAAAACGCAGCGACAACTCGCCCAGCGCAGAATCGCGGTGAAATCGCGCCGTGTGCCCCTAGCCTAAAGGCTGAAAAAAGCTTTTTAATGATATTATATTAATCTTGTTTATTGATATTGGTTATTAATATTGTGCTGGTCAGACAAGATGCTGTGGCTTATCTTCACTATCACGGTGGAATGGAACATTTACATGTTTTGCGCTTAAAGCAAGACAGCAGGGACAAATCCAAGGATTACTTTGTAGGTTCCGAGCTGAATGACCGCTTTGAAATCAGCATTGTTTGCCCCCATTTGTATTGCCCAGTCCTCCCCCTCTTTTTTAAATTGTAAGTACAGGTTTGGGATCCATTATTCAGAACCCCGTTATCCAGAAAACTTTGAATTACAGGAACACCATCTCTCATAGGGGCAAATTCACTAAGCGCCGAACGCTAGCGTCAATTCACTAGCGTTGGGCATTTTTGTTACTTCGCAAATTCACTAACGAACGCTGGCGTAAATTCGCTAGTGTTACTTCGCACCCTTACGCCAGGCGAATTTTCGCTACGGATGTAACTACGCAAATTCACTAACGCGCGCAGTGTACTGAACGCTACCTTTTACGCTAGACTTCCTTCGCCACCTCAGACCAGGCGAAGCGCAATAGAGTAGATAGGGATTGCTTCAAAAAAAGTTCAAATTTTTTCTAAGTCCCAAAAAACGCTGGCATTTTTTCTATATCATGGGTGATAGGCTGAAAAAGATCGAAACATTTTTTGGGGCTCCCCTCCTTCCCCCCTACATTTCCTAACTCATGGCACCTTAACTATACAGTGGGCACATGTGTAGGGCAAAATAAACATTTTATTTGATGTTTTGAAGGTTTCCCAGGCTTGTGTAGTGATTCTACGTATTCCTCCACTGAAATTTGAATTTGGCGCCGTATGCAAATTAACCATCGCTAGCGTAACTTCGCTTAGCGAATCAACGCTAGCGCAACTTAGCAACCTTACGCTACCCCTGTGCGCAACTTCGGATTTTAGTGAATTTGCGGAGCGCTGGCGCAACTACGCCTGGCGAAGTGTGGCGATGTTGCGTCTGGCGCAACTACGAATCTTAGTGAATTTGCCCCATAGACTCCATTGTAATCAAGGAACTCCAACTTTTAAAAATGATTTTCACTGCTGGGATCATGTACAAGGTAGAGTCCTGCGCAGAACCAATATCGAACACCCGAACCCGCAGCCTGTGACCTAAACAGCATATTTAGCCACTTTGTTCCGCTACCCAACCCGGACCCACAACTGCCTTATCCGTAACCTGACCCGCAACCCGCCAACCATCAAACAGGAAGTGATGTTGCTGCAAATCGGAAGTGATGTCATCAAAGTGGGCAGGGACAGAAACAAGTTTTGTAAAACTTTAAAAGGAGTAAAATATAGACAATATTACATAACATAAGAAATTTAGATGAGACCCGCATCTATACCCCCCTCATTCCGCATGGTGCCCACTTTTTTGGCAGGTAACCCGCGGGTACCCGACCCACTGCAGGACCCTAGTACAAGGTACTGTACTGTTTTTAACAAAGATACGATTCATCCTTACTAAGGCAAAACGATCCTATTGGGTTTATTTAATATTTGAATAATTTTTAAGTTGATTTAAGGTATGGAGATCCAAATTATGGAAAGATCAACTTATTATTAGAGTATCAATGGGGGAAAGTGAAAGTTCATCCTTTGATAAATATGCCTTTCAAAATCCCATAGAAATGATTGGAGAGTGGTAGAATTCACTCTAGAGGACTGTGGCGATCTCTCTTTGATAAATATACTCCAGTGAGTTCTGTATAAACAACAGAACCATCTCCACACGTCTATTTGGGGCTTACAGATAAACAGAAATCCATTGTGCAGTCGATTTGTCTGTGCACTGCTAATCTGATTGAAATACTTTCTCCTACGATAGTTTGTCAGGGCCCTGCCCATTATTGAACTTGAGGTTCCTATAAGTGGAAGATTTGTATGAGAAACGCTGAATACTGGGCTGAAGTAGAAAACTCAACATTAACGATCTTATACAGAGGATGACACTGCATTGTTAAAAGTAGTGCAAAAAGTTGCCGAGCAACACAAATATGCAAACAGTTCTTAGGGTGCCAACTACTGGCTGTGATTTATTATTGGTATCCCCTATGTGGACTGGCAGCCTATAGGCAGTAGGCAGTACACCTGTCTCCAAGCCAGGAATTCAAAAATAAGTTCTTGCTTTGAGGCCACTGGGAGCAACATCCAAGGGGTCGTGGAGCAACATGTTGTTCATAAGCTACTGGTTGGGGATCACTGAGTTAAACGATGACCGTATGCCTTTAATATCGAAATGGAATAAAATGAGATCTTCATCCTGAATGATGACACTATCTCTTAAAGGAGAAGGAAAGGTTAAAACTAAGTAAGCCTTAACAGAAAGGTCCATCTACATATACCAGTAAACCCCCAAAGTAATGTTGCTCTGAGTCCCCTGTCAAAAGAAACACAGCATTTCTTTCCTTCTATTGTGTACTCATGGGCTTCTGTATCAGACTTCCTGCCTTCAGCTTAAACCTCATTGCCCTGGGCAAGAGCATGCTCAGTTTGTTCCTCTCTCCCCCTCCCTTCTCTACTGTAATCTGAGCCCAGAGCAGGGAGAGACTCAGGCAGGAAGTGATGTCACACCATGTTAATACTGCAGCTCCTATTCTAAACAAACAGAGAGTTTCTAGAGCTTTTTACTCAGGTATGGTAAAGCATTCTACAGAATAAATATAGCATTCTAGCTTGCACTATTGCAGCTAATCTATTGCCAATAAAATGCCTCCGTAGCTTTCCTTCTCCTTTAAATCTAATTAGAATAAAATGCGTGTTAAGATAGGGGCAAAAAGCCAGAACAAGGAATCATGCAGCATTTAATAGCATTTGATTGATGTTGGCCACAGTAATGAAAAAGAAAATGTCACTACACTAATAATGAGAACTGCAGCTCTTAAACACACTTTCTATTAAATGTAAAGCACATTCACTGCTTCCAGGCTATCTGTCTGTCTGTCTGTCTGTCTATCATCTATCTATCTATCTATCTATCTATCTATCTATCTATCTATCTATCTATCTATCTATCTATCTATCTGTCTGTCTGTCAGTCTATATATTCATCTATCTGTCTGTCTGTCTGTCTGTCTGTCTGTCTGTCTGTCTATCTGTCTATCCATATATTATCTGTATCTATCATTTATCTGTCAGTCTATTATCTATCTGTCAGTCTATTATCTATCTGTCTTATCATCTATCTATCTCTATCTATCTATCTATCTATCTATCTATCTATCTATCTATCTATTATCTATCTATCTATTATCTATCTATCTATCATCTATCTATCTATCATCTATCTATCAGGCTATTATCTATCGATCGATCGATCTATTCATCTATCTATCAGTCTATCTGTCTATCCATATAGGCCATCTATTATCTGTCTGTCTGTTACCCATATATCTATCTATCTATCTATCTATCTATCTATCTATCTATCTATCTATCTATCTATCTATCTATCTGTCAGTCTATCTGTCAGTCTATCTGTCAGTCTATTATCTATCTGTCAGTCTATTATCTATCTGTCAGTCTATTATCTATCTGTCAGTCTATTATCTATCTGTCAGTCTATTATCTATCTGTCAGTCTATTATCTATCTGTCTATCATCTATCTATCTCTCTATCTATCTATCTATCTCTCTATCTATCTATCTATTATCTATCTATCTATCATCTATCTATCAGGCTATTATCTATCGATCGATCGATCTATTCATCTATCTATCAGTCTATCTGTCTATCCATATAGGCCATCTATTATCTGTCTGTCTGTTACCCATATATTTATCTATCTATCTATCTATCTATCTATCTATCTATCTGTCTGTCTATTTATCCATATATAATCTGTATCTATCATTTATCTGTCTGTCAGTCTATTATCTGTCTGTCAGTCTATTATCTGTCTGTCAGTCTATTATCTGTCTGTCAGTCTATTATCTGTCTGTCAGTCTATTTATCCATATATTATCGATCTATCTATCTATCTATCGATCTATCTGTCCATATATTATCTATCATATATCTATCTATCTGTCTATCATCTATTTATATCTGTCTGTCCGTCTATCTTTTATCTGTCTATCTTTCTAACCTATCTTTTTAATCTGTATTTTTCAGTTTTTATTTACACCCAAAAAATAAAACAGAAGAAAGCAAAGTCAAATGTGTATAACATTTGCGATGACCCAAGTATGAAACAAGTCCAGTACATGATAAACCAGGCTTAATAATTGAGTTACATTTGATGTCAGCAAGTACAGTAATTGCCTTATGCAATAATGTTAGTCAATCGCTTAAAGTAAAAAAGAAAAAACAACAAAGAGATCCATAAGAAAAATAAATGAATAAATGCCTTCCCGCCGGCTAAATCGATGTAAATTGATGAGGGAATGGCACTTGGAACGTTTCGTTTTCCGATGTTGTCCGTAGTTGGAAACTTGGAGTGAGCAGAGAATAACATAACAAGGAGGCTGAATCCTTTTTTCTGCTGCTGCTGCTGCTGCTTATTCTGTTTTATTGCCTTGTTGAAGCCGAGGTGCTTGGCTTTTATTCAGACGAGGCTGTGCCTAAATGATGATTAAGGGAGTTGCAACAGTCTGCGGAGGAGAGAGAATACTGCAGCTGTGAATCCTGTTCCTTCGTTTCTTCATTCATTGGCACCTGGGGACTTACAAAACAGGGTTTTCTATATGTATTTAATGCATTGTGCCGCACAGCACAGTCCTTTCATATGTTGATTCTGTAGATGATTGACTAGTATCCCAAGCTGAACATCTGCTTGCTCAATGCCTGTTCTTTTATTTCTGTGTGGGGGTTAAGAGAGGCCAATTCATATTTTGTAGGCACCATTCATGTAGAAGAAGACATTTTCTCATGATTACGTGGGATCGCCTCATGGGTTCTCTACATGAGTCAATTCCTATGGATGCAGTTGGGCGGGTATATTCAGGGGCTTTATTGCACATGGGGCGGATGATGTGTCAGGATCCTTTTAAAAATGCCAATCCTTATAGGGATTCTGTGATGATTTTTATGATGTCGTTTTTATTTCTAAATGACACTGTTTACACTGCAAATAATTCACTCTACAATATAAAATGTCATCTCTGAACCAGCAAGTGTATTTAGTTGTAATATTGGTGTGTAGGTGCATCTCAGCTCATTTTGCCTGGTCATGTGCTTTCAGAAAGAGCCTGCACTTTAGGATGGAACTGCTTTCTGGCAGGCTGTTGTTTCTCCTACTCAATGTAACTGAATGTGTCTCAGTGGGACCTGGATTTTACTATTGAGTGTTGTTCTTAGATCTACCAGTCAGCTGTTATCTTGTGTTAGGGAGCTGCTATCTGGTTACCTTCCCATTGTTCTGTTAGGCTGCTGGGGGGGGGGGTGATATCACTCCAACTTGCAGTAAAGAGTGACTGAAGTTTATCAGAGCACAAGTCACATGACCAGGGGCAGCTGGGAAACTGACAATATGTCTAGCCCCATGTCAAATTTCAAATTTAAATGTAAAAAAAAATCTGTTTTGTTCTTTTGAGAAACGGATTTCAAAGCAGAATTTTGCTGGAGCAACACTATTAACTGATGTGTTTTGAAAAAAATAAAATAACTTTTTCCGATGACAGTATCCCCTTAAAGTGTATATGGTTGACAGTTGCTTATTGGGAAGGGCATGCACTATTTGTATTACTGGTGACCTAGGAGACTTCTACACGTTGTCTATCTTTTAAGGGGATGCAAGAATGTGTTGCTGCCCCATGGGGTGCCAAAATGCTCTCGGCATACTCTCATCGATCTCAAGTCTTGC
Organism: Xenopus laevis; assembly: GCF_017654675.1. Taxonomy (NCBI): domain Eukaryota; kingdom Metazoa; phylum Chordata; class Amphibia; order Anura; family Pipidae; genus Xenopus; species Xenopus laevis. The sequence goes on from NC_054374.1 coordinate 6,164,764, forward strand.
CATTTTTAAGAGCTGATTTTTCGATGGCTTTAAGCATGCAGAACCTATGTATTTTTAAAGAGGGGGTTCACTTTAAAGTTAAATTTTAGGGGCATGTTTACTAACATTGGAGATAAGAGATCTCAGGAGATCTTTGCTTTTATTTTCTAACTTATAGGCGACTGTTTAAATCTAAATGCTGATTGGTTGCCATGGGCAACATCTCCTGAGATCTCCAGGAGATATTTATCTCCAATGTTGGTAAACACGCCCCTTTGTAAGTTATAAGCAACTTCATTATTTTATTTTTTTTAGTTTATAGTTTTTGAATAATTTGCCTTTTTCTTCTGACTCCAGTTCTAAAATGGTGGGTCACTGACCCCATCTAAAAGATGCTCTGTAAAACTATACATTTATAGTTATTGCTACTTTTTGTAGTACATTTTCATACATTTTTCTATTCAGGCCTCTCCTATTCATGTTCCAGTCTCTTGTTCAAATCAGTGCTTGGTTGCTAGGGTAATGTGAGCCCTAGCAACCAGCTAAAATGCTTGCAAACTGGAGAGCGGCTGAATAAAAAGCAAAATAACTCAAAAACCACAAATAATAAAAAAAATCAAAACTAATTCCAAATCGTCTCAGAATATCACTATCTACATCATAGTAAAAGTTAATTTAAAGGTGAATAACCCCTTTAATAACACGCACATTTAAATAGTACTTTGTCTGCCCATCTCATGTTGAACTGTAATCTCCCTAAGGCTGATGTGGTTTTGCTAATCTGTTTTCTCACTATAGTATCTTTTGTAGGTTGGGCCACCTACTTTGAAAAGATTTATAATAGGGTCAACGTCTCCTTTAATCCACTGATCATTTTTAATGAACATTTTGGAAGTAGAAAGAGGGACAAAAAGATCGCGCAGCAACATTTTTTGACCACGCCTGTTTTGTGGCCCACCCCCTAATTACCATGTTCATTTGGCAGGTTATCAAAGTCTGAACACATTTCTGTTTTTTATATGTTGTTACAGTTTTACTAATGAAGATGAATTGCCCTTTAAGATTTAAATCATAGTTTCCCCAAGAGACCTGCTTATCTTAAATAGCTACAATTGTGTCTTTGCTTATCTTAAATTGTTACAAAAGTATCTGTGCACCTGCTGAATGGTCTGTGTTATCTGCCAAAAGCCAATTAAGTTAGAAACATTAGGGCTCATGGGCAGTAACCGATGGCAACCAATCAGATTGCTGCATTCATTGTTCTACTTGCAGCTGGTTTCAAAAATCTAATCACTGATTGGTTGCTATAGGTAACTGCCCATGGGCAAATTTGCCCAGTGTTGATAAATGAGCCCCTTGTATCTTTTTGTAGCTGTTCAGTGCAGGAGATCAAAGAGAAAGTGGGAACATTTCAGTAACAAACCCGGGACTGAGGGTTCAGCTGTCAACATCGGGACTGTCCTGTAAAAAACGGGACAGTTGGGAGGTATAAACTAGGAGAATAGAGGTTGAGTGAGGAGAGGAATTATAATAGTACTGAGAATGGGCCCCTGGTCTAAGGTTTTTTTGGTGGCCCCTGGTGTCCCAGTCTGACACTGAGGGAGGGTGAATGATATGCCACTTGGAATTTTCTCTATCTGTCAGATTAGGAATAACTCCAGTAAAAACAGAAGAGCAATGGAAGTGAGCAAAATAGCCGTCTGTTGTTCCCTTCCAAATATCCTGGGTTTCAGCCGACCAACTTTCTTAAAACTGGAAAAGAATCTTTTGAAACAGGATTATAAAAAAAAAAAATCATATAAATTCAGTCATTTACTATTGGCCTTTTTTCGTGCAGTAAGACATGTCAAAGGTTAAGTAAACGTTCCTTTTTTTTTTTTTATTTTTATAAGCCATTTTTAGATATCCGAAAATCTGTCCTGAGACGAGCGGTGAATTGTTTAGTGGCTGCCTGTGGGGATGCATTTAATTGTGGCAGATTCATTTACCAGCCAAGTGCCACATTATATCACAGCCAATCACAGCCAGTCCTTTTTGTTTCTTCCTCTGACAGTTAGTATAATCATTATTATTTATATTGCACCAATTTATTCTGCAGAGATTAAGCATCATTCAAATAATTATATTGCTGCTCGTGGCAGGTGAGTAGCCTTACAGCAATGTTATTTTTTTTTTATTGCTCAAGCCGCGGCCTGTCTTTTTTTTTTTTCTGTAAACCAGGCCCAAATTTGTGGAAAGGCCACAAAGGCCTAGGGTTTTTCGAAGGGATGTCCAGGTGAAGTGTCTGTCCGGAATTCCAAATTAGGAAATCCGGACAGGACATTGAATTGAAAATGACATGGCGGTCAGTTAATTGCTGGCCGCCACGTCGTCAGCCCTGCCCCCAATGCCAGCCCTGCCCCCAATGTCACTGTCCTGTCCTCCTTCATGGCCCCCCTCCCTGATGTCACTGGCCACCCCTATGTCATCAGCCCGGCCTCCTGCCCATTTTCCACCAAAGTAAAAGGTGGTAACCCTACAAAGGCCTGGGCCTAGGATGGAGGAATTTTAGGGGTGACATGCCACCCAGTCACATTGTAATGGGTTCTGAAGCACTGGGGACATATGGGAGATTTGCTAGGTCTTTAACTCTTCCACTCACCATATACCGAGTCCAGACCCTACTAATTAAGACTTGCACAGGCATATAAAGGATAGAGGGGAAAGAGGGGTAACAAGTGGTCCCAGCCTAGGGGCTCCCTATGTATATAAATCTGGTCCTGCAGTGAACTTTACTTACTATATAGACACCAGAAGGCTGCTCTCTTAAAGCTGCTCTCTTAAAGCTGCTCTCTTAAAGCTGCTCTCTTAAAGCTGCTCTCTTAAAGCTGCTCTCTTAAAGCTGCTCTCTTAAAGCTGCTCTCTTAAAGCTGCTCTCTTAAAGCTGCTCTGCTAAAGCTGCTCTCTTAAAGCTAAAGCTGCTCTGCTAAAGCTGCTCTCTTAAAGCTAAAGCTGCTCTCTTAAAGCTAAAGCTGCTCTCTTAAAGCTAAAGCGGCTCTCTTAAAGCTAAAGCGGCTCTCTTAAAGCTAAAGCGGCTCTCTTAAAGCTAAAGCGGCTCTCTTAAAGCTGCTCTCTTAAAGCTAAAGCTGCTCTCTTAAAGCTAAAGCTGCTCTCTTAAAGCTAAAGCTGCTCTCTTAAAGCTAAAGCTGCTCTCTTAAAGCTAAAGCTGCTCTCTTAAAGCTAAAGCTGCTCTCTTAAAGCTAAAGCTGCTCTCTTAAAGCTAAAGCTGCTCTCTTAAAGCTAAAGCTGCTCTCTTAAAGCTAAAGCTGCTCTCTTAAAGCTAAAGCTGCTCTCTTAAAGCTGCCCTCCTAAAGCAGCTCTCTTAAAGCTAAAGCTGCTCCCCTTAGCTACTGGTCCCTTGGGTGAATATATGCTAAGGATGGCTCAACCTTATGACATTTGGGATAGTAGATTGTTGTAGCCACTTGCAGCTTGTGTTTGTTACTGTGCTCTGTAAGCAAGGCAGGAACGTTCCCAGGGTTGAAACCAAAATGTCTTGGCTTTGCTTATGTTGTTTTTCTTTGGCTTTGCATTATTGACAGGGAGGTCTATGAAGGTTCTCATTTATCCAGATTATGGTTTATCTATAGTAATAACTTAAATTAACTGCACTTGCTATATGTTTTATACTCTTGACGACATTTCGCTGGCTAAAAGTAACCCGGAGGCATTGGATTTTTATTTGGCAGCACATTGGTGGAGTTGGCTGTTCTGAACATGATGAAAAAACCAGTGGACTAGGGAGAAACCCAGCTCCATCCATTGTGCCTGACATTTATAGCAAAGAGGCATTGGCACTGGGTCGTCCCATTGATTTGTTCTGAGAGAATGAGATGTCAGTGCCGAGTGTTATTTACAGTTTGCAGCAGCATTAAAGGTGCACTTGGCTGCAACATGTTTGAAGACATTTAGGAAATTGTTTAATGATTTCTGTGCTGAATGGGCTTTGGCTGTGATACAGGCCTTACTTGTGTTGTCACCCAGCGGAGTGTTTATTATTATTATCCTTGGGTGTCTGCTCCTCAGACACCCAACGAGTTATAACCACACTTAAAAAAAAGAAGAAAGAACATTGTTTGTGACTGTAATTTTATATAAATGTAGTGCTATAATAAACTGATTTTATAGAAGTCTGTTTCAGCTACTTTCCGTGTGGGTTAATACCACCCATAAGACTCTTTTCTCAGGGGTAAGCCCTCGCAGCGGGGTGGAGGCAGGGTGTAGTGCAACTGTAATCGTGTGCAATACACAAGAGATTGGGCGCCAGTAGTTTTATTTTGCTTAAACCATAAACCAAAACCAGAGTTCACAATGGAATATGGAACATAGAATAACACATAGATCAACCAATATAACAAGATATACTCACTGTACCAAACGTAGAATGACTGTCTGCATAGTAGAGAGTACACGGTAGAGAGTTAGGAAGCTTGTGAGAAGGTATTTCCCCAATATTCAGGATTACCTTAGGTGGAACTCGGAAGACAACGTACTCCCCTGAGTCTAACACTTAGGCCCTACTATGGGGTCAGTAATAGCCGGGATCTTAATCCCTCTAATATCCTGGTCGGAGCTTTGAGCTGCTCAACTACATACCCTATCTATCACTCCTAGAGTGATCTATTAAAGGGTATAACTATCACTTCACTAGACTCATACTGAGTTCCACCACCCCTAACCTCTGCTACATAACAGAGGAAAGGTTCAGCAGCAATGGACGCTGACCTCATGGTTTTCAAGCCTTTTATACTATGCCATCTAGTATCCACTGTGAGAACTGCAGGGATTACATAAGCACAAAGGCCCCATAAGGACCCACTTAGGCGTCCATATCACTTAGGATGTGCCTGTCAATAAAGGGTAAGGGTGTCTAAATTTTCACATCCCTACATAAATATAAAAGTTCTCCGATTTCTTACACCCACTATGTTTAGTTCTCAATATCTCCACCTGATAACTTCTAGATTCAATGGTCACCAATGGTCACTTATTCACTCATTAAATTAACTTCCATTATCCTCCTATGCTGATTTCTTAATTAACAGCACCCCAATCAACTCCACTTATATTGGTTAAATACTAGGTGCTATGTGCTCCTATTTCACGTCTGTGCCACCATTTGTACTATATAAATAGTTTTTTTGGTTTAAAAAGGTGCTGGGTGCTTATTTTCCACGACTATGCAGTTATTCGTTCACCAGTATTTGGTTTAATTAAAGTGCCGAGTGCTTATTTTCCACTCTGTGTTGCGGGATTGCCACTTAACAATCAACACTCAAATCTATACAAATTCATCAATTCTTTGATAAATATATAGTGAATCAAGTACCCCCTCTTGTAAAATATAAGGATATTATAAGTTACCGAGGAGTTTCATGACCATATAAAAACACGAGGCCGAAGGCCGACTGTTTTTATACAGGTCAAGGAACTCCAATACACAAGTTTCAGGGAGTCATGTGACATAAATGACATCAGAACTCACCGTTTATAACTGATGACATCAGAACTCACCGTTTATAAGGATATAATTTACAAGATATTCATGGCTTTTGTGTATTATAAATAATTAGTTTCGCTCTGTGATGTTGGATCTAGATTATGTATATGTCATGGTTTGCTGCCAAGATCCAACTAGATGCAATCAATCACTGCTTACGTGAAATAAAAGTATATTATTATAAAAACAGCCAACGCATTGTGTGATCAGAATGGATAATGCAAAGACACAGGGGCCACATGTAGGGACATGAGAAATTTGGTAAGGGCACTTGAGACAAATGCTGAACTCCATCTATGATTCAGCCACAATGTAATTCTGCTTTTACAGAGAAATTTGAATCTTTGCTTCGAAAAATATATACAGCAAGTAAATCAGTATGAAAATCACTTTGGCAGTTATATATACAACTACAGATCCACCAATTAGAATATTGAATCCCAACAGTTACCTGGGAGTGAAAAGCGTTTCCTCTTTCCACCTTGGGTTTGGCGAAGGTGGAGAATATGAATATATCATCTAAGAACGACAAATTGTAAGCCCTTCAGATACAGTGTCAGAAAAGCAGGGGAGACAGGGTTTTGCCACTGTATCTAAAGAATAATGTAATATATTTGGTTACCCTCGCTTTACACTGAATAAAAAAATCCTCCTGTGTTTCTGTGCTGTGTATACCAGAAGCTCCTGGCTTGTTACCTGACGCCATCTAGTGGCTGCAAATTTCACCACTCAATTTTGGGAAAAACAAACCAGTAACCTCATTTTTTAATTGCTTATCTCTGCTAATCATCGGAATGTGCTGGCAAAATGCAATCATTTGATTTTTGTGAAAAATCAGGCCCATTTCTGACAGGGTCCCCATAATCTGCTTTAATATGCTAAAATCTATACCTGTATTACACAGTAGTAATTCTTATTTATTTACATCGTTTCGGCATTTACGCAGCGCTCTACCATCGTTTTGTTATGACATATGATCGATTTAGAAACCAATGAAACGGTACAATTAGAGGTCTGCGCTCACAAGAGCTTACAATCTTTAGATTTGGGTAACAATGTGAACATTAAAAAGAATTGGCCGCCGTGTGATGTTAGGCAGGTACATGGTGTGAATGAAAAAGGCACAAAGCTTCCGAGCTCAGGGAATAGCAATCAGAATAAAGAGGAGCAGGTAAAAGCTCTTCAATGAAAAGGTATTGATTAGAACCGTATGACAAATGGCAGTTTGGTGTTGAGATAATTGTATGGAGAGAAGCAACGTTAATATGGAGCCAGGACACACGGGTTGCTTGGGGTGTGTGGCCCCCATCATATCTGGCCACATAACGTGATGAGCATTGGCCACTATAAAGGAAGCAGACCCTGGGGCTACAGGGGGCCCTGGAGGTATAGGGGCCCCATGAGGCCCTAATTCATATACAATTTGAATAAATATTGGTAAAACAACTAGACTTTTAGGGGGCTTAAAAAATAATTTACTGTAGGTCCCAGTAATGTCTAGTTAAGCCACTGATTGGCGACGGTGGTTATCAAGCCCCTCCAAAAACAAACATGGTGCCACACAGGCAGGGGAGGTTTCTGTACCAAACATTAGGACTATGGTGCACAATGCCAATGGAGCCCTTGACTAAGCACCCTGAGGGGTATGAAACGCGTAGGGTGGATGTAGATGCAGCTATATTTTTAACTTTTCTACCAATAAATTTATTTTTTAACTGAATATCTCTGGTCTTGTGGGTCCGTTCGAGTGCCGGTCAGATCTGCTTCCTTATTCTCTGCACAATGCCAATGACCGTACCATTATTAATTTTAAAAAAAGAAGCAAATAATGAAGGGAGAAAAAATACCCACAGTTCACCCAGTCCATGGGTGCAAAAATCTGAAACCGCAAAAAGTTTTGAGTTTTGTCCAAAAGTAAAGACCAAAAATTAGAATTAAAAGTTCAAACTAGGACATACAGGTGACCGCCTAACGCGTTTCGTACCTACTATTAATTAGAATCATTAGCTTATTATGAGTAAGTGCCCCAGTAGGTACGAAACGTGTTAGGCGGTCACCTGTATGTCCTAATAAATGATTTGAACTTTTAATTCTAATTTTTGGTCTTTACTTTTGGAGAAAACTCACAACTTTTTGCCGTTTCAGGGGAGGGTTCTGTTCTAATGCCTTGTTGCTATGGCTCCTATGTAATAAAACCAAGGAATCTCATTCCAAATGCAATCCGTATACTGTCATGGCGTCACTATAGCAACAACTACAGTCTGCCCTCTGCTCAGAGTAATTATTCCAGTAGCGATTGTACTGTTTCCATGTTTCAGCGTGGTCTGAGGGGGAAGTGTACAGAATGCTCAGAGTAAAAGGTGTATAAGGTTGAGAGGCACCAAATCCACTGTTTTTGGATGTGGCTGAATCCCTCATAAAAGATTCATCAGAATTCTAATTTGCATACGCAAATTTGGACCAGGAAAGGTTAAAAGGTGGCCATGAATAGAGAGATCCTCTAATTTGGCGAAGTCACCAGACAAGCAGATCTCTCCCTGATACGCCCACCTTGAGGAGCATACAGGGGGTTGGACCGAGGACCATATCGGTGAGCTAATACGGTACTTCATCCAATGGGACTTAAAATCTGGACGATTTTCTGCCAGATATTGATCACGGCATACACTGCCCCATAACCTGCCCACTTAGTCTGTCGGCAGTTTACATTGGCCTGTGTATGGGGAGCTTAAAGGAAAACTGTAACCCCGAACAATGTAGGTCTCTATAAAAAGATATTGCATAAAACAGCTCATGTAAAACCCTGCTTCATGTAAATAAATCATTTTCATAATAATATACTTTTTAAGTAGTATGTGCCATTGGGTAATCATAAATAGAAAACTGCCATTTTAAAAAATAAGTGCCTCCCCCTGGGATAGTAGGATTCACGGTGCACACAAACAAACCATACATGTTAGGTCACATGAGCCAATTAACAGACAGAGTTGTGTATTTAGCTTCCACACTTCTTCCTGTTACAGTTAGACCTGCAGTATTTCTGGTCAGGTGATCTCTTCCTGTTACAGTTAGAGCTGCAGTATTTCTGGTCAGGTGATCTCTTCCTGTTACAGTTAGAGCTGCAGTATTTCTGGTCAGGTGATCTCTTCCTGTTACAGTTAGAGCTGCAGTATTTCTGGTCAGCTGATCTCTTCCTGTTACAGTTAGAGCTGCAGTATTTATGGTCAGGTGATCTCTTCCTGTTACAGTTAGAGCTGCAGTATTTCTGGTCAGGTGATCTCTTCCTGTTACAGTTAGAGCTGCAGTATTTCTGGTCAGGTGATCTCTTCCTGTTACAGTTAGAGCTGCAGTATTTCTGGTCAGGTGATCTCTTCCTGTTACAGTTAGAGCTGCAGTATTTCTAACTCTTTAATTACCCCTCGGTGCAGATTCTGTCCAGCACAGTTCACGGGCGCCATCTTCAGCCGCTTCGGTAATCTTTGGGTCTTCCGGTGCTTCGGAGATTTCTGTGACTTTCGGCGCCTGCGCAGTTGTCACGAAACAGAAAATGACTCCAACTGTGCATGCTTCCCAAAGAGAAGATGGCGCCCGTGAACTCTGATGCCCTGAATCTGCACCGAAGGGTAAGTAAAGAGCTAGGCTGGGGGGGGGGAGCAAGGAGGGGGTCTATGAAGGGTAGGGGTAGCAAGGGTTTGGTTCTCCTTCAAAGTAGTTTTTTCTGATGTTTTCTGTTAAAGCCCCTCTTGAAGGTCCATATAGTCAACTACAAGAGTCCTCTGCACTCAACCCATTATCAATATATTTAAGACAGACACATTTTGTGCTACTGCTACTGAAAAATGCCTTACCCTTTAAACAACACAGGGATTGTTTGTCCATATATTGCAATATATTTAAGCTGAACAACTACGTCAAAGTCATCCCATATCTGGCCAGTCCTACCCTTAATTTTCATCTGATTCATTAAGAATTCTATTGCTTCGTTATACATTTTACAAAGGTCCAATCTTTGGTCAGCTCCCCATTTCTCTTGAAATAGATATCGGTGTTATCAATCATTTAGCCATAGTTCCAAGAATATCTAGGGCAGCAAATGTTCACTCCTATTTTCACCCCTTCATTTTAATAGGCCTTCAGGTTTAGGTCACTTTGCTTCTGGGAGTAGAATTAAATAGATAATTAAAAATCTAACAGTATATGGTTACATCACTATTTAGTGTTTCAATTCTTATAGCCACTAGAGGGCATTGCAGAACTAGATTCTGGATATGTTAAACATGGAAGTGAGAAGTGAAGTCTCTATGATGCAAGCACCCTTTCCATGCCAGCACGAGTGATTTTATACTGGATTGGTTGGGCTGATTTTGACCTTCCTGCCAGAACATCCATTCATGTGCTACTGTGGAAACCGTGGCTTTATATTGGTGGATCGTCAACAGTTATAAAAGTGAATGGAACCACACACCTCCTCTCAAATTTGCTCATTATATTGATCAGTATTAATTACCGCAGTTGATTAGTATTCAGCAATATTATCCTGTAAGCTATAGCCCTATAAGCAGTGTTTATAATCACTGCACAGTAAAGTCACCAGGGCTGCCTACGGGGGGGGGGGGACAAGTGTCCCGGGCCTGAGCATGAAGGGGGGGGCCCGGCAGTGCTGCAGTTTTGAAAGACCCGGGCCCCCCTTATGAGCGCCTGAGCCGTGCAGCCATTTCTCAAGTCCCGAATGAGGACGTGCCGAACAGCCGAAGTCCCGAAGCGGCGAAAAGACCCGAAGTCACGAAAACAGCCGAAATTGAAATCCTGAAGCGGTGAAAAGACGCAAAGTCACAAAAGGAGGCGAAGTTGAAGCCCTGAAGCCTTGAGTTCAATTCTACTGAATACCAGTTTGTGTTTTTTTTTTTGTTTTTTTTTAATCCCGTGGCCACCAATGTATTTTAATATTCTATAGGCCCCTGCCACCAATGTTTTTTTTTTTATTTTTTTTTTTTTAAAAAATTTTTGGGGCCCCATTTTTTTTATAACTTGTAAAGGGGGGCCCTGGCATCAATTTTTTTAAAAAAAAAAAATGTTGGGGCCCCAATTTTTTTAACTTGTAAGGGGGTCCCTGCCACCAATGTTTTTTTTTAAAACAAATTTGGGGCAGGGGCTGTGTGGTCTTTTAACTGTGATATGGGGTGGGGCTTGGGTGCCAGTGTGGGCGGGGCCCAGGGGGCCCCAAAAATTTTGTTGTATGGGGCCCCCGTAATTTCTAATGGTGGCCCTGCTTGTCACTCAATGAAACTAGTACGAAAAATAATGGATTGCTGCAAGTATCTTTATATTTTATCTTTATATTTTAGAACAGGGGGTACATTATTCCCTGTATTTGATCACTAGGCCAATCTGTTGCATAAAACTTTGTGTATGGTACTTTTACTTTCTTATGGAACTGAACATGGATAATAAATAGGTTGCATATGAAATCTCCTCTTTAGCCAACCATTCCTTATATTATTATAAATGATCAAGATATTGCCTATTCATTCCCTGACTGCTGATTTATCCCTTAAAGGAGGGGGTTCACCTTTAAATTAACTTTCAGTAGAGGTGAACAACCTCTTTAAAGAGCTAATAATAAAAGCCATTGCTATTTTTATTATTAAAGGGGTTGTTCACCTTCCAAACACTTTTTTTCAATTTAGTTGTTTTTAGATTGTTCCCTAGAAATAATGACTTTTTCCAATTACTTTCCACTATTTATTTTTTACGTTTTTTCCAAAATCTAAGGGCTAGTCCACACGGGGAGATAGCCCTGCGTTTGCGGTCGCGGCGACAAAGCGCCGCCCCAGTCGCCGCGACCGGCGCAGGCGACAGTTTTGTATGGGCGCCTATGTAAAAACGCCTGTGCTAACCACACGAGGCGATGCGCTTTTCAACAGTCGCCTGAAAAAGCCTGGCGAGGCATTTTCAGGCGACTGTTGAAAAGCGCATCGCCTCGTGTGGTTAGCACAGGCGTTTTTACATAGGCGCCCATACAAAACTGTCGCCTGCGGCGACTGGCGCGGCGCTTTGCTGTTTTTGCTGTTTTTCTTTCTCAATGTAACTGAATGTGTCTCAGTGGGACATGGGTTTTTACTATTGAGTGTTGTTCTTAGATCTACCAGGCAGCTGTTATCTTGTGTTAGGGAGCTGCTATCTGTTTACCTTCCCATTGTTCTTTTGTTTGGCTGCTGGGGGGAAAAAGGGAGGGGGGTGATATCACTCCAACTTGCAGTAAAGAGTGATTGAAGTTTATCAGAGCACAAGTCACATGACCAGGGGCAGCTGGGAAATTGACAAAATGTCTAGCCCCATGTCAGATTTCAAAATTGAATATAAAAAAATCTGCTCTTTTGAGAAATGGATTTCAGTGCAGAATTAAGCTGGAGCAGCACTATTTACTGATTCATTTTGAAAAAATTTTTTTTCCCATGACAGTATCCCTTTAAGCAACAGATAGTTGACATCATATTAAGTGGAATATGAAAGAATTTTACCAAACTGGAATATATATTTAAGTAAATATTGTCCTTTTACATCTCTTGCCTTGAACCCCCATATTGTGATGGTCTGTGTGCTGCCTCAGAGATCACCTGACCAGAAATACTGCAGTTCTAACTGTAACAGGAAGGGATCACCTGACCAGAAATACTTCAACTCTAACTGTAACAGGAAGAGATCACCTGACCAGAAATACTGCAGCTCTAACTGTAACAGGAAGAGATCACCTGACTAGAAATACTGCAGCTCTAACTGTAACAGGAAGAGATCACCTGACCAGAAATACTGCAGCTCTAACTGTAACAGGAAGGGATCACCTGACCAGAAATACTTCAACTCTAACTGTAACAGGAAGAGATCACCTGACCAGAAATACTGCAGCTCTAACTGTAACAGGAAGAAGTGTGGAAGCAAAAGACACAACTGTCAATTGGCTCATGTGATCTAACGTGTATGATTTGTGTGCACCGTGAATCCTACAATCCCAGGGGGAGGCCCTTATTTTTTAAAATGGCCATTTTCTATTTATTATTACCCAATGGCACATACTACTAAAAAAAAGTAAATTATTATGATAAGGGTTTATTTACATGAAGCAGGGTTTTACATATGAGCTGTTTTATGCAATATCTTTTTATAGAGATCTACATTGTTTGGGGGGTATAGTTTTCCTTTAACATAACACTTGCACCAGCCTGAAAGGAGTTAACCCCCATTGGTGCTCATTACCCCTCTAGAGTGCAGGTTTTGCATAAACAGCCCAATTAGTGCACCAAAGCAGCTCAGTGATTTGCGAAGCCCTTCTTGTCCTACTTATAAATCGGAGGGTTTCCCTGAATAGTGCCGTTTGGGGGAAGGGCAATTGTGAGAGTCTGTGTGATATAATGCACTGCCGGCTTCCTAATGACCCACCTCTCATTCACTGAACGGCTTCACTAGGGACAATGCAAAGTGGAGTGGAGATTTGTGAGTCACAACGCAGCTTCCTGATATACAAAAACAGCCCTATTGTTCTGCAAATGTCACCGTTTAATGCTAACTTTCACTTGTGAATAGGGAAAGGCCAAGCTTATTAGCCCTGTGATAATGTCGGCATGCCAGGGGTTAGTAGTAGCCTGGGAGCAGCACATGAGGGAACAGCAGCAGCCCCGCCTGTAATAATAAGCAGCATTTCCTGTGAGCTCAGAAGCCACTTCAAATACAGCAAGGAAAGTTCAATGAGCAGGAGAAGCATTGGTGGAGATCCAATACAAGAAGCCTGTGCAGGGGGTGCCTCACGGGGTTAACCAGCATCACTAGAGAAAAGACAAAAAAGGTAACCGGCTTTGAGGAAGTGCAAGAAATCCCCTTACGTCCCCTCCTTTTCATCTTGCAAAGTGATATTTCAGCTGCAGTTGGAGCTCCGTCTGTGATCTACGGAGGGAGCAGATCTGCTGGGCTTCAGGAGGAACGGTCTCACCTGGAACTTTGGGGAATTCCTGTTTAATGCCCACAAGCTTGGCACTGCCATAGAAAATGTGCAACCCACAAGCATGACGTGGACTGTGTGTGCCTGTTCTACTGGTGCGGTCGAAATAAGGATTAGCGGGACTCCATGGAGAGCAATTTGCCACCAGTTGGACCAGGGGTGGAGGAAGAAGACGAGGCCATTAGATTTCTGGAAAGTGTCTTGGAAGATGACTCTGGTTTTTGCTTTGATGATGCAGAATGCCAGTCTCCAACGAGCCCTAATGAGATCTCTGCTTTCCCAATGGGCCCTAAGGTAAGTTAGGCCACTATAAAGGGTTTGACAGGTGCCTGTTTGTCTCACCTTTGCCTTCTAATGACTGTAGCACACCTTAGGGACAACCCCTCCTTAGCACTGAGCTGCTGATAAAGTACATACACATCATTGACTACTACAGGACTAGGACTTCTCTGCTTGCCTTACACTTAAAACTCCAAAATGTTACTTTAATTCAGCAGCCATGTCTGTAAGCTTAGCATACACCTCCATTATGTCTTCCAATACACAAACAGTCTCTCTATGTGGTTTGTTGGAATACTTTTAATGAATGGGGGAGTCTGTAAAGAGCCTTTATGTCCCTTACAGCAGCAGGCACTTTGTGTAAGCTTCACTTTTTTTAGAGTTGGGAAAATCAAGTTTGTGCCATTTCCATGTCATGCTTGTGGTTAGCTGAGAATGATGGGAGCTGTCATTTTTGTTATTAGAACTGGTTGTGTCAAAACTATATATATATATATATAGTGAATAAAGTTGTATCTTGTAAAATATAAGGATATTATAAGTTACCGAGGAGTTTCATGACCATATAAAAGTAAGAGGCCGAAGGTCATGGAACTCCGAGGTAACTTCTAATATCCTCATATTTTACAACTGGGGGTACTTTATTTATTATAATACACAAGTTTCAGTGAGTCATGTGACGGAAATGACATCAGAACTCACCGTTTATAACTGATGACATCTGAACTCACTGTTTATAAGGATATAATTTACAGGATATTCATGGCTTTTGTGTATTATATGTATATATTTGTGTTGCGCTTGTTTAACAGATTGTTGTACAACATGGGTTCATTCATCAGGCATGTCTGCATCTAGTTGCATCTGATGGCTTCCAGGGATGTATGTTTATGTCACTCGATCACAGCTCATCCTCTGGGCGGATCATTCTTAGAAATGACCATTAGCTGAGCATCCTGGGAGTAGCAGTCTGTGTTCATGTTGAACCTTCACCTTTAAAGGGATACTGTCATGGGAAAAAACATTATTTTTCAAAATGAATCAGTCAATAGTGCTGCTCCAGCAGAATTCTGCACTGAAATCCATTTCTCAAAAGAGCAAACATATTTTTTTATATTCAATTTTGAAATCTGACATGGGGCTCGACATATTGTCAATTTCCCAGCTGCCCCTGGTCATTTGACTTGTGCCTGCACTTTAGGAGAGAAATGCTATTTTGAGAAATGGATTTCAGTGCAGAATTCTGCTGGAGCAGCACTATTAATTGATGTGTTTTGAAAAAAATGTTTTTTCCCATGACAGTATCCCTTTAACAAAGGAGCTTTCCATGTCATGTTGAAAGCTTATTCTTACATTTTTGATGAGAATATTGCCATGTTTGAGCTTGCTTGGGGCCACAGGGATTACAGCCCCCCATGTATAGCCCCATTGTTAATGTAAAGGTGACAGTTAGTAGGTACACACACTGCTTTAGTTTTTTCGGTTAAGTAGCTAATGGAAGGGAAGTGCTGTGCAACCCCCAGGCTGCCAGTAGGGTTTGTGGCCTTGCGGGTAAAAATGATGGTGGATCCCAATGTTATTAATAGGGAAAAAAGATAAATATATAAATATATAGGAAGGCCGGTATTTTTTTTTCCCAGAAAAGGTGGCAACCCTAGTTGTCAGTAGAAAACTGCTCATTATGATATTTTAGATCCCCTCACTTTATTGGGAGAAAGGTAAATTGTCTTGTGTTCTATGGCCTGCCCATTGATATAGTGAATAAAGTAGCCCCTCTTGTAAAATATAAGGATATTATAAGTTACCGAGGAGTTTCATGACCATATAAAAGTACGAGGCTGAAGGCTGAGTGTTTTTATACAGGTCATGGAACTCCGAGGTAACTTCTAATATCCTCATATTTTGCAACTGGGGGTACTTTATTTATTATAATACACAAATTTTAGTGAGTCGTGACAGAAATGACATCAGAACTCACCGTTTATAAGGATATAATTTACAAGATATTCATGGCTTTTGTGTATTATAAATTGTTACGGCTGACCTCTGCTTTATAGTCTATTTGTAGCTTTATACTTGTAGCTTTATACTTGTAGCTTTAGGGTTGGGGCAGATTCGGGGAGATTTAGTCGCCTGGCGACTAATCGCCTCTTCTGCTGGCCGACAATCTTCGTCTGCCTTCCGCCTGCTTGAATGAAGAATCGCCTGCGCTAATGCACTCGTGCCGCTTCATTTTACGAAGTTGCCCGAAGTTTCGTCATGAGGCAACTTCGCAAGTGCATTAGTGCAGGCGATTCTTCATTCAAGCAGGCGGAAGGCAGTTTGGCGTTGTTGCCCCGCAGAAAAGGCGATTAGTCGCCAGGCGACTAAATCTGCCCATCTGCCCCAACCTTATACTTGTATCTTCATATTTGTAGTACTTCATACTTGTAGCTTTATACTTTAGCTTTATATTTATATCTTTATAGTGTATTTATCGAGATGAGCCGTACGTGGCCAGTGACGTATCTAGTTCTATTGGTGAGAGGATTTCCTCTGCTCTGGCCTCTATGCCGTCTGATTTAATTAATGTACTTTACATGTTTGGGCAATTCTGCTGCACCCTCTCCTACATGGCAGCTTCTTTATTGCCTATCCAGACCTTCGCTTTGGAACTTGTACCCGGTGGCCCTTTTGCTGTTGAACTGCTGCATGCTGGGAATTGTGATCCAGTTTGGAATAGCTGTCGGCAATAGAATTGTGACAGTTTAGCTGTGTAGGTATATAGGTAAGAATGGCATGGCTAGCTCGTGGTGCCACACCTCAGTCATGTGGTCTGGGCCACCCTTCACTAGATGGATAAAAGGATTGGGCCCAGCCCTGCTGAATAAAAATGCAGTAAGCTTGTAATTATCTCTCCCCGTCTCAGCCAGTGGCGTGTTTTATGGTGCCAAGATTATGAACTGATTGCAGACACTTTAACTCTTCAATATTGTACACTTTGTGCTGGATATCTTCTATAAAGGGTACAGCAGTGCCACTGAACTCTTTATCCACCTGCCAACCGGAACTAGGGGTGTGTTTAATTTTGAAATCTGACATGGGGCTAGACATATTGTCAGTTTCCCAGCTGCCCCCAGTCATATGACTTGTGCTCTGACAAATTCAGTCACTCTTTACTGCTGTACTGTAAGCTGGAGTGATATCCCCCTTCTCTGGCAAGTGTTACCTCGGGTGTGCTGTCTGAACTCAAAGTGCTGCTGCTGCGGCGGGGGGGCCAAAGTGGCCGGCTGGATTGCTCGGGGTACCGGCCGGGCTGGGTATGTTTTTAACAGGAAAATCTGACTGCAGCTTCCAGCATATTGGTACTTTGCGTGAGTGCCAAATAGCAATAACACCCATTCACATGGGTTCAAGACTACATCTCCCAGAATGCTCTGCTCAGATTTGCTGTTGTTAAAAGGGCTCATAGTGCCGTGAGTCCCATTGGCTTATTTGTTCCCCATTAAGGAGAAATATATGATTTCTTTCAATAAGCAAATGCAACTCAGTTTTGTGATCGTAATTCCGTGACTTGCTTCCCCAGTGGTATGTGGCTTCCTGGGTGCCTCTGCGGAGCTCCTCATGTGATTCGCTTGCCTCATCTCAGTATTTCTTGTATATAATGGATGAGCAGTTCCTCTTTTATTGGCAGCGTTTGAGAAAATGTCATGTTGCTTTGGTAAATCTGACCTGGGTGCAAAATTCCGATGAGAGATTTCCACGACCCACGGGCCACAGACTTACCTGAATAGGTATCTGAGATTGTTCGTGCAGCTGGAGGGCCCCATCCTTGCTTGTGTAATAAATTGCTCTCCTGTTGTGTAATACTTTTTCCAAAGTGTAATAAACTATGTAAACAACCTTAACCCATACTTGACCATTGAGCACATATCGTTATGCTGGTTTCTGTTCTATCTGTCCTGATACGTATACACCAATGGGATATGTTATCTGGAAACCTGTTATCCAGAAAGCTCTGAATTATGAAATGTCTCCCATAGACAAATCCAAATTTTTATTAGAAATGATTTCCTTTTTTCCCTGTAGTAATAAAACAGTCGCTTGTACTTGATCCCAACTAAGATATAATTAATCCTTATTGGAAGCAAAACCAGCCTATTGCGTTTATTTAAAAGGATACGGTCATGGGAAAACGTTTGTGCTGCTCCAGGAGAATTCTGCACTGAAATCCGTTTCTCAAAAATCAAACATATTTTTTAATGTTTAATTTTGAAATCAGACATGGGACTATATTGACCATTTCCCAGCTGCCCCCAGTCATGTGACTTGTGCTCTGATAAACTTCAGTCACTCTTTACTGCAAGTTGGAGTGATATCACCCTCCTCCCTTTCCCCCCAGTAGCCTAACAACAGAACAATGGGAAGGTAACCAGATAGCAGCTCCCTAACACAAGATAACAGCTGCCTGGTAGATCTAAGAACAGCACTCAATAGTAAAATCCAGGTCCCACTGAGACACACTCAGTTACATTGAGTAGGAGAAACAACAGGCTGCCAGAAAGCAGTTCCATCCTAAAGTGCTGGCTCTTTCTGAAATCACATGACCAGGCAAAATGACCTGAGATGCACCTACACACCAATATTACAACTAAATACACTTGCTGGTTCAGGAATGACATTTTATATTGTACAGTGAATTATTTGCAGTGTAAACAGTGTCATTTAGAAATAAAATTACATCATAAAAATCATGACAGAATCCCTTTAATGTTTACATGATTCTCTAGTAGTTTTAAAGTCTAAAAATCCAAATTACAGAAAGATCCGTTATCCAGAAAACCCCAAGTCCGGAGCATTCTGTATAACGGGTCCCATGCCACGCACTGTATACTGCAGAGACGTTCTCTAATATATGCTCTAATATATACAGTGTGCTAGAATGTTTATATAGAACACACAGAGGGTTGTGACTGGACTGGGTCTATTATTAAAGCTGAGCCTATAAATAGCAGTGACACATTTATACTAAACGCTTTGCATAGATTGCTCATCTGTCACACCAGTCCCTGCCCCAGTGGTGCCTAACCGCTAAAGTCCCTACAAATACAGCCCTGAATTTATATAAGGAACCATGATAGGTTGATTACCAGTGGCTCTTTAAACGGAAAAAATAGTTTTCCCCTTAAAAAGACTATTAAAGGGGTAGTTCACCTTTAAAGGGATACTGTCATGGGAAAAAAATATTTTCAAAATGAATCAGTTAATAGTGCTGCTCCAGCAGAATTCTGCACTGAAATCCATTTCTCAAAAGAGCAAACAGATTTTTTTTATATTCAATTTTGAAATCTGACATGGGGCTAGACATATTGTCGATTTCCCAGCTGCCCCAAGTCATGTGACTTGTGCTCTGATAAACTTCAATCACTCTTTACTGCTGTACTGCAAGTTGGAGTGATATCACCCCCTCCCTTTCCCCCCAGCAGCCAAACAAAAGAACAATGGGAAGGTAACCAGATAACAGCTCCCTAACACAAGATAACAGCTGCCTGGTAGATCTAAGAACAACACTCAATAGTAAAAACCCATGTCCCACTGAGACACATTCAGTTACATCGATAAGAAAAAACAGCAGCCTGCCAGAAAGCATTTCTCTCCTAAAGTGCAGGCACAAGTCACATGACTGGGGGCAGCTGGGAAATTGACAATATGTCTAGCCCCATGTCAGATTTCAAAATTGAATATAAAAAAATCTGTTTGCTCTTTTGAGAAATGGATTTCAGTGCAGAATTCTGCTGGAGTAGCACTATTAACTGATGTGTTTTGAAAAAAAACATGTTTTCCGATGACAGGATCCCTTTAAGAAAACTTTTAGTACGTTATAAAATGGCTAATTCTAAGCAACTTTTCAACTGGCCTTCATTTTTTTTCTTTTTTTTATAGTTATTTAATTGTTTACCTTTTTTCTTCTGTCTGTTTCCAGCTTTCAAATGGGGGTCACTGACCCCATCTAAAAAACAAATGCTCTGTGAGGTTACAAATTCATAGTTATTGTTACTTTATTAGGCATGTTTCTATTCAGACCTCTCCTATTCATATTTCAGTCTTACTCAAATCAGTGCATTGTTGCTAGGGTCATTTGGACCCTAACAACCAGATTGCTGAAATTTCCACCTGCTGAAAAACTCAAAAACAATAAAATGAAAACCAATTGCAAATTGTCTCCGAAGATCACTCTCTATATCATACTGAAAGATAATTTAAAGGTAAACAACCCCTTTATTATAAAGATGTAGCTTATTGTTCCTGCCCTCCTCTGCACAGCTGCATATTTTCACTTGTATAAAGGCAAACCGCCATCATTATTGCCCTGAGATGTTGAATGTATCTCTGTGCAGCTAGCAAGCAATATGGCAACTCTCACTTATTAAAATAAAGCCTATTAAAGGGAATCTCATCCCAAAATAATTTTTGGCCTAAAAAAATAAAAGCTAATTCTAAGCAACTTTGTAATATACATTCATTACACATTTTCTTTGGTTTTTAAGTTACTTGTATATATATATTGCTACAGAAAGCAGTGTCTGTCCCTTTCTATTCTCAGACTGTTGATACGATGTAAGACAAGGAGCTGATTAACAGACCTGACTTTGCTGCTGGGGAACTAAAACTTTGTTTAAAAAGTAAAAAAACAGGAAACGCTGCTTTCAATAGCAATTGTTTTTACAAATAACTTTTAAGAGCACTGAAAAATTTTATAAATGAATATTGGAAAGCTGCTGTTTTTCTTTAATAGGCAAAATGTTATTTTGGGGTTGACTTGCCCTTTAATAATGTAGTATATTATAATGGCTTCTGTACTCTTTCCCACAGTCTGCAGCCCTAAGCCATTTACAATAGAGCCCACCTAATCTACCCTCCACATATCCAGGTATTTACTGATTTTTCCTCCAGTGATATAGAGGGGATGTATATACCTGTGCACTGCATCCAGTTTGCTGAAACTCCCATATCTTGCCCTTTGCCCTCATTCTTGACTGTTCAGGTGATATTTTAGTAGCCAGTTGAATTGGAGGCATTTTAAGGGGCAGATTCACTCAAGGGCGAATTTTCGTCAGCATCGCACCACTTCGCCAGGAACAAATACACAAATAGAATGCAACGTTTCGTCCCGGTGTGTCGAACGCTTGCGACTTTCCGCTAGCTTTACTTCGGCTCTGCGAGCATTTCATAGCGAAGATACGCTAGCGTTCATTTGTACCGAACGAAAATTGCATTTAGGTCAATTTACATACAGCGGGTAATTTAAAGTTGTATGGACGCCTTTATTATAAAAGTTGGTGCAGATGCCTGACATTACCACTTTTTATTACACTAGTCTAGGGAACCTGATAAATATATAACGCCCTACACATGAGCCCACTGTAAAATGAATGTTCCATGTGTTATGAAATATCTGGAAAAAAACGGTTACCCAAAAAAGTTAGTTAGGACTTTTGCAGCTAATCCCGGGTTAAAAAAAAAAAGGAAAAGTCGACATCGTTTTATGAACTTAATGCGTTTTCGGCTCAAAGGATATGATGTTGAGGCGGATGTAACTGCTTCATAGCACTTCACCTGGTCGGAAGTGGTGAAGTCAACTTTGATGAAAGAGGTAACGTTCAGTAGTTAGTGAATTTGCAGAGTAACGATCGATCACCAAAACGAAATGTCCTGTTCGCTAGCAAATTGGCACTGTTAGTGAATTGGTGATGTCCCTACGGGTGGCAACGCTGGGTAAAATTCGCTAGCGTTAGCCACTTCGCTCTTTAGTAAATCTGCCCTAAGTTTTGCCACTTCCCACTTGTGGGTGACCTATGAGTGAGCAGGCAGTTGGGCACAGGGCCGGAACTAGGAGTAGGCAGAGTAGGCACATGCCTAGGGCGCAAAGCTGGGGGGGCACCAGGCACACACCTGCTCTGACGCCTACCCCATTGTCCGGTCCTGTCTTTCGCTGACTGCCACAGATAATTTCTTGTGATAGCGCTTCTGTGCCTGTGCGCATGCAGTTCTGCACATGTGCGTCCGAGCGCAGTTTCTCGCACTCAGCTGGCGCCGTGCCCAGCCAGGATGCCTAGGGCGCCTGGCTGGGTTGGCCCGGCTCTGGTCGGGCACACCATTAGAAGAAGTCCCTTGCCCGTGGGCTATAAGTAGGGCACCTGTGGTTGTGTTGAACAAGGCATATGCCCAACACTAGCAGTTCTAACCTGCCCTGCGCTCTCACACTCCTGCCAAACCTTCAGGCTTTGTAAGAAATAAATAAGTGAGCCATTACGTGGGTCCCCTCCCTGTATTCCTGTAATCCTGCCAAAGCTTCAGTTTATATACAAAACAATGGCTGTTTAGTCTGCAGCAGCTGCTTCTAAGCTTTTCCATAGTCCCTCCCACCCACCTCATTCTGCAAGACCGTTTCCAGAATTCTCACCTAAATGTGGAACAGTACTGATCCGACTGCAGAACTGGCAGTTTGTATTGTGTCTCCGCCCACATCAAACCCTGCGCAAGTATATGCAGGAATATTGAACCCTGCACTGGTGTATGCAACATCGTTTTATCCCTTACACATCCAGAAGGGCCGACAAGTTACTTTCTCAGGCCTTTGCCGAAAAAATCCTTTCATGCGTGTGTACATAAACATTAATTTTGCACAGGTGCAGTAACCCATAGCAACCAACTAGTGGATCAGCCTAGTGCTGATATACTAAGGGTGGTGGAACATGCTAAGATTCTGGGAGATTTAGTCGCCCATCGACAAATCACCTCTTCTTCAGGCGACTAATCTCCCCGAAAAGCCTTCCTGCCAGCTAGAATGTAAATCACCGGCGGGACGTCACTCGGAGCGATTCGTTTTTTCCGAAGTCGCCCAAAGTAGCCTCACGAGTAAACTTCGGAAAACGAAGTGCTCCGAGTGATATCCCGTCCTTGATTTAGATTCTAGCCGGCGGAAAGGCTTTTTGGGAGATTAGTCGCCTGAAGAAGAGGTAATTTGTCGCCAGGCGAATAAATCTCCCAGAATATTAGCGTGTCACTAGCCTAAATGTCTGATGGCTTTATTGTCTCGTTAACTCTTTCCCATGATAAAGTGGGAGCACTAGACAGTCATAAACTGTTAAACAACCCTAACAGTTAGGGGTTAATAGCAGCTGTTTTGTTACTTATATTTTTATTGTACAGAAAGGTTGGTCCCATGTCTGAGAGATACTTGGCTTGAAAGTTATTGCTTCGTATACCCAAGCAACCATTCTGCCATTTGCACATAATTTGCCCATCGCCGCGCACTATTGATTAGGGTCTGTGCATGAAGTTGCCTCGTTTGAGCAATCATGGTCACTTCTCATATGAATAAACATAAGTACAAGTACGGGACCTGATATAAAGAATTAGTTCACCTTAATACATTTTATTATGGTGGAAACGGTAATATTCTAAGGCAATTAAAATTCATTTTTCAGTATGAAAACTGCTGCCCTTATGCTTGATGTTAAATAGGTAGTTCAACTTGAAATTAACTTTTACTATAATTTTGGCAGTGATATTCTTAAATATCCTTCAGTTTGTCCTGTTTTTGTGTGTTGTGGTGTTTTTGCTCAGCAGCTATCCAGTTGCTAGGGTCTCATTTACCATAGTAACGAGGCAGTGTTTTAAATGAGAGTCTGGATTACGGATAGGAAAGGGACTGATGGAAAAGATAGGTGATTTTTTTGGCTGCTGCTTTAGTGAAGGGCAGAACATAGGGTTGCCACCTGCCCGGTTATCCAAATTAGAAAACGGGGTGTGATTCTTTATGATTGACGCGGCAATCGGCCAATCACCATCATAGCCCCACCTCCACAATCAGAACCCGCAATTTCATGGCCCCGCCTCCCACTTCATTATGGCCCTGCCTCCCACTACATTGTGGCCCTGCCTCCCACTACATCATGACCCCGCCTCCCACTACAGCATGGCCCCGCCTCCCTCCCAGAATTAGTTAGGATAAAGGTGGAAACCCTAGCTGATTACGTCCTTTATTTACATTCTGCACACTCTGCTCTGCTTTTAAATTGTTTTACATTTCTAATATTCTCAACATTTCTAATTAATATTACTTACTATTAATAATTAATATTAAATGCAGTAGACCTACCATTTGATGTTTTTTAGGTGGTCCAGAATTTTTTTTTTTTATAAAATCGGGAAAATTTAAAATGAATGAAATCGGGGGATGTAAAACTGAGGTTTCACAGTATGAAAAATCAGCAGCTAAAATAGAAAAAAAAATGAATACTTTGCAAAGTGACTTAGATTAGGCCCATCTATAACATATGCTGAGTTAAAGGGATACTGTCATGGGAAAAAAAAAAATTTTCAAAATGAATCAGTTAATAGTGCTGCTCCAGCAGAATTCTGCACTGAAATCCATTTCTCAAAAGAGCAAACAGATTTTTTTATAATTCTATTTTGAAATCTGACATGGGGCTAGACATATTGTCAATTTCCCAGCTGCCCCAAATCATGTGACTTGTGCTCTGATAAACTTCAATCACTCTTTACTGCTGTACTGCAAGTTGGACTGATATCACCCCCCCCCCCCTTTTCCCCCCCAGCAGCCAAACAAAAGAACAATGGGAAGGTAACCAGATAGCAGCTCCCTAACACAAGATAACAGCTGCCTGGTAGATCTAAGAACAACACTCAATAGTAAAAACCCATGTCCCACTGAGACACATTCAGTTACATTGAGAAGGAAAAACAGCAGCCTGCCAGAAAGCATTTCTCTCCTAAAGTGCAGGCACAAGTCACATGACCAGGGGCAGCTGGGAAATTGACAATATGTCTAGCCCCATGTCAGATTTCAAAATTGAATATAAAAAAATCTGTTAGCTCTTTTGAGAAATGGATTTCAGTGCAGAATTCTGCTGGAGCAGCCCTATTAACTGATTCATTTTGAAAAATTTTATTTTTCCCATGACAGTATCCCTTTAATGTGAAGCTTAACCTTCCCTGTAACGTTCTTTGGACCAGGTTCGTGTTGTTGTGCATCAGGTTTTCCAGTCCCTCTTAGAGACC
The DNA here is from genome assembly GCF_017654675.1 of Xenopus laevis. Taxonomy (NCBI): domain Eukaryota; kingdom Metazoa; phylum Chordata; class Amphibia; order Anura; family Pipidae; genus Xenopus; species Xenopus laevis. The sequence goes on from NC_054374.1 coordinate 6,189,621, forward strand.
TGTATTTGAATATATCTGGGCTTCCAATTCAAACTCATCTGCCACATCCTAAAAATAAACCATATTTGGCAGAGCAGCTCATTTACATTAGGGGAGTCTCTGGATAATTCTATATCTGCACTAGCCAATTGTGGCTATTGATTGTCCCAATACACATTTTATTATCCGGCATCTGGTGATGTGTGCGTGACTCTCCAGCCGGCGGAGCTGCCATACAAAGCACCAACACTCCTCTGTCTATTAAATCCCTCTCTGTACAATGCCCCTACTTATTCATGGGATTCAACATACTTTGATTTACTCTTCATTTAGTTTCAAATGAAGACTTTGATCGTTGCAAAATGCAAGCCTTTGTGTGCGTCTCGTTGAAAATGCTGATAGATTTCAAACTGAGACTATACTTATTAATTGGCTGCAATCGTATTGCAACTGAATTATCATCTGTAGTGCAGTCTAGTGGGGACAATGGTGTAAAAAAAAAAGAGTTTGGTGTTTGAGGTGCAGATGGGTTAATGGTTAACTGAACAACATACAGAAATGGTAATAAAATCGACATATCTCAGTCCTAAGGGCAGAGACACACGTTCAGATTCGGGGAGATTAGTCGGCCAGCGACAAATCTCCTCTTCTTCAGGGTGACTAATCTCCCGAACTGCCTTCCCATCGGCTAGAATGTGAATAGCTGTCGGCATGGCAAACGGATCGCTTCGTTTTCCGAAATCGCCCTGAAGTTTCCTCGTGAGGCGACTTTGGAAAAACAAAATGCTCCGAGTGTCATCCCGTCGGCGATTTTCATTCTTGCCGATGGGATGGCAGTTTGGGGAGATTAGTCGCCCTGAAGAGATGTGTCGCCTCACAAGGAAACTTCGGGCGACTTCAGAAAGACGAAGTGATCCAAATGCCATCCTGCTTTACATTCTAGCCGGCGGGAAGGCATTTAGGGGAGATTAGTCGCCCACGCTCGGATCAGCCCGATATCTCCCATTTCAATGTGGGCATATCGGGGAGAGATCCGCTCGTTTGGCAACATCGCCAAACAAGCGGATCTCTACGTCTATGGCCACCTTAAGGCAGACAGAACCCCTGCTTGAATACAAGCCAAGCAAATAAAATGTATCTGCCCTATTACATTGTATGAATAACATTCCCTTGTCTTCATTCATCATTCAGTTTTCAGTATGTACATAGTGTATATATTTGTTGGCTAATAACATGCCTGGAGCCATGAAACAAATTCACATTATGTGCCAAAGGATCCATATTCCAAGGCATAAGGGTAAATAGATGAAATTCCTTAATTTACATGATCTTACTCTTACTAGCTATAGGACCAAGTAGAATGAGTATTAATATATCCAGAGGTCTGTATTGATTTGATTAAGTAATTAAGTACATCGGCCAGATTAAATATCATAAAAGGTGTAGGGAGAATTCAGCAGGTTGGTGCCCCTGTGCGCAGACAAGGTGATTTGTTGCATTTAACTAAAGAGAAGTCGGTTTGCCAACTTCGGTGAATTGTGACACCAGAATTCACTGCTTAGTGTGTTTTGGACTTTGCTTGTCTATTGTTTGGTGCTTTTAAATAACTTAAAGGGATACTGTCATGGGAAAAACATTTTTTTCAAAATGAATCAGTTAATAGTGCTGCTCCAGCAGAATTTTGCACTGAAATCCATTTCTCAAAAGAGCAAACAGATTTTTTTATATTCAATTTTGAAATCTGACATGGGGCTAGACATTTTGTCAATTTCCCAGCTGCCCCAAGTCATGTGACTTGTGCTCTGATAAACTTCAATCACTCTTTACTGCAGTGATATCCCCCCCTCCCTCCCCCCCCAGCAGCCAAACAACAGAACAATGGGAAGGTAACCAGATAGCAGCTCCCTAACACAAGATAACAGCTGCCTGGTAGATCTAAGAACAACACTCAATAGTAAAATCCAGTTCCCACTGAGACACATTCAGTTACATTGAGAAGGAAAAACAGCAGCCTGCCAGAAAGCATTTCTCTCCTAAAGTGCAGGCACAAGTCACATGACCAGGGGCAGCTGGGAAATTGACAATATGTCTAGCCCCATGTCAGATTTCAAAATTGAATATAAAAAAATCAGTTTGCTCTTTTGAGAAATGGATTTCAGTGCAGAATTCTGCTGGGGTAGCACTATTAACTGATGTGTTTTGAAAAAAACATGTTTTCCGATGACAGGATCCCTTTAATATTATTCTATCAATGTATCACATTAAATCGCTATGTGGCTTTAGTGCTGTGTTAAGAATGACGCTGGCCTATATATAAGTAATTCCATTGCGCATAAAATGGTTCAAAGGACATGGAGGAGTTTATCAATACAGGTTTGGGATTTGTTATCCAGTAACCCGTTATCCAGAAAGTTACGAATTAGTGAATACCCATCTCCCATAGACTCCATTTTAACTAAATAATCCAAATTTTCAAATATGATTTCCCTTTTCTGTGTAATAATAAAACAGTAGCTTGTACTTGATCCCAACTAAGATATAATTAATCCTTATTGGAGGCAAAACCAGTCTATTGGGTTTATTTAATGTTTACATGATTTTCTAGTAGACTTAAGGTATCAAGATGCAAATTACAGAAAGATCCATTATCCGGAAAATCCCAGTTCCTCAAGTATTCTGTATAACAGGTCCCATACCTGTAGTTGAAAGGGCTGCAAGTGGTAACTCGTGTAGATATTAAATAGTAAATACGGCCCCCCCTTCACAAATAACGTTATAAATTAGAAAGCGGATACAAAGATGTGCCAACATGACACATTCTGACATGGTCCCGTTTCCCATGTAATTAAATTTTCCCGTCTAATCGAGGTCCTCATGTGCTTGCTTTACCTTCTGTTCTATAAATGAATATGCAAAAGATCCAGACGCTGTCATAGCAGTAACTCTGATTGGATTGTTAGCCCAAAGGCCAAATGATCAACTCAGCCAGTTATTTGCCACCTCAAGTCATTCATACCAGTGAAAGATCGTCTTATTTACTAATGGTGGCTAAATTAAAATAAATGGCAGTTTTCCAATCCCCCCCCCCAACCTTATTGTTTAATAATTCCAATGTAATTGCACCTGGAAACTTGGCATGTGCCAGGCAGAGCTGAGCTAAATCTCAGACACAAAACATACATGTTTGTGCTTCCATGTCTTGGACATCACACGAGCAAGTCACATGAAGCAGAGTGAAACTGTATAGCTTCTCTGGTTTTGTGCTTTACCTTCTGTTCAATAAGAACAAAAGATTAAAGGAACAGTAACACCAAAAAATTTAAATGTTTTAAAGTAATAAAAATAGTAGTGTTGCCCTGCATTGGTAAATCTGATCTGTTTGCTTCAGAAACACTACTATAGTTCATATAAACAAGCTGCTGTGGAGCAATGGCGGAAATTGAAAAATGGCTATATGGCACAGGTTAACTAATGGATAACAGATAACACCATTAAACAGACAGAACTTATTTGCTATCTGCTGTGTAACTTGAGCCTTTTCTCCTTTGAATGGCTGCCCCCATTGCTACACAGCAGCTTATTTATATAAACAATAGTAGTGTTTCTGAAGCAAACAGCAGTTTTACCAGTGCAGGGCAACACTGCATTATATTTTCATTACTTTAAAACACTTTTATTTTTTGACGTTACTGTTCCTTTAATACGTCTAAAACACGTGCATTTTCCCTTTAAGTGTACATGAGCTGAGGAGCTCGTTCATGTTGCCCTTTGGTACAGAGGTTGCCTATTTGCTTAGCAAACAACATGAAGAAGGTTCAGGAAAGCTGCCGTCTCCCTCCTGATTCCTGAAGCTGTACTTACTGATCACTCCCATTATTGCTGTATTTGCATTGCTTTGTGCAGGCCTGTAGGGGTCTAGCAAGTAGCAATACACAGGAGAATAGAGGGAGGACAGGTGATCACAGCTCATATGTAAAACTGATGGTGATGTTTGGGAGCCCTAAGGGCAGATTCGGGGAGATTAGTCGCCCAACGGCAAATCTCCTCTTCTTCGGGGCAACTAATCTCCCTGAACTGCCTCCCACCAGCTAGAATGTAAATCGCTGGTGGGATGGCTCTAGGAAACTTCGGGCGACTTCAGAAATCGAAGTGCTCCAATTTACATTCTAGCCAGCGGGAAGGCAGTTCGGGGAGATTAGTTGCCCCGAAGAAGAGGAGATTAGTCGTTGAGCAACTAATCTCCGGAATCTGACCGCGTGTCTCTGCCCTAAGGCTCCCAAACTGCCCTAAAAGTTGTGAGCCAGTAAGCACCGGTACATTTAGCTGCTCTGTTTCTGTGTGGGAGCCAGAGATCTTTATTTAGCGCTTCTTGCACAATTTCTCCCTATAGTTGAGCCACGCACACATTCAGTTCAGCTGTTAAGCACATCCAGTGTAAACACAGAATACAGATAAACCACTGAATGACCGTCATAAAGATGAGGCCAGACCCAGTATTGTATACATTTTGTTTGTACAGCCCCAGCATGTCTCCCTGTTCTACTAGGCTGGTGGCACACGTGAAGATTCGGGGGGAGATTAGTCACCGATAACAAATCTCCTCTTCTTCAGGCAACTAATCTCCCCAAATGCCTTTCCACCAGCAAGAATTCTAATCGTTGGCAGGATGGTATATGTAGCGCTTCATTTTCTGAAGACGCCCCCGAAGTTGCCTCACTAGGAAACTTCAGGCGACTTCAGAAAACTGAATCCATGTGCCATCCCGCTGGCGATTCACATTCTAGCCGGCTGTAAGGCATTTTGGGGAGATTGGTCGCCCGAAGAAGAGGAGATTTGTCGCTGGGCAACTAATCTCCCCTGAATCTTCAGGTGTGCCACCACCCTAAGGGGAATGACCAAAAAGTATCTTACAGGCATCTTGAGGCAGCTAACAAGGGTCCTGTTTGCTTTTGCACTGGATAGGATTTTGTCTGTGTTGGGTGGTCGTGGGGCTAATTCGACGTCCCATTTGCCTTTTGAATGAATAAATCACACCTTAAAGGGATACTGTCATGGGAAAAATTTTTTTTTCAAAATGAACCAGTTAATAGTGCTGCTCCAGCAGAATTCTGCACTGAAATCCATTTCTCAAAAGAGCAAACAGATTTTTTTATATTCAATTTTGAAATCTGACATGGGGCTAGACATATTGTCAATTTCCCAGCTGCCCCTGGTCACGTGACTTGTGCCTGCACTTTAGGAGAGAAATGCTTTCTGGCAGGCTGCTGTTTTTCCTTCTCAATGTAACTGAATGTGTCTCAGTGGGACCTGGATTTTACTATTGAGTGTTGTTCTTAGATCTACCAGGCAGCTGTTATCTTGTGTTAGGGAGCTGCTATCTGGTTACCTTCCCATTGTTCTTTTGTTTGGCTGCTGGGGGGGGGGGAAAGGGAGGGGGTGATATCACTCCAACTTGCAGTACAGCAGTAAAGAGTGATTGAAGTTTATCAGAGCACAAGTCACATGACTTGGGGCAGCTTGGAAATTGACAATATGTCTAGCCCCATGTCAGATTTCAAAATTGAATATAAAAAAATCTGTTTGCTCTTTTGAGAAATGGATTTCAGTGCAGAATTCTGCTGGAGCAGCACTATTGTTGCATTTTGGGGTTCGGGTCGACCTCGCACTGCTCCCCGCGGGCGGGTGTGGGTTGAGTATCCATGACAGTATCCCTTTAACTTCCCTCCATTATCTCAGAGTAACTGGGGGGGCAAAGCTTTACTCGTTTTTTTGCGTTTTATTCTGATCGTTTTAGAATATTCTTGCTTGATTGGATTAGCTACATTTCACACATACAAGATATTTCTGAGAATATTGCATTTATGGATTAAAAAAAGAAGTGGGTGTAAGTGAAAGAGATTGGTTTTGGTGGTTTCCAGAAGTTGCTGGCCCTGCTTCCCTGTAACCAAGCCTGTTAGGTTATTATACTGTGCATGTATGTTGGACTTATAAAGTAAATGTAATACATAAATGTATCTGCATAATATTTCTTGTGTAACATGTATGTTTCTGTGATTATCAGGGGGAAAGTGAGTCGGACAAGGGCCTGTTGATGAGACAACTTGTCCTGTCGGGGGTTCTGGCAAGTGAAGAAATTTATATAAACCAACTGGAAGCTCTACTGCTGGTAAGTACCTACTATTTGTGCGCCCAACACATAACTCTATTTATATCAGTAAAATAACATGTTTCGGTTTGGGGTCCTGGTACAGGAGATTTGGAGGCTTATTAGTAAAGAGTTGGAGGAACAATTTTTCACAAAACAGAACTTCAGAAGCCCATCCAAGCTCTGCAGCTGTAAATAAATCAGGTTACCACTTGTATTTATAGTTCAAAGGTGTAAGTAAAGATGTGGGCAAATAATCCTTTCTCTGTATTTTAAAGGGAATGAAGTATTGCTGAAGAAAACCAGGATTCTCTTGTTTTTACTAATGCCTAGTTCAAACTCTACAGGTTATTGCTTGTCAACAGCAGCAGAAAAGTATCCCATTTTAATGTTTAGGTCAGGCATGTCCAAACTCCGGCCCGCGGGTCAATTGTGGCCCGTTTTCAATTTCAGACTGGCCCGCAGCCTTAAGCAAGGATTTGCCCATTCAAGGGCAGGCCCGGATAAAAAATTGACACCCAACTGGCCACCCCGAGCAGAGCCATCTTATAGCAGCCCCTCTGGCATTTGCCAGAACCCACAGATTGCCAGTCCGGGCCTGCCTTGCCCTATAGTTTGCACCCTAGAATGGAGCACAATGGGTTGTACCCAACTTTGAATGCAGTGCTGCCTGTGCTTTACAGTCCTGTGTCTGCTGCATTATGATAGAGGAGTGTTGCTCCGGCTCTCTGGCACCCAACAACCTCACACTGCATCTATAAAAAATTGAGTGCAATAGTAAATTGAGTGCTCAGTCTTGTTGAAGACCACAGTTCCCTGCCTTTCTGTTATACATACAGTGGGTTAGGGAATGACACGGAGACAGGTCCGGACTGAGAATTAAATTAGGCCCTGGCATTTCAGGTACACAGAGGCCCAATCAGCCCACATAGAGGCCCAAAAAGCCCCCACCAGCCCACTAAATACTGACTTTCTATGGGACCTTATTGCAGCCCCCCTGTCATTTGCCAGAACCCCCAGTTTGCCAGTCCGGGCCTGCACGGAGATACATGCAGTGACACCTACAATAGGATTTCATGAAGCCCCTTATAACAGACTACTTGGTATTAGTGTCTGGCTCCAACCCTTGCTCCTAACTGCAAAGTTGCTTAGAGTAGGTTTCTCTCTAAAATACTGAAATTTGATATAAAAGCGAAACTTTCCTGTTACTGTGCAGATATCGGCTCCAGAGAGAAGCAGCTTGTGTGCCCTCACCCTAATGTTATTTAACTGCTCTGCAGCGTTCATTTTACATACAGTGGCCCTCATCTCCACTCCCTTTTAGCATGTTAGTCTAGAAACCTGAAGTCCATGTCGGGGTATATTTCAAAAAATATTGTCCAAATTCCCCGAGCAACCATGCATTGATTTGAATAAGAGACTGAAATGTGACTGAATAGGTAGAGTACGGTAATAAAAAGTAGCAATAACAATGCCTTGTTTTTAGATGGGGTCAGTGACCCACCCCCATTTGAACATACCTCCCAACTTTTAGAAATAAAATGATACCTAAGTGAAGTTATAAACCGTTCTTTGAATTCCCTTTTCTTACACAAGTATAATTTGTACTGTGTTATGGAAATCCAAGGAACAGTTTGCTACTTGCATTTTTTTAGTATCCAATATAAGGTGATGGAGAAGTGGAGAAGTGGGGAGATGGAGAGGTGGAGAGATGGAGAGGTGGAGAGGTTTAGAAGTGGAGAGATGGAGAAGTGGAGGGATGGAGAAGTGAAGGGATGGAGAAGTGAAGGGATGGAGAAGTGAAGGGATGGAGAAGTGAAGGGATGGAGAAGTGAAGAGATGGAGAAGTGGAGGGAGAGATGGAGAAGTGGAGGGAGAGATGGAGAAGTGGAGGGAGAGATGGAGAAGTGGAGGGAGAGATGGAGAAGTGGAGGGAGAGATGGAGATAGATAGACAGAGAGATCCTCTTTTCTATGACTGCAGGGGTTTGGTGGTAGGTTTGAGCACTTGATGGAAAATTAGAAGGGGAAACATCAGTGGTAAATGGGCAGATCACCTTTGGAGCAAAAGAAAAACATACAAATACATGATACTTCCCATTGTAATTTTTCACACACACCCTTTCTTTTTTTGTAAAGAAATAGGACATTTCCCCATCAGTTAAATAGTTTAACTGCAATTTAATCATCTACAGCCCAGAAAGGGTTAAACAAGCTCAAGGCAACAAAACATTGGCATCTGCAGATTTCGGCTTGGATTTGGCAACGTTATATTGTTCATATTCAGTGGGAGCAGCTTTGATTGATCTAATGAGGTGTCCCCATCATCTCGTAACCTCACAACAACAGACCCCAAATGTTCTGCTCGAGACAATCGCATGTAACTCTGCAGCCCCTCTGAGCTTTGCCGGCTACTGAATTGGAAATGTTCCTGATGAAAAGCAGCGCCGGGGGTAGGTTTTAATTGAGTAACTAAATATCCTGTTACACAATGATTTCTACTGAGGAATAATGAAGTATTTTGTGGTTTAACTAAACTGAAAGTGTTAAAGGGAAGTCGGGCCAAGAGTGTGACATTTACTTGACCATTAATATTCATTTGCTTTTCATGAGAGCAACAGAAGATTTGTATTTGTGTAAAACCATTAATTGTTGTATTAGGAGTAATTATGTCCTGTTTCCTAACAGTGTCCTATCCAGGGAGTATGGGGTTTGTTACAGTAATAATTCTATTACAAATGATTCCCTGATGATGATGATGATGATGATGAGATATAATATAGACATCCACTGGGCACCAAGCGGCTATAAAATACACAGGCCACACGACTAATTAGTTCATTTCATTCCTCGTTGTTCTATCGGTGGAGACTGAACCCCACGTTTTCATTGGTTCAGTCTGAATGGGATAAAATGACAATACAAGTGGAACAGCAAATTGTTTTATGCTTCCAAGGCAATTGCTTGTTTAATAGAGACCAATACAAGAAATCCTCTGCACTCAACCCATAAGCAAAATATTTTAATATTATAAGACATTGAGACATTTTGTGCCTTGAGCTTGTTTAATCCTTTCTGTGCTGTAGATGGTTAAATTGCAGTTAAACTATTTACAGTAACTGCTGGGCAAATGAAATGTCCTATTTCTTTACAAAAAAGAAAGGTGTGTGTGGAAAAAATACAATGGGAAGTATCATGTTTTTCTTTTTTGCCCAAAGGAGATCTGCCCATTTACCACTGATGTTTCCCCTTCTAATATTCCATCAAGTTCTTAAACCTACCACCACACCCCTGCAGTCATAGAAAAGAGGATCTCTCTGTCTGTCTATTATCCATCTATAATCTATCTGTCTGTCTGTTTATATCTATCATCTATCTATCTCCATCCATCCACTATCTATATGTCTGTCTGTCTCCATCCACTATCTATCCATCCATCTATCCTCTCTCCTCTCTAATCTATCTATCCATCTCTCTAGCTATCCATCTCTCTATCATCTATCTCTCTATCATCTCCCCTCTATCCTCTCTCTATCATCTATCTCTATCATCCCTCTCTATCATCTATCTCTCTATCATCTATCCCCTCTCATCTACCCTCTCTCCTCTATCCTCTATCTATCCATCTCTCTCTCTATCCATCTCTCGCTCTATCCATCTCTCGCTCTATCCATCTCTCGCTCTATCCATCTCTCGCTCTATCCATCTCTCGCTCTATCCATCTCTCGCTCTATCCATCTCTCGCTCTATCCATCTCTCGCTCGCTCTATCCATCTCTCGCTCGCTCTATCCATCTCTCGCTCGCTCTATCCATCTCTCGCTCGCTCTATCCATCTCTCGCTCGCTCTATCCATCTCTCGCTCGCTCTATCCATCTCTCGCTCGCTCTATCCATCTCTCGCTCGCTCTATCCATCTCTCGCTCGCTCTATCCATCTCTCGCTCGCTCTATCCATCTCTCGCTCGCTCTATCCATCTCTCGCTCGCTCTCTCTCTATATCATCTCTCGCTCTCTCTCTCTCATCTCTCTCTCTCTCTCTCTCTCTCTCTCTCTCTCTCTCTCTCATCTATCTCTCTATCTACCCCTCTATCATCTACCCTCTCTCCTCTATCTATTCATCTCTCTCTCTCTACCCATCTCTCTCTTTCTCTCTCTCTCTCTCTATCCATCTCTCTATCTCTATCCATCTCTCTATCATCTATCTCTCTATCTATGTAATCTACCTATCTGTCTATATCCATCTATCCTTTCTCTCTCTCTCTCTGCTCTCTTAGGGGTATATTTATCAAAGAGTGAAGTTAATAGTGAAATTCCGCCACTAGAGTGAAATTCCGCAGCTCTTAATTCATTTCTATGGGATTTTTATAGGCGTATTTATCAAAGGGTGAACTTTCACTTTCACCCATTGATAAATACGCCTTTCAAAATCCCATAGAAATGAATTAAGAGCTGCGGAATTTCACTCTAGTGGCGGAACTTCACTCTTTGATAAATTTACCCCAAAGAGAGAGAGAGAGAGCGAAACAGTTGGGGAACGACATGGCAAAATGGAAAGGAATGGAAAGTTGTGTGTCAGAAGCTAGACATAATACAGGCAGAGTTGGAGCTGATAATAACATCTGATCTGTATATTATATGAATATTTGCCATCTGACACCCCTTGCATTTTCATCTGACAAGGTACAGTTGGGCTTGTTTGGGTCTTATGGATGTTGATTTATAGAAACAAGCAACCCTCTGGCATGATCTGGTTTTACATTACAGCATGGAGGGTCAGATTGTGCTGCATCCCACAAAATCTCATGCTGTCACATGCACTTCGGTGGCAAGATTTTGTGGGACAGATAAATCAATCTAACCCATGAAGATCAACCCTAAAGTTGTGCATACATGTATAGGTATTGGACCCATTATCCAGAATGCTTGGGAGCTGGTCTTTCTGTTATTTGGCTCTTCATACCTTAAGTCTGCTAGAAAATCATATAAACATTAAATAAACCCAATAAGCTGGTTTTGCTTCCAATAAGGATTAATTATATCTTAGTTGGGATCAAGTACAAGATACTGTTTTATTACTACAGAGAAAAAGGAAATTATTTTTTAAACTTTAGATTATATGCTTATAATAGAGTCTATGGGAGAAGGCTTTTCTGTAATTCGAAGCTTTCTGGATAACGCGATAATGGATCCCATACCTGTTCTGATAAACTGTTCAAAATTGTTCCGACTAGCACCCGGGGAGTATCCGTAGATAGTGGTTAGTTCACAGAACTAGCGGATTTAAAAAGATTGTCTGCCTTTGAACCATAAGAATACCACAAAAACATTCCTGGAATCTCGTAGCAAAGCAATGTTAACATTATCGTACACTGCAATGAGAAAAGTTTGGACCCAGTATATTTATGTGGTTAATTAGTCCATTTCCTTATTATCCATTTTGCATAAGGATTATTATTTTTGCAGTATACAAGCACCTGAACTGTATATATGTTTTGCTTTCAGCCAATGAAGCCTCTGAAGGCCACGGCCAGCACTTCCCAGCCTGTGCTAACCTTGCAGCAAATAAATGATATTTTTTACAAGATTGAAGACATCTATCAGATGCACAAGGATTTCTATGACAAACTATGTCCCATTGTGCAGCAGTTTGACAACACGACAACTGTAGGACACCTCTTCCAGAAGCTGGTAAGTCTTTAGAATGTTTCACTTTCCAACTGCACCTCTAGCTTCACATCTTGCCCTGCCATATAAGGATTTTTTTTATAAAGTAGATCCATTTCTTTGTTGGGTGGCCAAATGATTGTATTACAATGACCGGGAATAGGGGCTGTTGGGACAAGGATCAACGTCAAGAGCTCATGTGGTTCTCAATCTGATGTTAAAATCAAACCTGCCCAATAGACAACTTATAAGGTCCCCATAGACTCAAAGATTTGGTGAACGACCGATTTTAGTGCAATCCAACCAATCCGTCAAATTATCGTGAAGTTTGTGGGAATCGAGCAATCGTGCATGTTTGCAGGGCCAAGCAGGCAGCTCCCCTCAGTTTTCCTGGCAATATCGCTTGGAATGGTCTTTTTAGTTGACGGACAAATCATACATTTAAACGATCTTTTCAAGATAATCTTGCTCTCACGATAACGAAAAGATCTTTTAAAAGTCTTTACATCAATGGCCAGCTTAAATCGTTTTTGGGCAGATCTCTAGCCCATGTACATACAAAATAATGTTTAGCCATGTATGTACATGGGCTAAATAAACAACAAATCCACTTATTTCACTTCAACAAGTCTGCTACTGGTTTATTTCTACATTGGATACGGGACCTTTTGGGCAGGAGAAAGTCATTCAGTTTAAGCACCTGAGGAAAGGGGCCCTAAAAGGAAAGGGACTCGCTCTAAAAGGAAAGGGGCCCTGAAAGGGACTCACTCTAAAAGGAAAGGGGCCGTACAAGGAAAGGGGCCGTAAAAGGAAAGGGACTCACTCTAAAAGGAAAGGGGCCGTACAAGGAAAGGGGCCGTAAAAGGAAAGGGACTCGCTCTAAAAGGAAAGGGGCTCACTCTAAAGCTCCCCATAGACGCGGCAATTCTTCTTGCTGAACGACCGATTTTAGGGAAGCCCGACCGATCCTTCGAAATTATCGTGCGGTTAGTGGGATTCGAACGATCGTACATCTTACGATTTTTCGGCCAACATCTGTCAGGAAATAGATCGGCCAGGTCAAAAAAATCTTTGCCGGTCCCAGTGCAATGTATCTATGTTTGCAGGGCCAAGCAGGCAGCTCCCCTTTGTTTTCCTGCCAAATTGGTCTTTTTAGTTGATGGTAAATTCGTACGATCGTTCAGAGATAATCGTTGTCTCAGGATCTGATCTTTTAAAAATCTCAACATCTATGGCCAGCTTAAAAGGAAAGGGGCTCACTCTAAAAGGAAAGGGGCTCTAAAACGAAACAGGCCCTAAAAGGAAAGGGGTACAGGTTTTTGGGCAGAAGAGAACTGTGGGCATCTGGCTTGCTGGTTGGATTGGGCTACCTCACCTCTGGGCTCCACTATAGAATACAGTCTGTGTTGTTCTTTGTTTGTCTGCATTTTGTTATTATTAACATATTCAAAAAGCAGGTTAATTATTTGAATCTCCTTTATCCAGTCTGTAGAGGTATGTTTCTCTACTTTTAGCAATCTACCAGCAATCATTCTTCAAAACTATTAACCTGACTGCTGACTAAGCACCACAAGAGCTCACGTGCCACATATATTATTAATAGTGGTCAGGGCCGGCGTTTGTATTGTTTGACCCGTGCCTCTGCACCAAGTGCGGCATTATAAAGGCAGGTACGAGACCTCTCATCTTGCTGCCATATAAGACTCTTATAAAAATGCTGATGTTGTTATAAAATATCAGATGTGAGTGGGAAGAGATACTTCATTATGTAAACTGGTTTTCTTTCCCACTATGATATTTCTCAGTGGGCAATAATTTCTTTCGGGCCTGGCCTAGGGTTGCCACCTTTTCTGAAAAAAAATATATCGGCCCTCCTATATTCTTACCATTTTCTCCTATTAATAACATCAAGCATCATTTTACCGGCCAAGTTACAAGAGACGGGTATATTTATCAAAGAGTGAAGTTAGAGATCGCCACAGTCCTCTAGAGTGAGATTCGACCACTCTCCATTCATTTCTATGGGATTTTGAAAGGCTTATTTATCAAAGGATGAACTTTCACTTTCACCCATTGATAAATACTCTTTTAAATATCCCATAGAAATGAATGGAGAGTGGCGGAATTCACTCCAGAGTCCATTTTTTGGAACCCGCAACCTGCAATCCGCAACCGTACCCGCTTGGACCCACTTCCGACCCGCAAGTACCTTATCCGCAACCCGGACCTGCGACCCGTTGACCATCAAGAATCAGGAAGTGCTGTCATTGTAAACTGGAAGTGACATCATCGCAAGTAGGCGTGATCAGAAAAAAAAGGAGTAAAAATCGCTATTGAGAAGACCTGCGGCCCGACCCACAAACCTGCAGAACCGCCGACCTGCGTCTATTCCCGCACCCGGAACTTCTATCCGCAACCCATTTGTTATACACCTGGCCCGACTGGACCCAGGACCAGCTGCGCAGATAAAAAAAACATTTTTTTGAAGGAAATAATAATTGAAAAAACTAGATGGGCTCCTGGGGTAGCCTTCTCATTAATCCACAGATATCCTCCAGTTCCTATAAAATCTTTCTTGAATTTCCCTTTCCTATGGGCGACCCACATCATTCCAGAAACATTTACCCTTTATGTTTCCCTGTTGTTCCCCTTCATTCACACAATAAGGGGCCGATTCACAAAGGGTCGAATATCGAGGGTTAATTAACCCTCGATATTCGACTGGGAATTAAAATCCTTCGACTTCGAATATCGAAGTCGAAGGATTTTAGCGCAAATAGTACGATCGAACGATCGAAGGATTATTCCTTAGATCGAACGATAAAATCCTTCGAATCGAACGATTCGAAGGATTTTAATCCAACGATCGAAGGAATATCCTTCGATCAAAAAAACTCAGGAAAGCCTATGGGGACCTTCCCCATAGGCTAACATTGGGTTCGGTAGCTTTTAGATGGTGAACTAGGGGGTCGAAGTTTTTTCTTAAAGAGACAGTACTTAGACTATCGAATGGTCGAATAGTCGAACGATTTTTAGTTCGAATAGTTCGATTCGAAGTCGTAGTCGCAGATCGTAGTAGCCCATTCGATGGTCGAAGTAGCCCAAAAAACACTTCGAAATTCGAAGTTTTTTTTACTTCGAATCCTTCACTTGAAGTTAGTGAATCAGCCCCTAAGTGTTTTACTACAGGTTTTGAGAAGCAATCGGGGAGAATTGCCTCCTGTTATTGTTATACTACTGAATGTAAAGGAACCTGAAACTTGCAGCCTCCCCTTTGGGATAAATAAAGGGATATTTGGGAAGGTCATTGTGTCTCCACATACTAATAAACAGGAATGATTATATTTCTGCCTATAGAGGAGCAGATATATTGATTCTTTAGCAGATCTCTACGGAGTTTTAACATTACACAACTGCACTGCGTATAAATTGTTTAGAATTATTCAAAAACATGTCAATTCATTTGTACAAGGGAATTCTGACCTTTTAAAAGCATATTTTTATGCCAAAATGTACCATTTTAGATTAAGGGTAGTTGTTATACTATAGTTCCGTTAGTAAAACATGTATCGGTGCAACTGTCATATATTTTCTTTATTTTAATGGGAAATGTCATTTTTTTTTTTTTAAAATTTAAAACATTATTATTGGGCTCTGTGAGGGTTGCAATTCGCAGGAGATAAAACATTTCATAGGCTTTTGTGGCTCCCAGGCCTGTCTTAAACCATTGCCCAAATCGGTTGCCATAGAAACGGGGTAAGATTCTAGTTCAGAGGCTGAATGAATGACTTCATTTTATGGTTGTTGTTATTATTGTGATTTGTCCAGGGAACTGAAGGAATTTGTGCATGTTATACACAAAATGTTTCATGACTGACCCCCTGCCCTTTGTCTCCCCTTTTATCTTACAGGCCAGTCAGCTGGGGGTGTACAAGGCCTTTGTGGATAATTACAAATTTGCTTTGGAGACGGCAGAGAAATGCGGCCAGTCCAACATCCATTTCTTTAAAATCTCCGAGGTGAGGACGGGTCACCCACCACTTAACCCTGCAATCACTGTGTGAGCCACATTAACCCTCCCTCTAATAAACAAGCACCAGGGGATTTCCATCACAACTCTACATTTTGCCCTATTTCGGTCAAGTCAGATTTGTACGATTTATTAAAGAGGATCGGGGCCCAAAATCTGTTTTTTTGGTATAGAAAACTAAGTTCTATTAAACGTTCGTTACATTGTTTTCCAGCGGTTAAAAGGTTAATGTAATTACGATTAAAATTTAGATTTAATTTCCCTTTCTGTCCTCTGGTCTAGCAGGTCTTATGCTACATTGTTTTAGTAGTCAGAATGAGCAGTGCAGAGAATATAATCAGCCAGACACACAGAGGAAACGGACCCTGCGTCTCCAGGGGGGCACAGGTGGTAGAGGGCCCCATGATGCCCAAATAATGAGCGATTTCAACATATATTAGTAAAACGAGACTATCTATGTATATGTTGGGGGCCCTAAAATTTATTTGCTGTGGGGCCCAGTAATATATAGTCAAAGGAGAAAAACAGCTGGCAATCACAGATCCCACAAACAGGTTTATAAAAAAAAAAAACTAGGGATGCACTAAATCCACTATTTTGGATTCGGCCGAACCCCCGAATCCTTCAAGAAAGATTCGGCCAAATACCGAACCAAATCCGACTCCTTATTTGCATATGCAAATTGGGGTGGGAGGGGGAAAACATTTTTTACTTCCTTGTTTTGTGACAAAATGTCACGTGATTTCCCTCCTCACCCCTAATTTCCATGTGCAAATTCAGATTCGGTTTGGACAGGCAGAAGAATCCTGCTGAAAAAGGCCTAATCCCAAACCGTATCTTGGATTCGCTGCATCCCTAAAAAAAACTGAAAACTTTATTTTAGAGCAAAAAATCAAAACCTAGCCTTACGCTTTTTGTGCCGTCCAGCACTTAATTATAGGCCAATACAATATATTTACTCCACGGCCAGACAGAAAGTACTTTTAATAGCATCCATATTTACATATACATTTTTAGAAAATAATTTTTTTGAATTAGAATTGCAGCACATTTGTCATGTGACTTGTGCTCTGATAAAGTTCAGTCACTCTTTACTGCTGTGCTGCAAGTTGGAGTGATATTACCCCCTCCCTTTTCCCCCAGCAGCCAAACAACAGAACAATGGGAAGGTAACCAGATAGCAGCTCCCTAACACAAGATAACAGCTCCCTGGTAGATCTAAGAACACTCAAGAGTAAAATCCAGGTCCCACTGAGACACGTTCAGTTACATTGAGTAGGAGAAACAACAGCCTGCCAGAAAGCAGTTCCATCCTAAAGTGCTGGCTCTTTCTGAAATCACATGACCAGGCAAAATGACCTGAGATGCACCTACACACCAATATTACAACTAAATACACTTGCTGGTTCAGAGATGACATTTTATATTGTACAGTGAATTCTTTGCAGTGTAAACAGTGTCATTTAGAAATAAAAAATACATCATAAAAATCATGACAGAATCCAGTGAACATTTGATTGTATTCCCACCTTTTAGTCGCTCCATTACAAACATTACCTTTACTTTTTTACAGTCTACTTTTTAGATGTTTCCACACAATGATGGAGTGCTCTAACCTTGCGTAATGGATCCCTTAGGACCAGGCGCTTGTACAGTGTTAAATCCTCCCTGCCGCGGGTTACAAGTTCAATATAACAGTCCAATACACTGCAGCACACTGTCGAATAAACGATTGCTTAGAAAGGTGAATTTATTGGCTCATAATTTAGAGCAGACAATAAAAATGGGAACTTTTCGGGCCTCGCAGGAGGCTTGATAAAGGGTCCTGCGAGGCCCGAAACGTTCCCATTTTTATTGTCTGCTCTAAATTATGAGCCAATAAATTCACCTTTCTAAGCAATCGTTTATTCTACAGTGTATTGGACTATTACTTTTTAGATGTTGACACGTATAAGACAAGCAACTTATGCTCAGGGGAAGGAGACTTATTGTAGGGGATGCAGTATCGGCATCCAGTAATGAATGGCTTGTAGTTATGTCAGTGTATAGGATGGGGAATAAACTGAAGGTCATTTAGAAAATGGATCCGATATCTGAGACGTCTTTACCGCTCTATCATTGATCCTGCTCAGGTTTCGGAAAACAATGTACTTTCTGCCCTTAGCACAAAGGGTTTAAAGAGTGAAATAACAGCATGCTCTTGGGGGTAAGCACCTCAACAAGAGCCATCACTAAGGGGCAGATTTATTAAAGGGTGAAATGGTAAATTAGAATTCGAATATTTTTTTTATTTTTTGGTGTCAAAATTCACACATTCGAATTGAATCCCCCTATTCGAATGTCAATGTATCACAACTCAATCATGGAAACAGTCAAAATTAGAATATTGATGTTCATGTACAAGTCAATGGCAGAGGTCTGTTGAGCCATTTGGAGTTGTTCATAGCCTTCCTGACATTCAAATTTTTTTCAGAGAGAAAACTCGAATCAAATTTTCTGATCGTTCCTATTCGATCGAATATTAGACGTTCAAATTGTTTCTTAACCTCCATTCGATGTTGGAGTATATTCGAATTTATTAGAGTAAAAAGAAAAATTCTCATCAATTCGAAATTCCACCTTTGATGAATCTGCCACTAGATGAGCTTTAATGGTGGTCTCTGAAGGCAATATTCAACGCAGAGCAGGCTCTTTCCATTTCAGTCAGTAGAACAGTATATCGCCACATTTATTTATTTTAATTTAGTGTTGCCATATTTCCGGTTACCTTCCCCTTTCTGAATGGAGTTTTCTTTTTCAGGATCTGAAAGTGAAAGGGCCCAAGGAGTCAAAGGAACAGCCTCGGTCTGTTACCATGGAAGGTACCAATATTATCCTGTTATTCTCTTTTTCCATTATTCCATTATTTTAAATGCAGTTTTGCATTTTCAAAAACTGCCTATATAATTGAGCTTTTACTAAGGCTGGAACTACACGATGCGTCTTCTTGAGATCCGACGCGCTGAGAGGAAGCGCATGCGAGAAGACGTGTTGCTTGCATCTGACTACACGACTCTTGGATGAAGGCGCAACGTGCACAGTTCGCATCCGACAGACGCACGTGTAGTTCAGCCTAAAGGGGGACAAGATGCAAAATAAAAGAAAGTGGGTGCAAAAGCCTCAGTGCATCTTGTTCTTTATATTTTCTCTGCCACTGTCAGGGGCAGATGTTTGCCCCCCATTATATAGAGTGCAAGTTGTGTCCTGAAAGTGAATAGCATGCCCTTGTGTTGGAGAGACCTATGCCTTGCACCCTTTACGCACTCCGCCCGCTATTAATAAATGAGCAGTGTATATTATCGTGTAGGGAATTGAGGGAGTGCATGCATGAAATACGTTTCCTCAAGGTCATTTTGTGTCATTTTTTTTGGCCTGCGACTATTTCATATTAGTCCCCTGACCTGTAAATACCGATCGTTAAACTTGCAGCCTCTCCAGCAAATCTGAATTCATAATAAAAGATGCCTCCACCCAGTGGCATAACTAGATGTTACTGGGCCCCACAGCAAATTAATTTTAGGGCCCCCAACATAGCCAGAGATTGTCCTTTTTTATCAATAAATCTTAAAATTGCTCATCAATTTGGGCCTCATGGGGCCCCCTATACCCCCTGAGCCCCCCCTGCAGCCGCAGGGTCTGCTTCCTCTGTAGTTACGCCCCTGCCTCCACCCTTTCCGTCTCCCTATATTTTGTGCTATGACTTTCCGTAACGTCATAGTTAGTTTGCCTTTCGTCCCCTCTCATTAGGGTTTATTGGTGTAATGAGTTGACGGTGTTGATCTCTGAGACCTCTGTATCTGTTGCTCTCGCTCTTTTCATTTACACGCTCCGGTGAGTCTCAAATTGATTTCGGCACAGTGGGGGACAAGCTGTTGTTGCTAGGCTTAGAAAGGAAAAACAGCATCTTCACTAAATGCCTGTTTAAAATGCCAGCGTTGTCTACTCCTCCCTTCCTTGCTCCACCTCCTGGTCCCTCCCTCCTCTCCCCATTGCATGGTGTGTGGGTGCCTGTATGTTAGCCGGGTGCTGTTGTGCTGGAGACAACACATAGGCTTGTGCCGGCAAGTGATGGGAAGTCAAGCGAGTCATGGCTGTATGCTGGGGACATGGAAATTCTGTTGATCTTCCGGCTTTGCTGTAATTGCACCTATAGTAAGGCTGATCTTCTCTTCTGCATGTTGTGAGCTTGCATGTGCCTTTGTGCTGCTTTTAACCATTGCTCCGGTTATTTGTGTTTCACATTTCATTCATGCCCGTGCTCATTTTATTTCAGCTTCGGTCCCTTCTGTTGAGTTTATCCTGCACAGCAGCTGGAGGATAGTGCTAATCTGCCCGCTTTATAGCCTGAGCTTTGCTGCCAGTAAAAGTACAATATCTTGCGAGCCCCTTTTATTGTTCGTAAAATCAATTTGCTGTCTGGCCAGAGTTATCCCCGGGGGTGAAGCTCACACGGTGCCTCTCTGTGTTTGTGAAGCTTCGCTCATCACCTTTAAGAAGAAGTATATCCTATTTGCCTTTATATTGCTTTTATATTGCGCTTCCTAGATAATGGCAGTGGTTAATGCTTTTAGCTGCTCTCTTTAGTGAAGCTTCTCAGTGGAACGACTCCGTTCTGGATGCCTTTAATCCATTACCAGCCGTGTCTCCCCCATCTCCGCTGCCAGTGGTTTGATGGAGTCTTTGCCGTCTGCATGTGGATCAAGCGTAAATGATTGCTGGGGATTTATGATACCTGCCCTGTAGGGTTGCCACCTGGCCAGTATTTTACCGGTCTGGCCAGTAAAAATGATGGTGACCTCAATGTTCTTAATAGGGAAAAAAGCTAAATATATAGGAAGGCCGGTATTTTTTTCCAGAAAAGGTGGCAACCCTAATGCCCTGTGCCAAGGGGTGTAGAAGTCTGGGTTGGAATCCCTGCACAACTAAACGCTGGTTGGACAATGAAGAGCCCAACATATAGGTCACACACTCAACAATAGACAGAGAAAAGCACTAACATGATTTAGCCTGTGACCCCTATCCTTATTTATATGCACTATGCTATGACCTTGGGTACGCCCCTCTTTCCTTTCATATCCCTAAGCTATAAATTAAATAAGATCCGCTAAAACTGTGCTCTCAGCATTTCAGCCTAATTAAGGGTATGGGGGAAGTTTCTATCCGTCTATTGTAGAAATTGTCACACTTCATCAATCAATGCCGTGTTATTCTACTGGTTTGTGTTCATGTTTCCAGCCAAGGAAAGCGATTGTTTCTCGGGATAGTTCTTCCCCAAGAGGAGTAATTAGTGAGTGTGTGCGGATGGGAATATTAGAGGAAATATATAAATCCTGCAGCAGTTTTTATTCATTGACATTAGTTTGTTTCCAGCTAAAGCTTCAGCGAGCACTTTATGTTACGATGAAAGGATATCCATTATCCCTGTATGTCGCCCTTTAACCTTTATGTAGTGCCAAATGATACACGTGTTGCACTTTTTCACATGGAGCAAGTGTAGTTTATACTGTACTAATAAAAGTTCCCCATGATTTATCAAGCATTTATAATAATAGAAGCAGTAGTATAACACACAGCTGTGTTGCGGCCCTCCAGAATTCAGGCTGGTGGGTTCCCTGTTGGGCTTGATAGGCCAGTAGTGCATTCACCAATAGAGCCACTGATAGGAGACTCTCTGGACTCCAGGGAGGGCAGCAATCCTCTGTCTGTAGCTGGACTCTGGCTTTAAAAGAAAACTATAACCCTGAACAATGTGGGGCTCTATAAAATTTATTACATAAAACAGCTCGTATGTAAAACCCTGCTTCATGTAAATAAACCATTTGCATAATAATATACTTTTTGAGTAGTATGTGCCGTTGGGTAATCATAAATAGAAAATCGCCATTTTAAAAAATAAGGGCCACCCCCTGGGATTGTAGGATTCACGGTGCACACAAACAAATCATACATGTAAGGTCACATTAGCCAATTAACAGACAGAGTTTTGCTTCCACACTTCTTCCTGTTACAGTTAGAGCTGCAGTATTTCTGGTCAGGTGATCTCTTCCTGTTACAGTTAGAGCTGCAGTATTTCTGGTCAGGTGATCTCTTCCTGTTACAGTTAGAGCTGCAGTATTTCTGGTCAGGTGATCTCTTCCTGTTACAGTTAGAGCTGCAGTATTTCTGGTCAGGTGATCTCTTCCTGTTACAGTTAGAGCTGCAGTATTTCTGGTCAGGTGATCTCTTCCTGTTACAGTTAGAGCTGCAGTATTTCTGGTCAGGTGATCTCTTCCTGTTACAGTTAGAGCTGCAGTATTTCTGGTCAGGTGATCTCTTCCTGTTACAGTTAGAGCTGCAGTATTTCTGGTCAGGTGATCTCTTCCTGTTACAGTTAGCGCTGCAGTATTTCTGGTCAGGTGATCTCTTCCTGTTACAGTTAGAGCTGCAGTATTTCTGGTCAGGTGATCTCTTCCTGTTACAGTTAGAGCTGCAGTATTTCTGGTCAGGTGATCTCTTCCTGTTACAGTTAGAGCTGCAGTATTTCTGGTCAGGGGATCTCTTCCGAATCCTGAATTCGGTGCATCCCTATGTTAATGGCAGAGGTCCGTTGAGTGATTTGGAGCCTTCCTGACATTCAAGTTTTTTTTCGGAAAAAAATTTGGTTCGCATGTATTGAATAAGATTAGAATTTTCGGGTCGGACCTATTAGATGGAATATTAGACATTCTTATTTTTTACTTAAGCTCCCAGTCGAATTGTGACTATGTTCGAATTAAAAAAATTCACATGAATTCAATATTTGACCTTTGATAAATGGGCTTCCCCAAGTTACTGATCTATCATGCAAATTGTTTTTATTGTTAGTGCTGGATACTGTGACCTGGGAATTCTTTCGACTTTCATAATGAAATGGACAAGCAATAGTGAGTTGAACACAGTTTTAAAATCAGTGGCCCAGTTTTGCAAGAACAGAATATGTGTATAATATGATTTGATAATACAGCACTGGGATAGATTACAATTAGCCCTGGGACTGCAACTCTCACCACCGCTTATAAGTCTAGCTGCTTTGTGGTTTAGGGTCTTGTAGTTTTACCCCCTATAAAACCTTACACCTGAAAAGGTCTGCTTCTGTAGTTACCAACATTTAAACCCAAGCTTTAAATTAACAATCCCTGACGGAAGTCATTCTGGCTAAATAGCAAGTTCTACTGTTCTTCTCTTATAAAATTTAGAGCTTAATAATTAAGAGCTTCAAACTCGTATAGTAACATGCCATTGTCTGGCAGACAGCCATAAGTACAGGCATGGGATACGTTATCCAGAAACCCGCTATCCAGAAAGCTCTGAATTACAGAACAGCCGTCTCCCATAGACTTCAGTTTATTTACAAAATTCAAATAAGCATACGCTTCCCCCTAATATCAGTTGGATTGAAGGTATTATTGGCATATGTGGTTCAGTTATGGGTGCTGACTAGTTCTCCTTAAAGGGATACTCTCATGGGAAAACATGTTTTTTTTTTAAAAAAACACATCAGTTAATAGTGCTGCTCCAGCAGAATTCTGCACTGAAATCCATTTCTCAAAAGAGCAAACAGGTTTTTTATATTCAATTTTGAAATCTGACATGGGGCTAGACATATTGTCAATTTACCAGCTGCTCCCAGTCATGTGACTTGTGCCTGCACTTTGGGATGGAACTACTTTCTGGCAGGCTGTTATTTCTCCTACTTAATGTAACTGAATGCGTCTCAGTGGGATTTGGCTTTTACTATTGAGTGATGTTCTTAGATCTACCAGGCAGCTGTTATCTTGTGTTAGGGAGCTGCTATCTGGTTATCTTCCCATTGTTCTGTTGTTTGGCTGCTGGGGGGGGGGGAAGGGAGGGGGGTGATATCAGTCCAACTTGCAGTAAAGAGTGATTGAAGTTTATCAGAGTACAAGTCACATGACTGGGGCAACTGGGAAGCTGACAATATGTCTAGCCCCATGTCAAATTTCAAAATTAAATATAAAAAATATGTTTGCTATTTCGAAAAATTGATTTCAGTGCAGAATTCTGCTGGAGCAGCACTATTAACTGATGATGAAAAAAAACGTTTTCCCATGACAGTATCCCTTTAAATTTTAGTATGTTGTAGACAGTGGTGATTTTGCTGGTTGCTAGGCCTTAATAACTCTAGCAACCATACCACAGTAAGAATGTCAGAGTGAAAGATGGGTTACAAAGGACTTGGATAGAAAGATAAGTAATAAAAGAATAATAAAAATTAAAGACTTGCAGTCAACCTATTATGTTGGTTTCTGGGGTGAGTGATGCTGTCAATCAGCATTTCATCAGGCAAGAGACTCTGGGGCAAATTCACTAAATGCCGAAGCGCCTAACGCTAGCGTGATTACGCATTTCCGTTAATTCGCCGATTCACTAATGAACGCTGGCGTAAATTCGCTAGTGTTACTTCGCACCCTTACGCCTGGCGAATTTGCGCAACGGACGTAACTACGCAAATTTACTAACGCGCAAATGATTCTGAACGCTACCTTTTACGCCAGACTTCCTTCGCCACCTCAGACCAGGCGAAGTGCAATAGAGTAGATAGGGATTGCTTCAAAAAAAGTTAAAAAATTTTCTAAGTCCCAAAAAACGCTGGTGCTTTTTCACTTTTTATGGGTGATAGGCTGAAAAAGTTCGAAATTTTTTTTGGGGCTCCCCTCCTTCCCCCCTACATTTCCTAACTCATGGCAACTTAACTATACAGTGGGCACATGTGTAGGGCAAAATAAACATTTTATTGAAGGTTTCCCAGGCTTGTGTAGTGATGTTTCATATACCTCCATTGTAACTTCAATTTGGCGCTGTATGCAAATTAACCATCGTTAGCGTAACTTCGCTTTGCCTGGCGAATTAACGCTAGCGCAACTTCGCAACCTTACGATACCCCTGAGCGCAACTTCGGATTTTAGTGAATTTGCGTAGCGCTGGCGAAAATACGCCTGGCGAAGTGCGGCGAAGCGGACGCTGGCGCAACTACGAAACTTCGTGAATTTGCCCCTCTGAATCATTAAAAAATTACAAACCAATAGGAGTGAAGACTAATTAAAAATTCCAGTTCCATAATTTAACCCTTCGAGTGCCTCCCACTGTAAAATCTCTTGCACCAGTGTAAAAATAGCATTATTCTGACGCTGGAGATTCTGTGGCTCTTTTGATCAGTGCCGTCCAGTGTGTTTGTGGGCCTAACCCAACAAACGGATTGATTCTGAAACGTTCAGGGATTTATATACATAATAAATATGATTTTATTAAAGTAGGACACAACCAATTGATCTGAGCTTCCTGTAGGAAGAAAGTGTGAAATATTTATTAGACATTGGCTGTATTATTGGACTCGATTCCAAAACCCATTGCCTGATGGTTTCCACATGACTCATACTGCCCATAAACGACTTCAATTAGCTGCCCTGAAACTATCATAACTCATATTGATTCCCCAGAAAATGTATTCTTGCTAAATGTCCATAAACATTTGAGATCCATTTCTTGAGACACTGATCTTCTGGGTTGGCTCTCTATATAGGGTTTGCTCTAATGGACTCACATATATAAAGGGCAGGAACATTCCTATTTTGCTAAAAGGGGTTGTTCATCTTTGATTTAACTGTTAGTAAGATGTTGAGAGGGATATCCTGAAACAATTTGCAATTGGTTTTCATTTTTTATTATTTATGGTTTTTGACTTATTTAGCTTTTTATTCAGTTTGTATTTTCAGCCAACCGGGTTGGTAGGGTCCAAATTCCCCTAGCAACCATGCATTGATTGGAATATGAATAGGAGAGGCCTGCATAGAAAGAGGAGTAAAAAATAGTAACAATACATATGTAGCCTTAAAGAGCATTATTTTTTTAAATGGGGTCAGTGACCCCCATTTGAAAGCTAGAACGATTCAGAAGAAAAAGGCAAATTACTTAAAAAGTATAACATATAAATAATTAGGGATGCACTGAATCCACAATTTTGGATTCGGCCGAATCCTTCTCGTAAGATTCGGCTGAATACTGAACCACATCCGAATTTGCATATTTTTTACTTGTTTTGTGACCAAAAAGTCACGCAATTTCCCTCCTGCCTCTAATTTGCATATGCAAATTAGGATTCGGTTTGGCAAGGCAGAAGGATTTGGCCAAATCCAAATCCTGCTGAAAAAGGCCGAATCCTGGATTTGGTGCATCCCTATAATAATGGAGACCAATTGCAAAGGTGCTTGGAATCAGATATTCTACAACATACTATACATACCTCAAAGGTGAACCACCCCTTTAAAGGAGAAGGAAAGTTGTATCCCATTTAGGGGTGGCAAATGTTAGGCACCCTGTAGCATCAGCTTATATTACAGCCAGGGAAGCTCATTTTCTGCTGGATAATTAGTGACGAGCCCTAAGCTTAGCTTCTCAACAGCCAATCAGAGCCCACTGAGCATGTGAGTGTCACAGACACTTTCCAAGATGGTGACCCCCTGTGACAAGTTTGAAGTCCTGGATCATTGCTGCTATTGACAAGCTCAAACTTTAGCCTCGTGCAATAAGTTCAGTACATAAAATATGGCATTTTTAGCCACATTCATTTTTAGGGCTTAGTTCTCCTTTAAATACACTGTGGAAAAAACAATCCTTACATAAAGCATTCTGTGTCCTTGGAACTGTTGCACTTGATGATCACATGGAGCAGTTTGCACTTTGCACACAGGGGCACTACTAGTTCACTCCTATAGAACTGATCACTAGTATGGGGCGTGCAAGGGACTTTACACTTACAATACAAATGATTCCCAGTGATCAGCCAAAGGATAATGCTTTCTCAGCAATACTTAAATTAAGATATTACAGCAATTCTGCTTAATAAGGGTTAAAGGGTTAAGCCCCCATAGCTTTTATGTAGCCCATAAACAACCCGATTGGACTCAACTTGGGACTGAATCTTCGGGTGCCGCATGATGCCACTTGAAATTGCAGTAAATGTGCCCCATTTCAGAAATGTACAAAACAATTCAGCAAGTGTAGAAGTTCTGCAAATGTTGTTGTATTTCAGCCTGTGTGTGTTTAAACACATTTTGTGAACTGACTATGTGATTGGTCACACTGTTTTATATAGTGAATAAAGTAGCCCCTCTTGTAAAATATAAGGATATTATAAGTTACCGAGGAGTTTCATGACCATATAAAAGTACGAGGCCGAAGGCCGAGTGTTTTTATACAGGTCATGGAACTCCGAGGTAACTTCTAATATCCTCATATTTTACAACTGGGGGTACTTTATTAATTATAATACATAAATATTAGTGAGTCATGTAACAGAAATGACATCAGAACTCACCGTTTATAACTGATGACATCACTACTCACCGTTTATAAGGATATAATTTACAAAATATTCATAGCTTTTGTGTATTATAATAATATATGTCCGTTCCATATGTCATTATACACTACATAGAATGGAACAGCCGAAGGTCATCTCAATCTGCCACTGATGTAATCACTAAAATGTTATATTAATGTAATCAATACAGTAACTGATTAACAGATCCTTTATTCCTGTATGTGAGGGAACATTATCTCTATACCTGTCAGTTCAGAAAGACCGTTTTCATATCTTTTGCTTTTGTGCAGTGTCTTTATCTGTAGACTAAACGGTAACATATCACAAATCATTTGGGTTACCCCCCCGGCCTCATGTTATTCTTACCAGGTAGAGGCTCTGTTATCCAGAAAGCTCAGAATTATGTGAAGGCCGTCTCACCTAGACTCCATTTTATCCAAATAGTTAAAATGTTTCAAAATTATTTCCTTTTTTTCCTCTGTAATAATAAAACGGTGCCTTGTAGTGATGTGCGGGTCGGGTAAAACCCGACCCTTACCCACCCTCCTTCCACCCGCACCCTCCTTCAACCCGCACCCTCCTTCAGTCTTCCCGACCCTAACCCACCCTCCTTCCCCCCGCACCCTCCTTCCCCCCGCACCCTCCTTCCATCTTCCATTTTTAGACCCGCCCCACCGATGTCACAAAAGGGGCGTGGCGATCAGGCGCGAGTCTATAAAAAAAGGAAGTAGTAAGTCAGAAGCCAACAGTGCAAGGTGGCAGGCGGGGAGAGCAGGAAGAAGAGCTTAACCCGGACCCGCCACCCGCAAAATGGGGGTGCAAAGTCGGGCCAAAACCCACACAACCCGCGGCTAAACCGATCAGCACATCATTAGTGCCTTGTACTTGATCCAAAAAAAAGATAAACAGTGAAACCTCAATTTTACATCCCTTGATTTTATGTTTTCCCTAATTTTACATTGTTGTTTTGTGCTCCCACCTATATATTAGACATACTACATTTCCCTGATTTTATATTTTCCTGGATTTTACAGCATTTTTTTTCTGGTCCAGTCAAAAACGTAAAATGGGGGTTCTACTTTTAATTAATCCTTATTAGAGGCAAAACAAGTATATTGTTTTTTTTTTTTAATGTTTAGGTGATTTTTTAGTAGACTTAAGGTTTAAAGATTCAAATTACAGAAAGATCCATTCTCTGGAAAGTATTCTGGCTAATAGGTACTATATTTACAATTGTTTTCCGAATTATCCATACCCCAAGTCAACATGGGAATCTAGTACACGCCAGGTATGTGACTTCATGCACAATGAAGGAGGCTCTTAATGGAAGATGGAAAGGCTAAAACTAAGTAAGCTTTATCAGAAAGGTCTATATAAATACACCAGTAGCCCCTCAAAGTAATGCTGCTCTGAGTCCTCTGTCAAAAGAAACAGCACATTTCATGGGCTTCTGTATCAGACTTCCTGTTTTCAGTTTAAACCTCCAGGGCTAGGGCTTGAGCATGCTCAGTTTGCTCCTCTCTCCCTCCCTCCTCCCATCCCTGCTGTAATCTGAGCTCAGAGCTGTAAGTGCAGGGAGAGACACAGGCAGGAAGTGATGTCACACCAAGCTTATATGGCAGCTCCTTTCCTAAATAAACAGAGACAATGTCTAGAGCTGTTTACTCAGGTATGGTAAAGCATTCTGCAGAATAAATATAGCATTCTATCTTGCACTATTGTGTCTAATCTGTTGTCAATAAACTGTCTTTGAGCTTTCCTTTGCCTTTAAGGCCCTCATACACGGGCCGATAAAAGCTGCAGACAGACCAAGTCGGAAGCTCATTGGCCTGTGTGTGGGGCCATCCGACGGGCTTCCCCGATCAATATCCGGTCAAAAGTCGCCAGATCTCAATCGAGCAGGTGAAAAAATCCCGTCGGATTGCTGCTGCATCTTTGCGCCTATGCGGTCCTGCGATCCGACCGGCCGTCTCAGATCAATTATTATCCGATCATTGGACCCTAGGGCCCACGATTGGATCAGCCCAATATCGCCCACTTCAATGTGGTCATATCGGGGAGAGATCCGCTTATTTGGTGACATCGCAAAACGAGAGAATCACTGTCTGTGGCCACCTTTAGGCAACGTTGATAAACTTAAAAAAACCTCAACCACTCCCTACTGTCTGAGCTGATAGTAATTAAGTATCATAAGGGAGAAGATTAGATTTTCTGGGCTAATTATGTATTTATCCGCAGGGAAGTCTTGTACGTTCTTGCGTTTCACAATAATTTCGGCTCGGTCACAGACCGGAAACCCGAGATATCTGTGATAATGGCACTGCTCTCCGGTGTATGAGCAATATGTATTTAGCAATGATTTTTTCTTAACCTTTCTTTCCTTAGTTTGCAGTTAATTATCTTTCATTACCGTTGATCCTGGACTGTACCGGGGAACTAGTCAATTAACCCGGTAGAATATATCGTGTCTCAGCAAAGTTTTACGTCACCAGAAATGACTCATTTGCAGCAACATTAATCTCCTTCTGTGGAATTAATCTCCCTTCCTCGGAGACCATTGTCAGTCTGCGAGCTGCAATAAAACCTCTACAAATGACTTGTAATCTTGCCTGGCGCTTCCATTTGATATAACAAGTGCGCTTGTTCCCGACTGGAAACCCGAGACACTGCTCTGGGCACTTGGGATATTTTATTTTATTTCTATTTTATATTCGTGTCCTTGTCCTCTGATTCCTTCACGCTCTCGAGAATACTCCGGCACAAATGATGTTAAAGGGATCCTGTCATCGGAAAACGTTTTTTTTTTCAAAACGCATCAGTTAATAGTGCTGCTCCAGCAGAATTCTGCACTGAAATCCATTTCTCAAAAGAGCAAACAGATTTTTTTATATTCAATTTTGAAATCTGACATGGGGCTAGACATTTTGTCAATTTCCCAGCTGCCCCCAGTCATGTGACTTGTGCCTGCACTTTAGGAGAGAAATGCTTTCTGGCAGGCTGCTGTTTTCCTTCTCAATGTAACTGAATGTGTCTCAGTGGGACATGGGTTTTTACTATTGAGTGTTGTTCTTAGATCTACCAGGCAGCTGTTATCTTGTGTTAGGGAGCTGTTATCTACTTATCTTCCCATTGTTCTTTTGTTTGGCTGCTGGGGGGGGGGAAGGGAGATATTCGACTGCCGAATCTATATCCTTCGACTTTGAATATTGAAGTTGAAGGATTTAGCGTTATTCCTATGATCGAACGATTCAAAGGATTTTAATCCATCGATCGAAGGATTTTCCTTTGATCAGAAAATTGTTAGGAAACCTATGGGGACCTTCCCCATAGGCTAACATTGGCCCCGGTAGGTTTTAGGTGGCGAACTAGGGGGTCAAAGTATTTTTTAAAGAGACGGTACTTTGGCTATCGAATAGTCGACCGATTTTTAGTTCGAAACATTCGATTTGAAGTTGTAGTCGAAGGTCGAAGTAGCCATATTCGACCATTCGAAATTCAAAGTATTTTTTTCTTCTATTCCTTCACTCGAGCTAAGTAAATGGGCCCCTTAATGTGTGAAAATCCAAATTATGGAAAGATCCGTTATCCGGAAAACCCTAGGTCCCGAGCATTCTGGATAACAGGTCCCATACCTGTAGTCAGTTTTGCCTACGTGCTTATAGAATAGAAGGTATAACAAGAAAAATATCTGAATTTATGCAAAGCCTTCTCAATATAACACTGGCACAATAATATATAAACCAGCTTCAGGGAATGTTTAGCTGCGTATATATTTGTGTGAGTGCAGCAGGAGGCAATATGGCGGCCCCTATCCATCAGCAAGTGTTTTTCCAATGTGGATAAACTATGCTGTAATGATGTTTCCACATATCAAAACCTCCTTTATGTATTGGACCATTTAGCACAATTCAGTGGCTTCCAGCGAGCTTGGATTCCATGTTTCTCAGAAACGGATAATCTGAAATCTTATAAGTGCTCCTGGGATTTCCCTGTCCTTAGGTGATTTTCCAGCTCTGCTTGTTAGATGTTCTGCTATTGCACAAAGCATTGAGTAATACTATATAAAGAAGCATGATAATACAACTTACAATATAAACAAAGAGGAAGGAAAGTACATAGTAAAAGAGCGGTGGCAAAACACAGAGAATGGCCTAAGAATGGGAGTCCTAGTGGTTACAACACATACAAGACTAGTCCAACAAACCAATGAGTGACCTGTGTGTGTCTAGATGCAACAACACACAAGAGATAAACAAAAAAAAAGCTGCAGCGCTTCAGTTGCAAGTGCAAAACCTTCCTTAAAGGAGAACTAAACTCTAAAAATGAATGTGGCTAAAATGCCATATTTTATATAGTGAACTTATTGCACGAGGCTAAAGTTTGAGCTTGTCAATAGCAGCAATGATCCAGGACTTCAAACTTGTCACAGGGGGTCACCATCTTGGAAAGTGTCTGTGACACTCACATGCTCAGTGGGCTCTGATTGGCTGTTGAGAAGCTAAGCTTAGGGCTCGTCACTAATTATCCAGCAGAAAATGAGCTTCCCTGGCTGTAATATAAGCTGATGCTACAGGTTTGCTGATTATTCAATTCTGATGCTAATTGCACTGGTTTCTGTGCTGCCATGTAGTAATTATGTGTATTAATTACTAATCAGCCTTATATTGTGACATTCCTATTCTATGTGTACTGTATATTGTGAGTGGATCCCTAAGCTCAGTAAGTGACAGCAGCACAGAGCATGTGCAGTGAATCAGCAGAAAAGAAGATGGGGAGCTACTGGGGCATCTTTGGAGACACAGATCTTTACTGCTAAAGGGCTGTGGTACAGAAGCACAAAACATCATGTACAACATTTCTAGTTACTTCTTTAGTTAGGCTTTAGTTCTACTTTAAGCCTTCAGCTAGGGGAGTGAAAACAACTGTACATATGAAAGGTACTCTGATGAACAGACCTTCAGACAGGTTTGTAAAAGTCAAGTCGATTTATTGAAGAACGGAGGTAAAAAGATGGCGTACGTAGGAGAGGTCATGAAAGTTTGACAATCAAAAGAGAAGTTACTGTACCAGCAGAGAGGTTCATCTGCCGTATAACAGAAATGATCAAGACCTTCAACGTTATCGACAGGAGCTCTGTATCTTAGATCATGCTCAGTGTGCTCTTAAGCTGCTGTTGAGAAACTATCCTTAGGAATCATCGAAGATCATTAAGCTTGAAATCTGCCATCGTTATGTAAAGTAATTATGAATTAATGAGCCCGGTATTGGGACTTTTATAGTCTGTGTATCCTGTGTAATTGTGAGCCAATCCCTAAACTCGACTGAATCCAAGAGCCTGGCCAAGTCTGAACCCTACAATATGGGGAAAGTTTGCTAATTTGTACGGCACATCCTTCCACCCCTAATTGTCCATTTCCATATGGGGCAATGGTTCAGATTTGGTTGGGGTTTAGACTGGATCTGCTGAGAAGGAATCAGGATTTGGTCAAATCCAGAATCAAAGGGTCTGGTGCATCCCTAGGCGTTAATCCTCTTGTAACAGGTTTGTTTTTTCTTTTAGAGCAAATTATAGCATGTTTTTTTTGGGGACATCTAATTCTCAGCTCCCAGGCCTGCTGCTTGGCAACACCATGTCTTTTTCTAGCAGGAGCTCAAATTTTTTGTTAAAACTGAAGTAAACTCTAAAGTGCTAATTAGAAAAATCAGTAAATGAAATGCAAAGAAATAAAGCAAGTGATTAGTGTATACATGGATAATGAGTCGGGCGGCTGCTGCTGTTTTGTTGTTTTCCTCGGCATGTTGAAACACTCACAGTCAGAACTTCACCAAATCTCACTCCTCTATAGAGAGGGCCGATTAGAAATTCGATAGGTGGAGCAGATGATGGAGCTGATAGTGTTTTTTATATATCATAAGTCATAGGGCAGCTCTGCAAATTCATGTCTGTTTGGTGTAGCTTCGTGATTAAAACAATTACCATATATACTAGAGTATAAGCCGAGTTTTTCAGCCCCCAAAATATGCTGAAAACTCTACCTCGGCTTATACTCGGGTCAAGCGAAAAAACGGTCGCCGGCGTCTAAGAATAATCGCAGGCGCAT
The DNA here is from genome assembly GCF_017654675.1 of Xenopus laevis. Classification (NCBI taxonomy): domain Eukaryota; kingdom Metazoa; phylum Chordata; class Amphibia; order Anura; family Pipidae; genus Xenopus; species Xenopus laevis. The sequence continues at coordinate 6,222,936 of NC_054374.1, forward strand.
AAGGATAGTCGCCGGCGTACAAGAATAGTCTCCAAGAATATTCGCCGGCGTCCAAGAATAGTCGCCGGCGTCCGAGAATGGTCGCCGGCATCCAAAAACGAGACGCCGAAACCTTTGAATGGGAGCAGAAACCCTCAATTTTTTGATTGAAACTTACCAGAAGCTGCTGCATTTCTCACCCTCGGCTTATACTCGAGTCAATAAGCTTTCCCAGTTTTTGTAGGTAAAATGAGGTACCTCGGCTTATACTCTGGACGGCTTATACTCGAGTATATAAGGTAGATACTAGCAATTCACTATGTATAAACCTTACACTTGCCCGTATCAATTATTGCTTTTTAGGTTTGTGTATAACCAACACTGAATTGAGCAGGGCTCAATTTGCAGCCAATTAAAGCCTAATAATGCTCACACGGATAGACTGAAGTTAAATCTAAATCGAATTATAGAATTAATCATTTTATGGTTGCAAATGGTTTTAGTATGATATAAGCTTTCCGTCACCCCTCATGTATAGTAATTGCTCGCATGTCCTGCTTTATCAGTGAATCCACACCTTGTTTTAATCAATGCAAAGTTTCTTCGTTCATACGTATATTGATGTTACGCAATTACCCTCTAAATGAGAGTCAAAATAGTGCTGACCAGCCCATTTCAACATTTAGCTGCCGGCAAAATAATATTCCAGCCCATTCCTGAGTGATTAAATTGGCAAAAACCCACTCTCCGTGTGTATGACCAACTTCGTTCTTTCCTGTAGGCTGCTAGATAGGTTTCTCATTTTGGACCCTTACTGTAAGGCGTCCTCGGCGCATCCAAGATGGCGGCGCCCAGAAGAGGCCACGCGGCCGTCAGACGCCAGCGTGACGCGCAGCGTATTAACGCTGGCGCATCCTATAGACGCTGGCGTCCAAAACGTGCTGGCGCATATTCTGGTGCACGTCCTTCGCGTTTTGGCGTGAAAATCCACCTATTTAAGGTTGCCAGAAGGTTCTCTCAGTGCCCGAGTATAGGTTCTTCTATCTAGAGTTCCTGGGTGTTTTCTAATTATTGATTCTTGATTCTCGACCTTTGCCTGAAACCTCGACCACGAAACCTTGCTGCCTGGACCGACCTTTGCCTGAACTGACGATTCTTCTGCCTAATCCATTGTACCGCGAACTGTGTTTGCCTATTTGCTTCCTACTTGGTCCGCACTCCAAATTGTGCCTTCGGGCCCTGACACTTACCAAGTCAGCAGCAAAAAAAAAAACAAGGATCCACTTTTCAAAAATCCATTTTCATAGAACAGGCTAAGACTCACCCGCTGGGTTTTAAATCGAAGTAGACACAAATATAGTTACCAGCTTGCACACCCTGGCTCTCCAAAACGTGTATTGCCTGGTGCCTGGCTGAGAGGGCTTCGGATACCCCCAAACTTCCAGCACGAATAATTCCACCGGCACACAGGTCTTTAGTTGCAAGCAGGGATTGCATCACGCAAATAAAAATTTAGCAAGGGTTATCCCTGCTTGCAACTAAAGACCTGTGTGCCGGTGGAATTATTCGTGTTTTAAATCGAAGCCCAGGGCAGTTTGGATCTGATCACAGACTACCCTAGCGGTGCTTTAAATCCTCGTCCTATAGGGAATTCCATCAACATTTTGGAAAAGGAACTGGGTTTCCTTCCTTTGGTACTACTGTAGAAATATGAAGATTTTTTAATACAGTTGAGATGATCTCAATAAGTATTAGTTATATTTAGAGAGGCAACCCACACGCCAGCATATTTTTTGTCCCATGCCCCTGCAATATTCCTGATTCTCTCTATTTATATATATATAAATATATGCAGTTGCTTTACTGTTTCCTGTCCCGCCGCTTATCTGCTGCTTCTTCTGATGTCTTTTCCTTTTTCTCTTTTTTTTAGCATTGCTGTACAAACCCATAGATCGTGTGACACGGAGCACTTTGGTACTGCATGTAAGTATTATGTAAACCATACCAAACAAACTGAGGAAGTGCAACAACTGTTAATATTTCACTTTCCTGAAGAAGAACACTTTAATCGTAAAACAATATTATTGTGATATGCATAAGGACACATGGACCCTCCTAAAGAAACCTCAATGATTAATCTAGGTTAATGGTTATAAATGATAATGTAATACAATGGTGCATTTTGTGCCAGGTCTACTAACCCATAGCATATAATTAGGGGGTAGCATTTATTGGGCTCCTCTTTGAAAGCAAACTTCTGACTGGTTAATAATAAAACTCGTGCAAACGTTCTGTAGTTGATTTGCTAACACCGGGCACATTTTCATCTATGGGAACAAAACAAAAACTGTGGTACCGTGTTAGGCAGTAGCAAAAATAACAAATAAAAAAAAACCAAACAAATACAAAACGTATTGAAGAAATGATACCTCTATTGGCTAACGATAAAAATAGATTGCAAGCTTTCGGAGCACCAAGGCCCCTTCGTCAGGCAAAATACAAATGAAAGCAAGAAAGGCACAGCATATATTCTGTTAGATCAGTGAAAGGTATTCATGGGTAATAAATTTAGGAAGTTACAGATGGATAGAGATCAATTGTACAGATAATACAATGAATTAAAGGGATACTTTTTTCAGTGGGGCAACACGTCTGCAGTCAAAATCAGTCTTCAGGACATGCAGGCCTTAATTCTAAAAGGGAACTTTAAAACTGAACGGGAAAGGAAAATATATACATTCAAATGTATGGAGTTATTTAACATATTAAGACAGGGCCTTAATTTAAGGTCAGGTTTCATGTGACACTATGTGACTGAATCCAGACTCCTGGACTATTTACAACCCACCCTAATTCATTGTATTATCTGTACAATTGATCTCTATCCATCTGTAAGGTCCTAATTTATTGCCCATGAATACCTTTCACTGATCTAACAGAATATATGCTGTGCCTTTCTTGCTTTCATTTGTATTTTGCCTGACGAAGGGGCCTTGGTGCTCCAAAAGCTTGCAATTTATTTCTGTTAGCCAATAGAGGTATCACTTCTACAATACTTTTTGTATTTGTTTGTGTTTTTATTTACCTATGGGAACCAATCTGTAGTTCATAGTATTCAGCCAGCTGCAAGTTAAACAATGAACGCAAACATTTGATTGGTTGCTATGGGTTACTAAGTACAAATTTGCCATGTTAGTGAATGAACTTTTAAATTTATCGCATTGCACACGACATATATTTGGGAGCATGGCCAAACGTTTCCAACTTCGGTTGCGATATAGCAGTGATCCCCAACCAGTGGCTCGCTAGTAACATGTTGCACACCAACCCCATGGATGTTGCTCCCGGTGACCTCAAAGCAGGTGCCTATTTTTGAATTGCAGATATGGAGGCAAGTTTTGGTTGTATAAAAACCAGGTTTACAGCAAACAGTCAGCTGTAGGCTGACAGTCCACAAAGGGGCCACCCAATAACCAAATCAGCCCCTATTTGGCACACCCCTGGAATTTTTCATTATTGTTTTGCTCCTCATCTCTTTTTATATTTGAATGTGGCTCACGGGTAAAAAAGTTGGGAATCCCGGTTAGCAATTTTGGGGTAATGTAATAAGAGTCAAAACCATTTGCGCCATGTTTGTTCACAAACTATTAGGTTTTATCAAAATCAGACTTCGTTTTTTAGTGCCCACCTGGAATCCTGACATCTATTGCCCAGAAACAATCCTGGAGTAGTGGGTTATTATGATGACATCATCATGATATCATATGGACATATATTTTAAATATAAAACAATACAGAAGGGAATGCACCAAGAAACCCCAAGCAGGTCTATAACAGATAAAGCAATTGCTTTACAGTTCTAGTTCCCTTAAATAGTTGAAGTAACTAAGTGTAACTCATCAAGATGTGACTCATTGAATAAATGCAATGTATAATTAGCAAGGACAAGAAAAAGGCACAGTCATTTTTTTTTCTTTTGTTCCGTCGGCTCAGTAATGGGCAGGAGATTTTTTTTGCCCAGCTTGCAGATTTTTCAGACACGGAAGCAGTTCCAGTATCAATCTACATACTATTTTAGCAGTTCAGACACAAGCGGATTTCCATCTGCTGGCTCTGCTTATTTCATGCCTGTGCCCTTGTGCGGTTTTCTCTCTCGCCTGTAATGCTCATTGTGTCTCCCCTTTTCAGCCATGAACTTTGATTGGGATTCATAGAAAGTAACAGCAGTCACTGCTCCTAGCAAAGAGCACGATGGGGAGTTAATTAGGAACAGAATTAAGATAAATAGATAGGCATCATTGTGCCATTTCTGGGTAGGGTTAGAAAGAAAGTTAAAGGGATACTGTCATGGGAAAAAAAAATTTTTTCAAAATGAATCAGTTAATAGTGCTGCTCCAGCAGAATTCTGCACTGAAATCCATTTCTCAAAAGAGCAAACAGATTTTTTTATATTCAATTTTGAAATTTGACATGGGGCTAGACATATTGTCAATTTCCCAGCTGCCCCATGTCATGTGACTTGTGCCAGCACTTTAGGAGAGAAATGCTTTCTGGCAGGCTGCTGTTTTTCCTTCTCAATGTAACTGAATGTGTCTCAGTGGGATATGGGTTTTTACTATTGAGTGTTGTTCTTAGATCTACCAGGCAGCTGTTATCTTGTGTTAGGGAGCTGTTATCTGGTTTCCTTCCCATTGTTCTTTTGTTTGGCTGCTGGGGGGGGGGAGGGAGGGGGTGATATCACTCCAACTTGCAGTAAAGAGTGATTGAAGTTTATCAGAGCACAAGTCACATGACTTGGGGCAGCTGGGAAATTGACAATATGTCTAGCCCCATGTCAAAATTGAATATAAAACAATCTGTTTGCTCTTTTGAGAAATGGATTTCAGTGCAGAATTCTGCTGGAGCAGCACTATTAACTGATTCTTTTTGAAAAAAATTTTTTTCCCATGACAGTATCCCTTTAAGGAAGATCTAAATTATGGAAAGATCCATAATCCTGAAAACCCCAGGTACGAGCATTCTGGATAACAGATCCATACCTGTATTATAAAAGTTAGAACGCGTGTGTGCGTGCGTGCGTGCGCGCACATATACACACACACACGCTGATTGATATATTGGTTAGAGGGTGCCCTTGCTAACATGGAAAGCAGTACATTAAAGCAATAGATTTTCAGAAAAGAAGGGGGATCAACAAAAAAATAGAAAATAAATAAATACAAAAATACAGTTACATTCAAGACTAAGAGGCCCATTTATCGACATGCTCTTTTAGTGATTTTAGAAGCTTTTGAGACCGTGAATAAACGAATTTTCTCTAAAACCATTAATATCATGGTCATTTATTAAACATCCAAATATAAAAAGTATGAACAAAAAAAAGATAAACTATGCTCTAAAACCTGAAAATGTAAGTTTTGAGACAGACTAGTGGGAACCCCCCCCCCCCAAAAAAAACCCACATCCAGTAGGATAAGCCCAGCTCCTGATGACTTCTATGGGAGCTTGACTGCCGAAGTTTTGTATTACAGTTTTAGAATTTAAAAAATTAATTTTGAAAAAAAAAATTGAATTTGGAATATTGGTAAAAAGACTCCAAAGTGTTAAGATAAGTGGATAAGAGGCTGTTGGTACAAGGAACACAAGATGCAATCCTAAATCCAACAGGAACATGAAACTTGCCAAATGGATATCGGGGCAAATAAGCTGCCTTCTTGGTCCAGAATGAGCCAGTGATAATTAATAGACCCCATATCTGTAAAAAATGGTCTTCCTCACGCAAAGAACCTAAAATTCAACTGAGTATCTGTCCACTTCAAATCAATAAAGAGTTAAAGAATTGTCATTTAGCCAGCAATGTAAAAAAAATGTTAATTTTAATTTTCCCTTTCGTCCTTTGATAAATCTGCCCAGCAGTGAGTTTCTTTTACGCTACAAGCCCACCCCAATCCGATTCAAAGTGAGTGGTAATCATTCGCACATACTCTAGTCTGCTGGACCCTCTTGTATCCCCCAGGAGCATCTGATGGTGCCCCTAATATTTTAAAGGGATACTGTCATGCGAAATTTTTTTTATTTCAAAATGAATCAGTTAATAGTGCTGCTCCAGCAGAATTCTGCACTGAAATCCATTTCTCAAAAGAGCAAATAATTTTTTTTATATTCAATTTTAAAATCTGACATGGGGCTAGACATATTGTCAATTTCCCCAGCTGCCCCTGGTCATGTGACTTGTGCCTGCACTTTAGGAGAGAAATGCTTTCTGGCAGGCTGCTGTTTTTTCTTCTCAATGTAACTGAATGTGTCTCAGTGGGACATGGGTTTTTACTATTGAGTGTTGTTCTTAGATCTACCAGGCAGCTGTTATCTTGTGTTAGGGAGCTGTTATCTGGTTACCTTCCCATTGTTCTTTTGTTTGGCTGCTGGGGGGGAAAAGGGAAGGGAGGGGGGTGATATCACTCTAACTTGCAGTACAGCATTAAAGAGTGATTGAAGTTTATCAGAGCACAAGTCACATGACTTGGGGCAGCTGGGAAATTGACAATATGTCTAACCCCATGTCAGATTTCAAAATTGAATATAAAAAAAATCTGTTTGCTCTTTTGAGAAATGGATTTCAGGGCAGAATTCTGCTGGAGCAGCACTATTAACTGATGCGTTTTGATTTTTTTTGATTTTTTCCCATGACAGTATCCCTTTAAGTTAATTACACAGTGCTGGAAACTAAAACATATTTCTTTCTCTTTGAAGTTTGTCTGGTGATGGTATGATTGCAAACAGACTTGCTTTATGTAATATAATAATGGTAATTACCCCTCCCAGTTTAATCACAACCATTCATAAATTGTTGCCAACGATTGCACATTGGCTCATCAGGCTAAAAGGAAAGGCAAGACATATTGTTGCAAATTATTGCTCCTTTCAAGTTTCCGTGTCCTGTATTTTCACAATAGCGACCTGGGGATTCCATTTAACCCAACGACAGGCTGAACTGAGCAAAAGCAATGGTGCATACGGCCACTTTGATACCAGCAGAGCATATGGCTACTGTTCCACAGGCCTAGTCCTCAAGCTCACTTTTAGCATATATTCTGTGTTTCATAGTAACATAGTAGTTAGGTTGAAAAAAGACACACGTCCATCAAGTTCATCCTTTTAAGTTTATATATAACCTGCCCAACTGCCAGTTGATCCAGAGGAAGCCTCTCCAATTTGCCTCAGTGGGGGGAAAAATTCCTTCCTGACAAGTCTCTGGATCAACTTTGAGCTATCTCCCATATCCCTGTATTCCCTCACTTGCCAAAAGGCCATCCAACCCCTTCCTTATACCTATCTAATGTATCAGCCTGTACCACTGATTCAGGGAGAAAATTTTACATCCTTACGGCTCATGTGGTTAAAAACCCCTTCCCAATATTTAGGCGGAACCTCTTTTCTTCTAATCGGAATGGGTGACCTCGTGTCAGCTGGAAAGACCTACTGGTAAATAAAGCATTAGAGAGATTATTATATGATCCCCTTATATATTTATACATAGTTATCATATCACCCCTTAAGCGCCTCTTCTCCAGAGTGAACATCCCCAATTTGGCCAGTCTTTCCTCATAGCTAAGATTTTCCCTTTACCAGCTTAGTTGCCCTTCTCTGTCCCCTCTCTAATACAATAATGTCCTGTTTGAGTGATGGAGACCAAAACTGTACGGCATATTCTAGATGGGGCCTTACCAGTGCTCTATACAGTGGGACCCCCTCCTCCCGTGACTCTCTGCCCCATTTAATACAACTCAAGACCTTATTTGCCCTTGATGCTGCTGACTGGCATTGCTTGCTACAGCCAAGTTTATTATCTACAAGGACTCCAAGCTCCTTTTCCATAATGGATTTGCCTAGGGCATTCCCATAAGGGTTTGCATATTTTTACATCCCAGGTTCATGACTTTACATTTTTTGGCTCAGAACTTTGCTGTCTTTGCCAATAAGGTGAGTGAAATATATCCAGCACAGTAACCCTGATACATTTCCATAGGGTTAATATAGCTGGAATCCTCAATTTATTTTACCTGTGAGCCACACTCTAATGTAGTTTAGACATGGAGTTGGGGAGCAACACAAGCATGATTAAGGTGCCAAATAAGGTCTGTGGTTGGCTATTTGGTAGCCCCTATGTTGACTGGCAGCCCACAGTAGGCTCTTTTTGGCAATATACCTGTTGTTTTAGAACCACAACTTGCCTACAAGCCAGGAATTCAATAAAAAGCACCTTCTTTGAAATAACTGTGAGCAACATCCCTGGGGTTGATGAGCAACATGTTACTTGCGAGCCACTGGTTGGGGATCACTGGTTTAGACAATGCACATACCAGCCTAGTATTAGACATGTGTTTAGGGAATGGAAACATTGTGCCGGAAATGAATCCATTTGTTTCACTTGTGTTTTTGTCCCAGGACCTCCTGAAGCACACACCTACTGATCACCCTGACTATCCCCTGCTGCAAGATGCCCTCCGTATCTCTCAGAACTTCTTGTCCAACATCAACGAAGATATTGACCCGAGACGGACTGCAGTCACTACACCAAAGGGAGATGTGAGTCTCTTTATTGGTCATCGGGCAGTAATATCTTTGTTGTTACCGGTAAAATGGGTGATGGACACAAGATGGTAAAGCACATCTCCTCCGATGTTCAACTGTTTTATTGCTGTCTCTCTTACTCTCTAAAGAAAGAAATAGTATTGCCATACCCTACTATACCTGCTGCCCCCTCTCTTACTACCTACAGCTGCTACTCTGAAGATTCTAACTGTGTATATGACACTGGACCCCTCTGCTAAACACTTAATACAGATGTTATGGCTCAGTGTTCAGGCGGCCATAGTGTAGTCCAGTCTAGTTTTATTATCAGTGTAGCACTTTTGAGTGGCCCTGGTTAAACAACAGACTAAATAATGTGCTGTGAATCAGCAGGAAAAAAATGCTGCTGGGGTCATATTTAAAGGCACAGAGATCGTCAGTGCTAAAGGGCAGCGAGGCCTTGGGTATGTACTAAAACCCAGCTCATAAAGTGTAGCATGTCTAGATTTATTCTTTGTTGAACTTTAGTCCTTCGTTTAAATCTAGATCTGTGTTGTTAATCTGTCCATGACGACTGACAGTAAAGATTAGAAAGCAGAATGTAGTAACAATATCGCAGCTGTAAAATATGTTTCACGGTTTCCACTAGATATGATATCAGTGGTTTATAGACTTTCAGAAATAAGTGCAATCGCTGGGCTGCTGGTGAGACTTTCTACTGACTGCTTTTTCCCATTGGATGTTATTTTTAGGGATGCACCGAATCCACTATTTTGGATTCAGCCGAACCCCCAAATCATTTGCTAAAGATTCAGCCAAATACCGAACTAATCCAAATCCAAGTCCACTGCAGGACTCTATTACTGCTGCCTCTGTAGTTAGGCCAATGCTAGCTAGAAGCATTCTGGGGATATTTCTTTCACTATAAGGAATTTAATGTGGCCCTATGGGGAATGGGGACACAGTTAAGGCCCCTGGAATTTTAAATGCTGCCCATTATTGCTGTAAATAGAGTTTTCAATAAGCCTTACTGGGGTAAGAAACATGGAGGCAGGGGGTAAATTATACTAATAATGATAAGTTATTGTGGTGTTACCCCTTTAAACCTTGTGAATGTTTGGCATCTCTTTGATTAGTTGCTCAGTTCAAAGAGTCAACCGAAATAGGATCTAGAAGCTGGCAGCATGGTGTGGTAGAGCCATGGATTAAATGTAATATCATGATGAGTACATTTGTTTGTACAATATCCATATATTCCATTACATGTAGCAACTGGAGTGATGAAAGAAAACCATTTTGGGCATGTAAATGTGTATAATTGCAGTTACATGGATTCTCTGGCATCAGAGAATGTCAGACTTTCAGGCTCAAGGCCACCTGCTCCCCTTTGGGTTCATAATTTGTTCCAGGACCCACTGGAGTCCAAGTTTTGATTCCAGTAACTGCAGTATATCTGCAAAGAGATTGACTTCTCCCCATGTTTGTTTGGGCTTCCACTGGGTACTTTGGTTTCCTCTCCAGTTAAACAAATCATATTGTGTATGTGATATGGACCATAGATTATTATATATGCATATAACTTCTATAAAATGCTTTGGAATATGTCGGTCCCAAATAAATAAATCATTCCATTTGCCTGTTGTTTATTTCAGCCTCGACAGCTGTTAAAGGATGGATTTTTGGTTGAACTCTCGGAAAATTCCCGGAAGCTGCGGCATCTTTTCCTGTTTACAGACCTCCTCCTGTGTGCCAAGCTTAAGAAAACCACTGTGGGGTAGGCAAAGGGCATGGAGGGGAGTGCAAGCTCTGGGGTTAAAGGTAGGGATGTACCCAATCCAGGATTTGGTTTGGGATTCGGCCAGGATTCTGTTTTTTTCAGCAGGATTCGGATTCAGCCGAATTCTTATGCCCGGCCGAACCGAATTCTAATTTGCATATTGCAAATTAGGGACCGGGAGGGAAATCGTGTGACTTTTGTCACAAAACAAGGAAGTAAAAAATGTTTCCCCCCTTCCCACCCCTAATTTGCAAACGCAAATTAGGATTTGGGTTCGGTATTTGGCCGAATCTTTCACAAAGGATTCGGGGGTTCGGCCGAATCCAAAATAGTGAATTCGGTGAATCCCTAGTTAAAGGACATGTCAGCCCAAAAAAATATTTTTTTGTCTAATAAAAGAAAACATAATTCTAAGCAACCTATCAATATACAGTTATTAAATTGTCTATGGTTTTTTTAAAGTTATTTGTAGAGTTATGGGATCCGTTATCCAGAAAGCTCCAAATTCCGGAAAGGCTGCCTCCCATAGACTACGTTTTATCCAAATAATCCATTTTTTTTTTAAATGATTTCCTTTTTCTCTGTAATAATAAAACAATCGCTTGTACTTGATCCCAACTAAGATATAATTAATCCTTATTGGAAGCAAAACCAGCCTATTGGCTTTATTTAATGTTTATATGATTTTCTAGTAGACTTAAGACATGAAGATCTAAATTACAGAAAGATCCATTATCCGGAAAGCCTCAGATTCCCAAATATTCTGGATAACAGGTCCCATACCTGTATTTGTATTGCTATTGAAAGCAGTGTCTGTCCCTTTCTGATCTTTGCCCTGATGGCTCTGACTGTTGAAACAATATAACACAAGTCAACCAATTACCAGACCTGTGTTGCTGGAGGAGACTGACTTTTGCAACATTGTTTAAAAAGTAACATCCAGGAGTTATAGGGGTGGTTTACCTTTAAGTTAATTTTTAGTATGTTCTAGAATGGCTAATTCCAAACAACTTTTCAATTGGGTTTCATTATTTATTTTTTAAAGTTTTATAATTATTTGCCTTTTTCTTCTGACTCTTTGCAGCTTTCAAATGGGGGTCACTGACCCCTTCTAAAAAAAACAAATGCTCTGTAAGGCTACACGTGTGTTGTTATTGTTACTTTTTATTCCTCACCTATTCATATTCCAGTCTCCCATTCAAATGAATGCATGGTTGCTAGGGGAATTTGGACATTGCAATCTGGAGAGCTGCTGGATAAAAAGCTAAATAACTCGAAAACCTTAAATAATAAAAAATGAAACCCAATTGTCTCAGAATATCATACTCTACATCATACTAAAAATTAATTTAAAGGTGAACAACCCTATTCTGTATTTTTTGAAGTGTAGTAATGCTGAAACACTGCTGTGAATGTCATAACGTCATATTAACCCTTGGTTTGGGAATGTCTTAACGTCATATTAACCCTTGGTTTGGGAATGTCATAACCTCATGTTAACCCTTGGTTTGGGAATGTCATGGCTTCATATTAACCCTTGGTTTGGGAATGTCATAGCTTCATATTAACCCTTGGTTTGGGAATGTCATAGCTTCATATTAACCCTTGGTTTGGGAATGTCATAGCTTCATATTAACCCTTGGTTTGGGAATGTCATAGCTTCATATTAACCCTTGGTTTGGGAATGTCATAGCTTCATATAACCCTTGGTTTGGGAATGTCATAGCTTCATATTAACCCTTGGTTTGGGAATGTCATAGCTTCATATTAACCCTTGGTTTGGGAATGTCATAGCTTCATATTAACCCTTGGTTTGGGAATGTCATAGCTTCATATTAACCCTTGGTTTGGGAATGTCATAGCTTCATATTAACCCTTGGTTTGGGAATGTCATAACTTCATATTAACCCTTGGTTTGGGAATGTCATAACTTCATATTAACCCTTGGTTTGGGAATGTCATAACTTCATATTAACCCTTGGTTTGGGAATGTCATAACTTCATATTAACCCTTGGTTTGGGAATGTCATAACTTCATATTAACCCTTGGTTTGGGAATGTAATGGCTTCATATTATCCCTTGGTTTGGGAATGTCATAACTTCATATTAAGCCTTGGTTTGGGAGTGTCATGGCTTCATATTAACCCTTGGTTTGGGAATGTCATGGCTTCATATTAACCCTTGGTTTGGGAATGTCATAACTTAATATTAAGCCTTGGTTTGGGAATGTCATGGCTTCATATTAACCCTTGGTTTGGGAATGTGATGTTAAACCGGCTGATACTTTTGCAAATAAAAGAGTCATCTGCTGCCTCTGTTTAGTTATTGCATAATGAGCGGAATTGTAAATAGAGGTTGTTTTTTCCCTCTCTATAACAACAAATAAATTTCCAAGCATTTATAGGTTATCTAATAGCTTCTAAGTGTTTTATATTATCCCACATCCTCAACCCATAATGCAAAATCTCTTCATACTTCTTTAGGGAACTGGTTTGAGAATGATTTTGGACATTTTTAGCATCTTGTTACGTCTCAGATTCGGAAAGGCAGATTATTTTCAAATTCCCAGCTATTTTTGGTAAATAAGAAGCTTGACCGGCTGTGCCAAAATGCCCATGGAGCAGTGGTTGGGAATTCTGGTGCAGAATCATTTAGGAAAGTGCATTCTTATATCAGCCGCAGTCTGCAGCCGACATCTCTAAATAGCTCTCTGACCTTTTCATATTGTTTCCTGGTGCTGACTAAAGCCTGTCAAATAGTTCTACTTTAATCCTCGTAGACAGGTTGGAGCTCCTAATTCTATCTCTCTCCCTTTTTTTTTTGTTTTTAAATGAAGTCCCTAAGGGGATGTGGCATCTGACTGTGCTTTTAGGGGTGGCAGAATACCTGGTAATGACAATCATATTAAGTATTGTGCTCGTTTGTGCCCCTTTCTATAGGAAGCACCAGCAGTATGACTGTAAATGGTACATCCCACTTGCTGACCTTGTCTTTCCTTCCCCGGAGGAGTCTGAGCCCATCCCTCAGCTCCATGCCACTCCAGATCATGAGATTGAAGAAATGAAGGCAAAGATCTCTGTTCTAAAGAGCGAGATTCAAAAAGAGAAGGTTAGTTCAAGGCTGTTTAACAGCGCCTCTTGATTTTTGTATCAAGACATTTTGTGGTTATTTATTAAAGTCTGAATGCCAAAAACTTGAAACATTTGATTGTTTTTTACTTTAAAATCCACATTTTTAGTGGACAAAAAAATTCAGCATCTCAGATCTCAGACACCGAGGTTGTGTATAAGTCAATGGCAGTAACATAACTGAGCAGGGTCGAGTCTCTGTGCAAAGCGAGGCCCCCCCACCCCCTCCAGACGCAGTTTTCCGTGCACCTTTGCATCGGCGCGAGCTTCCGGAGGGCCCCCAGGGGGTGCGCGCCTGAGTGTGATCCCCCTGAACCCTCGATATTTATGCCTCTGGTCAATGCGAGAGGTCCCTATCCCATTTGGAAGTTTCTGTGTTCTGCACTGGAATTAATCCAAAAATCCGACTATTTCAGACTTTTCGGGCAAAAGTCCGAAAAAATTCTGGCGTTCAGAAAATAGTCCGGAAAAATTTAGTTATTCGGGGGGGAAAACGCTGAAAAAAAATTTGGATTTTCACTCTGTTTTCTTTTTGTATTTGTCCCTGATCTGATTAAATCATGCTTTTTTTAATAATAAATAAGGTCCAATTGTGGATTCTAGTTTGGCCTAACTGTTTTTTATTAAAATAATGAGAATAATTTGGTTTCTAATAAATAAGGCCCTTTATCTGCCTTTAACCGGTTCAAAGGATATATGGTGCTTATAATCAAGTACAGGTATGGGACCTGTTATCCAGAATGCTCGGGACCTGGGGTTTTCCGGATAATGGATCTTTTCTTTAATTTGGAAATTAAATTTGGAATTTCATTTAAACATGAAATAAACCCAACAGGCTTGTTTTGAACCCAATAAGGATTAATTATATCTTAGTTGGGATCAAGTACAAGCGACTGTTTTATTATTACAGAGAAAAAGGAAATCATTATAAAAATTTGGTTTATTTGGATAAAATGGAGTCTATGGGAGACAGCCATTCCGTAATTCGGAGCTTTCTGGATATCGGATTTCCGGATAAGGGATCCTATACATGTACCTTGTCTTCCAAATATTGTAGATTTTAGGTTTCAGGGTTTTTGGTTTAATCCATGCCTGTAATCATCACTGTTATAGCTGATAAATTGCCCATTATTCAGAGGGTTAAACATAATTGTCTCAGGCTTGTGAAGAAAGAGGCATTAATTATACAATTCATGATTAAACACCAACGGCTCTGAAAAACCAATAAGAGGTGGAATCAAATGTAGAATGAAAAGTTCTTTCATTTTTACTTTTCTGCATTCTGCATATTTCCCTATGACAAAAAGAGAATATATAATTAATAAATACAAGGGGTGGTTCATCTTTAAGTTAACTTTTATCATGTTATTGAAGGGCTAATTCCAAGCAACTTTTCAATTGGTCTTCATTATTTATTTTTTATGTTTTTTTTTAATTATTTGCCTTTTTTCTTCTAACTCTTTCCAGCTTTCAGATAGGGGTCACTGGCCCCAGCTATGCTCTGGAATGTTACAAATGTTATTGCTATTTTTTATCACTCATCTTTCTATTTAGGCTGCTCCTATTCCAGTCTCTTAGTCAAATCAGCGCATGGTTGCTAGGGTAATTTGGACCCTAGCAACCTGATTGCTAAAAACTGCAAACTGGAGAGCTGCTAAATAAAAAGCGAAATAACTCGAAAACCAGAAATAATAAAAAATGAAAACCAATTGCAAATTGTCTCTGAATATCATTCTCTACACCATACTAAAGGTTGGCTCAGAGATGAAAAGGCACAGACACCGGAACTACTGCAAACTAAGTTTATGTAGTAACGAGTAGGGATGGACGAATTTTTTTGCCGAAAAAATTACGCCCATAGACTTGTATGGCATTGTGCGTCAAAATAAAAAGACTTGCGTCAAAAAGTCATAGACTTTAATGGGCATTGGTGAATTTTTGGCGAAACGAAACGGGTCAAATTCGCCCATCCCTAGTAACGAGGTAAAGTTTATTTTACATTTCTTTAAAGGAGAAGGAAAGGTAATTTTTTTTAATCTATCTTTAAATGTTGCTTGGGTGGTCCCCTCCTGAACCGCATTACTGCCCAGTTCGGTCTCCTGCACTCACACCGTCCCGTTGAAATTTCTGCCCTTTCCAAACTTTGTGGCCACCATGTTGGCCGAGTGCGCGTCACGTCCCTTTCTGAAGTGCGCATGCGCTAAATTTAGTCCTCCCCCCATTGCCATTTGCCTTGTACCACCTGATCGCAATACCGCCACTCGCATGGGGAAGAAAAGTATACTGTACACATGCGCAGGGCTTACCAAATTTTTACTGCACATATGCGAGCCCTATTAAAACAAATTTGGATAGCGAGAGGGATGGATTATTTTTATATGCGCCCTACAAAATTTTTTACTACGATCTTGGATTACAGAAAGGAGGGAAAAGGTATAGAGCAAGGAATCCTGTAAGTATCTCTCCATTTCGTGGGCAATCTATACAACTTTATTTGTATTTTACCTTTCCTTCTCCTTTAAATCATGGTAAGAAATCAGTGGCTAACTTGCCCTAATGCTGTTAAAATAATAAATAAACAAACATCTGATTGGCTGTTGTTGGTCTCTGACTTCAGCCAGACTTTTCCTATGTTTCTATATAATTCCCTATTGTGTTGGGTTGTAGAGGAAAAATAAATTGTCTAAGGGCAGAGACACACGGTCAGATTCGGGGAGATGAGTCTCTCGGCGACAAATCTCCTCTTCTTTGGGGCGACCAATCTCCCCGAACTGCCTTCCTCCGCCGGCTAAAATGTAAATCGCCAGCGGGATGGCACTCTGAGCGCTTCGTTTTCTGAAGTCGTCTGAAGTTTACTCGTGAGGCAACTTCAGGCGGCTTAGGAAAACAAAACTATACGAGTGCCATCCTGCCGGCAATTTTCATTCTAGCCAGCGGGAAGGCAGTTCAGGGAGATTAGTCGCCCAGAAGAAGAGGAGATTCTCCCCAAATCTGACCATGTGCCCTAAGAATTCCTCTGAACCCTACCAGTTCAGTCTAAACGTAGTCATTCAAAAAACAACAAAGCCAGACAAAGCACACCCAGTATCATAACTGCGAGGTGCAATACTTACGGGACTCCCCAACAGTCACCAAGAGAGGTGAAGGCTGCACACTCAAAAAATGTAAAAATAATTTTTTATTACATCAAATACGTTTTTACAAAAATCATATAGGCCCTATTTGACGTAATGAAAAAATATTTTTGAATTTTTTGAGTGTGCAGCCTTCACCTTTTAAACGTAGGCATTAACTGAGTAACACCAAATACTTGAAGCCAAAGGAATGGCCGATAAATGGAATTTGAATGTAATTGTATTTAAATGATATGTTTCAGCATTTCTGATGTATATTCATTAATATGTGACCATAGGCTATTATCAAGGCCTAGCATTTTTATCTGTCTGGCCACTTATGTGAATTGCAGTATAAATATATGCTTTATGTCTTTGCTGTAAACTCCTCTTGACTTCCAATGCCCTGTTTCTTTTTACAGAAGTCCAATAAAGGCTCCAGTCGTGCAACGGAGAGATTAAAGAAGAAAATGTTCGAATATGAGTCCTGGCTGCTCCTCTATTCCCCTACCATTCCCTTCCGAATACATAACAAAAATGGCAAGGTAAGGACACCGAAGGGGGATATGATAGTGTCCGCTTTCTCAACCCCAAGATCGTATTATTAATTAGGAACAGGAACGTTTGCTTTGCGCACTTGGGGACCCAGGAGAGAGAGAATCGTAGCAATTTGCATACTTTGAACATTGAGAAAGGCGAAAGGCAACTGCCAGGAGGGGAATTCTGTAATGTCGGATGTTTCAAGTGAGTCAGTCAGTCAGGAGACCCAGTGTGTGGGAGCTCTTTGCTTCTCTCAAGTCTCACCAGTTTTGCTTTCAACCTACTCTGTGCTTTGCCATTCTGGATCACAAGGTCAAAAGTGTTCAAAGCCTTTAAGAAGAGGATGTAGACGGCTCTCTGGTTTTGTTGAAGGGTCTTAATGGCAACACAGTAGCTTCAAAGAGAGGATAAAGCCCATCCTCTGCCAATTTGCAGATTCTGGGAGCACCTTACTGCACTAGAGTTAAAGGAATTGTTCAGAATAAAAATAAAAACTGGGTAAATAAATAGGCTGTGCAAAATAAAAAATGTATCTAATATAGTTAGTTAGACAAAAATGTGATATATAAAGGCTGGAGTGACTGGATGTGTAACATAATAGCCAGAACACTACTTCCTGCTTTTCAGCTCTCTTGGTTTCCACTGATTGGGTTACCAGCCAGTAACCAATCAGTGACTTGAGGGGGGCCACATAGGCCATAACTGTTGCTTTTGAATCTGAGCTGAATGCGGAGGATCAATTACAAACTCGCTGAACAGATATGTCCCATGTGGCCCCCCTTATAGTCACTGACTAACTCAGAGTTAGAGAGCTGAAAAGCAGGAAGTAGTGTTCTGGCTATTGTGTTACACATCCAGTCACTCCAGCCTTTATACATTACATTTTTGGCTAACTAACTATATTAGAAACATTTTTTATTTTGCACAGCCTATTTACCCAGTTTTTATTTTTATGCTGAACTATCTATTTAAAACTATATTTAACTGAAATATAAAGATTGAGCCAGTGTTAAATAATGTAGATTGTCGCTGTGTCCTATCTGGATGTGATTAAACCTTATTCTCTTAGCTAATTTTTCAAAGCTGAATGATAAAGATTGAAGCTTTCACTCTCCTCCAAGACCTGATTTAATATACCAGTATATCTTTGGACATATTCTAGGTTGCAGAAAGTGCTTTTTGTAAATTTTAAATTTACCTGCAGTTTTCCCGTTTTCCAAGCTTTGCTTTATATGGGCAGTGGTTAGTATCAATGCCTGGCAGTGCTGGGGTCCTAAGTTCAGGGTCAGTGTGGGACACCGGGGACAAACCTGGTGGGCTTCAGCTATTGTGGGCCCCACTAGCCCAGACCCACGCCCTGCTTGAATCTATAGTTGCTGCTTCCGACCTCACTCTTGGTCGTGCAAAAAAGGTACATAAGAGTGGTGAAAGGGGGTTTCGGGTGGGACCGGGGGCCTGGAGGGGCGTAAATGGCCTCCCTGGACCCTGATCCGACCCTGCCTAGGTTCAGTTCTAGTCTGGGCACTGCAAAGAGTTTAAGGGGCAGATTTATCAAGGGTCGAATTTCGAAAGTAACGGGAGTTTTTTTTAACTCCCATAACTTCGAAATTCAAATAAAAAATTGGGTTTTTTTGCGGATGAATAGGCTGTATTCTATCGTTTGAATCAAAGTATGATCGAATTTGATCAAATTTGATTCAAAGTATTTTTTAAAAAAAAAAAAAAATTTTTGATTTTTCAAAGTCCACCAATTGACTCTGTATAGGTTCTAGGAGGCCCCTCATAGGCTAAAACAGCAATTCGGGAGGTTTTAGATGGCGCATGATCGAAGTTATAACCTTACAGTACATGATAAATTTCGATATTCGAATTTTCGTGTTTTTTTTAAATTCAAAATCAAATTTGGACTATTTGAAGTACACAAAAATAGCTTGAAATTCTAATTTTTTTCCTTCAAATTTTCACTTCAACCCTTGATAAATCTGCCCCTAAAGGTTTCCCTTGTGGATATGTGGATTTCTTCTGGGTACTCCTGTTTCCTCCCACATTCCAAAACAACCAGGCAGGTTAATTGGCTCCATTAGGTTGTGTGAAAACAATATGCACTTTAGATTGCTCACCGGGGCAGGAACTGATGTAAATGTTATATAATCTCTATAAGTATATAAATAAATACTCCTGTGATAAACGTAGGTGGTGACTTTACTCCTCGCCTACTTCATTTTGGTCATTAGAGTATGCGGCCGAATCTTTCACCAAGGATTCGGCCGAATCTTTCACCAAGGATTCGGCCGAATCTGTCACCAAGGATTCGGCCGAATCCCAAATAGTAAATTCGGTGCATCCCTAGTTACCAGACTACATCATTCAACAGTCATTTATCAGTCAACTGGAAAATGAGGATTAAATCATTTCAGTATCAGCGGAAAAGAATACTATTCATTTTGTGCCATTGTGTTTCATTTGCTGGTATGTAAAATATATGACATTTCTGGGGTCTACCTTCTACTTTCAGAGCTATTTCTTTCTATTGTCCTCTGATTACGAGAGATCAGAATGGAGAGAGGCCATCCAGAAGTTACAGAAGAAAGGTGATTGCCCTCAGCTGTGTCTGTTTATGGTTTTCTTGGGAATTCTCACATCAGGAGAACTGGTTGATGGGAAAGTAATTCTCTATGTTTGCTAAATGTAACATTTCCCATACTTTCTTTATAGATCTTCAGGCCCTTGCACTCAGCCCCTTTGAGCTCCAGATGCTCACTGCGTCCTGCTTTAAACTCCGAACTGTTCACAACGTTCCCATCATCAGCCATAAGGATGGTAAGGAAATGCCTGACGGAAGCCTGTGAGTGGCTGATTTGACCACATGATGGCAGTAGCAGTTGGGAATTCTAAAATACAGAGCATTCTATGTAATGAATGCTCCCCACTGACATGTTTTATCACATTGTATCTGATTTATTCCAAAGACTGATAAATATATAGTAACTAAACTACATTTGAGACCATGCTTGCTTGTGTTTTCCTGAAGACTTCTACTAGTGATTTTTCTTAGTTACTTGCCCTTTTTTTGGGTTCATTACAGCCCTCGGTGCAGTAGGTGCCTTGTGCACATTGACACAATTAAAGAAGGAAAGCTACTAAGGCAGTTTATTGCCAATAGATCAGCCACAATAGTACAAGCTATAACACTATATTTATTCTGCAGAATGCTTTACCATACCTGAGTAAACAGCAATAGAAACTGCTGTTTGTTTAGGATAGCAGCTGCCATATTAGTTTGGTGTGACATCACTTCCTGCCAGAGTCTCGTCCTGCTTAGTCATAGCTATGGGCTCAGATTACAGCAGTGAGGGAGGGAGGGAGGAACAAACTGAGCATGCTCAAGCCCTAGCCCTGCAGGATTAAGCTGAAAACAGTAAGTCTGATACAGAAGCCCATGAGTACACAATAGAAGGAAAGAAATGTGCTGTTTCTTTTCACAGAGGACTCAGAGCAGCATTTCTTTGAGGAAATCATTTTTAAAAATTTGGATTATTTGGATAAAATGGAGTCTATGGGGCACTTAGTTCCATCAGGGAGTGCTAATGGTATTAACGGTAAAAAGCTTGTTCTTATAAAAAGCTGAAATGTGAAGAGGAGTTATTGCTAAAAAGTTTAGGGCTTTTTTTGTGCTCTTGTAATGGGATGATGAATTTGTAGAATAAGAGTTTCAGACAGAAATAGATACAGGGCCATGGGGGAGTACAATAAATTGCAGATTTATAGGACAGCTTGGAGCTTAAAGGAGAAGGAAAGCTACCGAGTCAGTTTATTGTTTATAGATTAGCTGCAATAGTGCAAGCTAGAATGCTATATTTATTCTGCAGAATGCTTTATCATACCTGAGTAAACAGCTCTAGAAACGTTCTGTTTGTATAGTAAAGCAGCTGCCATATTAGCTTGGTGTGACATCACTTTCTGCCTAATTCTCTCCCTGTTCACTCATAGCTCTGAGCTCAGATTACAGCAGGGAGGGAGAGAGGATCAAACTGAGCATGCTCAAGCCCAAGCCCTGGAGGTTTAAGCTGAAAACAGTTAGTCTGATACAGAAGCCCATGAGTACACAATAGAAGGAAAGAAATGTGATGTTTCTTTTGACAGAGGACTCAGAGCAGCATTACTTTGAGGGTTTACTGGTGTATTTATATAGACCTTTCTGATAAAGCTTACTTAGTTTTAGTCTTTCCTTCTCCTTTAACATTAAGAATTCAGCCCAGTGTTGTATATGAGCAGCAAGGCCTGAAGCCCCTTATCTCCCCCCTGTCACAGTGACATGAGGAGCCAGAGGAATTCAAGGTTTTTCTCTGGGATCTCCCCCAGGTAGGGAGGATATGCAGCTGAACTGAACCCTGTCTCTTTTTGCTTCAGATAATATATGTGATGTTAGCTTGATTGATGACTTCTAATTATATTAACTTGCTAAAGCCTTATTCCCACATTTCAGTTTTTCACTTGGGGGCTGCACCATTCAATGAGGAACCTTCTTCAAGATGTTGATTTTTTTGTAGCTGAACACACTGAAAAAGGAGTGTAAAGCAAGAGCTGTAGTGTAGTACAAATAAGTGTTTCCAAGAGCTTACATTCTAGGGGGTATGAAACTAAAAGAAATGCCAATTTTCCTTCAAGGGAAAGGAAATGTGAAATATTAATTAAGTGGGTTTTTAGAGAGTCGATCTATTTAATAGTAAAGGATGAGCGTAATTTACTGCATTGCAGAAATCCCACTAAATGAAACTGTAGATGGAGTATTTCAGCATTACAGGTTTGTGTGTTGGGGTAGGGTTTGAAGCATTGTTAAGATTTTTTCTGAGTTGATCGCTATTTAAAAATGACTTTCAAGGGCATATAGGGCATCCTTATAAAACAGGGTTTATGGGTTGGACCAAAACTTAATGGTTTGTTTTTAGGCCTTAGGCCATTATGTTGCTTCTTGTGTTAAGGGAACAGTGACACCAAAAAATGAAAGTATTTTAAAGGAATGACAGTATAATGTACTGTTGTCTGTTACTGGTAAAACTGATGGGTTTGCTTCAGAAATACTACTATAGTTTATATAAACAAGCTGCTGTGTAGCCATGGGGGCAGCCATTCAAGCACAGGATACACAGTAGATAACAGATAAGTACTACTATAGTTTATATAAACAAGCTGCTGTGTAGCCATGGGGGCAGCCATTCAAGCACAGGATACACAGTAGATAACAGATAAGTACTACTATAGTTTATATAAACAAGCTGCTGTGTAGCCATGGGGGCAGCCATTCAAGCACAGGATACACAGTAGATAAGTAGATAAGTATTACTATAGTTTATATAAACAAGCTGCTGTGTAGCCATGGGGGCAGCCATTCAAGCACAGGATACACAGTAGATAAGTAGATAAGTATTACTATAGTTTATATAAACAAGCTGCTGTGTAGCCATGGGGGCAGCCATTCAAGCACAGGATACACAGTAGATAAGTAGATAAGTACTACTATAGTTTATATAAACAAGCTGCTGTGTAGCCATGGGGGCAGCCATTCAAGCACAGGATACACAGTAGATAACAGATAAGTACTACTATAGTTTATATAAACAAGCTGCTGTGTAGCCATGGGGGCAGCCAGTCAAGCACAGGATACACAGTAGATAACAGATAAGTACTACTATAGTTTATATAAACAAGCTGCTGTGTAGCCATGGGGGCAGCCATTCAAGCACAGGATACACAGTAGATAACAGATAAGTACTACTATAGTTTATATAAACAAGCTGCTGTGTAGCCATGGGGGCAGCCATTCAAGCACAGGATACACAGTAGATAACAGATATACGTTTTTAAGAATCGCAGAGCTTATCTGCTATTCTCTGGGTATCCTGTGTCTTTTCTCCTTTTTCAGCTTTGAACAGCCTATAGAAGATCTGGATGTTATAATTGTTACTGTCAGTTACTAGTAGTATATTGGCTAGCTATGTAGGGGTGACTTTGAAGGGAGATAGGCAGCTAGGGCTGTATAGGGAACTCCATAGATGTGGGTTCTGGACTAGCCTTCGTACTGCTGTATACAGGTATGGGAAATTGTATTATCTGCAATAATGTTTGTTTTCCACATTTAACATTCAGGATGTAGGCTGGCAAAATGGTGCAATGTCATGAAGACCAACCTCTAGTAGTTCCACTAAGATAGATTGCTTTTATTGGTTATACAGTGGTGTTGTAGCATGGCCAGAAGAAAATTCTATACAGGTATGGGATCTGTTGTCCAGAATTCTAGGGACCTGGGGACCTCAAGTCTACTAGAAAATCATATAAACATGAAATAAATCCAATAGGCTGGTTTTGCTTCCAATAAGGATTAATTATAATTTAATGGAGATCATGTACACAATATTGTTTTATTATTACACAGAAAAAGGAAATCTTTTTTAAAATCATTTTTGGATTATTTGGATAAAATGGAGTCTATGGGAGACGGACTTTCCTTATTTTGGAGCTTTCTAGATAATGGGTTTTTGGATAACTGATCCCATACCTGTATATATTCCAATTTTCTTAAAATGATGCATAAATACTGTCTGCTGGTTTTATGTTTGTATAGGGGCTGTAATATTAGACAAATGACCCTAAGGTCCAGCAATGACACTGTAAAAACAGAGACGAAACCAATATAATCTTTCTAAAAATGGGGAACATGTAATTCTTTCTTTGTTCTATTGTAGATGATGAATCTCCAGGCTTATATGGCTTCTTGCACATAATCATTAAATCTGCCAAAGGATTTACTCACTCTTCCAGTAAGTTGATTTTTTTTTTTCTTCTTAATTGTTAAAGGGAACCCATAGTATCGCAACACTTTGTGCCTTTGTATTTTATGCCTCTAAATATAGAATATTCCCTTAAGTTACCATCTGTACTGCTTTACTGACGATTTCCCCCAAAAAAACCTTGCTAGTACCTTCCAGTACTTCCAGCCGGCTGCTTTATTTCCATGCTGTTCAGGAGTTCCGGAAGCAGTCGACTATTTATACTGCGGGAATTCCGCCAATTTGTACATAGAGGGTCAGCAGCCAACAGACTTAATAGGGAACTGTAATCTGTCTGTCCTTGTGTGAAGTCAGAGCTTTATTGGGGTCCACACACATTGATTATATGGACTAGAGAGGATCTATTGGGAACTCCCAAAAAGCTGTAATTTTTAGAGAAAACAGTATTTTTAGCCCAGTTGAATGCAGGTGCCATATGTTATTTATTTCCTACATGATGATGGAGTCTGGGGAAGAGAATAAGAAGAGGTAAGTGGCTAGTTTTGTAATTAAAGGGATACTGTCATGGGAAAAATAATTTTTTCCAAAACGCATCAGTTAATAGTGCTGCTCCAGCAGAATTCTGCACTGAAATCCATTTCTCAAAAGAGCAAACAGATTTTTTTATATTCAATTTTGAAATCTGACATGGGGCTAGACATATTGTCAATTTCCCAGCTGCCCCTGGTCATGTGACTTGTGCTCTGATAAACTTATCACGCTTTACTGCTGTACTGCAAGTTGGAGTAATATCACCCCCCTCCCTTTTCCCCCCCGCAGCCAAACAAAAGAACAATGGGAAGGTAACCAGATAGCAGCTCCCTAACACAAGATAACAGCTGCCTGATCTAAGAACAGCACTCAATAGTAAAATACAGGTCCCACTGAGACACATTCAGTTACAATGAGAAGGAAAAACGACAGCCTGCCAGAAAGTATTTCTCTCCTAAAGTGCAGGCACTAGTCACATGACCAGGGGCAACTGGGAAATTGACAATATGTCTAGCCCCATGTCAGATTTCAAAATTGAATATAAAAAAATCTGTTTGCTCTTTCGAGAAATGGATTTCAGTGCAGAATTCTGCTGGAGCAGCACTATTAACTGATTCATTTTGAAAAAAACATGTTTTCAGATGACAGGATCCCTTTAAGAATGCCATAGTCCAATGCCCCCTTTGTTCCCTGAGGGCAATGCTAACTTGCTATGGCTCTCTGAATATTTTATGAAGGTATTAGGGTAATGTCACAAAGGACGATAAAACTTCCGAAAATACCTTAACATTGCGGCAATCTCCAAAACACTTGAATCTGGCAGAAGAAGGTAATTCAAGTGTTTTGCCATCAGCAATCACCAAGGATCACAATGCAAAGGCATTTTTTGACAACACCATGGGAACCCCTTTCACAGAAGATGCAAAGGTTTCATGTGACCTTAAAGGAGAAGAAAAGCTACGGAGGCAGTTTATTGCCAATAGATTAGCTGCAATAGTGCAAGCTAGAATGCTATATTTATTCTGTAGAATGTTTTACCATACCTGAGTAAAAAGCTCTAGAAGCTCTCTGTTTAGGATAGCAGCTGCCATATTAGCTTGGTGTGACATCACTTCCTGCCTGGGTCTCTCCCTGCTCACACATAGCTCTGGGCTCAGCAGAGGAGGGAGGGGGAGAGAGGAGCAAACTGAGCATGCTCACGCCCAGGGCAAGGAGTTTTAAGCTGAAAACAGTTAGTCTGATACAGAAGCCCATGAGTACACAATAGAAGGAAAGAAATGTGATGTTTATTTTGACAGAGGACTCAGAGCAGCATTACTTTGAGGGTTTACTGGTGTATTTATATAGACCTTTCTGATAAAGCTTACTTACTTTTAGCCTTTCCTTCTCCTTTAATTCGGAGTTGTATCCTATCCTTGCAGCCTGGTCCTTATGTTTCAAGAGTGCTCCGGTTATGCTCATAATCCCAATACAAGAAACCTAGACGGCATATGGCCTGATGGGGTTTTTTTTTTTTTTTGCTTTGCTTTTTTGAAGCTTATAGAGAGCGAAAGAGAGACAGAAAATTGGGGTAGTATAGTTATTCTCTTGGACTATATTCTGCCGGGCCAGCAAATATTAAGATATAGTCTTCTTCAAAGCATTGTGTAGTGTACTAAAAGATTTATTCTTTATTTTTCCGAAGTGGAACTGAATGGTACAGGCCATGGTAAAGGAACACCCAACTATAATGTAACCGTAGAATCCTGGACAAACTAAAATACCAAAGCGTTGCTAAGTAGATTGTTCAGAATAACAAATATCTAGTGAAACATAACACGCTTCCAAGATCCCTGAATGTTATGCATTCACAAACCCCAACACGTGAGGAAAAAGAGAGAGGTTCTCCCAACCCTGGACCCCAGTTTATCGCATTAACTTTTGTAATAGTGGAAATCCACTCATTAACAACAGCTTGTGTGCATTAAACTTGTTACTTTCAAATTATATATATATATATATATATTTAAATTCTACATTTCTGTAGTCCTAACCCCATGCTCTGGACCATCGTTACTGGAGTTGTTAATTGCTGCTCTGATGAACATATTGTTAAAGGGATCCTGTCATTGGAAAACATGTTTTTTTCAAAACGCATCAGTGAATAGTGCTGCTCCAGCAGAATTCTGCACTGAAATCTATTTCTCAAAAGAGCAAACAGATTTTTTTTTATATTCAATTTTGAAATCTGACATGGGGCTAGACATTTTGTCAATTTCCCAGCTGCCCCTGGTCATGTGACTTGTGCCTGCACTTTAGGAGAGAAATGCTTTCTGGCAGGCTGCTGTTTTTCCTTCTCAATGTAACTGAATGTGTCTCAGTGGGACATGGATTATACTATTGAGTGTTGTTCTTAGATCTACCAGGCAGCTGTTATCTTGTGTTAGGGAGCTGTTATCTGGTTACCTTCCCATTGTTCTTTTGTTTGGCTGCTGGGGGGGAAAAGGGAGGGGGGGTGATATCACTCCAACTTGCAGTACAGCAGTAAAGAGTGATTGAAGTTTATCAGAGCACAAGTCACATGACTTGGGGCAGCTGGGAAATTGATATGTCTAGCCCCATGTCAGATTTCAAAATTGAATATAAAAAATCTGTTTGCTCTTTTGAGAAATGGATTACAGTGCAGAATTCTGCTGGAACAGCACTATTAACTGATGCATTTTGAAAAAAATGTTTTTTCCCATGACAGTATCCCTTTAAGATTACAAATGTCAGCCTGTGTCTCTCTAGTTCTGAAAACTCACATTGTTGGGGTTTTCCGGATAACGAATCTTTCCAGAATTTGGATCTTCATACCTTAAGTCTACTAGAAAATCATGTAAACATTGAGTTAAACCAATTGGCTGGTTTTGCTTCCAATAAGGATTAATTATATCTTAGTTGGGATCCAGTGAACAACATGAATACAAAATAAAAATTTGTGTTTGCGGGTATAAATCTCTATCTGCTCTGTATCTGTTATAATAATTCTTCTCTTCATATAAAGGTTCTTCTAGTTTTATACTGTAACGCTGACCAGTTTTCTAATGCCCCCGTAAGGAGCTAAACCCAGATTAACCTTGGCCGCAGCTCAGCATTACAGGCCATTATACAAAATCATAAACTGAAGGTATTTCTTGCCTAATTAAATTTAAATCCCATGGACCTTATCCAGGAAACTAGAAATGCTAAAGAACTTGTATTCCCCTTGCATGAGGCATAACAGAACATTACTTAATGTTTTCTTAGTAGAGGAACGTTGACCTGTCTACCCTTGTGTGTTATAGCAAGCACTTTATATCAGGGAATCTTATAGCAAAGCAGCAGTGAGGCTTGTCCTTGGAAACACAAATTCCTATGATGGTTATTCGACCTGTTATCCAAAATGCTCGGAACCTGGGATTTTTCAGATAACGGATCTTTCCGTAATTTGGATCTCCATGCCTTCAAAATCAACATTAAATAAACCCAATAGGATTGTT
The DNA here is from genome assembly GCF_017654675.1 of Xenopus laevis. NCBI lineage: Eukaryota > Metazoa > Chordata > Amphibia > Anura > Pipidae > Xenopus > Xenopus laevis. The sequence goes on from NC_054374.1 coordinate 6,250,864, forward strand.
TTGCCACCAATATGGCTTCATGCAGCTTAGTTACCATCAAGCTGTCCTAAAGGATTCATTCTGTACATATCCTGAACCAAATTGGAACCTGAATTTACCTATCCGTATTAGAGTAAGGAAAGGTTAATAAAAACCACAATTTGAGATTTCTTTGTTCTTGTGACCAAAAGTCATGTGATTTTTAAGGTTTGGATTCTGTTCAGCCAGGCACTTCGTTTAGTCCGAATCCTGCTGAAAACGGTTCTTGTTTGGCCGCATCCCAAACCAAATGTGGGATTTGATGCATCCTTAAAGGGATACTGTCATGGGAAAAAACATTTTTTTCAAAATGAATCAGTTAATAGAGCTGCTCCAGCAGAATTTTGCACTGAAATCCATTTTTCAAAAGAGCAAACAGATTTTTTTTATATTCAATTTTGAAATCTGACATGGGGCTAGACATTTTGTCAATTTCCCAGCTGCCCCTGGTCATGTGACTTGTGCCTGCACTTTAGGAGAGAAACGCTTTCTGGCAGGCTGCTGATTTTCCTTCTCAATGTAACTGAATGTGTCTCAGTGGGACATGGGTTTTTACTATTGAGTGTTGTTCTTAGATCTACCAGGCAGCTGTTATCTTGTGTTAGGGAGCTGCTATCTGGTTACCTTCCCATTGTTCTTTTGTTTGGCTGCTGGGGGGGGGGTGATATCACTCCAACTTGCAGTAAAGAGTGACTGAAGTTCAGCAGAGCACAAGTCACATGACTTGGGGCAGCTGAGAAATTGACAAAATGGATTTGTATTCAGCCCAATCCTTGTGCCTGGCCGAACCAAATCGTTTCGTGGATTTGTCAAAAAAGTAGAAAAATTTTAGAAGTATAAAAATATTATTCTCTTTTTTCCCTTCCCCTCACTGATTTGCATAGGCCTTTCCAACTTTCAAAAAGGGGTTGCTGACCTCATCTAAAAAAAAAATTTTTTTTCATTGCTGTTTTTTTTTTATAGCTTATCGTTCTGTTCAGGCCTCTCCTGTTCATATTCCAGTCTCTTCAGAAAAAGCTAAATAACTCAAAGCATATAATAAAAAAAATTATAGCCAATTTCAATTTGTCTCAGAATATCACGCTCTACATCATGCTAAAAGTTAATTTAAGGGTAACAACCCATTTAAATAGACCCGTTAGACTGGTTTTGCTTCCAATAAGGATTAATTATTTCTTAGTTGGGATCAAGTACAAGATACTGTTTAATTATTACGGAGAAAATGATATAATATTTTAAAATCTTTGGATAGAATGGAGTCTATGGGAGATGTGCTTTCTGTAATTCAGAGCTTTTTGGATAACGTGTTTCTGAAAAATGGATCAAATAACTGTAATGCAGTGAAGATAATTTTCTGATCATTGCATCTTTTTTTTAATTTTTTTTACTAGATCTCTATTGCACACTGGAAATGGATTCATTTGGTTACTTTGTCAGCAAAGCCAAAACCAGGGTATTCCGGGATACTACTGAGCCTGAGTGGAATGAGGTGAGACAATTAAATAATGAATACATTTAATGACCTATATCTGTGCTATAAAGTGAGGCCAATATACATTATTGAGGTGATAAAAGTGGTTACGGGATGCACAAAATGTTCTCTCCCGAAAATGCCCATTGAAGCTGAAATTGTTTGTATGTGCCATAACAGCAGTGGTTTTCCCTGAGTTTTCTGCGTTTATCTTGTTCTGTGAGGCGAAATCTTTCATTAGACTCAATACTACAAATCTAAAGAAGATAAATAGCTGTGTAGTAAACTAGCTGGTGTCCAGAGAGACTCAAGGGGGAATTGTAGTGTTTTAAATGAGCGACTAATCTCCACCAATGGCTCATGGGCAGTTAAAGTTTAGTGTAGTATTAGAATTTGTGTTAAAATGTTGGCCTCCTGCAGCCCTGTAGAAGACTGGGATAGGGTTGCCACCTTTTATAAAAAAAATTTACCGGCTGCTGGGGGCGGGGCCTCAAAAGGGGTGGGGCGTGACGTCAAAAGGGCGGGCCGTGATGTCAAAAGGGGCGGGGCCACGCGATGGAGACCCGCGGACGCTAGAAGAGGCAAAAAAAAGGTAAGTTGCAGGGTATTGGGGGGCAGGCCGAGGGCTCCTTTTGATCGTATTACAAATTTACCGGCAGCTACATTGCCGGTAAATTTGTAATACCGTCCCCGGCCTTGGCAGGTATTTTACTGGCTAGGCCGGTAAAATACCGGCCGGGTGGCAACCCTAGATATGACCCTAAACATGGGCAGATTTTAAATGTAAAGGTGGCCTATAGAAGTTACTCTTATGATCTTTCCTGGAAAATATCATCCCAGGAAAGATTGTTCATTTCAATACACACGTGTAGAGCTGATTCATCAGATAGACATATAGAAGCAATAGAATTCCACCTGTATCTGACGAATTAGCACTAACTGGCCGATGTTCATGTGCCTTCAAAGGTAACCTATCAAAATTTCGTCCAGCGTGATCGATGAGCCGACCGATATCCAAGTCTTCTGCCGATATCGGTTGGCTCGTTTCCCACTGTACACGCGCCAAATATCGCACGGAAATAAGTTTCGTACAATATAATTGGTGTGTCTATGGCCACTTTAAGTACTATAGCACAATATTAGCTCTTTTTGTAATTTTAGGTGTCAGTCACTTGAAAAGCACAATTACTTCTTTAAAACGAGATGCAGAAAGGACAATATCAGTCATTTTTCATGGTATTTTTATCCACCAAAAATATTCTAGTGAATTAAATCAGGCCTGATCTTACAGTTTCTAGTCTTGCACAGACTGCCCAGAATGGCAAAGACTGAATAATGTAATTAACCTCAATATTTTCTCTAATGCTTTTGTCCTTAGGAGTTTGAAATTGAACTGGAAGGATCTCAGTGTCTAAGAATTCTCTGTTATGAGAAATGCTTTGATAAAAGCAAACTAAACAAGGACAACAATGAAATTGTAGACAAAATCATGGGCAAAGGACAGATCCAGGTAATGTAATAAGCAATTTTCACATTTTAGGGTAAGGCCACACTGGGCGTTTTGGGGAGATTTGGTCGCCTGTCGACTAAATGCCTCGTCTTTGCGGCGACCAAGCTCCCCAAACGCCTTCCCTGACTCTGCACCAGCTAAAATAAAAAAAAACCCGGCACTAATCACATGCGGTGATTCGTTTTCCGAAGTCGCCCGAAGTGTGGCCTAACGCCCAGTGTGGCCTAACCATTATTTTGGCACCTCTGCATTTGTTTATGCTAATAAGGCCTGCAAGGGGGCCGGAACGCACAGCCTGCTTCCTCTAATTTACGCAAATCTCGCTTCTGGAGCGGCTCCCCTAATTGAAAGCTGGCGAGGAGCATCGGGAACTAATGAGGGGGTGGCGGCCAGGCATGTGGGCGGGTATTAGGGAGGAGCAAGAGTGATTGCGCCCCTGGCACCTCTTAAGATTTTTTTTTGGCGATGGCACGTTGTTACCCTGTTGCTTCTGTAGTATCAAGCCTTAATGGCACAGGTATGGGACCTGTTATCCAGAATGCTCAGGAATAACAGATATTTCCGTAATTTAGATTTTTATCACTTAAAGGAGAACTAAACCCCCTGCGATGTTAAGTCCCCACTGGCCCCCCCTTCCTGCCTCCCCTCGGCATAGTCTTACCCCAGAATTCTGTCCCCTCTTGAAATAGTGGCCGCACATGCAGAGTGAACGCACGAGTGCTCATTTATATTTTAGAATCTTTGGCAAAAATAAGTTCTTGTAATCCCCAATGTGCTTGTTCTCTCTCCCAATGAGTTCCACAAGCTACAGCTGAGGGTTTGCCTTGGCCTGGGAGTCAGAGTTCGGGCCGTGGAGCCAGAGATGCAAAACATTGTGCCAACACTATTCCTCACTAGCTGATCTCTCTGAATGTAGGTCACTCCTTGTTCTTGTTCATTGTCAATGTGTAAAGACTCAGTGCCCTTAAAAAATCTCTCCAAAATCTTGGCATGATTGATTAAGGGGCCGTTGCTGCATTACGAATTATACGTGAGACGAGAGTGACGGATAACAGAATCTTTAGAAATATGTTGGTCATTTCCTTTACTACGTAATGAGGTGTGATGTGTAGCTCCGTAATAAATGTGTCCATAAAAAACTTTATTTGGTTTATTTGTGCACCATTAGTGAACCCATGCCTTGGAATGCACAGTAGTGAGATATATATATATATATATATATATATATATATATATATATATATATATATATATATATATATATATATATATATATATATATATATATATAGTACATCCAAAAAACCGCACTACTCAGGTCTTATATCAATTTAAAATAAAGTTTTTTTAATGGCACATACTGACGTTTCGGCTGCTACTGCAGCCTTTCTCATTTTAAATTGATATAAGACCTGAGTAGTGCGGTTTTTTGGCTGTACTATTTAGATTTTTTGAAACGAGCACCCAGGCATTTTTGGACTTTGTTTTTCGTGAGTGACAATATTTCTATGCTTCTATATATCTATATCTATATATATATATATATATATATATCTCTATATATATAGAGAGAGAGAGAGAGAGAGAGAGAGAGAGAGAGATATAGAGAGATATAGATATATATATATATATATATATAGAGAGATATATATATATATATATAGAGAGATATATATATATATATATAGAGAGATATATATATATATATAGAGAGATATATATATATATATAGAGAGATATATATATATATATATAGAGAGATATATATATATATATATAGAGAGAGAGATATATATATATATATATATATATATAGAGAGATATATATATATATATATATAGAGAGATATATATATATATATATATATATATATAGAGAGATATATATATATATATATATATATATATATATATATATATATATATATATATATAGAGAGATATATATATATATATATATATAGAGAGATATATATAGAGAGATATATATATATATATATATATAGAGAGATATATATAGAGAGAGAGAGAGAGAGAGAGAGAGAGAGAGAGAGAGAGAGAGAGAGAGAGAGAGAGAGAGAGATATATATATATAATTTTTTTTTTTGTCTATATGTATTTATCCTTGAAAAAGGTCCAAATGTGGACCGAAACGTCGGGCATTTGATACTATGCAACAATAAAATTATCAAGTTTTTAAAGGGAGTGCTGGTTTGAAGATAATTGATATACGCTCAATACAATATACGCTCAAGTTCTGATGTAATCTGTGAAATGAGCAGCAACAGGCAGGATTCTAATGATTCTCCGCTGTGTAGTTTTGCTTCCCCGCTACACTGGGGTCTTCAGAGAGAAAGCAGGAATGTACTGCAGTTAATTCCTTCCTTCCCCTAAATGCAGATATATTGTTCGGCACTGGTACCCCCCTTGCAAGGCCTCCTTAATATCCCTTATAATTGCACCTCTCCAGCTTGACCCCAGTTCAGGGGGGGGGGGAGATGAGGAGGAAAGAACTCGTTCCCTGCACCATTAATAAAGAAGAGAATTCTATTTTATTCCATCTCTTCCTCTGCATCATGCTGACAGTATATGATATTTGACATTAAAAATAGTTTATGGCACATTTTCCCAAAGCTCTAGAGATTTCTCCTCTGTTTTTCTCAATTTATTTTCAATTTTGTACAGTAAGGCATTTAAAAAGATGATATTTTAAAGTAGGATAGAATACATGGGACCTCAGCTCAGACTTTTGTCTTTTCATAAACATTTCCATAAATATATTTTTAGGGTTGATCACCCCTGCTGTGTATTTATGTGCAGGCTACTTAGGGCTTCCTCTCCTTCATTGTAGGCTTTTAACATCTGCCATCTCCTGCCTGAAAGCAAAGGGGGGACTGGGGCAACATATGCTGGGGCACTGGCCTGAGTAGCCTTGGCACATATGATTTTTATTCTGCTGGGTTGTGGGCAGGGGTTCAGGCACATTGTGAATGATCATCCTTTGTGTTGATGAGTGACATGCAGGAAAGCTCTCTTGCTTGATTCATCTGTAGGTTCTCAAGTGCCATATTGTACCTATTTAGCCATTTTGCCCATGGTCTGATTTCCAAGAAAAACCTCAAGCTCTTGCCCTTCCAGCATGGCCAGTGACTTCCTCATACACCTATAGACTTCTAGTATAACATAGCGAGAGAGAGATTCTGAAATGATTTGCAGTTGGTCTTCATTTTTTATTATTTGCCTCTTAAATTATTTCTTTTTTTTTTCATTTGGCAGCTCTCCAGTTTGGAATTCCAGCAGCTACCTGGTTGCTAGGGTCCAATTTAACCTAGCAACCAGGCAATGGTTTGAAAAACCGACAGGAATATGAATAAAGGAGGACCTAGATAGAAATCTAAGTAATTAAAAGTAACAATGACATTAAGGGGCCCATTCACCAAGCTCGAGTGAAGGATTCGAAGTAAAAAAACTTAGAATTTCTAAGTGTTTTTGGGCTACTTCGACCATCAAATGGGCTACTTCGACTTTGAATCGAAGGATTCGAACTAAAAATCGTTCGACTATTCTATAGTCGAAGTACTGTCTCTTTAAGAAAAAACTTCGACCCCCTAGTTCGCCACCTAAAAGCTGCCGAAGTCAATGTTAGCCTATAGGGAAGGTCCCCATAGACTTGGCTAAGTTTTTTTTTCGTCGAAGGATATTCCTTCGATCGTTGGATTAAAATCCTTCAAATCATTCGATTCGAATGATTTAATCGTTCGATCGAACGATTATTCCTTTGATCTACTTATTTGCGCAAAAATCCTTCGACTTCGATATTCAAAGGATTTTAATTCCCAGTCGAATATCGAGGGTTAATTAACCCTCGATATTCGACCCTTGATGAATTTGCCCCTAAAAGTGTAGCCTAATAGAGCATAGCAATCAAGCATTTTTTTTTTTTGGCTGCTGATTCTCGTTTGAAACAAGACGTAGGCAGATCATTAAGAAAAATGAAGACCAATTGAAAGGTTGCTAGGTTGCCTGAATAGGCCATTATTCACTATAACACACCAATAGTTACACTGAAGGTGAACCAGCCTTTATGCTAGGCTAGCCAATACAGGGTGATATTATCTCACTAGGTCCTGGGACAATATAGTACTTACACTTACAAAGCTTCTGATCAGTTAAAAAGCAGAGACTTTAAATTCCTCCTTTTGTAACTAGTAACCAATGGCAAAATGACCCCCGTGCGTTAGATATTGATTTTAATAAGTCGAGGCTGTAAAAACTTTGTTAAAGGCAAAAATATGCCTGATAAAATAAGATGCTGTGAGCGTTGCACGGGAGAGTTCACTATCCTGAGATTGTGTTTAAATCAGAAATGTTCTCAACAGTCACGTCCCCTAAATAGGGTTTTGTTAAAAGCAGATTATACTCCACTTTATTTTTGTTATTATAACATGAATAGTGGGGAGTGAAACCTGTCTCTCGTCACTCAAGATGTGATGCAGTGCCGGGTATTCTCTGTGAGCACTTTTCCAATATCTCCGACTCTAGAATGTTTGTATTTAAAGGAGAAGGAAAGGTTAAAACTAAGTAAGCCTTATCAAAAAGATCCACCTAAATATACAAGTAAACCCTCAAAGTAATGTTGCTCTGAGTCCTCTGTCAAAAGAAACAGCACATTTCTTTCCTTCTATTGTGTACTCATGGGCTTCTGTATCAGACTTCCTGTTTTCAGCTTAAACCTCATTGCCCTGGGCTTGAGCATGCTCAGTTTGTTCCTCTCTCCCCCTCCCTTCTCTGCTGTAATCTGAGCCCAGAGCAGGGAAAGACTCAGGCAGGAAGTGATGTCACACCATGTTAATACTGCAGCTGCTATCCTAAACAAACAGAGAGTTTCTAGAGCTTTTTACTCAGGTATGGTAAAGCATTCTACAGAATAAATATACCATTCTAGCTTGCACTATTGCAGCTAATCTATTGGCAATAAAATGCCTCCGTAGCTTTCCTTCTCCTTTAAAGCTGTATGCGGTTGAGAAATGTTGGACAGAAGTGATAAGCTTAAAGTGACTTTATAGGGGGAGAAGGAGCCTCCTGTGACTAATGTGGCTGTGTCTATTTCAGAATTTGCACTAGGCTGATATTTTATGATTGAGACTTCAGTTAATATGGTTACAGAGGTCAAAGATTTTAACTGACATATCCCACATTTTTATCCTTGCAACCCAGGGGTGCCCAAAAGGTAGATTGGGATATTCTCAGTTTCCCAGCTGCCCCCAGTCATCTGACTTGTGCTCTGATAAACATCAGTCACTCCTTATTGCTGTACTGCAAGTTGGAGTGATATCACCCCTCCCCCCCAGCATTTTAACAACAGAACAATGGGAAGGTAACCAGATAACAGCTCCCTAACACAAGATAACAGCTGCCTGGTAGATCTAAGAACAGCACTTAATAGTAAAATCCAGGTCCCACTGAGACTGATTCAGTTACGTTAAGTAGGAGAAATAACAGCCTGCCAGAAAGTAGTTCCATCCTAAAGTGCAGGCACAAGTCACATGACTGGGGGCTGTTGGGAAACTGACAATATGTCTAGCCCCATGTCAGGTTTCAAAATTGAATATAAAAAAATCAGTTTGCTCTTTTGAGAAATGGATTTCCGTGCAGAATTCTGCTGGAGTAGCACTATTAACTGGTGTGTTTTGAAAAAAACATGTTTTCCCAAGACAGTATCCTTTTAAGGAAAGCTGCTTCTGTATGTTAGGACTATGAATGACCAGCGATGCTAATTATCCAGCACTGTGTAGGCTTATTAATTGTGATCATGTGACCTCGCTCATTACCATCTGTCAGTCGGCTCGCTCTTCCCATTTACATTGCACCCTTGATATCTCATTATAGCAGCCTTTCCTCATCCATGCCATTATCTTCTCATGCCAGCCCTTCAAATAATGCTGATTGCCGCTTGCTTCATTAGAGCTGTAAAATGAACAGGCCAGGCTTAATGTATTTGCTCCGTAGCGATTGATAAGTTATGCTTCAAGTCACACACACCCAACCAAACTTATCAAAATATGTCACTTTATTGCTGCCACCGTTTCTTACACCCCGAGAACTGGAGAGCGATTTGGTTTTGCCTCTCGTTCCTTTTAGTTCTTCCTCTCGATAACATTACAAAATAATGAAGAATGTTAATTACTGCAATACTGTAATATGGAAACAATTTGCTTGCGCTGCCTTTCTACATGGCTCCTTGCTTTCCCTCTCTATATGGAATGATACTACTTGAAGGGGAATTCTATGGAAACTACAAACTTGAGTCTATAGAATGGATTCTGTAACCATCTTGCCTTTTGTTCTGCCATGTTGTTCTTGCCAGTTATTTGAGGTCCCCCTATTATCTCTGCCACTGACAGGATGGTGCCTAAGCTAAGTGTATATTTTACTAGGCCACAAAAACTGCCTTTTTTTATGAAATCTGTTTTTTTAGCGGTGCTTTTTCTATTAAAGGGATACTGTCATCGGAAACGCATCAGTTAATAGTGCTGCTCCAGCAGAATTCTGCACTGAAATCCATTTCTCAAAAGAGCAAACAGATTTTTTTTATATTCAATTTTGAAATCTGACATGGGGCTAGACATTTTGTCAATTTCCCAGCTGCCCCAGGTCATGTGACTTGTGCCTGCACTTTAGGAGAGAAATGCTTTCTGGCAGGCTGCTGTTTTTCCTTCTCAATGTAACTGAATGTGTCTCAATGGGACATGGGATTTTACTATTGAGTGTTGTTCTTAGATCTACCAGGCAGCTGTTATCTGGTGTTAGGGAGCTGTTATCTGGTTACCTTCCTATTGTTCTTTTGTTTGGCTGCTGGGGGGGGGGTGATATCACTCCAACTTGCAGTACAGCAGTAAAGAGTGATTGAAGTTTATCAGAGCACAAGTCACATGACTTGGGGCAGCTGGGAAATTGACAATATGTCTAGTCCCATGTCAGATTTCAAAATTGAATATAAAAAAATCTGTTTGCTCTTTTGAGAAATGGATTTCAGTGCAGAATTCTGCTGGAGCAGCACTATTAACGGATTCATTTTGAAAAAATATTTTTTTCCCATGACAGTATCCCTTTTATAAATCTTGGTAAACCAAGTCAACCTCTAAACCAGGGGTCCCCAACCTTTTTTTACCCGTGAGCCACATTCAAATGTAAAAAGATTTGGGCAGCAACACAAGCATGTCTAGTATCTAATATCTAGTTACGCCACTGTTGCCCCCCCCCCATGAAAAACAAACTACGTTTTCCTTTCAGCCTTTAATAAATGTGCCCTTTAGTTTTGTAATGTTGTTTGCCGCAGAGGTTTATTGCTGTACACCAGTAAATCGCTGTACGAGGCTTAAGTCCTTCTAAGCTCAAACAAATCAGTTTCCATTTCGGCACTGAATCAGTGGACTCCTGACAGCAGCACAGTAATGTAATGCTGGTTCTTTGTACATAGGCAAAGAAATAGAAATAACGGCATAAACCGCGTCGCATAGGGGTTAAACAAATTCTGGTGAATATTACCAGGCAATTGGTTGTCCTTTCCTTTCTGTTATCTCCCATGACTGGCCTTGGCTCAAATGGGACATGGGAGTCTGGAATTAAAAGCAGATGTGGCTTACGGGAATTTTGTTTTGTGTAACAGAAAAACGAGAGCTTTTCTCAGTGTGCCCTTTGTCCCTTCTCTCAGCTGCACAACAGCCCCAATTGGCAACACACAGAATAGTCTGCTCCAAGACCATCTTGTACATATCTACTCTGGCATCTAGTTTTTGCCAACCTCTTGTTGTTTATATGTCCGACACACTTAAAGGGGAACTATCGCAAAAAAGATGTAATAAAAGCTTCAGCATAAGCTATAAGACATAAGAAACAATCAATTAAAAATTCTGTACTGTTTCTGAAATAATCAAGTTTATCTTCACTATTCCTCTCTCGGCATCGGTTTCTCTTCATTCTGTCTTCATTCAGCAGTTGGGTGTCAGATATTGACAGTTAAGGTGGCCATACACTATAAGATCCGCTCGTTTGGCAAGGTCGCCAAATGAGCGGATCTTTACCCGATATGCCCACTAACGGCTGGGCGATATCGGATGAATCCGAACCTTGGGGCAGAACGATCGGATTACAATACTACGAATGGGCTCTGACAGGTTGCAGGACCGTATCAACTAGCCGATGCGGTCCTGGATTGTAGGAAAAAATCAAACTTGACCGATCTAAAGGTCCAATATTGGCAGCTTTAATCTGCCCGTGTATGGCCATCTTTAGATCTTTGCCTAGAAGATGTATTAAGGTGGCCATAGACTCAAAGATCCTTTCCCCGATATGCCACTAACGGCATGGCTATATCGGGGGTAATTCGAACGTTCGGCCGTATGACAGAACGATCGAATTACGATGCGCCAAGGGGCTCCGACGGGTTGGTCGGTTAAAAATCAAACCTTCCCGATCGATATCGTGGCCAGATATCGATCGGGAAGCCAGGCTCTTATGTCAGACGTAGAGACAGGTTTACTAAAGGACCGACTCTAGTGAAAATTCACTAGCGAAAGAGACAGTTGCTAGCGCAGTTTTGCGTCCTATGGCCAGGCGAACGATCATTACTCCGCAAATTCACTAAAGTGCGAATTTTACAGAACCTGACCTTTTCACCAGAGTTTCCTTCTCTGATAAGATAAAGCTTCATCCTCCTCAATCTTATGTCCGTGACATCATATCCTGTATGCCAAAAAGTCATAAAAGTTCTTTAAAAAGCTGGCATTTTTTAAAGCAGAATTGACTTCAAAAGTCCTAACTATAAAAGATTTTGGTGTTAACATTTCTTTCCCAACCATTTGAGGGTCATGCCACATTTGTTTTAGGGTGGGCTCATGTCTAGGACATTAGAGGAAATCTTTTGTCTTTATTTTGCTTCCTTGGACATGTGTAATAATAAGTGGCCCCTTCAAGCATTTGCACCAATATCTCTAATAAAGATGTCCATACAACCTATATGTACCTGTCCTATTCAAATTGACCGAAATTTCACTAGGCAGAAATGAACGCTAGCGAAAGATCGATATGAAATGCTGCGCTGATGTATTAACTGTAGCGAAACTTTAGGACCACACGGGGGATCAAAATACACTGACTGGGATCTTCCATACCATGGACAGTAGCCTCCTTTCTTTTCCACATTCAGAAGTGTTGAATTGGAAGTAGAGCAAACGGACTTTATCGAAGAGCCGCAAATCTCTGCATTTTCCACCAAAGTCTGTTTGCGCCACTTCTGATTCTTCACTTCTGAATGCGTAAGAGCGAGGAGGCTACTGTTGAAATCAACCAGCAGATTTTGGCCCCTGTGTGGCCCTTGCCTAAGAGGTAGCACTTCTCCTTTGATATTCCTCAGTCAGGTGACATTTTTTTTGCATATTCCCCTGTGTTTGTGCATGGGAGGCACATTTATAGGATACAACACACAGGACACATTTCAGGCCACCATAATAAGTAGTTAAAGGCAAACTATGCCTTTCTCTTGTTTTGAAGTCTTCTGCTGTCAGGCAATCTCCCAGAACAAATGAGATTTATCTTTTCCTTTATGAGCTGCAGGCTTGAGCTGCCCTGCACTGCCGTCTTTGTCGTTATTTGGGAAGCAAAATGTATCCAGCTGTAGCATCAAATAGCTTTTTGTCTGGCTGCAGCCGTCCTTATCAGCTTCTGTCAGGAGCCTGTATCACAAATGGCAGCAAAGCGGCATCGACAAGGGCGAGACTAAGCACCCGGTGCCAGTCATTATTGAACATAAGCCTTTCTGTCACAGCACGAGAGTTCATAGGAACTGTCGCGAGTGCATTAGCACAGGCGATTCTTCATTCAAGCAGGAGGAATGCAGTTCGGGGAGATTGTCGCCCCGCAGAAGAGGCGATTAGTCACAACGCGACTCAGATTCGGGGAGATTAGTCGCCTAGTGACACATCTCCTCTTCTTCGGGGCGACTAATCCCCCCCCGAATTGTCTCCCGCAGGCTAGAATGTAAATCGCCGGCAATCAGTGTCATTCGTTTTTTGAAGCCGCCCGACGATGCCTCACGAGGAAACTTCGGGCGACTTTGGAAATCGAATCGCCGCGAGTGCATAAGCACAGGCGATTCTTCATTCAAGCAGGCGGAATGCAGTTCGGGGAGATTGTCGCCCCGCAGAAGAGGCGTTTAGTCACAAGGCGACTCAGATTCGGGGAGATTAGTCGCCCAGTGACAAATCTCCTCTTCTTCGGGGCGACTAATCCCCCCCCCCCGAATTGTCTCCCGCAGGCTAGAATGTAAATCGCCGGTGGGATGGCAATCTGTGCCATTCGTTTTTTGAAGCCGCCCGACGTTGCCTCACGAGGAAACTTCGAGTGACTTCGGAAAACAAAGCTCTCCGAGTGCCATTCTGCTGGCGTTTTAGATTCTAGCCTGCAGAGGCAGTTGGGGGGGATTAGTCCCCCCGAAGAAGAGGCGATTTATCGCCGGGCAACTAAATCTCCCTGAATCTGAGCGTGTGTCTCTGCCAAAGCAAATAGACATACAGTAAACTAGGAAGATAATCCCTCAGCTAAACAGAATAATGTAGTCTTTCAGATACTATTTGCTGTGCTGTGTCTACACATTTGCATTTGAGAAAATATCATTCCCCCAATACTTTTTTGGACATCCATTTAACCCCCCATGATCTGCAGTATTTATTTAGTGTGATGTGATTGGCAGACAGTAAAGAAACTGCTCCTTCACTGGGTACTAATCTTTATTCCCTAGTGAGACACCACTGCAGTCTGTAAACCATATGTTTCTTATGGAGAGAGGGGGTTTATTTGTATTGTATTGTGTGTTTATTTATATAGCACCGCAAGCGTAAGCAGTGCTTTATAAGGCATAAACATGAACAGGGCTACAGTCAATATAAATGCAACTAATGAGAATAATTAGATACATAAGCGCTAGGAATGTCAGAACACAATAAGGAAGACGTTATGCTCTATCATTACTGATCCAATGGAAGATGAAGGGAGAGATTTACTAAAGGGCGAAGTGGCTAATGCTAGCGACTTTTCACCAGCGTTGCCACCCGCAGGGACAGCACCGATTTACTAACGGGCGCAGGCGCCAATTCGCTAGGGAAATAGACTGGCGCTAGCGATCATTCATACTCTATTGCCAAGCGACTTTTTGCTCTGGCGAACGGACACAAATTCACTAAAATGCGGATTTTACTGAGCGTTACCTCTTTCGCCAGACTTGCCTTCGCCAGCTCAGACCAAGAGAAGTGCAATTGAATGCATAGATCTTCCTCAATCTTCTGTTAAGGTGGCCATTCACGCCAAACGAGCGGATCTCTCTCCGATATGCCCACCTTGAGGTGGGCAATATCGGGCTGATCCGATCGTGGACCCTAGAACCCAACGATTGGATCCTAGGGAACGGGCGGGACCACATCAACGAACAGATGCAGCCGCGATCCGACGGGATTTTTAGTCCCATCCAATCGAGTCGGCCAGATCTCGATCGGGGAAGCCCGTCGGGGGCCCCCATACACGGGCCAATAAGCTGCCGACTCAGTCTGTCGGCAGCTTTTATCGGCCCTTGTATGGCCACCATTACTTACATCATATTCTGAGTGGAAAATGCATCAAAGTTCAAAAAACACTGGCGACTTTTCCTCTTTTCAGAATGATTGGCTGCAAAAGTCCTTAAAAAAAAATTTTTCCTATTCGGTTTTCTCCGTATGTTTTCTAACATATGGAACATAAACTATACAGTGGGCTCATGTGTAGCGCAATATAACAACTCGATTGTCTTTATTAATGTTCCCTGGACTTGTGTAATAAACAGTGGAAATGTAAAGTATTTGCTCATACAACTTTAAATATCCCGCCATATGCAAATTTAGTGAATCAGCGTTGTCTGAGCGAATTTTCGCCTGGCGTCGCTGGCGATGGGTGTGAAGTGGTCGCTGGCGACTTTTTGCCGGTTAGAAAATCTGCCCCTAAGCCTCTTGTATTGTTGTTGTCTGTCCTGCTGTGTGTCATTACTGCTTCCCAGTGTGGGGTTCCCCCTTCTTCTGCCCCTGCATATCAAGAAGCCACGAGTCCTGTATTCATATCACTTATCAGCCATATTGGGAGGGAGTGTACAGATATTCAGCTGACCTGCCCACAGGGATATAGTGAATAAAGTACCCCCTTTTGTAAAATATAAGGATATTATAAGTTACCGAGGAGTTTCATGACCATATAAAAACACGAGGCCGAAGGCCGAGTGTTTTTATACAGGTCAGGAAACTCCGAGGTAACTTCTAATATCCTCATATTTTACAACTGGGGGTACTTTATTTATTATAATACACAAGTTTCGGTGAGTCATGTGACAGAAATGACATCAGAACTCACCATTTATAACTGATGACATCAGAACTCACCGTTTATAAGGATATAATTTACAGGGTATTCATGGCTTTTGTGTATTATATATAAATATCCATTTGATAGTTGCTACCTCAATGTTTCCCATTATATTTAATGAGTATTGTAGAATGTGTGCATACCTTATTATATTGTTACCATGTGCTGGACAGATAAGACTTCGGTGGCGCCCCAGTGTTATTTATATGTGCTGCAAGACTCCTAAATGTCATTATCCATAATGGGAAGCTATTGCATAACTGCTATTGTGTCAATACCACTATGGGGCAGATTTATTTGTATCTGCATTGGTGTTTTGCCACAATTCAGGTAAATTGAAGTAAGAAGAAAAAAATCATAACAGTTGAGGTGTCCTATCAGTGGCTGGATAGGTTTTACTTCTAAGGGTTCGTTCATACGAGAAGATTCGGGGAGATTTTGTCGCCTGGCGACTAATCGCCTCTTCTTCTGGGCGACAATCTCCCTGAACTGCCTCTGCGTGTCTTTCCATCCGCTGTAATGAAAAGTCGCCTGGGCTAAAGCACTCGCGACACTCCGTCTTCCGAAGTTTCCTCGTGAGGCAACTTCGGGCGACTTCTGAAAATGCAGCCCCGCGTGTGCTTTAGCGCAGGCGACTTTTACATGATTTTAGGGATGAAATTTAGTTCGACCAGGCACTTTGCATTCGACTGAATCTGAATCCTGCTGAATAAAGGCCGAACCCTGAACTGAATCCTGGATTTGGCGCATCCCTAGTATTGTATCTGCATTTTAAAATACAGTACATGTAATTGTTTCATTTCTTTAAGAAAATGCTTTTGTGGTGGTAAATCTTAATGGGTTGGTTGAAACGGGCCTCCCTGAATTAGAGTAGATATTCCTATACTTTCATTATGTGAATCATAGCTTTAGTATCATTTACTGTGCATTCTAATTAGATTTTTCTACCCATACCCAGAAATATATCCCATGTGAACTCCCCAATATCAAGTATGGTAAAATAACAGTATATATATATATTAGCGAGTATGTGAGCAGCACGTATTACGACAACATCTTGAAAGTTTATTGTATTCTGGGAAATCATTTCTTCTTTTCCTCACATATTAAATATTGCTTTGCGGTTTCCACTTTTCAGCCGAATGGGTTTCCCAGATGTCCTTCATCCCTCCGCTCAACATCGATTCTACATCTAAGCACAACAATCTTGTAGGCCAATTAAATCGGAATGTCTGTGGCACGTCTCAAGGATAAAGTAGCTTGATTTTGAGATGGAAACAGTGTTAAGGGGGTGCAAAATTCTGTTTCTGCACAGATATTTGTTGGGATAGGGTAAAGAAAGTTTTTGCTGAGGGACTATAACTTACAATTGTTTCATCCTTTCAAACTTTTGGCGGGTTATTTACAAAGGGCAGAACTCCACGGGGCGACGTTATCCGATTCATTGTGCTGAGAGGAAACGCAGGTGACCAGTCGGAGGCACTAAATATAATGTATGTGATGGAAACATCGCAGCTACAAACTACATGTGTCTGACTTACATTACTTTATATTTGGCGACCGGTCGCCTGTGTTTCCTCTCAGCGTGACGACTCGGATAACGTCACCCCATGGAGATCTGCCCTAAAGCTCAAAATGTTCTCATTATTTTATTAAAACCAACTCCCATCCACAATTTTAACTTAATTAGTAATAAAATAAATTAAAAATTTGATGCAGGAAAAGATTCGATAAAGTTGGAAGAAAAAAAAAATGAAATGTGCAAATTTTTTCTGAATATCCCCAAAAACCACTAAATAAAATAACTCGAATGAAACCCTGCGCAGATCATGATCTTCCCATTGTAAAAGAGACATCTGCCATTGACTTCTACTTGACCTCGGCAGGTTTGAGGTGGAATATTGTTGGATTCGCATTTTTAGCAGCCTCTGGGTATAATAAATCTTGAAAAATTCAAGTTTTTTTTCCCCCTTTAAAACCCTGAGCCAAATAATTTGTGTTTATGGTCTGGCTTTGTTCCAGATCACACAGAATATATTTGGGGTTGTGTTACCATCATGACCACAAGTTCCTGTACATGTACCAATAGAATACATATTCATTAAGTGTATGTTGTGAATAATCCCAAATGATATCTTTGTGCTATGATAGGTTGGTTCTTGGATCAGGCGGCTTTGAAAATGTAATGGTTGGTGCATTGGCAGATGAAGGCGTTTGTGGTAGCAAGAGAAAGGTGACAGTTTTGGGTTTAAACCCTTGTATGTAATTAGAGTGGCCATAGACACTAGTGATGTGCAGGCTTTTCCCGACCACCACCAGACCCCGACTTCTGGGTTCCTTTTATAGACTCGGCCGACCCGCGGATGATGTCACAAAAGGGGCGGGGCAAGAGCTGCGTGTCTATAAAAGTTCAACCCAGAACTTTCCCTAACATTTGAAGGCATAAAATCTTCTTATATTTATTCTTGGCAGTATATTTAGTGCAAGACTGTTGTTCATCAGCCAAGAGAACTCTAAGCTCACCGCTATTAAGGAATGCAAGAAGAAAATGCATAATACAGAATAAACCAATGGTTCTGTTAAAGTGGTCAGTATCCAAAATGTCTGTAGATGCTGATGACCTCATTGTGACATCATGATTACACTACAGTTTGTTGTGGGGTTTGCTCATTGGTGGTATGGCAGCTCCTGCTAGTAGTTCCCTTACTCACTCAACTCTTGGGAGCAGATTTATCAAGGGTCGAATTCCAAATTTTTGGTCAAAACTGTAAAATTCGACATGGGAGTTATTCAAATTGTTTTTTTTTTTGCTTTTTTTATTTTACTCGAATTCGACTATTCACCACCTAAAACCTGCCGAATTGCTGTGGTAGAGGTCCAGGGATCAAGTTTGAGTTGTTTGCAGCCTTCCTGACATTAGAGTTTTTTTCAGAGGAAAAAACTCAAATCAAGTTTTTCAAATCGAATTCGATCCGAGTTGTCGGGTCGATTCCCATTCATTCCCATTATTTTTTAATTGTACAAATTAATTTGGACAAATTTCGAATTTATGGGACTTTAAAGTAGTTTTTAAAAACTCATTTGAATTTGAAATTTGACCTTTCATAAATTTGCCTCTTAGTCTCAGGTCAGGGTGTTTACCCAAATCTTCTAAGGGTAGTGGCACACGAGAAGTTTCTCTGTTAATTGAAATCGCTGGCAGTATGTCCAAAGTTTCCTCCAGAGGCAGATTCGGGCGATTTAGCGAAACGTTGGGCATACCGCCAGCGAATTCAATTAACAGCAATGGAGAGGCATTTTTGGGAGATTTGTTGCCATCAGTCGCATAAAAAAAAAATCACGGGTAACAATCTTCTCTTGTGCCACTACCCTTAAAGGAGAAGCAAACCCTAAAGTAAAAAAAACCTACCCTACATAGACCCCCCCCCAGCCTAGCTGCTACCCCGGGCAAATGCCCCTAACTCCTTACTTACCCCTCGGTGCAGATTCTGTCCAGAGTTCACGGGCGCTATCTTCAGCCGATTCGGTAATCTTCAGGCCTTCTCCCGGCGATTCGTCAATTTCCGTGAGTTTTGGCGCATGCGCAATTGTCACGAGACAATGGCACTTCCCGAAGATTACAGAAGAGAAGAAGATGGCTGCCGTGAACTCCGCTGGATAGAATCTGCACAGAGGGGTAAGTAAAGAGTTAAAGGCATTTGCCCGGGGGGCAGCTAGGCTGGGGGGGTCTATTTAGGGAAGGGGGTAGGGTTTTTTATTTTAGGGTTTGCTTCTCCTTTAAGGGACAGCAGGGAGGTAGGTCTGCAGCTCCAAGCATTAGTAGCCAGCTATTATTAACCTGTATTTATACAGCACCAACCTATTACACAGCACTCCTCAATAAATGGGTGTATACACAGAATTAGGGATGCACTGAATCCAGGATTTGGTTCGGGATTTGGCCTTTTTCAGCAGGATTCAGATTTGGCGAATCCTTGCGCCTGGCCGAATTGAATCCGAATCCTAATTTGCATATGCAAATTAGGGGCGGGAAGGGAAATCACATGACTTTTCATCACAAAACAAGAAAGTAAATTATTTTCCCTTTCCCTACCCTAATTTACATATGCAAACTAGGATTCAGTTCGGTATTCAGCCGAATCTTTCATGAAAGATTCAGGGATTCGGACGAATCCCAAATAGTGAATTCGGTGCCTCCCTACACAGAATATACAGATTGAGTACAAAAATAAAACCTGTAACTGACAATAGGTAAAGCCCTGCCCAAAAGAGCTTGCAATCTATCTGCGCTTATAATACTACTTTACTAACAGCAGAGCAAAGTATTTAAAGACTGTGTCTTTACAGTATAAGTGGTACTGTATGCTTTGAGGTGTCAGGCTGAAGTTCTTATTATAATTAACTATAATAATTATATAAAAGAGTCTTTACTTTCACTTGTATGTTCTTAGCTGAGACTGACTGTTACTGATCACTGTGGATTTATATGTAGAGTTGTCCCGGCCAAAGTCTGCGGAGAACAAGTTCACTCCAGGGAGTACGTCAGATCCAAGTGGAATAAATGAAACAGGAACAAGTAGAGAACATGCAAGTTCATATGGGATTCGGCTTTATTCACAGGGTTCTTACTCTTGACTCCCCTTCGTTTCTCAAAGGTCTCGAGTTTTTCTCTGAAACATTCAGCGTTGCCATTTGTCATTCACTTAATGGATTCCCTGAATTGAAATGCATACATTCCAGGTGGGTTAAAGGGAATCTACACCCCGAAAAAAAAAAAAAAGAATTCTAAATACCTTTCTGATATACTTCTCATCCGAGTCTGTTAAATAGCTGGCTTTTGCTACATCGTTGCAGAAGTCAGAACCAGCGGTTCAGGGAATATTAAACTGCTTTTGATAGCAAAATAAAAACAACTTTAAATCCTTTTTTTAATGAAGATATGGTGGAACGTTGCTTAGAATGACATATTCTTTATTCTGGACAAATTTTACCTGTTTAGATGGAATGGGTTGTGTCTGTAAGTGATTGACAGCTCCAGGATTAAATGCAGCAGAGAAACAATGAGTTTAGTGTTGTTTTCTCTCCTGTGAATTGTTGGCTGTGCAATTCTGCTTCATTCTCACAGTGTGGCATATGAGCAGTTAACAGATTTTGGAGGGGAGGAGTCAGCAGAAAGAGGGCGGTGTCTGGAGCACATTCAGTGGGGGCTTAAGGCTGTGAGCGGCGTTGCAGTTGGGCTGTGTGTGTGCAGCAGTCAGTGAGCTCCAGAATTCTATTCATTTGCTTCATGTACAAAGCTGAGTGGGGGTCCCATTCCCAGCAGGACAGAATATCTTATCAGTGACTTGCTGTTGTGCAATGATGACTTTGTGACCGGTGCAGGCTGCGGCATGAGTGGTGACATACACAAAAGCCAGTGAGCTGGTGGGTGGGTAAAGGTAACTGGGTTTGTGCGTTTGCTCAGGTGTTCCGAGGAATTCCGTTTGCTCCTAGAGAGCTGAAACCACATCGCAGCTAAAAGGAATACACTGAGATCTGTAGATTGTCTGCTCTGCGGGGAACTCCACTTACCATGACGCAAGTTTTAGTGCAGACAGATTGCAATCTAAACTCTGTTTGTGACCATCTCGAACGCTGTTGCCTTGACAGCTTAAAGGAGCCCGGGGCCAAGCGCTCCTCCAACACAGGGGCCCGACTGTGGGGCCGAGTGCGCAATAAGCTGCTGCGACAAAAGGTAACAAGTTATACAATACACTTCTTGCTCTTGACTTCTGCTTATTATATACGGAACCAGCCCAGGCTCTTTATTAAGCTTTTCATTGTAAACTGCATGTTTTCTGCTGTGATAATAAGTATACAAAGGTTCAGTATGTCAGGCATGCTGGGAGTTGTAGTTCTGCAACACTTGTAGACATGCAAGCTGCATTAGAAATAGTGGATCCTACCAAAACCTATTTTGCCTGTGGCACCATCATTCCCACTAGCCCCTGGTCTTTTCACTGGACTTCTAATATATTATATCCTTTATTTTTCTTTACAGCCCATCTGAAATCTTTTCCTTTATTTTAGCACAAACTCTATTACCTGCTATGGGCACTATTACCTGCTGGAAATACTCCGTTGCTATTCTACTATAAGGCTAAGGGTTAAGGTTACTCCATGATGATGATGAAGAAGAAGGTTATTTTACCTTCAGGATCCATGAATACTTCCTATAAATTAAATGGCAGACAGCATTATTACTCTAATGGGCAGATTTATTAAGGGTCGAATTGAAAAAATTTTTTATGGTCAAATCCTGCCTGCGATTTTCATTCTAACTGGCGGGAGGCAGTTTGGGGAGATTAGTCGCCCGAAGAAGAGGTGATTTGTTGCCGGGTGACTAATTTCCCTGAATCTGGGCGTGTGCCCTGACCCTAAACGTTAACATTTTTCTCTCCCTAACGACCGCTTTTAGTGCAATCTGACAAATCAGTCAAATTAACGTAAAGTTAGTGGGCACAATCTAACGATACTTAGTCCGACATTGGTCAGAAAATCAATGTGGCAGGTTAGAAGATTTTCATGGTTCACAGTGAAACGTATCCATTGTCCAATTGTTTGCAGGGCCAAGCAGACCGTATTCCTGGCTTCAACTGGACGATATCGCTTGAAATGATAATTATAGTTGATGGACAAATTATATATTTACCGATCGTGTCAAGATAAGCTTGGACTAACGAAAAGATCTTCTAAAAATCTATGGCCAGCTTAATCAATTAATGTAGAGCTCAGATAAACATTGGTTTATCTCACTTGCTATTTAGCAGAGTAAAGGAGGCCATACGCTGGCCAATAATAGCTGCCAACAGACCAAGTAGGCATCTTATTGGCCCGTGTGTGGGGCCCTCCGATGGGCTTCCTAGGGCCCACGATTGGATCATCCGAAGAATTCTCCCCCTCTTATCAGTATTTGGAGAGGGAGTAAAGGTGGCCATACATGGAGAGATCCGCTCGTTTGGCGATGTCCCCAAACGAGCAGTTCTCCCTCCGATATGATATCGGGCTGATCCGATCGTGGGCCCTAGGGCCCAACGATCGGATCCTAACGATGCCTAACGGGCGGTCGGATCCGACCGCATCAACGAATAGATGCGGCCGCGATCCAACGGGATTTTTTGTCCCATCCGATCGAGATCTATCTAGATCGGTGAAGCCCGTTGGGGGGGGCCCCATTCACGGGGCAATAAGCTCTCGACATGGTCTGTCGGCAGCTTTTATCGGCCCGTGTATGGCCACCTTAAGCAGACGGCGAAAAGGGGGTGGGAAGTGGGCAGGTAGGGTGCTCTGTGTGCCGGACCCTTCAGAAGATTGTTTGCAGGGGGGCCCGGCACATAGCAGTTACGCCGGTGTCTCTGGGCATTTGTGGGGTATTTTAGCAATATTAAGCCCAACTATCTTTTATTAAACACTCTGTTTTTTCTACCTTTAAAATTCTCTCTGCTTGATAAGACATAGCAGGCTAGCCCTGTAGGAATCATCAGATTGGCTCTATAACAAGCTGCACCCACACACTGCACTGCTTATGCCAAAAATCAAAACACAAACATCCTCTCCGTCTCACGGTCCAGTTATTATCTCACGTAACCCTTCCAGTGTTCACAAAGGCATTGTTGAGAGTTTTAGTTCAGCAGTAGCTGCGGAGCTAGAGCGGAATAACTTGGTAAAGCATTAGAACGTAGCTTATCCCAGATTTGACATGTGCCTAATCCCCACCCCCTTTATAAAAAGGTATATGCTCTACTTTTAGGAACACACGCTCAGATTCAGGGAGATTAGTCACCCAGCAACAAATCTCCTCTTCTTCGGGGCGACTATTTCTCTGCCTCCTGCCAGCTAGAATCGAAAATCACCAGCGGGATGGCACTTGGAGCCCGAAGTTTCCTCGTGGGGCAGCTTCGGACGACTTTGGAAAACAAAGCACACCGATTGCCATCCCGCCGGCGATTTACATTCTAGCCGACGGGAGGCAGTTCTGGAGAATTAGTCGTCCTGAAGAAGAGGAGATTTGTCGTTGGGCGACTAATCTCCCCTAATCTGAGTTTGTGTCTCTGCCCTTAAAGATATTAATGTACTTGCGCCCCAACTCCTGCCAAGGTACAATATAACATAACAAGATAATCCTAAAATCCCAGCTGATGCTTTGCTGATGATAGACCTACAAAGATTGGGTATTTCAATGAACACCAGTGCTGCTCCAATGGCTTTGAATATAATGTATATTGATTTGGTTTTGGTAAATAAATGCATATCATGCTCTGGCCATTAATCTGGAGGTACTTTCTTCTACCCCACCCAACCCGACCCCAGAACTTGAGTATTCCCTTTGTGCTGCATAGTCTTCAGGTAAGAGGAGAGATTGCTGGCCAAGCATTACAGACTCATAGCTGCTGTTCAGTTGCACTTACTGAAGCTTGTGAGTTGCACATGCAAATATTCAATTTCAATATCTTGTGCACATCCCTCCCTTTGAAGTCTCGGTGTATGCGGAATCTTAGCTATTCGCTCCCACAGGACAGACCCAGGAGAATGCCGATGAAATGTGAGTGGATAATTGGATGCTGGACATCACATAACTTCAGAGGAATAGTCGGACTTTAGAATTTTGAGTAAATATGGCAGTGCCTTTAATCTAATTACCTTCTGCAGCAGAACATCAATAAAGCAAAAAAACCAAGATCTGTTCTGGATCCTCTTGGGTACTGGGGCAAAACCAGCCTTCCTGTAATGAAAAACATCGAAAACTGCATCTCTCTGAAATATGAGAGTAATGTTCATAGAATAGTAAGGGTTATACCAACCTTCCCCTCATTGTTTTAATTTACAGATGTATACAGTTCCGTTGTCCACATGCTTTTGATCATGAAAAGTTCAACCTAAAGCCCCCAAACCACTTTAAAATCACAGCTCTCGAAGTGGAAGTTTAAGGATATTAGGAGGGCCCTGGTTGGGTATCTCGAATATAAAGTAGTTACAGGAGATGTCATGCAGGGCTCTGTACTAGGTCCCTTGCTTTTCAACTTGTTTATTAATGACCTGGAGGTGGCCATTGAAAGTACTGTTTCTATTTGTGCAGATGAGACTAAATTGTGCAGAACTATAGGTTCCATGCAGGATGCTGACACTTTGCACAGTGATTTGTCTAAACTGGAAAACTGGGCAGCAAACTGGAAAATGAGGTTCAATGTTGATAAATGCAGGTTATGCACTTTGGCAAAAATAATATAAATGCAAGTTATACACTAAATGGCAGTGTGTTGGGAGTTTCCTTAAATGAGAAGGATCTTGGGGTCTTTGTAGATAACAAGTTGTCTAATTCTGGGCAGTGTCATTCTGTGGCTACTAAAGCAAATAAAGTTCTTGTATAAAAAAGGGCATTAACTCAAGGGATGAAACATAATTGTGTCTCTTTATAGGTCCCTGGTGAGGCCTCATCTGGAGTATGGGGGCAGTTTTGGACTCCAGTCCTTAAGAGGGATATAAATGAGCTGGAGAGAGTGCAGAGACTAAGTGCAACTAAACTGGTTAGAGGGAGGGAAGAGTTAAATTATGAGGGGAGACTGACAAGGTTGGGGTTGTTTTCTCTGGAAAAAAGGCGCTTGTGAGGGGACATGATTAGACTTTACAAGTACATTAGAGGACATTATAGACAAATAGCAGGGGATCTTTTTACCCATAAAGAGAATCACGTACCAGAGGCCTCCCCTTCAGACTAGAGGAAAAGAAGTTTCATTTAAAGGAACAGAGTAGGGGGTTCATCACAGTGAGGACAGTGAGGTTGGGGAATGCACTGCCGGGTGATGATTCAGTTAATGACTATAAGAGGGACTTGGATGATTTCTTGGACAGACATAATACAAAGGCTATTGTGATACTAAACTCTATAGTTAGTATAGATATGGGGATATATCATTTATGTGACAGTAGGGAGGGGTGTGTGTATGGGGCTGGGTTTTCATTTGGAGGGGTTGAACTTGATGGACTTTGTCTTTTTTCAACCCAATTTAATTTAACGATGTAACTATGTAACTATGTATGACCAGCACACACCTAGTGATGTCACACATTGGTCACTCATATACTGGGCACCTGCACACGCTGCACCTAGAAGTTAAGAGCAGATCCGAGGGGCAATAAGTGTAGGTGCATTAAACTAATGTACTTGTTGCTCTGTACACACGCTAACCTAGTCATGCACATAGTCTGGGTTTCACTACTCCTTCGAGGAATACTTTGCTATAAATTTAGAGAATATTTAGCACTTTTTATAATCTTGCCAGAGAAGGAAAAACATTAGGAGAAATCAAACTGCTTTCACTCTTCAGCTTCCAGGTACTTGTGAGCTTTCTGGAAACGGGAGAATCTGCTTTAGGGCAGAGACACACAGGGAGAGTAGACGCCCAGCGACAAATCTCCTTTCTTCGGGGCGACTAATCTCCCCAAACCTTCTTCCCTGCCTTCCCGCCGGCTAGAATGAAAATCGCCGACGGGATGGCACTTGGAGTGCTTCGTTTTCCGAAGTTGCCTCACTAGAAAACTTTGGGTGACTTCGGAAATTGAAGCGATCAGAGTGCCATTTCAAAGCATTTGTTTTTTAGACGGGGTCAGTGACCCCATTTGAAAGCTGGAAAGAGTGAGAAGACTTCAAATAATTCAAAAGCTACAACAACAAAAAAATGAAGGCCATTTGAAAAGTTGATAAGAACTGGGCATTCTAAAACATACTAAAAGTTAACTTAAAGGTGAACAACTCCTTTAACAATGTTTAGATCAGTCTCTTGTACAATTAACTCCTCTCCATAAAACTGGCCATAGATGTAAAGATTTTTAAAAGATCTTTTCGTTATCGTGAGACCAAGATTATCTTGAAACGATTGTTTAAATGTACGATTTGTCCATCAACTTAAAAGACCATTTCAAGCGATATTGTCTAGTTGAAGCCAGGAAAACTGAGGGGAGCTGCCTGCTTGGCCCTGCAAACATAGATAGATTTTTTTAACCTGGCCGATCAATTCTCTGACAGATGTTGGACGAAAAACCGTTAGATGCGCAATCGTTCGATTCCCACTAACCGCACGATAATGTGACGGATTGTTTGGATTGCACTTAAATCAGTCGTTCATCGTGGAAAAATCTTTGCGTCTATTGGGACCTTTAGCCTCAGACAGACACGAAAAATGGAGTAAGGGTGGTGGCACATGGGGAGATTAGTCGCACAAAGATTTATCGGTTGGCGACTAATCTCCCCGTGTGCCACCACCCTTACCCCCATTTTCTCCAGAAATGCCACCCCCCTAGCAAGAATGTGAATCGCCAGTGGGATGGCATGCGCGTCGCCTTTTCCGAAATCGCCCGAAGTTTGAGGTTTTTTTTTTATATAGAGCTCATTATTTGCATTTAAACCAGATGATTAGAGGAGGAGATAGTAAGGGTAAAAAAAGGGTAAAAAACCTCAACGGTCGCTTAGTGCTTTATAATAGAAAACAAATAAAATAGATATATTTTTTTTGCTTAAAATGAGTGATAACTCCTTCCTCAGACAGAAATAACATGTTATATCCCCCTTTTTAATACAATTGATCGATGGCTCCAACTAAAAATAAGCAAACGAGTTTAGTGCAGTTTAGATGCACTGAATCCAAGATTCCTCATTTTCTAGGATTCACAAACCCTTCAGTTTCCATACAAACGCCGGGCCCGTGTTACATATACCAATTTGCTGTCCAAACTGACAGATACATCAACTATTGGAAATTTTATAGAATGATAGAATCATTCTTGATCCACCAGAATCATAGGATTGTCCATCAAGACCAATTAGCTGTACATGCTCAGATTGTCTGGCAGTATGACAAAATTGCCCAAAATATTGGACAGTTTTAGGGGTTGGACTTTACTTTCACCCAGTATGGAGTATAAAGATCGCATCTACAGAATGTGTTCCTCCTTCCTTCATTCACAGTCTACATGTTGGTGTTTCACACTCACAAACTAGTACCAGATGTTCATCATAAACTTGGCCAACTTATGTTGTTCTCCTCCACCAACAGAACCTTTCCAGGTTCAATAACAAAGCTCATAGTTTTGGGCTGCCATTTGTGATTCATATGATTATCTGTTTAATAACACTTTTACCTTGATTATTTAAAGGTCTTCATTTTAGTTTCTGCCTTGGGTAAGGTGGATACAAACATCATGGCTGTTTTATAGCTGAGCAGAAGTCTGTGGATCTTGAATGGTTCTGGTGTGATGTGCCAACCTTATTACATTTGCACTTATAAAGAAAAGGAATTTTAGGCTTTGGAGAAGACTTTGGCATGTGAGGTTTACATTATGAGATACAGATTGTGCTGACATTTTGGGAAACAATGAGAACAATATCATGATGGGGCAGAAGAAGGACATTGTGAGGAGCAGTAGGCTTTAGTACAGGGTGGGGATGACATTGTCTGTAGTTAGTAAGACATAGTGTTAATTGAGATAAGACCTAAGGGATGGAATGGGTGTATTGGTGAATGCTTGGATAGGGAGTTCAGTGCTTGGTGCATAGGCCTCACGTCAAGAGAATGTGAAAAACAAACAGATGAAGAAAGCAGGGGGTTAAGGTTGCAGCTATTGCATCGATTTATTGTAATGAGTGTAACAGGTACAAGAGTGATCACTGAGGTTGGAATGTTTTAAGGAAAAAACATGCCCTATGTATAGACAATAAAGAATGAGGGCATATTGGTTATGTTTTAAAAAGGGAAATTTTGTTTTATGTTTTTTGGGGACTTCACTTCCTGGACCAGCTTCCGTATGAGGCTCTTCTTAGATACCTTTGCCTTTAATCATATTGAGTCAAACCGAAAGCCTGTATGATGATTAAATATCTGAGTCAAGATATTCTTGTGCGTATGGTTATCTGATTGTAGATCTTTTCTCATACAGTCAGCTCACTGAGCGCTTGCTGGAGGGCAGTCTCCTTTGTGATAACCCATCATGACTTGTTTACGTGGAAGACATTTTTTCATTCCCAGACTGAGCATCAAAGTGATTATCTGTCGTTTATAAGCCTGAGAAAAACATCAAGGGGAAGATCGCTTTGGAGGATACAGCAAGAACATAAGCAATAACAAATTGTGCTTAGCAGAATATGGGACGTTGTGTGGATATTCCCACGATGTTGACCTCCTTTTATTATTATTATTATTATTATTATTATTAACATGTATTTTTTAAGTATTGTGCAGCACTGTAAAATGAATTTGCTTATACAAAGAAATCACATGCATTACAAACATGTCACATAACAACCAGTACCGTTAGAAAGGTGAAAAAGGCCCTGTGCAAAAGAGCTTACAATCTAAAAGGGAAGGGAATGAGACACAAGGTTTGGGAGTTGGAAAGAACAGCAATAAGCAAGGTGAGAGATGTATGTGGTATCACTTGGTAGCCAGTGTCGGACTGGCCCGGAGGGACACCGGGAAAAAACCTGGTGGGCCCCCGCCGGGCCAGACCCCCAATACCAATATAAAAATTTAGAAAAAAAAAAAAATTTCGGCGATGCGCATCGCCGCTCGCACATGTGCATGGCGGCGTTCGAGCGGCGCATATGCACAGTCACAGTAGGGGGGGCGGGGGGCCCTGGACCAGCAGTCTGACCCTGTCTGACAGAGTGAGGGTAGGCTTCTCTAAATAAGTGAGTATTTTTAAGTTCTTTTGAAAGCAGAAAGGTTGGGATTAAGTCACAGACCGTTGTCTTGAATGCGAGCATGTGAGGAGGTAATGAGAGAAGAGTTAAGTAGCAGGTCAGTAGAGGAGCATAATAAGCGGTTGGGTGAGTATATAGAGATGAGTTCAGAGATGTAAGGAGGGCAGAGTTAGTAAGTGCTTTGAATGTCAGGGTCATTACTTTGAATTTTATTCTGAAAGTTAGCGTAAGCCAGTGTAGGGATTGTCAGAGTGGCATGGCAGAGTAGGAGCGGTTAATGAGGTCTATAAGCCTCGCGACAGTGTTCATTATGGACTGGTGACAATCTCTGAGGGGAAGGACAATTAATAGAGTTACAGTAGTCTAGACGTGATATGATGAGAACGTGAGTCAGAATTTTGGCAGCATCTTGAGTGATAAATGATCGTATTTTGGAAATGTTCCTTAGGTGGAAGTGACATGACTTAATAAGTGACTGGATGTGAGGAGCGAAGGACACGGCAGAATCTAGGATAACCCCAAGGACAAGGGGAGACAATAGTGGAATTGTTCGCTATGATGGATACTTCCGGGATGTTACGGGAGTTAGTTGGGGGAAAGAGAACCATTTCAGTTTTAGAGAGGTTTAATCACTGTTGCCCCAGGCCTGATCATGTTTCGTAGTGCAAAGTTAGACTAATTGTGTATGTAACTTATATAGAAACTTCTGTAACTTACATATACTGTACAGTAATGACGACACAGACAAAGTGACAAGGGCAGGCAAATATGTAGGGTTTAAATTTAGGGCAAACTTCATTGACCTCAATGAATTAAAAAACACAATGTAAATCCCACTGCCGCCCAATGAACTACTTATTATACTATTTTGGATTGAGTCGAACCCCGAATCCTTCGTGAAAGATTCGGTCGAATACCGAACCGAATCCAAATCTTAATTTGCATATGCAAATTAGGGCTGGGAAGGGAAAAACATTTTTTACTTCCTTGTTTTGTGACAAAAACACACGAGATTTCCCTCCCGCCCCTAATTTGTATATGCAAATTAGGATTTGGATCGGCTGGGCAGAAGGATTCGGCCAAATCCGAATCCTGCTGAAAAGGGCCGAATCCCGAATTGGTGCATCCCTACTTATTATAGAGTCATTTGTTTATATTAGATTTAATTTACTGAACGATATGAGCGTTTCCTACATGGACGTTTCAGCAGTGGAATAATTGGTTATTGGGCCCCACCAAAGATCGTTGGGCCCCTAAACTATGGGAACAAGACTTTTTCTATGAATATATGGAGCTGCTTATCAGTCAGTGCCGCTGGTTCCCCTGCAGTTGCAGAATCTCTATTCCTCTATAGCACTGATCCCCAACCAGTGGCTTGCAAGTAACATGTTGCTCCCAGTGGCCTCAAAGCAGGAGCTTATTTTTGAATTCTTGGTTTGGAGGCAAGTTTTGGTTGTATAAAAACCAGCTGTACTGACAGTCTCCTGTAGGCTGCCAGTCTACCCACAGGCCACCAAATAGCCAATCACAGCCCTTATTTGGCACCCCATGAACTATTTTAATGCTTCTGTTGCTCCCCAACTCTTTTTAAAATTGAATGGGATTCATGGGTAAACAAGGTTGGAAACCCCTGCCGTTCAGTCAAATGTTGTGCAAGTTTATCACAGTAGCACATCCAAATCCATCAAGTAGAACTTTTTGTTCTAAACTTACTTAAAGGGGAAGGAAACCTAGTCGGCGCAAAACCCCCACCCCCCCTCCCGTTTGTTGCCCACCCTCCCCCCCTGGCCTACCCGTCCCGCTGGGCAAATGCCCCTAACTTGTTACTTACCCTTCTGCGCAGGTCCAGTCCAGGGAGTTCATCGACGACATCTTCTTCCATGCGATCTTCTTCCTGCTGTGAACGGCGTTTTGGCGCATGCGCAGTAGGATCATTTCGCCGGTACGGATCTACTGCGCATGCGCCAAAAGTCACACGCATGCGCAGTAGATCGTACCGGCGAAATGATCCTACTGCACATGCGCCGTTCAAAGCAGGAAGAAGATCGCGTGGAAGAAGATGTCGTCGATGAACTCCGTGGACTGGACCTGCGCAGAAGGGTAAGTAACAAGTTAGGGGCATTTGCCCAGCGGGACGGGTAGGCCAGGGGGGAGGAGGGAGGGAGGGTGGGCAACAAACGGGAGGGGGGTGGGGGGTTTGTGCCGACTAGGTTTCCTTCCCCTTTAACTGCTAGTCGATCTTCTGTGTACAAGTGAAGTGGCCAAAAATTGTGGGGTCCTATGTATTGGGCTCTAAGATTTCTGATGGAGGCCCTGCCCTGCACAGACAGTCACTATTAATTGGACTCTGGGAGGGCTGTTTTCTATGAACTTGAAATACTAGGGTCTATTTTGAATCTAAAGGTGGGCATAGACTCACAGATAATATTGTACTAAACTAATTTTTGTAGGATTTTCGGTGCATGTATGGTGGGGAAAGAGCCAACCGATATCGGCAGAAGACTTGGATATCGGTCGGCTCGTCGATCAGGCTGGACAGAAATTTTGATTGGGTGCCTTTGAAGGAACCCAAACATCGGCCATTGTTAGCTCTACACGTCTGTTTTGAAACAAACGATCTTTACTGGAAACATCTTTTCCAACAAAGATTGTAGTTGTATCATCTATGGCCCCTTTAGTCTGGACCTGCCTTGTATTACACCAAGAAGGGTGCGCACATCAATCGCATACAAATACTGACACAGGCTCTACCCAACTAATCGAATATATTCACAACTGAAGCAAGTCATGAAATCTTAGTTGGTATCTTTTACTGCATCTTAGAAAATAATGTTTTGTGAAAATACAGAAAATCTGATTAAACAGGAAATGAGCGTTGGCCGTTCCCAAGGGTTATAAATAGATAAGGACGTGTTCGTTAGGCTCTATTGCAATGGAAAACTCTGGAAGCAGAGCCCATGTTTATTCCAAACCCAAAATGATATAATTAGAGTCACTATTTTAATGCCTGAGAAAGTCTCACGTTTGCTATTAGGTACAAGGAAAAAGTCTGGTGGGAGAGAGACTTGGTACCTATGGGAATTTTAAATTAGGGATGCACCGAATCCAGGATTCGGCTCAGTATTCGGCCTTTTGCAGCAGGATTAAGATTTGGCCGAATTCTTCTGCCCAGCCGAACCAAATCCTAATTTGCATATGCAAATTGGGGGCAGGGAGGGAAATCACATGACTTTTTGGCTCAAAACAAGAAAGTAAAAAATGTTTCCCCTTCCCACACCTAATTTGCATATGCATATTAGGATTCGGATTTGGTTCAATATTCGGCCGGGTTCGGCAGAATCCATAATAGTGGATTTGGTGCATCCCTATTTTAAATAGAATATTTTTAGGCATGACTTTGGGGATACGTCCAAGTGCTGCAAGCGCTAAATCTCGCTGTTCTCTGCGTTCTCTACTGACGGACACAAATAGGGCAAACAGCACAGAAAATCTTAGCTCAATGCATTATAAAGAGGCTTGTATATAACTAATTCATTATAATATGATTTTCCCTTGTTACGAAAGCTCTTTGTGTAGACTCAAACAATTGGCAAAAATGCCAACAAACCCTTGTGTTTAATGATGTGCGGGCGGGTTGATGTTCGGGCGGTTTAGACGCAGGTCAGGCAGGTTTGGGCCGACATCGCTTCCCCCGAGATCTTACACTGCCGGCTTCTGGATTTATAGGAGCGCCTGTCCGTCCCGCCCCTTTTGTGACATCATCAGTGGGGTGGCGTGGGTCTATAAAAGGAAGGAATAAGTCGGGTGTGGGCAGGCGCCAGGGCCGGAACTAGTGGTAGGCAGAGTAGGCACGTGCCTAGGGTGCAAAGCTGGGGGGCACCAGGCAGGCATCTTCACTGCTTCTCCTGCCCCCAGTCCGGTCCCTGCTCGCAGCGCATCGGCCTTTCGTGCATGCGCATTCAGTTTTTCATGCATGCGCACTTGTGGGGGCGCTACAAACAGCCAGGCCACCTCGGGAACCTGGCTGGGTTGGTCCAAATGAGCGATTCAGGCGGCACTCCGGATAAGTTTGAAGATTTTTATTGCAACATTAGGGTAACAATAAACTTAAGGGAATGTTTCCCAAAACGCGCAAGGCAATGCTGTTACTCTAATGTTGCAATAAACTTCTTCAAACTTATCCGGAGTGCCGCCTGAATTGCTCATTTGGACCAATATCACAGCCGGGACACTGGTGGCTGAGCACATGGAGATTGTGGAGCTGATTGAAGGGACATAAGTGGCGGTGAGTCTTGAGTGGTCATCTTCTAACTGACTGTCATATATAACTGGTTGGGTTGGCCCGGCGCTGGCGGGAGCAGATTGGGTGCGTTCGGATTAGGGTTGGACTACATGTTCTCTTTATTCATGTGTTGTTACTAATGATGCACAACAGCTGCTCTCTGGATTTAGATGATATTGTAGTCTATGAAATCTAGATCTGCCTTGTACTTATATATTATATTGGAGTGTTCATTAAATACCAATGTTAATACATATCTCTCTTTTGTTTGTAGTTGGATCCTCAGGTGGTGCAAAGTAAGAACTGGCACGATGATGTCATTGAGATGAATGGGGTAAGGAAAGTCCCAACCTATAAAGTATCAGAATAAAACTGTTAGATTATTATTATTGCTGTAATGTCTGGATTGTAAATTTATATATAGGGAATAATGCAGACTAATGTAGAATGTAAACACTTTAGAAATCATTAAAGGTTTCCATAGCCATAAAAATGAATGAGGCTTTTGTTTATAATATAAAATGGGGGGGTGTTATTTTTTTTTATATAATACACAGTTTGAGTGAGTCATGTGACTTAATTTACATAACTAAGCAACTTTTTTTTAAGGATATATTTTAAAGGCTAATGTATCCCTATATTTTTTAATTATTAGGACCATTAATTATAGGGTGTTTAAAGGAACAGTAACACCAAAAATTAAAGTGTTTTAAAGTGAATGTAATGTTGTCCTGTACTGGTAAAACTGGTGTGTTTGCTTTAGAAATTCTACTATAGTTTATATAAACAAGCTGCTGTGTAGCCATGGGGGCAGCCATTCAAGCACAGGATACACAGTAGATAACAGATAAGTACTACTATAGTTTATATAAACAAGCTGCTGTGTAGCCATGGGGGCAGCCATTCAAGCACAGGATACACAGGAGATAACAGATAAGTACTACTATAGTTTATATAAACAAGCTGCTGTGTAGCCATGGGGGCAGCCATTCAACCACAGGATACACAGTAGATAACAGATAAGTACTGCTATAGTTTATATAAACAAGCTGCTGTGTAGCCATGGGGACAGCCATTCAAGCACAGGATACACAGGAGATAACAGATAAGTACTACTATAGTTTATATAAACAGGCTGCTGTGTAGCCATGGGGGCAGCCATTCAAGCACAGGATACACAGTAGATAACAGATAAGTACTACTATAGTTTATATAAACAAGCTGCTGTGTAGCCATAGGGGCAGCCATTCAAGCACAGGATACACAGTAGATAACAGATAAGTACTACTATAGTTTATATAAACAAGCTGCTGTGTAGCCATGGGGGCAGCCATTCAAGCACAGGATACACAGTAGATAACAGATAAGTACTACTATAGTTTATATAAACAAGCTGCTGTGTAGCCATGGGGGCAGCCATTCAAGCACAGGATACACAGTAGATAACAGATAAGTACTACTATAGTTTATACAAACAAGCTGCTGTGTAGCCATAGGGGCAGCCATTCAAGCACACATATACAGAATAGATAACATACTGAAGAATCCCATTGTATGATACAGATCTTATCTGTTATCTGTTGCATATCCTGTCCATTTTCTCCTTTTTCAGCTTTGAATAGAAGCTTTGAGAGACGTAGAGGTCTCGTTGGCCATTAATGTAGGAATCGAAGGATACATCTGTCAACACACAGAATAACTGGCCTTTTTTTAATATCTTTTTGAATTGTTGGCCTTCCTCTTGTGCCTCTTTCCAATTTATGAATATAAAATGCTATCTGATTGTTTGGGGCCCTGGCTGTTTAAAATGATTGCTCCATGAGGCTACAATCTTCTACTTTTCCATTCACTGCCTGGTTGCTAGGGTAAATTGCACCCTAGAAACCAGGTAGCAACCAGGGCCGGATTCCCTTATCATGTGCCCCTTGGCCGCACCCTTTTTCGCGGTCCTAGCGCCCCTTGGCCGCACGGTCCTAGTGCCGGCACAGCCCCCACCTCGCAAGCGCACACAAGCAAGCGCAGGAGCACTGGAGAGCTGCGAGTCCCCGGTGCTCCACAGAAAGCGACTGAGCCGTATGCCACCCCTCACTTTTTGCCGCCCTAGGCCCGGGCCTTTGTAGCCTCACCACTAATCCAGGCCTGGTAGCAGCTGAAATTCTAAACCAGAGATGACGCTGAACAAAATGCTAAATAATTGGATTCCCAAAAGTGCCTTTGCGGATGCAGATTTAGCCAAAGTGTTGACTGATGAAACACAAACAGGTTCAATGTCTGTAGCTCAGAAGCTGTTGCTGGTTCCCCATCAGGATACAGGATTGAATAGAGAAATACAGAAAGACTTCACTGTCCCAAATCTCCTCTTTTCTGCACAAATAAATGACTTCACTCTCTGGCTTTTGTAACCCAGACATTTATCTCCCAGCAGATTATTTCAAGACCCTGACAAGAGATCCATCACATTTGGTTAGATTAGATTTAGAGATTCCTCAAAGCAAAGGGGAGATCACATATTCCAAAATAAGACACTGAAAGACGTTGAAAATGCCAGGGAATAAAGAATCCTTATCAGCCTGAATGTGCTTCTGACTATAAATATTCACTTTTTTTTTTTTTTTACACTTTTAAAATAACGGAAAGTAGTTAAAGGGACAGTATACTCACAGTGTATAGATTTGAGCCGGCCATTTACTGTATTTAAAAATCTGCTTATTTCGCAAGGTCCCCAAACAAGTGAATCTTTGTCCATTTCGACCACATAAAGGTGGGGCCAAATTGCGAACCAGATATTGGTCAGCCATTGGCTCCCGAGGCCCCGTGCACAGACCAGTAACCTGCTGGCTTGTTCTTTCCTCTTGTTATGATTTGACTAATTAGTATTATTAAACAGCCGTAGATATAATGTTGGGGTACCATTTAGGGCAGAGACACGTGGAGTTTCGGAGAGATTTAGTCGTCCAGCGACAAATCGCCTCTTAAATTAATTAATTAACCTCTATTGAGGCTTTTGCACAATTCATTTATATTTATTTTTTTTGGTAGCTTTTCTCACGAAATCAGAACTACCAAATCTTTTTTTTTTTTTTTTTTTTAAATATTAAACAACTTTTTTGGCAATGTAGCACTCCAATATTGGAATATCAATTATGTATTAACTCCTTGTTGTTCACAATTGAAACGAGAACTGGGAATGAATTACAAATGATTGTACATAGTCATTCGTTGTAAATCAACTTTATTTATTCACAAATCATTGCAGCACCTTTATAAATATAAATGAATTGTTCAAAAGCCTCAATAGAGATTAATTAATTCAATTAATTGAAACACTTGCACTTTATAGGTATTTATTTGGTGAGAATAAGGAATACAGAAGGAGCTGATTAAAGTGTTAAACACAATACAGAAACACTAAAGGGGGACAAGCGTTACCCCCTGTTCTTTTTTTAGTGTCTCCAATAGAAACGGTGAGTCCGTAGGGATTGAAGATTCCTCCTTGGTGTTTCTTTCTTTCTTTTTCTCTCTTTCAGACAAACTTGAATATACTGACATAAGTCATATCCCCTTTTCAATCAATTCCGAATATCTGGCGTTAGATCAATTTTCTTTTTAATCCCTAAACCCAGTTTTTATTGGAAGGCAGGACCAAAGCATTTGCGAGAGATATTCTCCTGCCTTATTACATCTGGGACATAAATCATTAATTCTGCCTTTTGTTGTCTGTTTACAGATTAAAGTGGAGTTTTCCATGAAATTTAGCAGTCGGGACATGAGTTTGAAAAGGACGCCTTCCAAAAAACAGACTGGTGTATTCGGGGTTAAAATAAGTGTCGTAACGAAGTAAGTGAAGCTTCTGGTTTGCAGAGAGGGTGTTGCACCAATTCGTGTCACGATCCTCTGCTCTTTTTCTTCCTACTTCCGAGTCTTGTTAGTCGTTGTCTAATGAGCCAAAACCTCTGTCTCTGGCAGGCGCGAGCGATCTAAGGTGCCGTATATTGTACGTCAGTGTATAGAGGAGGTGGAAAAACGTGGAATTGAGGAGGTCGGGATTTATAGAATATCTGGAGTGGCCACTGACATTCAAACGCTAAAAGCTGCATTTGACGCAAGTAAGTGGGGCTGGTAATTTGAGGCGACTATTTGCCCTTCTTTCTTATGGTCATAACAGTCTACATATTTTATTTCTGGAAATGTATTTTTTTTTTTTTTTTTTATGATGGCCACATTCTTGCCAGGATCCAGATGTTTGAATTTCATATTCAGATTGTCCCACATGGGAAGTACCAGGTTGCCATAATCTAATTATTGGGACCATATCATTAGGGTCATATCATTAGGGCCATATACTGTGGCCATATACTGTGGCCATATCATTGGGGCCATATCATTGGGGCCATATACTCTGGCCATATCATTAGGGCCATATACTGTGGCCATATCATTGGGGCCATATACTGTGGCCATATCATTAGGGCCATCAGGGCTGCCATCAGAAATCACGGGGCCCCGCACAACAAAATTTCTGGGCCCCCCCCTCGCCACCCCTCCCTCAGTATGAAGGCCACACAGGCATTAAAAGATGAAGTGCCCCCCTACAAGTTAAAAAAATAACTTTGGTGCCCAGACCCCTCCTACAAGTTTTGGTGGTCAGGTGGTGGTTAAAGAAAAAAAACATTGGTGGCCATGGCCCTACACATTAAAAAAAAAAAAAAACAATTAGCCAGGGCCCCCACACATTTTTTACAAAAAAAAACAATTAGCCAAGGCCCCCAGACATTTTTTACAAAAAAAAAACAATTACCCAGGGCCCCCACACATTTTTTACAAAAAAAAAAAACAATTACCCAGGGCCCCCACACATTTTTTACAAAAAAAAAAAACAATTAGCCAGGGCCCCCACACATCTTAAAAAAAAAAATAGCAAAGGGCCCCAACACATTTAAAAAAAAAAAATAGCAAAGGGCCCCCACACATTTAAAAAAAAACAATTAGCCAGGGCCCCCACATATTTTTTTTAAAAAAACTATTAGCCAGGGCCCCCACACATCTTTAAAAAAAAAAAAAATAGCAAAGGGCCCCCGCACATTTAAAAAAAAAAAATTAGCCAGGGCCCCCACACATTTTTTTTTTAAAAAAAACTATTAGCCAGGGTGCCCACACATCTTAAAAACAAAAAAACTAGCAAAGGGCCCCCACACATTTAAAAAAACAATTGGTCAGGGCTCCCACAAGTTAAAAGAAAAAAAAACTGCACGTACCTTAGCCAGGGAGTTCAGATGCCGGTATCTTCGGTTTCTTGTGCTCTGATTCGCCAGTGAAATGTAAGTCCCGGTAAAGGCGCATGGTGATTGGATAAAGTAGAGGGGAGGTTCAAACGTCTCCCAACCAATCAGAATGTGGCTTTACCGGGACTTACATTTCACTGGCGAATCAGAACACAAGAAGAAGTCATCGGAGCTCGGATGCAGGGGACCGGCTGTGCAAGTAAATGCAAGTAAGTGCAGCACGGCCGGGCCCCCCTTAACTCCCCAAAACATCCGGGCCCGGGACAACAGTCCCCCCTGTCCCCCCCTGATGGCGGCCCTGAGGGCCATATACTGTGGCCATATCATTGGGGCCATATACTGTGGCCATATCATTGGGG
Organism: Xenopus laevis; assembly: GCF_017654675.1. Classification (NCBI taxonomy): domain Eukaryota; kingdom Metazoa; phylum Chordata; class Amphibia; order Anura; family Pipidae; genus Xenopus; species Xenopus laevis. Next base: position 6,289,959 of record NC_054374.1, read on the forward strand.
CCATATACTGTGGCCATATCATTAGGGCCATATACTGTGGCCATATCATTGGGGCCATATACTGTGGCCATATCATTGGGGCCATATACTGTGGCCATATCATTGGGGCCATATACTGTGGCCATATCATTGGGGCCATATTATTAGGGCCATATAAGCCTCTAGATCAGTGCTTCCCAAATTGTGCATCTGCCTCCCTGCTCCCCAAGGTTGCCTAGAGCAGTGGCTGAAGGTGCCCAGCCTGAAGACCAATAAGCTTGAGGTTTGGGGAATTGCCTATTTGCTTTCCTAAATATTCCTAGGTTACTGGCCAATCAGGGTGAGATTTGGGTAAACAATTATTTTGTACCCTAGATATTCATAATAATATTACTTCATGGCTGAAACCACAATGTTTTCACATTTATTTAATTATGTTAATAAGCCATTGCTGTTGGTAGAGAAGTCATTATTATCCCATACAATACAGAATGATGGTAAGAGGTTCAGTCCAAAATTATGGAAACTGAACATTAGTCCAGTACGTTATATTCTGTCCAACTCGATCAGCCTCTGATTTTGTAGAACTGGCTATAGAGTGGGGTAAATTTAAATCTGATATATTGTTAGAATCCATGAAGCTGGATGTTCCATATCATCATGTACTTTATCCCTGTTTGTGTCCTTTACTTTTATTTAGACAGCAAAGACATCCTCATGATGCTGAGCGATATGGACATTAATGCAATTGCTGGAACATTAAAGCTGTACTTCCGTGAGCTGCCGGAGCCTCTCCTTACTGACAGGCTGTACCTCGCTTTCATAGAGGGGATGGGTATGTTCTATTTGGTCTTAAAGGAGAAGGAAAACTACTGAAGCAGTTTATTGCCAATAGATTAGCCACAATAGTGCAAGCTATAACACTATTTATTCTGCAGAATGTTTTACCATACCTGAGTAAACAGCTCTAGAAACTGTTTTTTTAGGATAGCAGCTGCCATATTAGCTTGGTGTGAAATCACTTCCTGCCTGAGTCTCTCCCTGCTCACTCATAGCTCTGGGCTCAGATTACAGCAGAGAAGGGAGAGGGAGAGAGGAGCAAACTGAGCATGCTCAAGCCCTAGCCCTGGAGGTTTAAGCTGAAAACAGTTAGTCTGATACAGAAGCCCATGAGTACACAATAGAAGGAAAGAAATGTGATGTTTCTTTTGACAGAGGACTCACAGCAGCATTACTTTGAGGGGTTACTGGTGTATTTATATAGACCTTTCTGATAAAGCTTACTTAGTTTTAGCATTTCCTTCTCCTTTAAATATAAACCTTTCTGTTTCCAGAATATGATGTATGTATAAATGCAGTGTGTCACTATTGTGCCTCCTCAGCTATAAATAGTCATTTCTGCTAATCCCGTAGAGAGTGAAATGTTAGACAATGGGAATCTTATACAAAATCAAAGAATGCAGCTCATTCCCATGTTGCAATTAAAACCAGTTGGGTGCATGGGTGTGTGGCTTATCTCGTATATTGCACAAAACGAATTACCCCCTATTATATAGCCTTTAGGAAAAAACAGATGGAAAGGAAAATGTCTGTATTTAGTAAAAAGAGACACTTTTGGTTACATGGTTTGTACAAAGCTGATGAAGGCAATGTCCATGCGTCCGAGTATTTTCTTTGGAGGAGAAAGACCATACCTGCGTCTCTATATATTTGGCATGACCTCTTCCAAAGAAACATTCAGGTTTATAAGATTTTGTGAACATTTTCTTAAATGGCCAGTAACATCAAAAAAATGTTTTAAAAAATTATTTTCTATTCAACGAAAAAACACCAGCACAAATTAAACCTTAAAATAGCAAAGCCTTTATTAAAAAATAACTTAAAGAAACTGCACTTCCGGTCCTCTTCTGAAAAGGCGACAGGGCGACCATCCATCCTGCAACGCTCGATTTCTCCTCCCTGGCTATTCACAGACAGCGTGCGGCTTCTTCTCCTCCTTGTTGGATTCGGTGCCCAGCAGATTTTTATATTCAATTTTGAAATCTGACATGTGGCTAGACATTTTGTCAATTTCCCAGCTGCCCCTGGTCATGTGACTTGTGCCTGCACTTTAGGAGAGAAATGCTTTCTGGCAGGCTGCTGTTTTTCCTTCTCAATGTAACTGAATGTGTCTCAGTGGGACATGGGTTTTTACTATTGAGTGTTGTTCTTAGATCTACCAGGCAGCTGTTATCTTGTGTTAGGGAGCTGCTATCTGGTTACCTTCCCATTGTTCTGTTGTTAGGCTGCTGGGGGGGGGGTGATATCACTCCAACTTGCAGTACAGCAGTAAAGAGTGATTGAAGTTTATCAGAGCACAAGTCACATGACCTGGGGCAGCTGGGAAATTGACAATATGTCTAGCCCCATGTCAGATTTCAAAATTGAATATATAAAAATCTGTTTGCTCTTTTGAGAAATGGATTTCAGTGCAGAATTCTGCTGGAGCAGCACTATTAACTGATTCATTTTCATTTTTTTTCATTTTCTCTCAGCGTCTCAACATAAATATAAACACAAAAACACAGTATCCCTTTAAAGGTGATCAGACTCGGTTAAAATAAATCCACATTGCATTTTAAAATGACTGCTTTGGGCTGTATAAGAACAGGTGGCACACAAGTCAATAGGGGAATAGGTTTATCACCGCTAGTGTTAGTAGTGACCTGTAGCTACTAATCCACAAAACCTTCTCATCGTCTGTGTTTCTGTGGTTACAGCTCTGTCCGATCCTGCTGCCAAGGAGAACTGTATGATGCACCTTCTACGCTCTCTCCCCGACCCCAACCTGATGACGTTCCTCTTCCTGCTTCACCACTTGAAAAAGTAAGTCTTTCTGATTTAGTATTTTTATTTGATGTCACACAATTAAAATGACATCTTGTGGCAAAAAGGGAGGGCAGATTGTCAGCGTGCAGTTAACAAACTGGAGCAGTTGCCTTTTCCCTTTCTTTTTAACATACAGGTATGGGATCTGTTATCCAGAAACCTGTTATCCAGAAAGTTTAGAATTATGGAAAGGTCGTCTCTCATAGACTCCATTATAATCGAATAATCCCCATTTTTAAAACTGATTTCCTTTTTCTCTGTAATAATAAAACAGTCGCTTGTATTTGATTCAAACTAAGATATAATGAATCCTTATTGGAGTGCTACTAGGGTATGAGCTGGGCCTGTTGGGGCCACACTGCCTGCCAAGAGCAATCAGCCTCTGCTAGAGAAGCAGCCCTGCAGACCTTGTGCACTAGAGGATTCCAGAATTCATCAGCACCCCAGGCCTCGGTCCAGAAGACGGGCATTGCTCATGATTTGACAACCCCCCTGTATTGAGCTCACGCTCAAGACCCTTGAGACCAGAAAATCTCAGCTGTGTCCATCCACAGAAGAGGGGATAGTACAGTTCCACATGATAAGCCAAGATGCCATCTCCAGATGCCTAATGACTAACTGAGCATGAACAGTCTCGAGTAAAGAATGCACCGTTTATGGGAGACGCTGATCATATTTAAGAAACAAATATTTGCAAATCTCTAATGACGTGTTCCCCAACCTGCACGTTTGCAGCCAGCAGGGGTATCAGCCAAAACACTGGCACAAGCAAATGTTCTACACGGCTGAGTGATGAGAGAACAATCTCAGAGCCAATGTGGAAGCTGAAAAACGAGCAACAATTTATATCTAAGCCCGAAACATCTGGGCCCTTCCTTCTGAAACCACATATCAAACATGCTAACGAATAAGTTGGAGCACAAAATATTTGCCCTGCCAGCATATATGACAGTGCAGCACAGCAGTGAGACAAAGCAAACACTTAATAATGGCTGCACATTTCCATACAATAAGAGAAGGATGAGATCCCTAAGGTTAGTACCAGATAAGCCACTTTGTCTCTGCCTTTAATGGGATCGTAATGGTATTTAATCATGATGGGAACCAGGTCAAGTTGCTTCTGATTACTTACACACATACTTACCCAATATGTATTACACACAAACATCAGTTTCAGCTCACACCGTTGCTTGGACTTCATTAGAAACAGGTCGCTGGCAGCATCATATCATCCCTCACCGGACTCTAAAATAATACAGCAACCGTTACTTGTGGACATTAAAGAGGTTACATGCCTTCTCCATTCTCATGCCTTCAGCTTCATTTCATTAGGTTATTTCATAAGGCAGTGACTTTTTTGGTTCACGTTGCCCTTGGATGTCCAACCTTTGGTCAGGTGCCTTTAGTTTATACTGATGTAGGTTAACAGCGGTATGGTAGTTATTCAGTCATCACTAGAATATCTAGGAGAACAAATATCCCAAATCTCACCCTAACTGAACTTCAAACTGAGCTTTCAGGTGTATCTTTTAGAGCAAATATGTAATTTACCTAAATCTCACCCTCCCTGTCCTTCAGACTGACACCCACTACCAATTCTTTAAGCCTCCCAGATGCCACCTAACCCAACACAATGTCCCTGGGCACTTTATTCACAGGGACACCTCCTGTAGGTTGAAGCTAATGGGCACTCAGTAATGCTATTTACATTGCCTTGCTTGTAATTATACCTGTCTAATTAACCTGTTGATTGGCCCGGACTGGCAATCTGTAGGTTCGGGCAAATGCTGATGGGCCACTTGCTTTAAACTTTTAATGGCTGCATTTGTTCGTTAACATGCCAGTACTGGCACATGGGGGAATAAGTAATATTAGAGTTGCTTGTTATACCCAGTCCCTTATTCTTATGATGATCCCTGCTCAGAACAATCACTTCAGTCTGTATATGGAAAACTGTGTAGCATTCATTTCATGAGGCAGCCTAGTCTGTTCCAGCACAATATTGCTGAAAATTATATGGTAATGGACTCATAAAATATGTATTAATAAACATTAGTTCTAGTTACCCTTGGGGTTGGAAATAAATATCCTGCTTTGCATGCGCGTGGGCTGCTTTGATACTTTTGCCAGGGCTTCTTTTTCCTCCCAGTTTGGCCCTGATGGACATTAAATACTATGAGACAAACGCGCCGCTGACTTTTTCCTGCTACTAAGTTTATATTATCCTTTGGTTACCAGTCGCTGTTAAAGTGTTTGCTTGATCAGAAGTAAAATACAACAAAGACCAAAGAAATATTCCTCAAGATTTCCATCCTGCAAGCCGGGGAGACGTCGGCCCTCACATCTGCTCCTTTGGAGAGTGACCAGTTCTAAGGGGAAACCTGATGAGGGGGAGACATAAACGGCAGCAGCTGTTTTTCTAATACCAGCATCTTCATTCATGGGCGGTAAAACTTTAAAGCCACACAGAATATGGTCTGATTAAGTACATTGTGGTACATGAAGTTCCCTGGCACTTTGATACACGAGGAGCCAACCACTGGCTCAGTGAGGAGAGAACGTTCAGCCTTTTAACTTTTTTATGCTGTGGGATTAGTTGCCCATAAATATTATGGCTGGTTCCTTCAGGGCAAGGGCATTCCAAGCAGCATCTGACTGACATTCTTCAATATGAATCCAACTGTTGCTTTGTCTTCCGACTCACGGGAATTCCTCTCCCAATAAATATTTCAGATTGCAGTCCAGGCAAAATATTCCGGCATCCGGAGCATCTCATACAGATACAGCCTGCCCGTTTATCCGCTTATTTAGCAACGGCCCAGGGATCAGATGAATTGGCCACTTTCCGGTTGTCAAAATAAGGAGCAAATGGAAAGAGAATATTTAGGCCTTTATCGAGAAATGAGGCTGTTTGTGAAGGAGGATAAATGTGGAAATTTACTTTAGCACCTGCATTATAGGTATTTTACTGAGGAATACAGGCTGGTAATATTTCAGCCATAAATTTCCAATATTTTTTTAATATTTCAGCTTTCTTATTTTTTTTATGGTGATTTCATCTTCCTCCTTTTTTTTTTTTTTTTCCAACAGGGTTGCAGAAAACGAACCCGTTAACAAAATGTCACTCCATAATTTGGCGACGGTGTTCGGACCGACGTTGCTGAGGCCCTCGGAAGTAGAGAGTAAAGGCCATACAAATCTGGCTTCCGATATCTGGTCACACGACGTCATGGCACAGGTAAATACACGGCACATGGAATTTCTGAGACACGTTTGAGATCTGGCGCCCTGGTTTTCATTTAATCTGTGTGTTATCATATGACATGATGTCATGGTTGTTGTTGTTAGATTATTGGTGTCCAAATTCAGCTTGAACTCTATGTAAGGCAGGGTCTGTAGGATTCCCCTCTGTAAGGAGAACCCCTGGAATGGTATTTCAGCAAAGTCTATAGGAAGCCATTATTGTGCAACCAGTAGGGTGGCCAGTGTTGCCCTGTCTGATCTGTAACACAATGTGATATTTGGGAAGCTGGAACTGGGTAGGGGCATCGCCCAGTTTGGATCAATTCTACTCAACCCTGTTTTATCTAGTGGTCAGCACTGGTTAAGGGCAGTAATGGTTATACGCACTTCATTTCCCCAAGTCACTGATTGCGTTTTATCTCAAATTGTTGTAGCAATCTCCTTTAGGCGTCAGCATTTTGGGTATATAGCAAAACAATATGCTTCTATAGACCTTGGTGGTAGTTTTTTGTTGGGGCGACAGATTGCTGTAGATGAGGCTGCACAGTGTTATCCAGTTTGTGGCATAAAGGTGGCCATACATGGAGAGATCTGCTCGTTTGGCGATGTCGCCAAACGAGCGGATCTCCCTCCGATATGCCCACCTTGAGGTGGGCAATATCGGGCTGATCCGATCGCGGGCCCTAGGGCTCAATGATCGGATCCTAGCGAACGCGAACGAACCGATGCGCCCCGATCCGAAGGGATTTGTAGTCCCATCCGATCGAGATCTGGCCGACTTTCGGCCAGATCTCGATCGGGGAAGCCCGTCGGGGGCCCCCATACACGGGCCAATAAGATGCTTTTATCGGCCCGTGTATGGCCACCTTTATATGGGTTGCTCTTGACAATCAAGATGGCGGCAGCATTTTCTCCTATTTATCTAAAGTAACTGTCCCTTTTATCCTGTTATGTAGGTCCAGGTTCTGCTCTACTACCTGCAGCACCCACCAATCAGCTTTGCTGACTTAAAGCGCAGCACGTTGTACTACTCGACGGATGTGTGAGGGCCATAACCAGAAGAAGAAACAGGACGGCCCTGCTCCCCTATGTAAATTGTGCAAGAGACATTCCAAGGACGGAGATGGAAATAGGATGCCGTAAATAAAAAAATTAAAAAATGGAAAACCCCACTCCCCGGGAGCACCCTGCAACTTGCTCGTTTTTGAATTCTTTTGTACAGAGATAGAAAATGGAAGCGGATTAAGACTCGGAACCAGCGACTGTGCTCCCCATGCAACTAGCTGTATTTTGTATATCGGTGTTCAGGCAATATTTTATGTAGAGAAAAATGGAGTCATGGGTGAGCTCAGCTGTAGGAGCCTGCGTTTCTCATCCACTTTTTTTCCTCTACGTGACGTGTTTGGGATTTTGTTAAAAGCCGCACGATGGGGGTCTTAGAAACTACCGAGTTGAGGAGAGACCTCTGCAGGAAGGGTGTCTTCTGCTCCTTTACTTTTGGGGGGACTGTTAAAGGCAACATATGGAGAAGGGCTCATCATCATCATCATCATCATCATCAACTCTTGCAGAAAGAGAACAGATACTCCGAGCATGACCGGTCACAGTTCACCTTTAGGAGTCTCAAGGAATGCAAGAGGGCCATCAGTCCATATATTTTTTTAATATAAATTGTTTCCCAGTGCTTTCTAGTCTTAACCTTTTTTCTCTTTTGGAAATGTCACTTGTGATTCGCTGCTTCGGCCAGGCGGTACATTTTTATTTATCTGCGGGGGCTTGAGGGAATGACTAGGACAGCGCTTGAAATGAAGTGTCTGTAATGACACCAAATGAATCCACCTGCTCCACTGAAAAGCCTAGAAGAGACATCCTTATCTCTGAGATCTCCAGCCATCAAGATCCTAAGTTATAAAAGAAGATCACCAGCTGAAGACTGGGCATTTGTTAGATCTTTCCTTTATCTGTAGACTTTCCAAACTGTAGGTACAACATCCACTGCCCAGGCTTTTCAGCTATTGATCTTTGAGAATCTTTTATTCCTGTTCTCCATTCTCTGTGGGCACATCATTCTTAAGGGCAGAGACACACGGTCAGATTCGGGGAGATTAGTCGCCCAGCGACAAATCTCCTCTTCTTCGGGGCAGCTAATCTCCCCAAACTGCTTCCACTGCTTTCCCGCCAGCTAGAATGTAAATCGCCAGCGGGGTGGCACTCGGAGTGCTTAGTTTTCCAAAGTTGCCTCATGAGGAAACTTCGGGCGACTTCAGAAAACAAAGAACTCTGAGTGCCATCCCACCGGCGATTTACATTCTAGCCGGCGTTAAGGCAGTTCGGGGAGATAAGTCGCCCTGAAGAAGAGGAGCTTTGTCGCCGGGTGACTAATATCCCCAAATCTGACCGTGTGTCTCTGTCCTTAAGGGGGTTAGTATTCTGGCATCAGTGTTTAGTACAAAATAATAACTGACATGTAAAGACACAAAAAAATATGTGGTTGTCATGTCACCATTCCTTCTTTATGGGACCAAAATAAGAGTCGGGGAGATTGGGTTCTCTTGGTTTTTTCGCACATCACTTCTCTTTTGAGAAACAATCATGTTTTTATCTCCTTTGCAGATGTGTTGTATTGCCGCGGTATAGATTGTTTCAGTTGCAGGAGTAGATAATGAAAGTACAGATATGGGGCGCTTGCTTGCAGTGTTAGTTGTGATGTGGAACACGGTCCTTCTGAAGATACAACTCACTGTTTGTTACAGTTGGCCCAGAAGTCCCAAGAAAGCTCACACTGTGCCTCAATCAAGGCTCAAACATACCCACTCCATCCATTGCTTTTGGTTTAGCGTAGTGGCGTAGCTGGAACATTGTAGCTGTTTCAAGATCCCAGAAACTGACTCACAACTTTTGGAAGAGTTGTTCAATTGCCCAGCAGACTCTGCAATTCAGATTAAAATTGAAGTGTAAAATTTGGAAACTGTTGGCAACCTGGTGCTTTGTTGACTAAGGGAAAAATACAGCCGCAAAACACCATTTGTGCCTTCAGATTTCCCCACATACACAGCCATGAAATTGTTTTGGAATCTGCCAAAGAGTATTTTAGGTAATAGCCCAAGTTAAAAGGAACCCAAGAACAAGAGAGACCCAAATGTGCTGTATCTAAAAGACTCATGACTATTTTAGTAAAAGTGCAAGGTAAAAAGTGCCATGTTTTGCCCATAATTTACGTTGCCTTTATTTTGTGCCGAGTGCTGTCAGATGCAGTTCTTTGTGCTTGTTGTATAGAGCAGAAGACTGGCACCAGCCAAACACACCAGCAGCCCATGCCCCATACTTACACCTCATTCAAAAGGACAAGGCAAGGGACCACCTGTAAGGCGCACACTAGACCTGAACACATCACCTGCTCAAGGCATAACATACACGGCTTTCATACACTCAAATGCTGAGCCTTATGCCCATCTTCCTGCAAAGCAACAACAGGCGTCAGGCACAGATTCCAACTTTGAACTGCCCAACAGGTAGGTGCGCGCTATGTGTTTGCTGCTGTACGGAGCGTCAGCACTTGGGCCTACCCCTGTGTAAATGAGCCCTCTTATTTCTGCTCTTTATGATGCTGCAGCCTGGAGAAACTGTCACAGAATTACTGCGATGCTCATGAGTCAAACTGCCAGTTTCTGCCTCCTGTGGGTTTCCTGATATCACCAGGGACTAGATCATCTGCCTCAAGCAACTCCTTTTGCCAATACATATTTAGTTCTAAGCTCCTAAACCACACTGCATATATTTAATATTTAATGTTCTTTAAAAAAAAGAATGAGTGGGAAAGAATGAGTTGAATAGGAACCCCAGACCCCACTTTCTTCAACTGCTAAATAAACACTGCCCCATAAATCCCATTCAGTATAAGCACAAAGGAAAAAACGTTTGGACCGATACCGCAATCCATACTCAGCGGGGTGAGAATTACTGGGCTGGAGCCTACAAGAAAACCAGATAGAATTAAGTGGAAAATAAATGACTTTTATACAAGAGCTGGACTTGGTACAGGAACAAAGGATTCCATGATAGATTTCATGATGTCATTTCCTGATTTTGTGATGTCATCTGAATGTCGCGTGAATAAAGTCATCCATCAGTTTCTTAAAGCTGTTCCACCTCTTTCGAGGGCTGTTTTTATACTGATCGGAGGCTGATTTTATTTATTTATTTTTATTGAATCATTACTGTTGAGCAATTTGGCCCTGAATTATGAGATTTATTACAGAAAAAAGCAGGTTTACTTGGCAAAATGGCCATGGACTCCATTTACGTATGGACCTCTGTCTAATTTTAAATAAAACTGATTGACTCGTAACATGTGGTGCCTCCATTTATTATCTCATTGGTTAGTAGTCAGGTGGAATGTTAGGGCTGACACCTAAAGAGATTTCCTTAAAGGGGAAGGAAACCTAGTTGGCGCAAAAACCCTCCCCCCTCCCGTGTGTTGCCCACCCTCCCCCCTGGCCTACCCGTCCCGCTGGGCAAATGCCCCTAACTTGTTACTTACCCTTCTGCGCAGGTCCAGTCCAGGGAGTTCACAGACGACATCTTCTTCCACGCGATCTTCTTCCTGCTTTGAACGGCGCATGCGCAGTAGGAGCATTTCGCCGGTACGATCTACTGCACATGCGCCAAAAGTACTTCGTGACTTTTGGCGCATGCGCAGTAGATCCGTACCGGCGAAATGCTCCTACAGCGCATGCGCCAAAACGCCGGTCAAAGCAGGAAGAAGATCGCGTGGAAGAAGATGTCGTCGGTAAACTCCCTGGACTGGACCTGCGCAGAAGGGTAAGTAACAAGTTAGGGGCATTTGCCCAGCGGGACGGGTAGGCCAGGGGGGAGGAGGGAGGGTGGGCAACAAACGGGAGGGGGGAGGGTTTTTGCGCTGACTAGGTTTCCTTCCCCTTTAACATAAATTCATTGTTTACTTGTCTTTAAAGACTTTGATAACAAAACTGTGGCTTTGAATTAGCCTGAAGGCCTGATAAGAATGTCTGTTTGTTCTGGATTCTTCTGAAAGGTCGGTAAAGGTGGCCATAGATGCACCAATAATATTCTTTGTTTCATACGATATTCGGTGCGTGTATAGTGGGAGATGAGACAACCGATATTGGCAGAAGACGGCTGGTGTCGATTGGGCCAGCTGGAAAATTTTGATTGGATGACTTTGAAGGCATCAGAACTTGAGCCATTGTTAGTACTGAATCGTCGGGTACAGGTAGAATTCAATTGTTTCTACTAGTGATGTGAGGCCGGGAAAAACCCGCCCGATATCAGACCTTCCACCACCCGAGCGCGACTTCTGGCTTCCTTTTATAGACCCGCCCCGCCGATGACACAAAAGGGGCAGGGCAAGCAGGTGTGCGGCTATAAAACCGGAAGTTGGCAGTATAAGGTGGAGGGCGGGGAGAGCAGGAAGAAAAGCTCAACTCGGACCCACCCCTGCAAATGGGGGTGCAAGGTCGGCCTAAACCCGATTGACCTGCGTGTTAGCTCATGGGTATCGGCCCAGCCCGCACATCACTAGTTTCTACCGGTTTATCTGGCAATTCAGCTCTAACGGTGGCCGTAGACGTTACAATTACGTAACGTAAAGATCTTTCCTAGATTGTTGCAATACACACGTGAAGAGCTGAATCATCAGATATACAGGCAGAAACAATAGAATCCATGGGCCCTTCTGCTCCGGACCATTTGGCCTACAGTATTTCATGGTCCCTGTTTCTGTATGAAAACAAAGAGGCAAAATAGATGGAAGAAAAGATTATTACAAACTATGGTATGTAATAAATAAAGAGTTTGAGTGAGGAGAGGAGTTAATTAGGAGAATGTGCCCATGGTCCAAGGCAGTGATCTCCAACCAGTAGCTCGTGAGTAACATGTTGCTCTCCAACCCCTTGGATGTTGCTCCCAGTGGCCTCAAAGCAGGTGCTTCTTTTTAAATTCCAGGCTTGGAGGCAATTTTGGTTGAATAAAAATCTCCTGTAGCTGCCAGTCCATATAAAGCAGCCCCCCCACCTGTTTTACCTGTGAGCCATATTCAAATAAAAAGAGCTTGGGAGCAACACAGTCATGCAAAACGTTCCTGTGGTGCCAAATAAAGGATATGATTGGCTAATTAATAGCCCTTGTGGATTGGGAGCCAGAGGAGGCTCTGGCCATAAACCTGTTTTTTACACAACCAAAACTTGCCTCCAAGCCTGGAATTCAAAAATAAGCACCTGCTTTGAGGCCACTGGGAGCAACATCCAAGGGGTTGGGGAACATGTTACTCAAGAACCACTGGTTATAGGAGTTATCAAATACATGGATACGGTTTTGGTAAAAGGTTTTCTTTCAGTTCTCACAGTATAAGGTTCATCACACAGAGTTAGGAGCCGCCAATACATCCCGGACTTCACAAATTAAGATACATCATTCTGGAGAACCAAACGAGTGACCCTTTATTGAGTTGCACTACATGTTTTGGATGTAACTGCCAGTGTTCACCTGAGGAAGGATCAGTTAGAGCCGAAAACGTAGTGCAACTCAATAAAGGGCCACTCGTTTGGTTCTCCAGAATGATGTATCTTAATTTGAGTTATCAAATATCCAATCACAGCATTTATTTTGCACTTATGTTTTTGCATTTCATGTTTCATTGCTCTCCAACTCCTTTTACATCTGAATGTGACTTACAGGTAAAAAAAAGGGTTTTTTTCTTGGGCCCCAGTCCGACACTGTATCGCTCATACAAAAGTGTTAACATGTATCTGTAGCCTTATCTGAGCTGAGAGGGTCCCAAGCTGATCCCTGAAGTGGAGATGGAACCACAAAATGTGATTATGGCTCAAGACATTTCTTGATGTCAATCACACACGGTGGCAAGTACAGGTACGGGACCAGTTATCCAGAATGCTCAGGACCTGGGGGTTTCCGTATAAGGGATCTTTCCGTAATTGGGATCTTCATTATCTACTAGAAAATCATATAAACATTAAATAAACCCAATAGGCTGGTTTTGCTTCCAATAAGGATTAATTATATCTTAGTTGGGATCAAGTACGAGCGACTGTTTTATTATTACACAGAAAAAGGAAATCAGTTTTACAATTATTTGATTATAATGGAGTCTATGGGAGACGGCCCTACTGTAATTCTGAGCTTTCTGGATAACTGGTTTCCAGATAACAGATCCTGTACCTGTAATAGGAATGAAACTGCTTTCAAGTCTGAGGTTGCAGCTTATTTCATGGTTCAAAGCCTTGTCCCAAGGTGGTATAAGTATTTGTATCTTATTTTAGCTCCACACTGTTTCACACTGCATGAGGCTGGGGGCAACATATATTATATATTATACACACAAGGGTGGCACCTTCCATTGGATGTAATATAAAAATAACATAAATGTGGTGTGCAGGGGTTAAAAAACGATAAATCAAAAACCAAAGGAAGAGAAAGAGAGCCTTGTAGTTGCACCATCCCATGATATAGGTCAGAGATTCCCACCTTATGAGCTTAGTTAAAACTTAATAATTTAAAGTTAAAAAATGTGCCCAGAAAATCCAGCGTTAAAACAAGATTAGGAAAGAAAATTAAATCAACTAGGTCACTAGCTGACGGAAGGAGGATTAGATAAATAGATAAATGATTTAACCTCCATCACTAAATCAATTTCCTCTAATAAATGGTGTTTGGTTACGGAAATGGTTTTGGGGAGAACAGATGTTAGCAGTGTAGAACCGCAGTGTTATTACATGTATTCAATGCTAGGATCGGGGGAGAGAGAGAAAATCCTGCTGGATTCTGTCTGGAATAGAGAGATCCCATAAATCTATGGCAGCAATGGTATCGCCTGTACTGAGCTCAATTCCACTGGAATATTTGTGGGTATAAGGACACTGAGCATGATGGTGAGGGAACGTTCTTTGTCTCCTCTGGAAAGGTTTATGGCAAATTTCCTTTAGGGCAGAGACACACTGTGATTTGGGGAGATTAGTCGCCCCCCGACAAATCTCTTCTTTGGGGCGAATAAACTCCCCCAACTGCCTCCCCACCGCCTAGAATGTAAATCACCATCGGGATGGCACTCAAAGTGCTTTGTTTTCCGAAGTTGCCTTGAGGATCTCAAAATAAAAAGATATTGCATAAAACAGCTCATATGTAAAACCCTGCTTCATGTAAATAAACCATTTTCATAATAATATACTTTTTTAGTAGTATGTGCCATTTGGTAATCCTAAATAGAAAATTGCCATTTTAAAAAATAAGGGCCGCCCCCTGGGATCGTAGGATTCACTGTGCACACAAACAAACCAACAAACCATACATGTTAGGTCACATGAGCCAATTAACAGACAGAGTTGTGTCTTTTTGCTTCTTCCTGTTACAGTTAGTGTTGTAATATTTCTGGTCAGGTGATCTCTTCCTGTTACAGTTAGAGCTGCAGTATTTCTGGTCAGGTGATCTCTTCCTGTTACAGTTAGAGCTGCAGTATTTCTGGTCAGGTGATCTCTTCCTGTTACAGTTAGAGCTGCAGTATTTCTGGTCAGGTGATCTCTTCCTGTTACAGTTAGAGCTGCAGTATTTCTGGTCAGGTGATCTCTTCCTGTTACAGTTAGAGCTGCAGTATTTCTGGTCAGGTGATCTCTTCCTGTTACAGTTAAAGCTGCAGTATTTCTGGTCAGGTGATCTCTGAGGCAGCACACAGACCATCACAAAATGGTGGCTCAAGGCAAGAGATGTAAAAGGGCAATATTTACTTAAATATATATTCCAGTTTGTTAAGATTCAAAATGCCACTTCATATGATATAATCTGTTGCTTAAGCATTTATTTTGCGGGGGAAATTTTCCCAATTACTTTCTATTTGTGACTGTTTTTCTAATACTGACGTGTAAAGTAAAGTAAAAGGGGGGGGGTTGCCGACTCTTTAACTCAGGGGTGCCCAAAAGATAGATGGGGATCTACCAGTAGACCTTTAGTTGGTGATCAGTAGATCTCAAGACACTGTCAACAAACAGCTTGTGTAAATCACCCTTCTGTTTTATTATTTTCATTCAGATATTTATCATAATAATAATAATACATTATAAATGATTACATTCTTAAATATAGCAATATAACTTTTCCCATAAATCGATATAATATTTAAGTAATACAAAATGCTAACAATGCTATTATGGATGTAGATCATAATGAGACATCACGAAAAGTAGACCCCACATTAGTAAAGTATGGGCACTCCTGCTTTAACTGTTCTAAATTGATACAGTTAGTTGATCCATTTCTTATCTTTGTCCCTGCTGAGCAGAATCTCTGGGTTTCATTACAGGCAGCTGTTAGAATTGATACAATAGTTACTGATACTCCAGAGATGCTGCTGAGAAATGGATCAACTCAATGTTGTAGAATTGTAACAAGTCAGAAGCTCCAGGTAGAGTCCTGCACAGGTACATTATTTTGAACCTATACCTGCAACAGGCAACTAACCTTCCAACCCGGGGGATACGAGAAACTGTTAGTGACATCACGCCGGTGCCAAATCTTCCCATGAAAATTTAAAAACAGGAAGACCTACAAGGGTGGGAGGGATCAAGCCTGGACCTTTGTTGGGTACCCACCCAGGAGAACTGCAGACTGACGCACAGCCAAGGAACTGGGGACTTTTTGCCTGAAACCAGACCACTTTGCAGGTATTTAGCGGGTACTTTACTCACCCCGACGCAGAACTGTAACTCCTGGATCACTGAGCTGCCAGACTGAACCACCAGAGACACCAACATTCATTTTTAAAGTTACATTTTGCGAAAATGGTAAAAAACTGAAAGCAATTAAAAAAAGTCTTTGTTTCTGGGGAACATTCAGAAAACAAGTGAACTGAAAAAAGTGTTTGGAAGGTGAACGGCCCCTTTAATAAGTATTAACCATGTCCTTAGACAGCCAGTCGGAAGGTTAAGTAGTAAATTATATGGGGGATAAAGGAGGAACCTTTCCTCAAGATTGTGTGTTGTGTTACATTGGAGATGACTCTGGTGTTGCTGGTTTTCTCTCACCACATTTGCCCCTAATCAGACTATGAAAATCACACGCAATTGACTGTGTTTATCCCACTCATTGTGCCACTGGTATTTGGGGCGATGGCTTCATATCAGTGATCCCCAACCAGTAACTCGCGAGTAACATGTTCCTCCCCAACCCCTTGGATGTTGCTCCCAGTGGCCTCAAAACCATATTTACTATTTTTAAATTCCAGACTTGGAGGCAAGTTTTAGTTGTATAAAAACCAGGTGCACTGCCAAACAGAGCCTCAATGTAGATTCACAATCCACATAGGGGCTACTAAATGGCCAATCACTGCCCTTATTTGGCACCCCAAGAACATTTTTCATGCTAGTGTTGCTCCCCAACTCCTTTTACTTCTGAATGTTGCTCACGGGTTCTAAAGGTTGGGGATCCCTGCTTTATAGAAATAGTGTTTGGGGGATTTACTATTCACTGGGCAGAGCAGTTGCAAAAAATAAAGTTCCGCCTACAACTGCAGGACTTGTTCCTTTCTCGCAGCGAGTGCAGTAAAGCGTTGCTGTTCTCTTGTTTATGTGCAATGCCCTGTACTAGAGTTGTGTGTCCCACCGTTACTGGAATATACGTGTTCTGCCCTGAACCCTGGGTTATGTGTAATATATAATGTGGCTCTACAGATACCACTGAGATCTGCTACACAACTCTGTATTTATACAATCATGTGATTTGTGCGAGTCAATTCCATGTTCCCTATTTCCATCAATGATGGTCCCAACCTTACAGACTCTAAAGTAGGGATGCTCTGAATCCAGGATTCGGTTCGAGATTCGGCCTTTTTCAGCAGCATCAGCCGAATCTTTCTGCCTGGCCGAACTGAATCCTTATTTACATATGCAAATTATGGGTGGGGATTGAAATCAAGTGACTTTTTATCACAAAACAAGGAAGTAAAAAAGTTTTCCCCTTCCCACCCCTAATTTGCATATGCAAAGAATTCGGGGGGGTTCAGCCAAATAGTGGATTCTGTGCATCCCTAATCTTAAGTGAACCTCTAAAGAACCTGCAAGGAACTGCACGGCAGAAGGGTTACCAAACAAATTATCTTAAAATAAACCATCAACTTACCAAAGAAAAAAAAAAAAGTAATTTATAATTTTCAGAATACAAGACTTGGTAAGATAATAAATATCTCTTGACGATAAAGTTACTACAGGTTTAACAGATGAGACATATCTGGGCTTCATTATAAACATTTTTGTTGGCAATTAGACCGTCTTCATTGGGTCCAAAGAAGGAGTTGCCCGGGACCAATAAGGGTGGTGGCAGAAGGGGAGATTGGTTGCCTAGCGACAAATCTGCACTACTGCGAGCAACTAATCTCCCCAAAATGCTTTCCTGCTGGTAAGAATGTGAATCACCGGTGGGATGGAATACATATCGATTCAGAATTCCGAAGTCGCCTGGATTCCTCATGAGGCAACTTCGGAAAACTAATCGATTAGTATGCCACCCCGCCGGAAAGAATGTGAATCGCCAGCAGAATGGCATTTTGGGGAGATTAGTCGCCCTCAGTAGAGAAGATTTGTTGCTGGGCGACTAATCTCCCCGTCTGGGCAGAATGTGGAGAGAAACAATAAAGTAGCCCATATTCACCAACATATCGAATATTAACAATGGAGACAATGGCCTCTCGGGATATTCTATTCACTAGGCAGAGATGGTCACAGTGACACTTTATATCAGTGACGTCAGACTTGTGATCCTTTAGTTAAAGGGCGGCGAGATGGATAGTCCCCAACTGTCTTTTGTCTTCACATCCCCATTTTACAGGTCTCCATTTCTGATCTGTCTGTCCAGTCCAACTTGAGTTCTCAGCCCATCTAGGTCTTCGCTTGGAACTGGACAGACATTGCAGAAATGGAGACCTGTAAAATGGAGATGTTAACTCAAAACCGACACTTGATCAAACAAGACTGATTTCCACGTCCGTTGTTTCTTGGAACTGCGGAAACGGCTTCAGTGAGTTCGATCAGGAATGGAGGAGTGGTGCCATCTAGTGGTCGGCTGCGGTTATCGCAGATAATAATCTATGACGGCAGAGAATGCAGCAAAACCTCCGCAGCCAAGTACTCCCGCTTTCAGACCGGCTGTGGAGGGAGGAGAGAGTAAAGAATTATACAGGGTATTTTACATGAGGGAATCTCTAGACACACACAACACTTGCACCATTTATAATTAGAATTACAGTTTGTGACTATGCAACACAAATTAATCAGCAGGTCTTATTATGGGAAATGATAACCATAAAAATAAGCAACTTTAAAACTGGTCTTCATTTTTTCTACTTTTTTAAAATTCTATTCTGTCTCTCTTCAAAGTATATATCCAGTTGTTCGTGTCCAGCAACCTAAAAGCAGACCAATTGTACAGTCGATTTGTATTACGTTATATTGTCTTTCCCTTGAGTAAATCTCCAATGTAGCACTCGCCCAGTCAATTGATTGGATTAGTGTGGCTAGAGTTGTTTATTAATCTAGAGAAACAATATTTAGTATCATCTCAAACGTGAGACCAATAGATACAGATGGCTGGAACATTAAAGGGCATTTTTACTTTCCTTAATGAAAAAAGAAACCTATCTCCAATAGACTTTAATTAAAAAATATGTACCTTTTTATAAGAAACCTGACTGTATGCAGTGAAATTCTCCCTTCATTTACTGCTGTGGATAGGAATTGTCAGACGGTCCCTAACTGCTCTGCAGGGAAACAATCATACTTATGAACAGCAGGGGGAGCCCCCGCCTTACTTCCCAGCCATGCAGAACTCAAGCAGCTTTGTTTGTTTCCCTGTAGAGCAGTCAGCGACTGTGTAGAGATTTGTATTGGATTTTATTTTTGGCTGTACATCCCCTTTACGGTTTCCAACTCCAGCTGCAGGGACAAAGATCATGGAGCCAGATTTAAACAGATAAACTGGGATTCTATTTGGAGGATTATTTTGCTGCAGCCACTGGTTCTGCAGAGTTGGAGAAAGTTTGTATTAAACAATACAAAAACTATAAAATCCACATTAGATTACATGACAACACAGGACCCAGTGCAGTCTGTATATTCTGATTATTAATCAGTCTTGTTGTATCGGCTTCTGGCAGATATTATTTGACTTGTGCTGTTTTGATCATTTATGACGATCCCTAAGCAGCACAGACCACACTGAGCATGTGCACAGTCTTGGTCTTGCAAAGATGTATAATCCCCAGTGGCCAACTTTGAAAGCATAAATCATTTGTTTGATTAGGCTTGTGGTGCAGTAAATTCATGTTTATGTTTAGTATACAAAATACAGCATTTCTAGCCTTATTCTATTTAAGACTTTACTTCTCCTTTAAAGCTGCCATTGATGTGCAAAGAGATTTTATTCTTTATATGATGACTGCTCGTTCTTTTCACTCTAAATCTACCAGAATAAATGAAGTAGGAAACATAAATCAGATGATGTTCTGGACATAAATTGACAGACATCAATGGTACAAAAGTTATGTCTGACAAATAGAAGTGACAGTCACAAATTGATATTGTCAGAAAGGCAATACATGCAGAGAAATTATCATTAGCCGACAGAAATCTTTTAACCAAACCGATTGCCACGGTACAAAAAATGTCGGGAAAATCATACGTTCTTTTTGCACGAGATTGTATCTGTGTGTCTCCGGCCAGCTTTGGACCGACTGTCAGTTATAAAGAAAAGAGTGCACTTACCTCGGAAGCCAATAGCTCCGCCAGTGATACACCCACTCATCACGCTGTTTTTCCAGTCGGATTTTCCTCGATACTTGGGGATAAAAAGGAAACTCCATTACTGGAGCCCAGCGGGGGGGGGAACATTTATGGCTGTGCCCTATTTTATTCTAGCAAACAATTCAGCAGATGGCATTCACTGAAGCCAAAGCAATTGTAGAACATAAAATAAGTACCTGATCTCTATTTACACTCAAATCCAAAACATGAGGCAAATCAGCCGTCACTACCTGAGGTTTTCAACAAAAGCCAGAATGTGTTGCCCAGCTGCAGGCAGAGCTGAAAGTAAAGATTGCGTGGGCTTCACTTAGTTGCCAAAGGCAGGTGACTGGCACACAGTGTGGGGGTGCAGATTGCAACGAAAAGCTCACAATTACTCACTGTGCAGAACTTGATGGCAACTGCCACTTAATTGTCAGCTGCCTGGGATCTTTCATCTCACCAACATCTTATTCTAATTCTGTTCTGAATTAATGAAGATTATTAACCATTTCATCACTTTGTCCCTTTGCAAATCACTAAGCATTTCTGTTTAAATGGGTATCCGATGGTATTCGTATGTGTGGGGCCACAGAGGTCTCACAAGGTGCCAGGAGTGAGAATTGGGTCCAATTCGGAGCTTAAGATTCAGTGGTATAACTCAATTGCACCCCCACTTAATGGTTTAAAAATTAGTGGTGAGCACGACTTTCCCTTGTTTGTTCTAGTTCTACAGGAGCAGTGACCAGCTCCATGTTGTAGCTCCCACCCTTCCCAGCTATAGTCAGGTGATCCCACTGGTGTCTAATAAAAGGGCAGCCAAGTTTGGGAGTTTTACTTTGAAAGCAGCAAGTAAGTTGCAGGTAAAACTTAGTCCCTGTGTAAAATGTATAATGAAGCAATAGAATTCTTAATGAATCAGATAAAATTGAGTGTAGGACTGGCCAGATATGGGATAAGTGTGACGTAGTTGTTCAGCTTAAATATATTGTAATATATGGACAAACAATCCCTGTGTTGTTTAAAGGGTAAGGCATTTTTCAGTAGCAGTAGCACAAAATGTCTCTGTCTTAAATATATTGATAATGGGTTGAGTGCAGAGGAATCTTGTGTTTGTCTATATAAAGAGAGAGGGAGCAGATTCTGTAACTGCCGGAGGGGTCAGGTAATGAACATAAGTAACAAAACGACTGGAGGGAAAGTGAAAACATGTTGGGACCCAGGGGACATTCAACATCCTAACTTATATTTCCTTCATTTGCAATATTACAGGTTAATTGAGGAATTCTTCTAGCAGAATAGTAAAGAGAGTAGAGCAGTGGTTCCCAAATTCTGGGGTACAGATTAGTTGCGGGGGGGGGTCACCCTTAATGCCAGATCAGGTGAGAATTGGGGAAAACGGCCATTGGATCTCCTGGATACACCTGAAAGCTCAGTGTGACTGGCAGTTAAAGGGGTTATTCATCTTGCAAAACTTTTTTTAGTTTTCAGATTGTTCCTCAGAAATAAAGACTTCAATTACTTTCCATTATTTATTTTTTACTGTTTTTCCAAAATCTAAGTGTAAAGTTGAACGTTGGTGTCTCTGGTGTTTGAGTCTGGCAGCTCAGTAATTCAGGTGCAGATTCTGAACTGTTACAATTTTATAACAATTAGTTGATCCATTTCTCAGCAGCATCTCTGGAGTATCAGTAACTATTGTATCAAGTCTAACAGCTGCCTGTAATGAAACTCAGTGATTCTGCTCAGCAGGGACAAAGATAACAAATGTATCAACTAAATGTATCAATTTAGAACACTTTACAGGGTCGGCGACCCCCCCCACCAAAGCTGCTTAAGAAGGTGAAAAATTACACTTTACACTTCAGTATTAGAAAAATGGTGACACATAGAAAATAGAAAGTAATTGGAAATCGTCGTTATTTCTGGTGATCTGTCTGAAAACAATTAGTTGCTTGAAGGTGAACAACCTCTTTAAAGTGACATTTAGGATGACTATTTGCTCTCTTAGATATTCCTGAGACCATGGCCGATATAATAATAATATTTTTCTATAGTTGTACTTATTTCATAAGTTAAGGGGGCCCTGACAAAAGATTGGACATTCAAGGGGGACTTGAACTGGAAATGGTTGGAATCCACCAGTGAAGGGAGACAGGGTGTCAGCTCACTTTCCAAGGTGCTGCTCCCACATAACAGACAGCTAGCCCAACCACTTAAGGGCAGGGGCATATGGGCAAATTTAGGGAGATTTAGTCGCCTGGCGACTAATCGCCTATTCTGCGTGGCAACAGTCGCCCCGAACTGCCTTCCCCCTGCTATAATGAGAAAACGCCAGTGACAATGCACTCGCGGCGCTTTGATTTCCGAAGTCGCCTGAAGTTTCCTCGTAAGACAACTATACCAGGCAGAAGGCAGTTCGGGGAGATTGTCGCCCCGCAGGAGAGGCGATTAGTCGCCAGGCAACTAAATCTCCCCGAATCTGCCCGTGTGCCCCTGCCCTAAAGGGATCAGCTTTATCACTTCTAATTCATCTATTCGGACACTTTTCTATTTTCTTCCAGTCCGATATGCTGCCCATATTCAGCCCAATATTAACCACTTATTGCCCCCTCCAGATATTGTCAATAGCTTATAGGCCTGTGTATATGGACCAATCAGAAGGCCTAAATGACTGATATCTCTAGCCACTGTATGGGGTATATATATCGGGCAGATTGCTTAGACCCACGAGGGTCAGTTTAATGAATATAAGATATTAAATTACAGCTGAAGAATAATTAGACCTTGGAACAAGCTCTGCAATTGCTGTACCGCTGCAGCTTGAACTTAGCCTGTCTGAATGGCAAAATTCCTCTTTAACTCATCCATGCTAGAACGAACGCTCTATTTATGGGACAGGTTCCATACTGTTTGTTATAAACGAATGTAGGGAGAATGGCGGTGCTTTAGTGGTTGCAGAACCATATTTCCCAGCATTCCTCTATCTGCCCAACTGATGTAGGGTTTTCATTTTGGCATCCGGAGTACCCCAGCTTTCCTATACGTCAGCCAAGATGTACTGTCCCCAACTTCCAACCACTGCAGTGGATTGTGGGATCTGTAACTAGCTAGTCTATGGGGAGTATTCATTAACATGGGAGACAAATCTCTCGGGGTGATGTTGCCCATAGCAACCAATTAGCAATTAGATTTGAACAGTTGCCTACAAGTTAGAAAACAAAAGCAAATATCTGATTGGTTGCTATAGGAAACATCATTGACAATGTTTTTATCCAATGTTAAGAAATACACCCCTGAGTCAGGACAACACAACAGCCCCATCCATTGAGCTTTTGGAACTTTTCTTTGGAATAAAATCAAGGATTGTCCTTAATCTAAACAGTAAATGCAATGATCTCACCATACTGGGTTTTTCTGAGTTATAGAAGGATTGTTCCCCCATCAGATCAATAATGGCTCCCCCCCAGTCATATTTATGGGGTTGTTCACCTTTAAGATAACCGTTAGTATGATGTAGAGAGGGATATTCTGCGACAATCTGCAATTGGTTTTCATTTTTTTTTATTATTTAAGGTTTTGGGGTATTAAGCTTTTTACTCAGCAACTTTGTATTTTAAACAATCTGGTAACTAGGGTCAGAATTCCCCTAGCAACCATGCATTGATTTAAATAAGAGACTGGAAAATGAATCGGAGAGGGACTGAATAGAAAGATGAGAAATAAAAAGTAACAATAATAATATATTTGTAGCCTTACGGAGTGCTTGCTTTATAGAAGGGGTCAGTGACGCCCATTTGAAAGCTGCAAAGAGTCAGAAGAAAAAGGCCAATAACTATAAAACAATAAATAATGAAAACCAATTGTAGAAAAGTTACCTTAAAGTGATACTGATGTTAAAAGACTTCTTTTTAAAATATGAATGTATATTAAAAGTTACCTATAGGTCAAATTTTTTTTGTGGAGAGGTTTGATTTTGTAAATAATTTTTAGTTGATGTTCCTAAACCTGTTTTTGCCAACCTGACTGTCCCATCTCAGTCAGTTTCAGTTTCTAATGCTAACGGACTCCTGCTGCACAAATATGGCAGCCCCCTCATAGACGATCACGGGGAGTCAGATGGGTAATGTAAAAGCTTTGAGCAGAAACTTTATGGCAAAATTCAAAGTAGCAAACAAAGCGAATAATATGATAGGTGTAAAAATGTTTTAATTTCTGGTGTCAGTGGGGCTCATTTATCAACACTGGGCAAATTTGCCCATGGGCTGTTACCTATAGCAACCAATCCGATTGCTGCATTCATTATTCTTCTTGCAGCTGCCGTTAAAAAGCGAATCACGGATTGGTTTCTATAGGTAACAGCCCATGGGCAAATTTGCCCAGTGTTGATAAATGAGCTCCTGTATCTCTTTAAAGGTGAACCACCCCTTAAATACATATATGGAAATGAATGTTGGGATCCATCGGACCTTCAGGAACAAGATATGAGATTAGATGAGATTGTAGGATGGAAAGAGGCTGAACTGATGGAAGAAGAAATCAAAACATAATAAAAAGTGACCCGTTTCTGAGACAGAACCAATATGTGAGTCAGTGCAGAGAGTTGGATCAGAGTAATAATACAAATATCCCACTTACTGATTCCACCAGGCACTCGGTGCAGGAGAACATGGCACCCACAATGGCAAAGTTCTTGGCATAAGACATTCCTCGCTGGCCCATATCTCTCAGCACCTCTTTAGCAGTCGGCGTGCGCAACGGGTCCTTGGGATCAAACCCAACGTTGGTATCAATGCCGGCTGTGAATACACCAAATGCTCCTCCCAGCACAAACCCTGACAGGAGGGGAAAGTAGACAGATTATTATTTAGTTATTCACATCTGTCCCTGCTCCAGTGAAGCTTACAGTCTACGGACCCCTATCTCATTCACTAAGGGAGACAATTGTGTTTGGTTTTTGGGAGGAACCTCAGTCAGACACAAGGAGAACATACAAACCCCTCTGTGCGGAAATGAATGGGGTAGTTCAGCCTAATCACCGAATGAGAGGAGCCCAGTAAAGCAGTGAATCACATATACGCGGCAGTAATGCTATAAACTGGATGCTATTTATATAGGAATAATCAGTAAAAATGTTGCATGATTGCAGTGTTAAGTATAGGGAAAAACCATAA
The DNA here is from genome assembly GCF_017654675.1 of Xenopus laevis. Taxonomy (NCBI): domain Eukaryota; kingdom Metazoa; phylum Chordata; class Amphibia; order Anura; family Pipidae; genus Xenopus; species Xenopus laevis. Next base: position 6,315,037 of record NC_054374.1, read on the forward strand.
AAACATAGGAAGGCCGGTATTTTTTTCTAGAAAATGGTGACAACCCTAAGTACAAGTGTACGGGGCCTTGACAGCACTGAAGTCGCGTCGCCTCTCCTGAAGTCCCGAACAGACCAAGTCCTGAAGCAGCGAAAAGACCCAAAGTCATGAGGAGCTGAAGTTCAATTCTACTGAACACCAATGTGTGTGTTGTAAACAGCCTGATGTGTGTGTGAAGTTAAATAGCTGAATTATACTCAACTTGCGCTGTGAAAAGTAAATCTGGTTTGTTATGGAAAACCCAATACAAATGTTGAAATAAAAAAACTTTTATGAAGGGCCCAGACGCCACGGTTTTAAAAAATGTTGTTGTACGGGGCCCCGTGATTTCTAATGGCGACCCTGGGAATAATCAGGAGAGGCCACTGGTCACTTTATGACTAAGGACAGAGATCAACTGCCACATTTATCTGCCACATTTATCTGCCACATTTATCTGCCACATTTATCTGCCGCCGGATCAGCAACGTCACATCATGTCCCCCAGTGTGAGAAAGTGAGAGAAACTGACAGTCTGTACAATTCAAGCTCTTCTCATTCCCTCTCACCTTGTCTACTGCCAAACTGACTTGAGCTGAACTACAACTCCCGGCACCCCGTGCAGACAACTCCCGGCACCCCGTGCAGACAACTCCCAGCACCCAGTGTCCCTTTCATACTCACCCCCCACACAAGCCAGGGCCGCCTTGAAGCCGCAGCTCTCCATGACCCTTTCCATTATTTTCTGTTCTTCTGGTTTAATAGGGGTGGGGATTCCGCCGAGGCCTCCCGGGATCAGCTCCACCGGTCTCCTCTTGTCCCCCACCAGGTGCTGCATGATGAGGCTGTAGTGTAACGTGCCGTCCCCGGGCCCGGGCGGAGTAACGTTGCTCCCCATGCCTGGGGTCAGAAAGGAGCTTTCGGCTCCGCCGGGCGCCGCCATGACACACGAGTGACTCCTTGGCGCGTGCGCAGTTCACTCTGACCGTGTCACTGGAGCCGCAAGGTGTAATTCTTACTGGGAGTACGGTGTCCTTTTGAGGACATGCTTCCGAAGTCTATTAGAGCGCCTTGCTCTTTTTCTGCTTTACAGTCGCCTGATTCGATATAAACAGTTTCGTCTACAGATTTTATTACATTAAACCTCTGGCCTGTGTCACCTTGTTCTGTTTTCCCTCCGCTCTTGTCTTGTCCTTCCTCTGTTATTATTCAGCGACCCTTATTGTTTTCATGTAATTATCTCCCCTCCCCCCATTCATTCCTCCTGTCATAATATAATTCTATATAATAATATCTCTGTCAGTCTCTTTCTGTAGCAGCGGCTTCAGTCCTCCCCCTGTGCCCCACTCCCAGTGGACTCTCCCTGCCCTCCCTCCCTCCAGGTCTGTGAAAATGAAAAGAATCTGTGATATTTCAGCTACACAGAGGCCCCCACAGACCCACTAAATAGTGACCTTCTATATACCTCCCAACTGTCCCTTTTACGGAGGGACTGTCCCTCTTTTGACAGCTCAACCCGCAGTCCCTCATTTGTACTGGAAAGTCCCTCTTTTCTCTGCACTGAACAGCCAGAAAAAGAAACAAAGTTTCTCACTTAATTGGCTTTTAGCAGAGAGCCCAGAACAGCTAACAGGTGCAAATAAGATACTTTGTAACAATTTTGAGACACAAAAACACAGTTTAGATAAGGAGAAATATTTTCAAACTTTCATAACCTGCCAAATTTTGTAAAACAAACGTGGTAATTAGGGGGTGTGGCCACATAAAGGGGTGTGGTCAAAAAATTGGAAAAAAAATTTTTGCCCCTCTTTTTACTTCCAAAATGTTGGGAGGTATGACTATGGCAACTTTACAGCAGCCGCACAGATGTCTGGGCCTTCCTCTTGCCCAATTCTATCAATTCTCCCTACACTCCTGCCCAATTATCACTGGCCAATTGCCAAATACTCCTTACACTCCTCACTATTCACCCTGTCATACTGCCAGTTTTCTCAGCTCTCCTGCCCAGTTCTCCTCGCACTCTCCCTGCTTTCCTGCCAAATTCTCCCCCTATACTGCTCAATTTACTCCGCATTCCTGCCCAATTCTCCCCACACTCCTGTCCAATTCCCACTGTACTTCTATCAATTCATATTACACTTCTGCCCAACCCCCACTGCGCACCTGCCCAATTCTCCACATGCTCCTGCCAAATTCTCACTGCCCTCCTTGCCAGTTCTCTGACATTCTGCCTAATTCTTACTGCGCTTCTACCCAATTCTCACTTCCCACCCTCATAACTCTTCCTGACCTCCTCCCCAATTCTCACTGCCATTCTGCCCAATTCCCCGTGTTCCTGCCCAATTCTCATTACACTCTCCCTACATTTCTGCCCAATTCTCATTACACTCTCCCTACATTTCTGCCCAATTCTCATTACACTCTCCCTACATTTCTGCCCAATTCTCATTACACTCTCCCTACATTTCTGCCCAATTCTCATTACACTCTCCCTACATTTCTGCCCAATTCTCATTACACTCTCCCTACATTTCTGCCCAATTCTCATTACACTCTCCCTACATTTCTGCCCAATTCTCATTACACTCTCCCTACATTTCTGCCCAATTCTCATTACACTCTCCCTACATTTCTGCCCAATTCTCATTACACTCTCCCTACATTTCTGCCCAATTCTCATTACACTCTCCCTACATTTCTGCCCAATTCTCATTACACTCTCCCTACATTTCTGCCCAATTCTCATTACACTCTCCCTACATTTCTGCCCAATTCTCATTACACTCTCCCTACATTTCTGCCCAATTCTCATTACACTCTCCCTACATTTCTGCCCAATTCTCTCTGCCCTCCTGCACAGTCCTCACTGCTCTGTCTAATGTCCTGCTCAATTCTCGCAGTGCTCTCCCCGCTCTCCTGCCCAATTTACCCCACTTCTCCCTGCGCTCCTGCCCACACACTATATTAAAAACTCACTCCGAGTCCTAACTGTAGTTAAGCTCACACTGTTGGACATTTATACAAGGGAAAGGTTTACAACAAATGCTCTGTAAGGCTACAAATGTATTGTTATTGCTTCTTTTTATTACTCATCTTTCTATTCAGGCCTCTCCTATTCATATTCCAGTCTCTTATTCAGTGCATGGTTGCTAGGGGAATTGGACCCTTTCATCCAGATGGCTGAAATTACAAACCGGAGAGCTGCTGAATAAAAAGCTAAATAAGTCAAAAACCACAAATAATAAAAAATGAAAACCAATTGCAAATTGTCTCAGAATATCACTCTTTACATTATACTAACAGTTATCTCAAAGGTGAACAACCCCTATGGGTAGAGTTGCCACCAGGCCGGTAAACAGTGGCGTAACTACCGGGGGAGCAGGGGGTGCGATTGGGCCAGAGCCTGCACCCCCTCAGGGCCCCCCGGCAGCTCACACGCCACTGAGTTCTTTGGTAAGTGCGGCCGTTTCCGGGCGTACGGAGGGGGCGGGGCTCGGCTGCACGTCCTGCGCCAGGGCCCGCCCCCTCTAGTTACGTTACTGCCGGTAAACATAATGGCTGATCCCAATGTTATTAATAGGGAAAAAAGATAACTTTGTAGGAAGGGCGGTATTTTTTTCCAGAAGAGGTGGCAACTCTATCTATGGGAGGGGACAGGTGTGGCCTATTTATTTAGGATACTTAAAAGAATTGGGTTTAAAAGGTGCCAAACCCCTGTGTGACATGTGAGACATTACCCTGAGCAGTGACAAGAAATAATCTCCTCACAACGCCGAGAGGATCATTAGCTGACATTTCTCTATAAATATAAACTCAGAACTCCTTTAAGTGAAAGAGTTAAAACCCCAAGCACAAAACTGTAACAGAGACAGTCCAAGGACATGTGGGGGCGCAAGCTGTAACCATGGCAAAAAACTACAGTCCCCAGTACAGATAGTCCGCTAACGGGAAATGTAGTTCCCAAGGACTGTGACACTGCTTTCTATCCTGGTTTCGGAACTACGTTTCCCAGCATGCCAAGCTCCTGGGTTTGCGTGTAAGCGACAAGAGGGAGGGTAATTTGCATCCAGCCTGCGCCCTCTTGTGGCACGAAGTGTGTAGTGCATGCTGGGTACCTGTAATCTGCAGGAGGAGAGACGGCTGCGTGGCCGGGGGAGCGAGGTAAGAGCAGGACACGAGTGGGTGGGAAGCTTCAGTGTTGCTTGTTGGGGTTTTCTATAAGGGGAGTGGGGGTTATACGATTGTACTTAGTGTTCTACTTATGTACCTCTGTCTGTCTGGGATGAGCACAAGTATTCAGTGGGACCCTCATCTACATTGGCTCTTATTTGGGCTAAATATTCGTCTATATTATACTTTATTAGTATTTATTACTGTATATTAGTCTTTATTAGTTTATATTAGTCTTTATTAGTATATTTTACTGTATATTAGTCTTTAGTGTATATTAGTATTTATTAGCGTATATTAGTGTATCTTACTGTATATTAGTATATATTAGCGTATATTAGCGTATAATAGTCTATAATAACGTATATTAGCCTATAATAGTGTATATTACCATATATTAGTGTATTTTAGCGTATAATAGTGTATATTACTGTATATTAGTGTATATTAGTATATATATTAGTGTATATTAGTGTATATTAGTATTTATTAGTATATATTAGTGGATATTAGTATATATTAGTATATATTAGTGTATATTAGTGTATATTAATATTTATTACTGTATATTAGTCTATATTAGTGTATATTAGTATTTATTACTGTATATTAGTCTATATTAATATTTATTACTGTATATTAGTATATATTAGTGTATATTAGTATGTATTTGTATATATTAGTGTGTATTAGTGTATATTAGTATTTATTACTGTATATTAGTCTATATTAGTGTATATTAGTATTTATTAGTGTATATTAGTATTTATTACTGTATATTAGTATTTATTAGTGTATATTAGTATTTATTAGCGTATAATAGCGTATATTAGTGTATATTACTGTATATTAGTATATATATTAGTATATATATTAGTGTACATTAGTGTATATTAGTGTATATTAGTGTATATATATATATATACATACAGTCATGTGAAAAAGTTTGGGATTTTAATTCTTTGGAGTTTTGTTTATCATTGGCGGAGCTTTCAAAGTAGCAACTTCCTTTTAATATATAATATGTTTTATGGAAACAGTAGTATTTCAGCAGTGACATAAAGTTTATTGGATTAACAGAAAATATACAATATGCTTCATAACTAAATTAGGCAGGTGCATAAATTTGGGCACCGCAACAGAGATATTACATCAATACTTAGTTACAAATGTAACAGCCTCTAGACGCCTCCTATAGCCTTTGATGAGTGTCTGGATTCTGGATGTGGCTATTTGTAACCATTGGTCCATATAAAATCTCTCCAGTTCAGTTAAATTTGATGGCTGCCGAGCATGGACAGTCTGCTTCAAATCATCCCATAGATTTTCCATGATATTCAAGTCGGGGGACTCCAGAATATTGTACTTGTCCCTCTGCATAAATGTCTTTGTAGATTTCCAAGTGAGTTTAGGGTCATTGTCTTGTTGGAATATCCGACCCCTGCAGTGTAACTTCAACTTTGTGACTGATGCTTGAACATTATCCTGAAGAATTTGTTGATATTGGGTTGAATTCATCCGACCCTCGACTTTAACAAGGGCCCCAGTAGTCCCTGAACTAGTCACACAGCCCCTGAACTAGCCACACAGCCCCTGAACTAGCCACACAGCCCCTGAACTAGCCACACAGCCCCACAGCATGATGGGACCTCCACCAAATGTGACAGTCGGTAGCAGGTGTTTTTCTTGGAATGCCGTGTTCTTCTTCCGCCATGCAAAGCGCTTTTTGTTATGACCAAATAATTAAATTTTTGTCTTATCAGTCCAAAGGACTTTGTTCCAAAATGACTGTGTCTTGTCTAAATGAGCTTTTCCATACAACAAGCGACTGTGTTTGAGTGAGTGCAGAAAGGGCTTCTTTCTCATCCCCCTGCCATACACATGTTCTTTGTGCAAATTGTGCTGAATTGTAGAACGATGTACAGATACACCTGCATCTGCAGCAAGATGTTCTTGCAGGTCTTTGGAGATGATCTTTGGGTTGTCTGTAACATTCTCACAATCCTCTGCATATGCCGCTCCTGTATTTTTCTTGGCCTGTCAGACCTGGGTTTTACAGCAACTGTGCCTGTGGCCTTCCATTTCCTCATTACATTCCTTACAGTTGTAACTGACAGTTTAAACCTCTGAGATGCTTTTTGTAGCCTTCCCCTAAACCATGATACTGAACAATCTTTGTTTTCAGATCTTTTGAGAGTTGCTTTGAGGATCCCCTGCTGTCACTCTTCAGAGGAGAGTCAAACAGAAGCACAACTTGCAATTGGTCACCTTAAATACCTTTTCTCATGATTGGACACACCTGCCTATGAAGTTCAAGGCTTAACAAGCTAATCCAACCAATTTGGTGTTGCCAGTAATCAGTATTGAGCAGTTACATGCATTCAAATTTTTGCACAGCCAGTTTTTCATATTTGATTAATTCCATACAACTGAATACTGCTTCACTAAAAATCTCTGTTCAGAAAACACCTCAGTACTCAGATGTTCCTGGGAAATGAAAGACATATCACTGTTATCTTTTTTTGTTGAAAGTGGAGTCAATTATTAAGCAGGCTGAGAGGGGTTCCCAAACTTTTTCATATGACTGTATATATATATATACACACAGGATCAGCTGCTCTCCCATCTCTCTGCTCCCCTGCCAGTTTTCCTTTCTTGTATTGACATCTTTCAAGGTAAGACAACATTAAAGGGCCGCTATGTAGCTGTAATAATGTTATGCAGCTATTGAGAAGGAAAATATGTTATTATTAATTTTATCATTGTCCGTCACTCCCACATTCATGAGTTATTGATCCACAGTAGATTTTTTTTTCCTAACATATATCACTTTAATCTATTTGACTTTTCTGTACTTCTGCAAATCTAATAATAACACAGGCCTAGTAACACAGGCTCAGTAATCCTTTCTGGAAGTTTTTCCACTGTCTCCTCCATCTTGCCCCACCCTGACACTGTGGTTCAACCATTCCTCACTAGTGCTGAACGTATGAAATGTGTTTTCTTTTGTACATAAAATTTAAATTAAAGGGAAACGATGAGCTGCAGATCAGCCTTCAAAGATATAAAGAGGTTTAAGAAAGGAAAGGGAGTAATAAGCTTTGTAGCTTTTTTGCTTTTATGCGTTGCTCTGTTGTAACACATACTTAACTTATAAAAACATTAAAACAGTGTGAATTTATTTTCAGCTGGGTATAGGCATTACATCTTTTAGCAGTAAAGATCTGTGTCTCTAAAGATGCCCCAGTAGCTCCCCACCTTCTTTTCTGCTGATTCACTGCACATGCTCTGTGCTGCTGTCACTTACTGAGCTTAGGGAGCCACTCACAATATACAGTACACATAGAATAGAAATGTCACAATATAAGGCTGATTAGTAATTAATACACATAATTACTACATGGCAGCACAGAAACCAGTGCAATTAGCATCAGAATTGAATAATCAGCAAACCTGTAGCATCAGCTTATATTACAGCCAGGGAAGCTCATTTTCTGCTGGATAATTAGTGACGAGCCCTAAGCTTAGCTTCTCAACAGCCAATCAGAGCCCACTGAGCATGTGAGTGTCACAGACACTTTCCAAGATGGTGACCCCCTGTGACAAGTTTGAAGTCCTGGATCATTGCTGCTATTGACAAGCTGAAACTTTAGCCTCGTGCAATAAGTTCACTATATGAAATATGCCATTTTTAGCCATATTAATTTTTAGGGTTTAGTTCTCCTTTAAAATGTAATCTGCACTCCATTGCTCACAAAAGTATAATAACATCCAGAATAGGCAAACATTAAACGGAGCAGAGATGGTCCTTAGAAAAGCCCTGCACCGACCAATCAAAAATAGTTTCCAAGGACAGGAATCTGTTGATTCCACATGTCAGGGTTGCACACTGGTGCTATAAGAGAAACAGAAAAGTCTTGTTTACTACACAGAAACAATGTCACGTTCGGGACTCTAAATCCAGAACCAGTGCTGGGCTCCCTGGTCTCGGCTCCTGCTTCCGCCTTTAACAGCCGCCTTTCACTTTGGGAGGAGCCCTTGGCTAATTGGATGCCGCCGGGTCTTATTAAGAGAGGAGTAAAGCTACAGCTTCTGGACAAGCAAAGGGTCACCATCGTCTCACCAAGGATACCGGATGAAAGAACACAACTTGGAAGACAGAACAGACAACTCAGCGTGGAACAGGCAGGCCCGGTCAGCACAAGCGAAGGTAGAATAGTCCAGAATCAGGATTGGAGAGCGGAGAATAGTCAGACAGACAAGGATCAGCTTGGAGAGGTCAGAATAAACAGGCAGGCAAGGTCAGGATACAGAGTTCAGAATAGTCAGGCAAGGCAAGGGTCAATAACCAGAGGATCAATAGGAATCACATAGGAAAAGCACCAGGAACAAACTAATTGAACCTAACAACGGGCAATGTGTTCATTTCAAAAGCCCCTTTAAATACCTTTGAATTTCGCGGCGTTGCATGATGACGTCATCACGACGGCGCATAAATCCGGAAGCGTGCAGCCGTGCGCACCATGGGGAACCGGCGCTGGAAGGGATCAGATGCATGCGGCGGGCATCCCCACATGCCAACGAGTGGACCACTAGACCACCAGGGGAACTAGTCGTTACAAACAGTTCTAGATAAATGGTATAAATATACATAAATAGTAAGTTATTGCAATAAAAATGTATTATATGTTTAGCATGTCTTCAGGATCCAATAAGCTTCTCCCCTTTCATCTTCAGGGGTAGGATAATGAATGAGGAGGCTTAGACCAAATTGCATATATAAATATACATTTAGGGGCAGATTTATCAAGGGTCGAAGTGAATTAGAGGGAATTTTCGAAGTAAAAAAATTTGAAATTCAAAGAAATTTTTTGGATACTTCGACCATCGAATAGGATACTACGACTTCGAATTTACTTCGACTTCGATTCGAAGTAAAAAGCGTTTGAATATTCGACCATTCGATAATCGAAGTACTGTCTCTTTAAAAAAACTTCAACTTCAATACTTTGCCAAATTAAACCTGCCGAAGTGCTATGTTAGCCTATGGGGACCTTCTACAACATTTTTCTAAGTCTTTACACATCGAATAAAAATCCTTCGAAATTACTGTTAGGGGGTTATTTAAGTTTTTTTTTTTACTATAAAATCAGAATTTTTTGTGAAAAAAAATAAAATGTTTTGAGATTTATTAAACGCAGAGGCTGCAAAAAGTCAGAATCCGAAAATACTCCATCTTCAACCTGGCGAGGTCATGTAGAAGTAGGGATGCACCGAATCCTTCTGCCCGGCCGAACCGAATCCGAAAATAGGGGCAGGGAGGGAAATCGCGTGACTTTTTGTCACAAAACAAGGAAGTAACAAATTTTTCCCCTTCCCACCCCTGGATTCGGTTTGGTATTCGGACAAATCTTTAATTTAGGATTCGGGGGTTCGGCTGAATCCAAAATAGTGGATTTGGTGCATCCCTATGTAGAAGTCAAAGGCAGATGTCCTATTTGCAATTTGAAGATATTATTGTCTGCGATGGGGTTCATATGATAATCCGAATATTTCTGGCTTTTCCACCAATTTCAGATTTTTTGTGCGACAATCTGAAAAAGTCACGGTTTTCGTGCGACAATCCGAAAAAGTTTTTCCCAATCCAATTTTTTTGCGTTTTTTTTTATTGATAGATAAGGGCAAATCATGGATTCTAGTTTGTCAGACTTTTTATTATTTAAAACATCAGAAAAATTCTGATTTTGATAAATAACCCCCTTTAAGTAGCCACCTTGGCATGACATCTAGCCACATACTTATTGATAATTGATAATATTTGTTTTTTGAAATTAATGGGCAGACAGACAAAACACCTCCTGTTAACCCTAATTAATGTTATTGTTGTTTTTTGTATTTATTTTTGTTTTACAGTATTGTTGTATCGCCCATGCTATAAATACTGTGTTTTAATGTACAGGACTGTGTATAGAACTATATAAAAAACAATCTACGTACATGAGCAGCAGTTGGGAGCCATCAGTTAGGGCACTTCACTGCCAATAAATAAACAGAAAGCAGCCAAGGACTTAATCTGTTCCTCTCCACCTCATAGGTTTTATAAATAGATATGAGTGTAATTTAAAGGAATGAAACACGGCACAGACACACCATTAAATGAACTGACAGTTGCAGATGAATACCAAACATGCCAGTGCTCACATACACATGCAACATTAGCGGGACCCACGGTGGTACTAGAACATTTCAGTGTCTAAATAAACCGCCGTATACCGACAAGGCAAGTTTACAGGACCTTTTGGCCCTACAGTCCCTAATGCAGCCCAGACAAGTACAAAAAAAAAGATAAAATATATTTTCCCAACATAAACTTTATTTTTAGACAGTTTAACAAAATATCAAACTTTACATCAAATGGCATGTCAGAGCAAAGGGCCAAGTATGGGCAATGGGCCAGAGCCTGCAGAGCAACAGTTTTAAAGGGTATGTAAAGGCAAAAAAATAAATAAGTTTCCAACTCCAGCTGCAGGGACAAAGATCAAGCAGCTTTGTTTGTTTCCCTGTAGAGCAGTCAGCGACTGTGTAGAGATTTGTATTGGGTTTTATTTTTGCCTTTATATCCCCTTTACTGTTTCCAACTCCAGCTGCTCCAGGGACAAAGATCATGAAGAGAGAATTAAACAGATAATATGGGATTCTATTTGGAGGATTATTTTGCTGCAGCCACTGGCTCTGCAGAGTTGGAGAAAGTTTGTATTAAACAATACAAAAACTATAAAATCCACATTAGATTACATGACAACACAGGACCCAGTGCAGTCTGTATATTCTGATTATTAATCAGTCTTGTGTATCGGCTTCTGGCAGATATTATTTGACATGGGGCTCTCCACCAATGAGGCGAGTTGAGGCACTCGCCCCTGTTTGCCAGGGGCATCAAAAATGGCTCTCCTGGTAACTAAGAGCCAAATTCTGCTTTTCAACCTTGAAATTTGGCTCTTCTAGTGCAGAGAGCGCAATTGTGTTCTCTGCAGTAGCGACGTGGCCCACCCCGACCCCTCCTGTGCAACGTGGACCACCCCGACCCCCTCGGGCACTAAAGAGGTGAGTGCCGTGGAGAGATATGGGGACAGCAAAAGGAAGGTCACCTCAGGTGGCAAAATTACCAGGATCGCCCCTGTATTTGACTTGTGCTGTTTTGATCATTTATGACGATTCCTAAGCAGCCCAGACCACACTGAGCATGTGCACAGTCTTGGTCTTGCAAAGATGTGTAACAAAGTTACAAGATGGTGACCCTCTGAGGCCAACTTTGAAAGCATAAATCATTTGTTTGATTAGGCTTGTGGTGCAGTAAGTTCATGTTTATGTTTAGTTTACAAAATACAGCATTTTTAGCATTATTCTATTTTAGACTTTCCCCTTTAGGGTAAGGGCACACTTGGCGATTCGGGGAGATTTCGTCGCCTGGCGACTAATCGACTCTTCTTTTGGGGCGACTAATCTCCCCCGAACGCCTTCCCTCTGTCTTGCGCCAGCTATAATGAAAAGTCGCCTGCTGCATGGCACATGCTGCGCTTTGACTTCCGAAGTCGCCCAAAGTTTCGACTGTTAATTCAGTCAGGATGTAAATATGTGGTGTATTACTATACAGACTACTTTAGGGTAAGGGCACACCTGGCGATTCATGGAGATTTAGTCGTCTGGTGACTAATCGCCTCTTCTTTGGGGCGACTAAATCTCCCCGAATCGCCGTGGCACTAAGCAAATATGGAGCACATTTTATTGAAAGTGATTTTACGTGCACTTGGGGCGTAAATGAACCTTCGTGTCTTTCCATAAGTCACCCATCATTCTGCTTCTGTCATTGCTGAAATTATAGGAGATTCACAGAAATTGTCTCCTTTACCCACAGCCCTGGGCCATGGAATGTTGGCTGGAAATGATTTCTGCCAGAATCATGAGCAAAGCGTCTCAGCTGATACTTTCTAAAGTCAGTTTAGGTGACAGATGTTGCCCCAATAGCTCTTTCCACAAGAAAACATCAAATCTCCTTTTTTCTGCAGTCATCATTGGGTGATCTCTCATAGCCAACTTCCATAAAATATACAACATGTACATAAAGTCCTGTGGATAAATACTGATTAGAGAGCAAGTTTCCAGCATTGTGCTTATTTAGGCAGCCATTCACTCACCAGACCTACACCTTAGCCGATGGGCTGAGCAGTGACATACTCTACCAGTTCCCATACTTATGCACGCACAACTTGTGTTCCATTTATTGGGGCCAACAGAGAAATGATTGGAACTTAGAAAACAGCTATTAGGACCAGGTAGTACAGGCCTAAGTAGACCCTGGTGAACAGGCTGAATCAATGAATACATTGCAATATAAAGTATTGCTGCCCTGCACTGGTAAAACTTGTGTGTTTGCTTCAGAAACACACAGCTTTGAATGGCTGCCCCCATGGCTACACAGCAGCTTGTTTATATAAACTATAGTAGTACTTATCTGTTATCTACTGTGTATCCTGTGCTTGAATGGCTGCCCCCATGGCTACACAGCAGCTTGTTTATATAAACTATAGTAGTACTTATCTGTTATCTACTGCATATCCTGTGCTTGAATGGCTGCCCCCATGGATACAGAGCAGCTTATTTATATAAACTATAGTAGTACTTATCAGTTATCTACTGTGTATCCTGTGCTTGAATGGCTGCCCCCATGGCTACACAGCAGCTTGTTTATATAAACTATAGTAGTACTTATCTGTTATCTACTGTGTATCCTGTGCTTTAATGACTGCCCCCATGGCTACACAGCAGCTTGTTTATATATAAACTATAGTAGTACTTATCTGTTATCTACTGTGTATCCTGTGCTTGAATGGCTGCCCCCATGGCTACACAGCAGCTTGTTTATATAAAATATAGTAGTACTTATCTGTTATCTACTGTGTATCCTGTGCTTGAATGGCTGCCCCCATGGCTACACAGCAGCTTGTTTATATAAACTATAGTAGTACTTATCTGTTATCTACTGTGTATCCTGTGCTTGAATGACTGCCCCCATGGCTACACAGCAGCTTGTTTATATAAACTATAGTAGTACTTATCTGTTATCTACTGTGTATCCTGTGCTTGAATGGCTGCCCCCATGGCTACACAGCAGCTTGTTTATATAAACTATAGTAGTACTTATCTGTTATCTACTGTGTATCCTGTGCTTGAATGACTGCCCCCATGGCTACACAGCAGACTGCAGATGTTCCCATTGCACAGGACAAGGGTGTCACTAGGTGTCGCACCCATCGCAACACTTCGCCAGGTGAAAATTCGCAGGAACATCGATAATCTTCTAGAGAGCAAAGTTTTGTCCTTGCCGATGGACGTCGGAGAATTTTCACTATTCAACTTTTCAATTCTGCCTTGCACAAATTCGTTAGAGGTCTTCGCTCAGGCTAATTTGCATACGGTGGGAATGGACGTCTTTCTGTTACATGTTGCATCTAATACATTACATTTACACTGATAACTCCACAAGCCAAGGGAACCTTAACAAAGTCATTAGAGTTGTTATAATGCCCTACACATGAGCCCACTGTATAGTTTATGTTCCATATGTTAGAAAATGTATGGGGGAACCCGGTTACACAAAAAAAACCTTTTTAGGACTTTTGCAGCCAATCACACTGAAAAAAGGAAAAAACGCCAGTGTTTTTAGAACTTAGAAGTTTTTCCACTCACAAAATATGATGTAAATAACTGGGGATTGAGGAGGATCTATGCACTCCATTGCACTTCACCTGGTCTGAGCTAGCGAAATTCATCCGCATTTTAGTGAATTTGTGGAGTAACATCCATTCGCCAGAGTGAAAAGTCGCCTGACAATAGAGTGCGAATCAACGCTAGCGTCCATGTCTTTCGCTAGCGAAGTGACGCCTGCGCCCATTAGTGAATCGGCTGCCGTCGGTAATACTGGCGAATTGTCACCAGCGTTTGCTACTTTGTCATTTCGTAAATCTGCCCCATCAATTCTTCCTTGTCAGTGAGCATAAAGTTCAGATTCAGTAAATTGTAGGCCCTGTGTTGGTTTTTGCTTTAAGCCTAAGTAGAACCAGTGGCACTTTAGCCGGGCAGGGAACTTTGCTACAAATCTTTTTAAATTACGGACATGGCCACGACCCACGACTTTGTCTAATTCGGAGTCTCTGTACAAAGTACCCAGGGAAAACTGTTGAAATACAGTGTTTATTCATTAGCACCATTCTGCTCTTTTTGTACTGATGTTTATCAGTCCTTCCAGGCACAATGAGAATTATCAGCCGTGTCCTTCCTGTAATCTACAGCGTAAAACCCAAGCGTATGGTAAATAGTCACTATCACAACCTGATCAGATCTGTAATGTGTTTAAGTAGGCAGACCCGTGTGTGGATCAGTATGATCTCACCTCCAGTGCTTCATGCCAATATTTCAGGGTAAATGTCATTATGATAGAAAAGAACAATGTTGTATTGGATGTTTAATTCTGGTCTGTTTCTATTCAGTTGCTGGCAGGATAGGTGTACATTTCATTCTTTATGCAGGGTAGAATGCGGGCCACTGTATTTGCTTCATTGGTAATAGATTCATGTTTTAAAGGAGATGGAAAGGTTAGAAGTAAGTAAGCTTTATCAGAAAGGTCTATATAAATACACCAGTAACCCCTCAAAGTAATGCTGCTCTGAGTCCTCTGTCAAAAGAAACAGCACATTTCTTTCCTTCTATTGTGTACTCATGGGCTTCTGTATCAGACTTCCTGTTTTCAGCTTAAACCTCCAGGGCTAGGGCTTGAGCATGCTCAGTTTGCTTCTCTTCCCCTCCCTGCTGTAATCTGAGCCCAGAGCTATGAGTGAGCAGGGAGAGAATCAGGCAGGAAGTGATGTCACAACAAGCTAATGTGGCAGCTGTTATCCTAAACAAACAGAGAGCTTCTAGAGCTGTTTACTCGGGTATGGTAAAGCATTCTGCAGAATAAATATAGTGTTTGCACCATTGTGGCTAATCTATTGGCAATAAAATCTCTGTAGCTTTCCTTCTTCTTTAAGAACGAATAAGTAGGGAAAACGAGTCTACAAGCCATCATCAGTGCAATCAGTGTGCATGACTACATTCCATAGTAGACGGAGTGGATTAATTATACATTTTGCAGATTAATGTGTTAACTTAAAAAATAATTTAAAAGAAGTAAAGGTACAGTAATTGGCAAGTTGGCAAGTTTTAGTGCACGTTACCCATTGCTGACACTCATTGTTCTGGGGTACTGTTTGCTGAGCTCCATGCCACCATCTCCTTGTGGTCTTCCAGGTATCCCCCGCAGGACTGGATTTGTGGAAAGGCCTAGGGGCTGCAGAATCTTAGGGGATCGGCATGCCACCCAACCGCACCCGCATTGATTTGGAAGCACTGGGAATTCGCAGGAGATACAATCGTTTTTAATATTTCCTGTACACCAATCCCCAGACTCAGGGGAAATTGTTAGGATGAAGTAGTTTAATATCAAACTATTCACTGTACAAATCTCAAAAACTGAAGTGCTAGAGCATTGCTACGGCTCAGGTTATTTTTAAAGCAGTGACTTTGTAATCTTTTATATTTCAGTTCTCTCGAATGTGGCTAGTAACTATAGCAGGTGTCACTAAGGGACATTATTTTTGGACAGAAAATTTAAAAAACTTGAAGTGGGATGAAGCTTGGAAGATTGTAATTTCAGACTCGTATGGCATGCATACAGAACTGAGCCCTTGCTGGATCCATATCTACTGAGGCTCATTCAGGTATCAATCAGACTGGTTGGTGAGACCAATTTGACCAGCCATTAAAGGGGACCCGTCACCCAAAAAAATTATTCAAAATCCTATTTTATCAGATTAGTCAAGGACAATGAACTTTAATTACACTATATAAATTATTTGAATCTTGTTTCCTTCAGTCTGGGATTTCAAAATCATAGCAAGCAGGCAGGAGCCATTTTGTGGACACTGTTATTAAAGACAAGACTTGTATCATCTCAGAATCTTGTTTGTGCACCAGAATGGGGGACTTGATGTCCATCCCCATGTCCTGGCCACACAGTTATATGGTAAAGAGAACTGGGGGAATGTGAGGAGAGCAGTGACATCTAAAAAGTGCTGAATTGAAAGTGAAAGTAATTGCCTGCCCCGCCTCTATGCCACGGGCATAGAGGAGGGGCAGACAATATTTGATTGACAGCTGAGATTTTTAAATGAGCTTACAACAGCTATGAATGCTTAAATAAAAAATAGAAATTGGATTTCATGTTTAATTTGAAAAGGACTTTTATTATACAGATTTTGTGTCTGGGTGACAGGTCCACTTTAAGATGTGAACGTATGTTGTGTCTTTTGTTGGTTCTTCTTCTCAATCCAACCGCCTTTTTAAGACAGCCGAGATGTAGGTGATATCAAAGGCTCTTCTTTGTAAATCCATCATAGAAAAACTCAACGTGCCCTCCACAAACAAATGTCAGGGCAACAGGTGATCATAAATGCTTGTAATTCTTCCGAATAAAACCATGTAAGGAACAACAACATCATACCTACTAACGGTGGTTCTTCATGATGAAACCCCTGAACTTCCGTGGCCATTAGGCTCATGATACCCAAGAGTAAAACTCATATGGTCACAATAAATGAATCAGATCACTAAAGGAGTTGGCAGCTGACCACATACTGTATACACTATACAATTATGTAACCAGTAAGTTAAATGCGTTGTTTGAGATTACCGCTGTATACAGTGGGCCCGGGTGCACACGCCCCAGACCTTCAGAAAGGGGAGCAAATACCGGGAAACTTTAAAAGAGGCTGACACAAGCCTGGACCCACAGGCTACGGCCTATGACTAAGTGTCCCTGGTAGAGACGAAACGCATCAGGCCTTAGTTCTTCATTATGGAGAATAAAATGTAAGCTTTTTTAACCCTTTTACAAATCTGACTCCGGCTTCACTACATCGTGGGTCCAGGCTTGTTCCACATACTGAATACACTGGTGGGTGCCATCTGTCTAAAGGCAGGGCAGGAGGGTAAATGATTTGTTTTGAAAGACTACCAACAGAAGACTTTCCATTGTAAAACATATAATTATACATAGATTGACCTATACTAGATATACATGACTATATAGCACTAGATTTTGGGAAGCCTAAGTCTACCTACTGTAAGGGGCAGATTTATCAAGGGTCGAAGTGAATTCGAGGGAATTTTCGAAGTAAAATAATTCAAATTAATTTTTTGGATACTTCGGCCATCAAATAGGATACTACAACTTAGAATTTACTTCGACTTCGATCGTTTGAATATTTGACCATCCGATAATCGAAGTACTGTCTCTTTAAAAAAACTTTGACTTCAATACTTCGCCAAATTAAACCTGCCAAAAGTGCTATGTTAGCCTATGGGGACCTTCTACAACCATTTTCTAAGTCTTTACACATCGAAGTAAAATCGTTCGATCATACGCTAAAATCGTATGGTTTAATCGAACGATTTTACTTAGATCGTTCAATGGCCAAATTCGGTGAAAAATACTTCGACTTCGATATTCGAATTCGAGGTATTTTAATTCGATGGTCGAATTTCAAAGTATTTTACACTTCGAAATTCGACCCTTGATAAATCTGCCCCTTAGTCTTCATTTTTCTCTACCTACGATTACAGGTTTTCTTGGTTAGATTTCAATGCAGTGGAATCATTCAAAGAATATATTTCACCCATGGCCATTCCTTTGCCATGGTTAGTCCTTGTGTCCAGCTTGACTTTTACTGATAAAACCTCCAGCTGATGGCGCCCTAAGGCATTGATAATGGTTAACATTGGATGGGGAATTATAACGGCTCACTGCTTCCAGAAATATTTTTTCAATTTAGTTACCCTTTAGTAGAAAATAATTAGAAAGGTTCCTTTTATTAGAATCGCCACGGAAAAACTCGTATATTAGACATGGCAGAAGGAATTCTCTTGCTCCTGAGATAATAAACCTGGCCCATAAACACATGACTTTGCCTTAATTATGAGAACATTTTATTGTCTGTAGGAAGATTTTCCGGTAACAGATTTGGGGACATATTTATGATGGTTCAGTAAATGGTCTGTGGAAGAGCTGTACATGTTTAAAATGGGAGCAGAGCTGCGGGTGCCGCCAGTCACCAGTGTGTATGGATGGGCGAATTTGACCCGTTCCGTTTCGCCCAAAATTCGCCGCTGGCGAAATGTCGCAGACGCCCATTATAGTCTATGGGTGTCAAAATAATTTTGACGCGCATCTTATTTTCTTGTCGCCCGCCGCCATACAAGTCTATGGGCGTCATTTTTTCAGTGAAACGAGGCGAAAAAATCTGCCCATCCCTACCAGTGTGTACATTGTGTCTCTGCACAGATGGAACAAATTAGAAGAAAGTGTTGCAATGCTAGTGGCTAGTGGCTAGTGCCGAGGCAACTGTTCAGTGCCGATGGCTTATTGTAGCTGCTACTACTGCAAATGTGTGGCCGTAATTAGGCAGAGGATTTGTCAAGAGCAACAGAATAGCCTTGTTATGTTTGAGGAAAGCACCAAAATGTGTATGTTTTTAAGATCTCCATAAAAACAAAATAGAAAGCCTCTGATCTAATATTACTATTATATGAATTCCTATTCCTGTTAATTATGACGCATCCATGTGATAGTAGCAATAATGGAATTATTATTAAGTATTAAGATTTTCAAGGCTACAAATAAGGGGAGTCTTTGCCTGTGTAGTCTGCAAAATATGGTTAATCCGAACATTTAGGGGCACATTTACTAAGCTCGAGTGAAGGATTCGAAGTAAAAAAAACTTCGAATTTCGAAGATTTTTTTGGGTACTTCGACCATCGAATAGGCTACTTCGATTCAAACTAAAAATTGTTCGACTACTCAACCATTCGATAGTTGAAGTACTGTCTCTTTAAAAAAAACTTCGACTACCTACTTCGCCACTTTAAACCTACCGAGCTACAATGTTAGCCTATGGGGACCTTCCCCATAAGTTTGCTAAGCTTTTTCTGATCGAAGGAAAATCATTTAATCGATGGATTAAAATCCTTTGAATCGTTCCATTCGAAGGATTTAATCGTTCGATGAAACGATTTTTCCTTCAATCGTACGATTGAAGGATTTTACTTTGAGGGTCGAATATCGAGGGTTAATTAACCCTCGATATTCGACCCTTAGTAAATGTGCCCCTTAGACTTTGAGCCACTGATCAGTTTCACACAAGAGCCAATGAAATGCAGAACAACGACATCCTTTTATAGTGACATTTCCAATTTCCAATATAGGTATGCGATCCATTATCCGAAAAACCATTATACAGGAAGCTCCGGATTACAGAAAGGCCGTCTCCCATAGACTCCTTTTTATCCAAATATTTCAAATTTTAAAAAATGATTTCCCTTTTCTATGTGATAATAAAACAGTGACTTGCACTTAATCCAAACTAAGATATTATTCATCCTTATTGGAAGTAGGGATGCACGGAATCCAATATTTTGGATTCGGCCAAACCCCCGTATCCATTGCGAAAGATTCGGCCGAATACCGAATCGGAATCCTAATTCGCATATGCAAATTAGGGGTGGGAAGGGGGAAACATTTTTTACTTCCTTTGTGTCAAAAAGTCACGCAATTTCCCTCCTCACCCCTAATTTGCATATGCAAATTCGGATCTGGTTTGGCCGGGCAGAAGGATTCAGCCGAATCCAAATCCTTTTGAAAAAGGCTGAATCCTGGTTGAATCCCAAACCGAATCCTGGATTTGGTGCAACCCTAATTGGAAGCAAAACCAGCCTATTGGGTTTAATTAATGTTTACACGATTTTCTAGTAGACTTAAGGTATGAAGATCCAAATTACAGAAAGACCTGTTATCTGAAAAACCCCAGGTACTGAGAATTTTGGATAACAGGTCCCATACCTATAGTAATTAAATGCTAAACTAAATCTTGGGCTGGAACTGGGTCCCATTGGCTGTAAGATAAACACATTCAACATGAGGGCAGCAATAGAGATGGCAGACCCAGCAGCTGTTGTGCATTTCAGGAATATGTGAGAACGTTTGGTGGCCTATAATATATTTGACAGAGGAGCTCTATTAATTAGATTAGCATTTAATAACTCCACTGAATAGGGTGGTGCTGGATATTCTCCTTGTGTGATTTTATGTGCAGTTTACCTAGAGATACTAGTGATACCACAATGAAGCCTAAATAAAGAGAATGCTAAAAATATGTGCTGCTGTCTTAGCCAATCTCGGCGTGATCCAGACCTTTGCTTGAGCCTCAGTCTTTAATTATAGTGCACTGCACTTGCTGCACACTTAGTCTGTAGCCCTTCATAGAGATATTTACTTGAAGCCGAAGACTGTTCTATTTTTGCTTAATTATATGAAAAGCAGATACATCCGGCCACAGACGTTTTTCCTTTCCAAAAGCATTTTTTCCTTGCAACGCAGATGTGACCTGTCCGATGCTTTCCTCAATATTTGAGACTCTTAAAGGGCATGTAAAGGCAAAAAAATAAAATCCCATTTTTACTTTCTTTAATGAAAAAGAAACCTATCTCCAATATACTTTAATCAAAAAATATGTACCGTTTTTATAAGAAACCTGACTGTATGCAGTAACATTCTCCCTTCATTTACTGCTGTGGATAGGAATTGTCAGACGGTCCCTAACTGCTCTGCAGGGAAACAATCATACTTATGTACAGCAGGGGGAGCCCCCGCCTTACTTCCCAGCCATGCAGAACTCAAGCAGCTTTGTTTATGATGATCCCTAAGCAGCTCAGATCACACTGAGCATGTGCACAGTCTTAGTCTTGCAAAGATGTATAACAAAGTTACAAGATGGTGACCCCCTGTGGCCAACTTTGAAAGCATAAATCATTTGTTTGATTAGGCTTGTGGTGCAGTAAGTTCATGTTTATGTTTAGTATACAAAATACAGCATTTCTAGCCTTATTCTATTTTAGACTTTCCTTGTCCTTTAAGGTTGCGATAGACGCAGAGATCCTCTCATTTGGCGATCTCTCCCCGATATGCCCACATTGAAGGGGGTGATATCGGTCTGATCCCTAGGGCCCAACGATCGTAACATAATGCATCCGAAATGGGTGGTCCCATACAAGCACAGATGCAGCCGCGATCCAACGGGATTTTTTAACCTGCCAGATTGAGATCTGGCCAATAAGCTGCCGACTCGGTCTGTCATCATCTTTTATCGGCCCGTATATGGGGGCCTTTACTCAATGTAAATAAAATAAAGTGAACCCAAGTCCGTCCTTCTGACAACCATCTGCCGGTCTTTGCATATGACTTGTAAATAGAGGTGACATGAAAGATGTATCACGTGCAACAGATAGTGGTGTGTCATCCCATTAGTAAAGGCACAAACAGCACAACCATGAAAAGGTTCTTTGTGCGTCGGCATTGGATTTAACGTAACGTACGAACTATATAATATGTCTCTTCTGACTGCGTAACTGCAGATTTATAGCCCAGAAAACTTGTTTTGCAGTGATAAACTGACCAAGGGGAGAAAAGCTATAACAGAAACCACATAGACAAAAAGCTCAGTATATATATATATATATATATATATATATATATATATATATATATATATATATATATATATGGAGTGAGAACTAATTGCTATACATTATGTCAGTTAAAAGCAGAATTGCAGTGATTTAGTAAACATGACTCCAAGGCAATACCACCCATGTAGGATCCCATTACAGCCCCACTTAGTAAAAAAAAATAATTTATGCAATTAGTAGTCATCTCATAAGCCTATACAGGTATGGGATCTGTTATCTGGAAACCCGTTATCCAGAAAGCTCTGACTTACAGGAAGGCCATCTCCCATAGATTCGGTTTTAATCAAATAATTCAGATTTGTAAAACTGATTTTCAACTAAGATACTGTATAACTAATCCTTATTCGAAGCAGAATGATTTAATGTTGAAATCAATTTTAAGTAGACTGAATGACTGAATGTATGGAGAGTTACATAATGGAAAGATCCCTTATCCAGAAAACCCCAGGTCCTGAGCATTCTGGATAAGAGGTCCCATACCTGTACTGTGGTGTCTGTATGGGAGATTATTAAAAACATTACCCATTATCACTTTTCACCAGGGTCAGACCATGGGGGGCCATGTGCTTGTGCGCCGGCGCACTGTGTTTTTCGTGCGGTCAAGGCAGGAAGGAGCCGTAAATCGAAGATCTGGGTGCGGATCTGGGCGGGGCCCACAAGAGCCAGGGGCCCACCGGGTTTTTTCCCGTTGTCCCGGCGACCCTGCTTCTCACATGTGTAAGGAAGGAAGCTGCATTTGGACACATGAGCCAAGGCCTGGTTGTTCTCTCATTACACATTATTTCCCTCTTTAAATAGCACCACTAATTACAAGCCTTGCTGTGCACAGAATTCTAAGGCACAGAGAATCTCTACCTAACTGAACTATTTGTGGTGTCTGTTTCACATCGAATTAGGTGAGTTACAGCATTGACGCAAGAATTTAGGCCACAAATTCCTTTTCCACAATATCCCCTAGAAACACCCCTCTTGTCCATTACCTGCTTTAGTCTCTGGCTTTTCTGAATCAGTCTCTTTCACTGCCAACAACTCTCAATAGCATCTCTTTTAATACATCCCAACTGTCCTGTTTTTCATTGGACAGTCCAGATTTTGACAGCTTAAGGGCAAGGCCAGACGTTGCGGCGTTTTTAAAAAAGAACAGCCAGGCCTAAATACGCATGAACTGCACTACCACTGAAACTAATGGAAAACGCACTATGGCAATTCTCACAGGGCGCTTGCAAGCTGAAATCCGCCACAGGACGCCAGTATTGGTGTTTTTTAGCAAAAACGCCAATACATCAAGAAACTACCAAATCAATAGACTCTATGGGATCTGCATGTTTGAAACCACACTTTACGTAAATACGCAGCGTATTTTAAATTTGGCGTCCAAATTCTCAATGAGAACAATGAGAAGTGCATGTTGGGAAAAGAATCCTACGTGCTGAAAAACCGCATGTTGACGGTCGCATGTGGTTTCAGTGGCGTATTTACGCCTGGCTGTTCTTTTTTAAAAACGCCGCAAAAACGCCACGTCTGGACTTGCCCTAACTCGCACTTTCTCTTTGAAATGTCACAACTTTCTCTTTGATCACCTGCACTGAACAGCCAGAAAAAGACTAAAGACAAGGAACCCATACCTCCGAACTGTCCCGTTTTCCATGGGACAATCTTGATTTAGACAACTCAACCCACAGTCCGGGATTGTTACTGAAACGTCCTGACTTTCTCTTTTATATCCTGCACTGAACAGCCAGAAAAAGGTTCAAAGTTTCTAAAACTTAATTGCCTTTTGGCAGAGAGCCCAGAATATGTGGCAGGTGCACTTAGATACTTTTGTAACAATCTAAGATAAGCAGGTCTCTTGGGGAAACTGTGACTTGCAGCTCAAAGGGCAATTCACCTTCATTACCAAAACTGTAATAACACATAAAAACCACTAAAATGTGTTCAAACGTTCATAAACTGCCAATTTTTGTAAAACATGGTAATCAGGGGGTGTGGCCACAAAATGGGCTGATCAAAAATATTTTTTGTCCCAAAATGTTGGGAGGTATGTCTTTCTCCCCGTGCATATAAATAAATTAAAAAAAAAAAACTCCTTGCCCTATCCAGAAAGCTTTGTTTTATCATTTTCACAAAATTACATTTATTACTTCCCTTTCTGTATAAAGAATAGATCAGGAATTTTCCCTTTACCTCCCTATCTACTTTGTACAGTCTCTTCCCTTTCTCAGTCCTTCCAAAACCACCAGCCTATGTATTTGGCTCCCCTTAGTATGAATAATTGACTCTCATCATCATCTGCTTTGCCTTTCATGTGAGTGTAGTTTCCACTGCCTTATGTCTTGCCTGCAGAGCTTAAGCTCTAATTGTCACTCACATAGGAGCAGATTTATCAAGGGTTGAATTTCGAAGTTTAAAATACTTTGAAATTCGACCATCGAATTGAATTACTTCGACTTTGAATATCGAAGTCAACGTTTTTTTCCATCAAATTTGTCCATTTGTGGTTGAAGTAAAATCGTTCGATTGGTCGATTAAATCCTTCGAATCGAACGATTCAAAGGATTTCACCGATCAATCGTATGATTTTCCTTCGACTTTAAAAAACTTAGAAAACTGCTCTAGAAGGTCCCCATAGACTAACATAGCACTTCGGCAGGTTTAATTTGGCGACGTTTTTTTTTAAAGAGACAGTACTTCGATTATCGAATGGTCGAATATTCAAACTATTTTACTTTGACTCGAAGTATCCTATTCGATGGTCGAAGTAAATTACTTTGAATTTCTTTACTTCGAAAATTCCCTCGAATTCACTTCAACCCTTGATAAATCTGCCCCATAATGTATACAAGGGCACTACCGGGTTCTAATGATAACACTGCCATCAAAGTGTAAAACCGCTGTGTTTTTTTTAAACATTGCAGTGTTTTCCCCAGACCTCCAGTGATTCTGTACAACATGTTGCACAATTTTTCCTAGTTTGTGCACAAATGCTTTCAGTGGAATTTTGCAAAAAAGATAACCCCAAAAAATACCACTGCATTGTGGGTAACAAACATGGAGATCATGCCCAAAAGTGCATTTTGCACACGGTTTCTGCAGTAACTAAATGACCCATAAAGTTATAGATATGTTTTAATAACTGTTGTGTTTTGACTATAAGGAATCACTTGTAACCTCATCAGATTTCAGGCATGTGTCTCAGCTTGGAACACACTAGGGGCACTTCATTAGAAGTTCAAGAACATTAAAGAACTCAACATGTGATGTGTTTATGATTTAAGGAGCTTTAAACCCTCGCCCCTGAGGAGTGACATGTTGTGCTGTGAAGTTTTCAAACACCATTTCTTTTCAGCCTGATGAAGTGATGATCAGTACTGGATATATGTTGTTAAAGGACTAAATACATAATAAATTTAAAGGACAAATAGCTATATTTTTGGCTTGTGCAAACGCAGCTCCAAGTCTGAAGCTTAGACACGGGGTAAGGCTTGCATTTCTAATGGAAATCTATGTTGTTTCTGGTACAATCCCTCACTAGGACTGACCTTTCAAGGAACCAAAAGCCTCTGACTTACAATTTTACCAACTGTAGCCAGTATTGGACTGGCCCACCGGGATACCAGGAAAACTCCCGGTGGGACCAGGTGTCAGGGGCCCTCTTGTTTCTGACCATTTGGCCTATTTCATGGTCATTCCCTATTTCTTTATGGGGAAAAATGCTTAATAATGGGAGAATATTGTAAGTATATAAAAGACTAAGAGAATAAAAAGGTTGAGTGAGTAGAGCAGTAATAGTAGTTTGGAAAGGTCCACTGTCCAAGATTTTCTCACAGTTTTAGGTTTTCTGGTGGGCCCAACAACTAAAGGTGGCCATAGACACAATGATCCTATTGTACGAATCGAGGATTCGTACGATTTTTCGGACCGTGTGTGTAGAGTTCTGACATTTTTCCGTCGGAGATTGGTCGTTTGATTTTGTCCCGACTGTCCTGCCGGAGCCCATTACGCTCTCTTCGTAATACGATTGTTTGGCCATAGGGCCAAACATTCAGATTACCCCCGATATAGCCATGCCCGTTAGTGGCATATCGGGGAAAGATCGGTTCGTTTGGCGATGTCGCCAGACAAGCAGATCTTTGCGTCTATAGCCACCTTAAGGCTTTCGGGTGGGCCCCTGAAATCCCAGTCCGACACTGACTAGCTAGTTTCCACTGAGCCTCTGCAACACCAATAATGGGGGTATCATTCATAAATATATTTTTCCCCAAACTACTGTGGTAAAAATTCTACAGTATTTCTCTGGACAGCCTTTTCTGTGCATAAATAAATAAATAGATCAATATATTTTTTGTTCCTGAAGACGGCTCCAGCGGTCGAGCCGAAACGTTGATTAATAAAAGTTTTTCTATTTTTGTATAAAGACCTGTTTTTTTTCTTTTGCTTAATATATATATATATATATATATATATATATATATATATATATAGGCTGATCCCCAGGGGCTTGAGATTGGCTTTCCTTCTTTGCTATCTTCTACCATCATTCTACTAAGCACCTACAGAAGACCTTAACGATTCAATCTCCCTTACAAATAGAGCTTTCACCCAGGCAAATAAACCCTGACTCCAAGAACAGGGTCATTGGCAAATCCCATGTACAGCATATACTTGTTCAACCTCCATACTGTGTCTAATTCCCACATGAGACTGTTACAGAGAACTTTGTTAGTGGGCTTGGAATAAGAACAAAGATCTCTTGAAGTCAATCCAAAAGAAGAGTTCAGGTGACAATTGGTTTGGTAGATGATACCAAGACAATTTAAACCAGGGCTGTCCTTGGACCCTAAGGTCTTGAGAAACCCACTGAAAGAATATCAGCCTCGTGGGGCACATCCATGTGAAAACTGGGATATGATCTCTATGTATAACTATGCATGGGCAGCATGTCTGGAGCCATAGGCATCTATAGACAGGGGACACAATGGAATCCATTTAGAATGGTGCAGAGGGTTTTGTTTGCCATGAGAACTGTGAAATTGTGTCCAATTGCATTTTTCTAAATTATGATTTTTCCCATTCAAATGCATCACCTGGAAACTATAGAGCAGGGGTCTCCAAACTTTTTCACCCGTTAGCAACATTCAGATGTAAAAAGATTTAAGGGAACAACAGAAGCATGGGTGGCGCCAAATAAGGGTTTTGATTGGCTATTTGTAGCCCCTGGACTGGCAGCCTACAGGAAGCTCTGTTTGGCAGTACATCTGGTTTTTATACAACCAAAACTTGCCTCCAAGCCTGGAATTCAAAAATAATCACCTGCTTTGAGTCCACGTAGAGCAACATCCAAGGGGTTGGGGAAAAACTTGTTGCTCACGAACTACTGGTTGGGGATCACTGCTATTGAGGGTCATTGTCAATGTCCCAATACAAGTGATAAAGTGTTAATAGACACACAATTGTGCTTCTTAGTTCTCAGCAAGATCTTATTGCGGCTTCAGGTCAGAGGTTGCATTTTGGCAACTGCGGGAAGTGCATTTTGGTAGCACCTCCATGAGTTTTTGAACAGCTTTTTCACACACTGGAAGGATCTTCTCTCCAGATGTCCAAAACAGAAAACACATTTAAAGTCTTCTATTCTGTCTTAAAATTCTGAAAGCTGTATTGCAGCAGGTCTTCCTCGGAATGCATGCATTAGTATCAGAATTTAGCTGCATCTAAACAAGTGCATTTACAGTTAAAGGGATCCTGTCATCAGAAAACTGACATGGGGCTAGATATTTTGTCAATTTCCCAGCTGCCCCAGTCATGTGACTTGTGCCTGCACTTTAGGAGAGAAATGCTTTCTGGCAGGCTGCTGTTTTTCCTTCTCAATGTAACTGAATGTGTCTCAGTGGGACCTGGATTTTACTATTGAGTGATGTTCTTAGATCTACCAGGCAGTTGTTATCTTGTGTTAGGGAGTTGCTTGCTATCTGGTTACCTTCCCATTGTTCTTTTGTTTGGCTGCTGGGGGGGAGGGGGGAAAGGGAGGGGGGTGATATCACTCCAACTTGCAGTACAGCAGTAAAGAGTGATTGAAGTTTATCAGAGCACAAGTCACATGACCTGGGGCAGCTGGGGAAACTGACAATATGTCTAGCCCCATGTGAGATGTCAAAATTGATTATAAAAAAATCTGTTTGCTCTTTTGAGAAATGGATTTCTCAAAAGCAGCACTATTAACTGATTCATTTTGAAAAAAAAATTTGAAAAAATGTTTTTTCCCATGACAGTATCACTTTAAAATAACATTGTGTTACCATGGGAGGTATAGATGACAGTGTTTATTTGCTTTATGCTAAAGGCCCAGCAAACCCCATGATTGAGAGGAGTGTGTGAGTGAATAAAGGGGGTCGCTGGGCTCAGGGTACAGCTGATGTGTCCGTCTTGCTCTCATGTGTGCGTGTGCGTGTGCCAGCTTTCTTCCGTATGTGAATCATTGCTCACGCACTTCTCTGTGTCTCGCTCAACTGTGGTTTTCCTCTTAGGGACGAAATGAAAACACTGAATTACTCAGTCTGGTGTCCACATGCTGACAGCACAGAGAACTCAGCGCTTCCCCCTTTAACAACTACCGGGTAGTTCCCTGCAAAGAAAGAGCTGTAAGTATTTGCATTTTTCTTTCTTTTTCAGCCTAACACAGTTTTGTAATTTGCAAGATCCAATGATGTTTGGCATGACTAATTGCAATAACTCGGTTGTGGATGGATAACGGGATGACTTATTGGCAGATACAGAAAAGGACAATCTATTTCTCCCTCTAGAGAAATAAACCCAAAATAACTGCTTATAAAAAAGGCCGGGGCGTAGGCTTGGCTCAAGGAGGCATTTACTTTGTGGCCCTCAGCATCATAGGGGCCCTTGGGAGGCGGTGGTGTTGATAAGAAATACAAATATCATTTTGTGACATTTATTAGATATTTTCAGTAGTTACAACCTGCCTCCCTCCTACTGTTGTTGTGTTAGTATGCAAGATACTGGGAGTTAAAATGAAACAAGAAGTGAAGGTTGAGTGTTGGGCACCCCTGACTTAAGTCATTTTACGTCCCTCAGACGGGGGACCCCATTAATCTGTATGGCCAGGGGTCCTGTGCTTAATATGTGCTTAATATAGAGCATACGAACGCCTGTGGTTCTCCATGGTTATACGGTTATATTTAGTATAGTTGCTTTGCGTGCGTATTTCATAATTACTGAATCACAAGATCTGGTTTGATGTGGCAGACAAAAAACCCGATGCCTCTTAGTAGTAAAGGACAGAGAGACAATCTTACCAAAACCTCTGATATTAAGATTTCCATAGCGCAACACTGGGGAATCAATTAGTATTTGTACTAAAGCCGTTCTGCAGCTGAACTCAGCAGTTGTGTAAGTTGATTGAACATTCTGCTTAAAGAATTCTGTCATTAGAAAATGGGATTCAAGCACTGCTGCTCAACAGACTACAAATCCCAGAATACTTTAGCATAGTATCCAGGCTTAAAGCATGCTGGGAGTTGTAGTTCAACAATATCAGCCTTGTGTTTTTACTGCTTTCTAAAACATTTCTCCGGCTCTCCAGAGACAGCGGCTACATAAAATGTAAAATAATCCTCCAGTACAGAAGTGTCAAACCAGCAAACAAGCCTCAGACCCACTCTCACAACAATTAGATATAGATAAGGCCGAGTGGTAAAGCATAGGCTCATTGTTGAATTATGGATAAGAATTCTCTAAGTCTGGGCTCCTCCATGAATTCCTCTAGCACTTTGGCAGGCCAGTCCAACTCTAGCGAGAAGTCTATATAACCTGTGTAATTTTGCTTCCATGTTTGATGACAGTCGCATACCTCCCAACATTTTGGAAATAAAAAGAGGGACAAAAAAGTTGTTGCTGCAAATTTTTTAACCACGCCTGTTTTTTGTGGCTTCACCCCCTAATTATCATGTTCCTTTTACAAAATTTGGCAGGTTATGAAAGTTTGAACATATTTTTGTGGTTTTTTTCAGTTATTACAGTTTTGCTAATGAAGGTGAATTGCTGTGAGTCTACCTTTTCCCAAGGGACCTGTTATCTGATATTGTTACAATTACTTATTTGCTTATCTAGAAATTGTTACAAACGTGTCTTATCTGCAGCTGTGGCTGTTCTGGGCTCTCTGCCAAATGCCAATTAAGTTAGAAAAATTGTTTCTTTTTCTGGCTGTTCAGTGCAGAGAAAATCTGGACTTTCCAGTACAAACGAGGGACTGCGGATTGAGCTGTCAAAAGAGGGACTGTCCCTCTAAAAACGGAACAGTTTGGAGGTCTGATAGAGTAAAGCTAAAATTTCATTTTCATTCAATGATTGACATAGTGTCAGTAAGGAGTATTGCCTGATTGTCTTACATCTGTTATCATGGCGGAAATTTAGCAAAATTCCAAATTTAGAGAAATTTCCCACATGCAGACCTTTTCTTAGATTTTTTGTTTTTGGTTATTTATCATGTGCTTCTTGAGAAAATTTATAGTAAATATTGTGCAAGTTTTAGAGTTTTATTTCGTTTTTTAATGGTAAAGCAAGGTGAGAATTCTCAGGTATGTGGTATATTAAACAGCATTTTAATGCAACCATATATATATATATATAAATAATATGTCCATGGGACATTGGCAGGTCTGAGCCCTTGAGTCTTTTTTTTCATTAATGTAGAAAAAATATGATTTCTCAGCTGTTGATATTTAAGTTCTTGTTAAAATTCTTTACAATAATAGGGCATGGGGCATAATAATAAAGCAGAGTAAACAAAGATTTCTGAACTTTTGAACTAGATAAATATGTGACATTTAAGGGCCCTGAAACAGGCGCTACTTCATCGCCCAGCAGGAAACTTCATCTCTCACAATTTTGACAGCTAAGCCCACAGTCCTGGAAAAGTCCTGAGTTTCTCTTTTATCTCCTGCACTGACGCCCGAAAAAGATACAAAGTTTCTGACACTTAATTAAATAAGAGGCTTTTTGGCAGAAAGTCCAGAATATTCAGCATCTGCATTTAGATACAATTGTAACTAAAAAGATAAACACGTCTCTTGGGAGAATGGTGACTTGTCTTAAAGGGCTTAAAGAGCAATTTCACCTTCATTAGCAAAACTGTTATAACAAATCATGGCCCCCTAAAATTAGGGGATGTGGCCATAAAAATGGGTGTGGTCTTATGTTATGCAATACCTGTCCCATCACATTGGTTGGAATCGCTGCATGTAAAGCACATGACATATGGCGATCCTGTTTAACCGACAGAAATAGAGGAAGAAGGCATTTTTGAGTGATCTTTGCATGCCATGTGTTTTACATGTAGAGATTCCAGCCAATGTGAAGGGGCAGGTATTGTCCAAGGGAAATTTCCCACCAGGGAATAAAGTGCCCCATGTGTAAGTTCTCTAAATCTCTAATGATCCGCCTGCCGTGACATGGCCCTGCCCCCTCTATGTCACAGCCCCGCCCCCTGCCCGGTCTCCACCGAGAGAAAAAGTGGCAACCCTAGTTAAGCTAGAACCTGGAGTTAGATTGCTGGTACAGATCTGTCTCTTCCGTTAAGCAGGAGAGCCCAGCTAGTCCTGGTTTTCACCGATACCCTTTTGGGGCCCCGAAATTTTCTGCTGTGGTTCTAGATGGGATCCTACCAGCTGCAGAGTTCAGAAGTTCCAATCAGGGCCGGAACTAGGGGTAGGCAGAAGAGGCATGTGCCTAGGGCGCAAACCTTGGGGGGAACCTTCCCTGTCGCCTACCTCTAGTCTGTCGGTGTTACCTCACTGATGGGGCCAAGCTCGTTCCTGCTGATGTATACTCGCTTGCGTACAGCCAAGAGCACACCAAGAGCAAGTGGCCGGCACTGGTTCCAATAACGAGCTACAGACAAGGGTCAAGGAAGAGGAGTCAAAAACAGGTCTGGACAGGCAGTGGGTTTCGTAGTCAAAGGGCAGGCCAAAGTCAAAACTAGGATCAAAAATGCATGGAAAGGCTTGAGCAGGATCTGAGAAAACCAGAAGCCAACTTGTGCAAGGAGGAAATGCAGCTTCCCAATGCAGCGAATACAATAGTGACGTCACCATGCACAATTGCCCAGCAACTTCCAGCCAAGCGTACACATGCGCATTGTTGGGCAAAAGAAGGAAGGTAGGAGAGCGCATGGGACTGGTGGTACATCTTACATGAACCTTCTTGAAATATCATGTGTTGAAGAGGCATCCAGTGTGGACATTCAGCTAAACACGACTTCTTGTTACAGTGCAGGAAGTTCCACTCTTTGACCCACAGAATGAAATGTAAACTCCCAGCAGTCTCAGAACCCCTTCGTTTCTCATATGTTGCCGGGAGTTGAGTTCAACAGCAGCTGGAGGGTTCCAATTCCTGCTGAAATGGTCACATTTAAAAATAATAAACAAGACAGAAAAATAACTGGGCAACAACCCCCTTAGTGTAACTCTGCTGAAAGTAGAGCTGAGACGAGGAGGAGTATGGAACGAGGATAGGAGCGAGTCAGACAGGAAGGGAATGTATATACAGTATGTAGCATATGGAAAATACTTACTGGATGCTAATTTGTCAAGCAATAGTGATACCATATGCCAGTTTGTTAATGCACGCACGAGATCATTTTACTCTATGCATAGTTAACATGAAAACAAAATCTGTGATGCTCTTATGCAATAGAACATTGGGGGAGTCTAAAAGGCAAAATAATTCTGTCGATTTTTCATGTACAGCTATAAGGAGATGTTGTGCATTCATATAAAGCTATGACACTTTATTTAGATTTCCCCACAGAAATGTTTATGTTCAAAAATCTTTTTTTATCTCTCTATTTCCAAAATGTTGGGAGGTATGATACTGCACTCTGTGATATTTGTCTAATAGGCAGCTGTCTCAGCTGTCAATCAAATATTGTCTGCCCCGCCTCTATGCCTAGGCATAGAGGCGGGGCAGACAACTGCTTTCACTTTCCATTCAGCACTTCCTACATGTCACTGCTCTCCCCACATTGCCCCAGTTCTCTTCACCATTTAATTGTGTAACCAGGACATGGGGATGGACATCAGGTCCCCCATTCTCTTCACCATTTAATTGTGTAACCAGGACATGGGGATGGACATCAGGTCCCCCATTCTGGTGCACAAACAAGATTCTGAGATGATACAAGACTTGTCTTAATAACAGTGTCCCACAAAATGGCTCCTGCCTGATTGTTATAATTATGAATTCCCAGACTGAAGGAAACAAGATTCAAATAATTTATATTGTGTAATTAAACTTCATTTTGCTTGACTAATGTGATAAAATAAGATTTTGAATACGTTTTTTGAACTCTGACAGTTAGGAATTGAAGAGTTATACGAGGCGAGAATGCTTAATTTATGTTTGGGCCCCCATCCAATGGAATTCAAGGCAACAGAAATTCAACGTTTTGCTTATAATTCTTACCAGTCCCACAAATTCCAAATTCCCCCCCCCCTTCCTATAACATTTGCGGACACCATACCGGACACCTGAACGATTTGTTTACCCGGAGTCATTTTTCCCCACAGTTGAGACGGGGGCCAGTAGTCAGGGGTTGTTTTTCTTGTAGAAACTGTAATGTCTGTCCATTTATATAAGGTATAACGACCAACACTCCATAATTGAAAAAATAATAGGGATGCACCGAATCCACTATTTTGGATTCGGCCGAACCCCCAAATCCTTTGCAAAAGATTTGGCCAAATACGAATCCAAATCCTAATTTGCATATGCAAATTAGGGGTGGGAAGGGGGAAAACATATTTTACTTCCTTGTTTTGTGACAAAAAGTCACATGATTTCTCTCCCTGTCCCTAATTTGCATATGCAAATTAGCATTTGGATTTGGTTTGGCCAGGCAGAAGGATTCGGCTGAATCTGAATCCTGCTGAAAAAGGCAGAATCTTGGCCAAATCCCGAACCGAATCCTGGATTCAGTGCATCCCTAAAAAATAATAAAGTTTCTTTGTTCTAACATGTCACTGTGCCGGCTTCATTTGCATTAAATTTATATATATATATATATACATATATATATATATATATATATATATATATGTTTATTCATATATTTATTCATTTAAAGGGGCACGTACTGACACAGGTGCATATAAGTGCCAAACAGTTGGCACACAACATGCTACATTCCACCTGTGTTTGGTGCTTACATGTTCCTGTGTCACTACATGTCTATAAGGAAGCGTTGTACATGATGTTTTGTGCTTCTGTACCAGCCCAAAGCAACCACAGCCCTTTAGCAGTAAAGATCTGTGTCTCCAAAGATGCCCCAGTAGCTCCCCATCTTCTTTTCTGCTGATTCACTGATTCACATGCTCTGTGCTGCTGTCACTTACTGAGCTTAGGGAGCCACTCACAATATACAGTACACATAGAATAGAAATGTCACAATATAAGGCTGATTAGTAATTAATACACATAATTACTACATGGCAGCACAGAAACCAGTGCAATTAGCATCAGAATTGAATAATCAGCAAACCTGTAGCATCAGTTTATATTACAGCCAGGGAAGCTCATTTTCTGCTGGATAATTAGTGACGAGCCCTAAGCTTAGCTTCTCAACAGCCAATCAGAGCCCACTGAGCATGTGAGTGTCACAGACACTTTCCAAGATGGTGACCCCCTGTGACAAGTTTGAAGTCCTGGATCATTGCTGCTATTGACAAGCTCAAACTTTAGCCTCGTGCAATAAGTTTAGTATATAAAACATGATAGTTTTAGCCATAATCATTTTTAGGGTTTAGTTCTCCTTTAAGAGCAAGTTCCTGTATTCTGCAACTGGGGTGGGGAATGCTTCTTTATTGTTGGGCAATACCAGCAAAGCTGAACGTTGACTTTGTCGTTTCCTGGTAATTACTGGTGTACAAGTGGAACACACAAAAAACTACTTGTGGCCTGAGCTGTGGAATAAATTACTTTGTAAATAAGGCCACTTATTACTGAAGGGGAGCATGGTGGAACACCAAAAAACTTGAGATATGAATATAGGGATGCACCGAATCCAGGATTTGGTTTGGGATTCGGCTTTTTTCAGCAGGATTCGGATTCGGCCGAATCCTTCTGCCTGACCGAACCAAATCCGAATCCTAATTTGCAAATTAGGGGTGGGGAGGGAAATCGCGTGACTTTTTGTCACAGTTTTTAGATGCATTTGTGGCCCCAATAATAGGATCGTGATTATAAAAGATGCATACATTTGTTTTATTTAGGGATGCAGTGAAGCCTAATTTTTAGCTTTGGCCAAATAACAGATGCTCCACAAAACAGCTGAATACTGCACCAAGCCTACTTTGCATATTTAAATTGCTTCAATTATAAAGGTTCATTTTTGCTACTCCAAAAGTTCACCCTTTAGTAATATGTCACTTTGCATCCAGCTGAATTAATATCCTGCACAAAGTGCATCCCTAGGTTTTTTTTGCAAAGTCATAAAACATACCCCAATTTTGGCACAGTGTACCTAATATTTATACCCGTGTAAGTTTGAATCCTCACTAACAGTCTCACAGCTTCACACCCAGGTCACAAAAAGGAAACAGTACTTTTTATAGATTTATACATTAGTGCTTATGACATGGTTCCTGTTGCACAACACTCATCCTTCTTTCTTTTCATCAGTTGACTATGAGCAGTCTTCTTCATTACTTAAAGGGACCTTGCAGCCTTTTAAACTATGCATTTATGTAACCAGCTACATTTTAATTTTTTAACACCTTGGTTAGGCTAAAAAAAAGGGTGCTGGGAATTTAGTGCTTCTCTGTAGTAAATTTCTTTTAAATGGCAAATGTGTAATACGCAGACCCTATTGGCAGCTTATTGGCTTGGGTATAGGGACTCTCCAACTTATATGGGGCAGGTTGGAAAATGCAGACAACATTGTCACGTTGATGTGGTACTTGTCCAGTGGGTCTACATAGGTCATGCTGTATGATCCAATTGTTGGCTCCTGGGATCAGCCCAATATGGCCTAGTCATACATTGGATTGGAGGCCAAAATGGCCATAGATTCACTTGCTTGGCAACCTGTCCTAACCAGGGCTGGAACTAGGGGTAGATTGGAATGGCATGTGCCTAGGGCACTACGGAGGGGGACACTGGGCAATTGCATCCTCTAGGTTTGGGCCTACGCAAGTCTGGTGCACAAAATAATCATGCTTAATGAGCTGCATCATGGACAATGCAGGCGATTTGGGATTTGAATTGTGGAGGGAGGTTTCTAGTGGCAGTGCTGGGGGTATACGAGCAAACACAATGAGCAGCGTGCAAGGGGGAGGGGACTCATGGTGGTGCTTGTTGTGGGTATTCTCACCTTCAGGCCCAGTACTGGTCCAAACAAGCAGTTGTCACAGTATATGGCTATTTGTTCAGTTTATTGCCACCATAGCTACCTTATAATTGACAAAGTCATGAATACACTGTGAAATATATCCTTATAAACATCATGTCACCATGTAATCAGTGCTTATTGTTAAGGGGAAGTTCACATTAAAATGAAGTTTTAATATTTTATGACCATTTTTCCCTTCATTTCTTCTTGCTAGGAAATGAAGAGCTCTGCACGGTCACTGGGTGCAGTAACCAAACAAGGAAATCATGGGACTGAGCGGGCCAAAGCCATTCCCACCATCACTTTTGGGATGAAAACTTCCAGGTCAACCAATTCTCTGGCTTTTGAGTCGCGTCTCAGCAAGGTAGGTGCATCCTTGGCAATGTTTCTCAAAGTAAGGTCACCAGATCAACCGAAAGTGATTGAATTGAATATTAATCTGTGCAAATTTGAATGGTTGATTGATTTGGTTTGGCGGGTGGTTTTATAGAAGGGTCCCTGTTTATTTACACAGTTTGGTATTTGTATTTTGAAGAATAATTCTTTATAGAAAAGGGCCAAGTCTAATTCAGAACTACATCTCTTATTACCTATTCAGTGGAAACTGCATTTTAGCTTTAGACATATTGTCTGCTTTTTCCATTTTTTTTTTGGTGAAATGACGTCAAGGTCTGGAATTCCTGACAAAATCTTGGAAACTTCTGAGAAAAAAATGGAAACACCTTTCAGATTGTATATGAATTTTTCACTGAGTATATCAGCTTTCAGCCCAGAGGCTTCCACAGGAAAATTTCCCATTGCTTCAGGCACAAATGTCCTTTATTATGCTCTTTTGTACCAAACAGGGCATTGCATCCAGCCTCCACCATTTGCTCAGCCAGCATCACACTTTCCTATACAGAAGGGTGGGACTTAAGGAAGTCTAGGGAGGGGGTACCAGATTTTACTAAAAGAATGTGCAGGAGCTCAGGATTTAGTAATTCAATGGGTCATGGGCATAAAGAATGTATTCAACATCTAGGATTTAAGATAAATTAAACGTTAATTATACACACAGGAGATATGAATAGACTGGTAGCCTGCAGTTATAAATGTAGCCTTCTATTGTAGCCTTTTATTTTGTGTTCACATGTCAGAATTGATACAAAATGATGTGTTGTTACAAAAATTCTTTGTGTGCACCACAATTTGTTGTGAGCGTTGGCCTCAAAATCTGTGTGGGCGCACACAAGCTCACACCTTGGAGGAAACATTGGTCCCACGGGAGAAGAAGCAATGCAATCTGAGGATGAGCAGTATGACATAAAAAATGTGAATCCTTCTGGAATTGGTGGGCAGCTAGCTAACAGACAAAGAGATGAGAGAGGTGCTACAGAAAACCAAAGTCGATAACTCACCAAATGGAATCGGTGCGCGTAGAGCGGCTCCTTCACGTCACTGTAGGGGGACGAGGGAGGCTGGAGGGAGTCCCTGGACATCAGTCCAAGTGGGCCCCATGCCCCCCAGTCCGACCCTGTTTAGGCTTATGGTGAATAAATACCCCTGCTTAACTAACAAACCAAATGGTGAGAGTAGGGTGACACCCTGGGAATTCTTGTTCCCATTACACCAGATCTGCAGCAGCAATAGAAAAGTCCAGTTGTATGAGAGAGTGCAACGCAGCTATGGGATTCTCATTATACTGCAGACAGCTGTTTCATTCCTCAGTATTACGATTGTTTCCGGCTGCTGCTTACAAAGTGCCAAAGTGCACAGATGCTAGAATGTACAGATACACAGTACAAAAAACGAATCTCTGTCTGGCGATACAATTATTTTCCCATTTGATCTGTACCCGCCGGTCGGACGAGTTTGGGTTGACCTCGCACTGCTCCTCACAGGTGCAGGTTGAGCTCTTCTCCTGCTCTCCCAGCCCGTCACCTTCAAATGCCAGCTTCTGACTTCCGGGTTCCGGTTTTATAGTCTCGCATCTGCTTGCCCCACCCCTTTTGTCAGCGGGGCGGGCGGGTCTATAAAAAGACCCCTGAAGCGCTAGCTGAAGCAGGGCGGGTTAGGGTTGGGTGCGGGTCAGGAGAACCATGACCCGCACATCACTAGTGGCTTTAACAAAGACCATGTAAAATGTTCCCCACTGTGTCCCAGCAGATCTATAGGGACCTGGAGCATAACTACAGAGGGAGCAGCGGGTTTCAGGAGGTATAGGGGGCCCCATGACTACTAAATAATGAGCAATTTCAACATACACTGGTAAAACAGCCCTCTTGATATGTTAGGGGCCCTAAAATGAAATTGCTGTGGGGCCCAGTAACATCTAGTTACACCACTGACAGGGACTGATAGCACTAATTGAAGCAGCACGTAGGACTTGGTTGCCATGCTGCAGAAGTTGTGTGTAGAAAATTCTCTCCTATTCCCTAACTTTCCCATCTGGAAGAATGCCAAATTAATTAATTATAACAACCTACCCCTTTTTCACATTTGGCCAGTAGTATTAAGAAACTAGATGATATCTTGGTAGATAAAGTTTTTGTGACATATAACTATCACTAATTAGGTATAGACTACACCAATAGTTCCAGATGTAGAAAGCCTTCTCATCACAATTCTAAACTTTAAACTCATTTCTCCTCCTGAGACCGACTTCATCAAATATTTTTGACTCTTGACAATGCAGAAGACAATTGCTACAGATTTCAAGCCAGAGGAAGGGGACTTGCTACGTTTGACTTGGCATTGCCTTTAGCTAAAGAACTTTTGGAAAGATGCCACAACATACCCGTGATCTCCCGTAGCGCTACCATTCCAAATGTTTACATCCTAGTAATTATAGAGGATCTAATTATGGGTGAATTCCTGAAACTGCATGGCGATATATTATATGGGTCCCAAACCATCCAGTCCAATTGGCTTGATATGTTAAAGGGTCGCTGGCCACTGAATAAACTCACTTACCTTGCAAGGGCTGTTAAGCAAAATTAAGAGGGTCAGAATTGGGAGCAGGCAGCAGAGGACAGAGGAAGGATCACGAGGAATAAGCAAGGTGACCTCTGTGCACGAGGAGGGAGTAGTATTTGTCATAATGATGGATTAAAGGAGAAGGAAAGCTACGGAGGCATTTTATTGCCAAAAGATGAGCTGCAATAGTGCAAGCTACAATGCTATATTTATTCTGTAGAATGTTTTACCATACCTTAGTAAAAAGCTCTAGAAACTCTGTTTGTTTAGGATAGGAGCTGCAGTATTAACATGGTGTGACATCACTTCCTGCCTGAGTCTCTCCCTGCTCTGGGCTCAGATTACAGCAGAGAAGGGAGGGGGCGGGGAAGAAGAGCAAACTGAGCATGCTCTTGCCCAGGGCAATGAGGTTTAAGCTGAAGGCAGGAAGTCTGATACAGAAGCCCATGAGTACACAATAGAAGGAAAGATATTCTGTGTTTCTTTTGACAGGGGACTCAGAGCAGTTCTACTTTGGGGGTTTACTGGTATATTTAGATGGACCTTTCTGATAAGGCTTACTTAGTTTTAACCTTTCCTTCTCCTTTAAGGTTGACTTTTTCTCATCAGTGATAATGACAAATTCCTTATTAATGTCTTTTGTAATGCTGCTCCAAATTGCTTAGAATTAAAAAACCTGCAAACAGTCTACAGCTTGGCAACAGCTTCATCTCTTCTGTAGGTGCATCAGAAATGTTGCCTAATAGTAAACAGGCTCCTAAAATAGAGAAAAGTCGATGGACAAGTCTGGAGGAAGTGGAACATAAATCACCTGTGTGTCCATTCTCTCTCTTTTCTCTTTGTATTCAGAAGGCAGGTTGTATTGTAAGAGGCAGTCAGGTATTTATAAAAACCAGAAATTGTGGGCCCTGAAGCTGTTCCCAGAAATGAATATGCTGCTTTGCAATAGGAGATGCTTGGTATCAGGTGGGGCCTCCATACACAAGGTGGTTCTATCGCTTGCTCTGTCTAGTCATCATTCCATATTGTATTCAGTTTGAAAACATTCTCCCATCCCTTTCTTCTAGGCTGTCAGTGATATGGGTATTTTCTGGCCAGATACATATCAGTTTTTGGCCTGACTCACCCCATTTTAATTATTCAAATGACATTCTCACAAGCAGTTACTCACTTTAGCCGTCATAGTTTTTTTTTGAAGCTGCTCAGTCTGGAGATGAAGGTCAGGCAGTAGGAGTGCAGAGGAGACACAGCACCTTCAGCCTCAATAAAGCAGCTACGGAGGGCTCTGTCTGGCCTGTGCCACTTACACAAAGCAAATGAATGATACAGTGGTGAGTAGGGGCATATTTGCCACTTTAGAATGGGGTAATCAAATCTCACTGCAAACAAGCCATGGTATGCTAGGAAGATTGTTTATGTTACTCTAAGGCCTATGGCACATATGGCACATACCTATGATGGCAGATACAAGGCCAAGTCTGTCCCCATAAGTCGTGTGAGTGTAGTGACCGCAATGAATGCAATCTGCCTGTCTCTGTACAGTCCCACGCTGACTTTTATTTTAAATTTAAACTTATTATTATTGAGTATTATTGAGTGGCAACATATTCTGCAGTGCTGTGCAATAACAGGGTGTGCAAATCACACACATACACATTGCATCCAAGTACTAATACAGTACAAGAAGTACAGAGGGCCCTGCTCATTGGAGCTTACAATGCTATACAAATGTAGGGTAGTATTATCTATCTATCATCTATCTATCTATCTATCTATAAATCTATCTATCTATCTATCTATCTATCTATCTATCTATCTATAAATCTATCATCTATGTATCTATCTTTCTCTCTATCATCTATCTATCTGTCTATCTATCTATCATCTATCTATCTATCTATCTATCTATCTATCTATCTATCTATCTATCTATCTATCTTATCTGTCTATCATTTCTCTTTCTCTCTCTCTCTCTCTCTCTCTCTCTCTTTCTCTCACTCTCTCACCTATATATTATCTATCTATCATCTTTCTATTTATCTTTTTCTATATCATCTATCTATCTACCATCTATCTATCATTTATCCATCCCTCTATCTATCTATCTATCTATCTATCTATCGATATCTTCTCTCCTTTATATTATCTGTCATCTATCTCTC
The DNA here is from genome assembly GCF_017654675.1 of Xenopus laevis. NCBI lineage: Eukaryota > Metazoa > Chordata > Amphibia > Anura > Pipidae > Xenopus > Xenopus laevis. Next base: position 6,356,413 of record NC_054374.1, read on the forward strand.
TATCTCTCGCTCTCTCCTATATATAATCTATCTATCTATCTATCTATCTATCTATCTATCTATCTATCTATCTATCTATCTATCTATCTATCTATCTGTCTATCTCTCTCTCCTATATATTATCTATCTATCTACCATCTAGCTATCATTTATCCACCCCTCTATCTATCTATCTATCTATCTATCTTATCTGTCTATCATTTCTCTTTCTCTCTCTTTCTCTCTCTCTAATTATCTATATATTATCTATTTGTCTATTTGTCTGTTTGTCTATCTTATCTATATATCACTAGCAATCAATATATTATTTGTCTATGTATATATTATCTATCCATCCATCTATCTATCGTCTATCATCTATCTATATATCACAACCAATAAATGTATTATCTGTCTATATATATATATCTGTCTGTCTATATATTACGATCAATCAATCAATTATCTATTTATATCTATCATTTATCTATCTCTATCAAGATCACTCAATCTTTTAACTCTCTCTCTGTCTATAGATGTCTGTGTCTATCTGTTGCCACACGGCATCTGGTATTCAAGGGTTAATGCTTATGACAAGGAGCAGAAATGTGATACTTTGATTACTCATTATACGACTTCTCATTGGTTTTGTTGTCATGCTGCACATTACACAGTGAGGTTTGTAACTGAATCACATTTGAATGAAACATCTCCCAGAAACCAAAGCAGCTTACCTTAATTATTAATACATTTATAATTAAAAAAAACTCAAATGGATTCATTGCAATTATACGAACCCCTGCCATGTGCCATTATTTCTGTGCCACACAGAGAGATTAGTAGCCACTGCTTGTTGCCGGCAAGTGAAATGTCCTATTGTTTTCAGTGGGTCAAGTATCTATCATGTCCCATAGAAATTTACTTCTAATAAACATAATAAATATTACTCTCCATGTGGGACATGAAAGATTGACACAACTTTTCCTATGTTATATAAGATTTATAAGATAAGATATATTTATTAAGTAGGGAAAGGGAAAGAGTAGGAAAGAAAAAGGTTATTTAACCCCCAGAGATAGTCAGGAGAGAAAAGATTTTTGTCGTTTGCCAAATTCTAAAGATATCAAAGCACGACAAATACACCGTTTTATGGATTTATTGTCATCAGGGCCTGATTTCCATAGTGCGCACCCCTAGGCCCGCTGCCATTGGTCACCCCTGTCCCCTCCCCTTCATTCATGCACATGCTCCAATTATTATCATCGGATCCAGAGCACTGGGGATTGACACACAGGAAATGTAAAAATAAAAATCATATCTTCTGTGTATCTCCTGTGCTTCATTTAACTTTAACTAGTATTTTCCTCATTATGGCGGAAATGATGTCTGTAAAAATATTGTGAATATGACTTCTCAAAAAAGTCGTCCATTTGTCACAAAAATAGCCACTTTTAACAAATTTTTTTGGAATATTGACAGTATTGGCAAAAAAAGGACAGAATATTGGACTGTGAATAGGAAAATGCAAATACAACATTTTTCAACATTTTCCTTTACCAACATTTTTATGAATTCCTCCCTAAAGATGGCCGTACACACTACAGGTATGGGATCCGTGATCCAGAAACTGTTATCTAGAAAAACGGAATGGCTTTCTCCTATGGACTCCATTTTATCCAAATAATCCAAATTTTTGAAAATGATTTCCTTTTTTCTCTGTAAAACAGTAACTTGTACTTGATCCCAACTAAGATATAATTAATCCTTATTGGAGGTAAAACCAGCCTATTGGGTTTATTTAATGTTTATATGATTTTCTGGTAGACTTAAGGTATAATTTTCCAAATTACGGAAAGATCTGTTATCCAGAAAACCCCAGGTCCCGAGCATTCTGGATAACAGGTCCCATACCTGTACAATTACAATCTTTCCCAGTCCCACGACCATTGGTTGCATCAAAGATCGTCCGTCCACTCTGCTAACGAGCTGAATGGTCAGATATACAGGTAAAAATAAAAAGAATGCTTCAGCTCTATCTGATGATTCAGCATTAACGTTATGATGTTCAGGCACAAATTTTCGGTTTTGCCCAATCAACAAGACAACCGATATCCCAGGCTTTTTACCGATATTGGTTTCCTTGTCTCCCACCTCACACACACACTGATTATTGCATAAAAGATCTTACGTACAATAGTATCAGTGCGTCTATGGCCACCTGAAATCAGAGGAGAGATACCTGGGAAGGATAAGTAAGATTTTTGCACCCCCTATTTATAACATATTGGCATTGGTATAGACCTTTATTGTATCTCTTTAACTTTTCATGTCTCCCTGAGTTACAAGGTTGTTTGGAAATAATTAGTGATTTTGGTAATGAGCATGAATGGCTAATTCTGTTGAATACACATACCGTGAGCAGAGGAAACTTGTATATTCAAGAATGGAATGTTCAAGCAGATTAGAGCCGTACAATCTGTGGGTCGCTGATTCTCAACCAAAAGGTCACCAGTCGGAGTCGCCGAATATAATGTGAGTGATAGAAACATCGCAGCTACAAACTGTATCCGACACGACTGTCAGATGTGAACGTTACATGCTGCGTCTTCATCAGACGCTCAGTGGAGTTCTGCACTAAGGGCGGAACTCCACAAACAATTTTTGCACTGCAACAAAATGCAGGTGACATATCGAAAGCGCAGAATATAATGGGAGTGATAGAAAAATTCGCAGGTATAAACGACATGTATCCAACGCGACTGTCGGATGTGAACGCCGCTTACTCCGTCTTCATCCGACAGTTGTATTGTGTGTAGTTTGTACCTGCGATGTTTCTATCACTCCCATTATATTCTGAGCCTCAGACTTGTCACCTGCGTTTTGTTGCAGCGCAACGATCCGACAAGAATAGTTTGTGGAGTTCAGCCCTAAAGCTTTAGGAAAGGTGGGCAGCTCACTGGTTGCAAATTGGTAGATCCTAGTTACAGTAGAGACTAGAGAGTGTGCCCCTATGTTTAACTTGTTCATATCTGTATCTGACAGTTGAAGAGAGCAAGCAGTGATGAAATGCTCACCAAGCCAGGGGGCAACAGCACTGCCACTACATCCCGAATGAAGAAGACCATCACTACAGGAGCCATATCGGAGCTTACAGAGAGCAAGTTCCGCAGCGCTACCGGTAAGGAGCTTACGTTAAGAATGCGCCATTCTTCATGTTTCGTTTTTTCCTTTGTTCTTTGGCCTACTGTATATCAGCATTTTGTCGATCAAGGGGAACTCCCTGATGTTAAAACCTAAGCAACAGCCCAAATGTTCTTCACTTGCATACTTGTGCTGATACAAGGGTATCGCCGGTAAATAATGAATTATGTTAATAATATCCTTTTAAAGTGAATGGGAAAGTGGTGTTTGTCAAAGCAGCATTTATCCCAAATACTCTCATAACGGTATATTAAGTACCTGTGATCAAAGGGAATATAAACACATTACAAGTATTGATATAAGGTTATTCAGAGTGGTCATATCAACACATTTGCAATTTACAGTCATTTTCTATGTTTTCAATTTCTTAAGTATTCTGAGATATTAGCAGTTTCAGAGCTCACGGCTCAGCAAATCTTGGAAGACCAGAATGTCAGTGACCATAACTGTCTATACAATTTCGCGCGCAGTGTACTGAACGCTACCTTTTACGCCAGACTTCCTTCGCCACCTCAGACCAGGCGAAACGCAATAGAGTAGATAGGGATTGCTTCAAAAAAAAGTCCCAAAAAACTCTGGCGTGTTTTCTACATTATGGGTGATGGGCTGAAAAATTTTTGGGGCTCCCCTCCTTCCCCCCTACATTTCCTAACTCATGGCAACTAAACTATACAGTGGGCACATGTGTAGGACAAAATAAAAATGTTATTTGATGTTTTGAAGATTTTCTAGGCATTTGTAGTGCTGATACGTATTCCTCCATTGAAATTTGAATTTGGCGCCGTATGCAAATTAGCCTTCGCTAACGTAACTTCGCTTCACTTAGCGAATCAACGCTAGCGCAACTTCGCAATCTTACACTACCCCTGTGCGCAACTTTGGATTTTAGTGAATTTGCGGAGCGCTGGCGAAACTACGCCTGGCGAAGTGTGGCGAAGTGCGGCGAAGTTACTGCCTGCCGCAACTATGAATCTTAGTGAATTTGCCCCATTGACTTATATGCAACCTCGACAGGTCTGAGATGCCGGATTTTCCGATTCTGACTTTTCCATCCTCAGGGTTTAATAAATTCAGAAAAATTTGTGATTTTTTAAAAGTCCGATTTTATTAAAAAAAAAATTGTGATTTTTGTTTAATAACCCCTTAGGTGTGTTTGACCTTGGCTCTCCAGCTAATTCAGAACTTATACTTTCTCATGTTTAGCCTGTAAAATAAGCTGGAGGGCAATGGGTGAGACATATAAGTGAGTTCCTCTTGTGCTGCACATTTCTCCTTTACTGTGGACTGGAGTAGTGATGGGTGAATACATTTGCGGCGAAATGTCACGTTTCGCCGCAGCAAATACATTTGTGAAACTGCCTCAAAATTCACCAGCAAATTTCAAAAAATTTTGGACGCACATCGGAAAAGTCACTTGCATCACAACCGTCGCGTCAACATTATTTGGACGCCCATTGACTTTAACGCCAGCATCAAAATTGACGCGAGTGTCAGAATCTACATGGGCATCAAAATTGACGCGGGCGTCAAAATTCTCATTTTGCTAATTTTTCGCCGTTTACAGAATTTCGTGGGAGATTCACAAATTTTTCAGGAAAAGCGAAATGGAACAAATTCGCCTATCACTGGCGGTTTGTGTTTTTTTATTCCAAGTGTGAGTTTATATGAGCGCCTCATGTAACAAACCCCCAGGCTGGTGTGATGGAATTGCCTGGGTATAGGAAGAGCACAGAAAGGCTCTGGCATTATGGTTGGACTGGGGGAGGAAGAATGGGTCCTGTCTCTCATAGGAATATGTCAGCGTTACTTTAGAGTGGAGCACTGATGGCATTTAAAGACTTTCTATTATTTACCCATCTCATTAAAAGCAGTGTGTCCTGTCAGAGGAAACCATTATAATCAATAGTTGTGGTATATAATATACTTAATGTATCTCAGCAAGGCAAGATGCAACAGAGGTTACAGAGATTAAGGTTTTTCTCCAGGATGGTGGAACCACTTACACCTTTCTTATGCTTGCTAAATATATGCTAAATATATCTGGGATTTAACAGGAATTAAAAGAGAGTTTTAACAATAGTCAAGTTCATCTTCCTGATTCTTAATTATTTCTGCTGCTTTTTGGGTTGGCGGCCGCAGTTGTTACACAACAGAGTTGCAAGGCTGCCCCCTAATGGCCACATAGAAAAGTGCTGCATGTTCTCTTTTATACTTGATTGTACTTTATGGAATTGAGAGTGAAATACAGATATTTGGATAAAAACGTTTCCTCCCCACCCACCACTTTTAGACTGGTCATTGTCACACCTTTTGTCGATTTTAACCAATGCTCTGCTATGTCGGGCCCCGGCATGTAATATGTAAATTAGCCAGATCATGTGCGGAGGGTTTAGTATTAGGATAGGAATAGTCTCCAAATATATTTCTAGCCAAACATAAAACGCAATACTGCCCACCTGGAAATGACCACAATATATTGTACATATATTATTTATTATGATTATTATACTATGAATATTATAATAATTAATATTAGTTAATATAGCAATTTTTGCTTTGCGGCTGGAATTTCTAAATAGCCTCATACGTAATAAAAACTCTTTTTTTGTACACTTGCGCTTGGGTTGAAAATATATGTTTTGCCTTGTGCAGAGTTTTCAACGCAGCGTCCTTCGCTGATAATCTGTATTGGGGTGTAGGATCCAGCCCTGCTGAGGTTCAACCTTGGGGGTTACATTTTTAAGCCGGAACTGTAACGATACTAAAGGGCTTCTGTCCTGGCTTCCTACAAATCCATTCATCAGGGGAGAAGGATAAGGTGAAAAATGCTCCATCATAGTCACACTATGGGGCAAATTCACTAAGACGCGAAGCCCCGAACGCTAGCGTTAGTTCGCTAGCGTTTGGCATTTTCGCTTCTGCGCAAATTCACTAACGAACGCTGGCGTAGTTTCGCTAGTGTTACTTCGCAACCTTACGCCAGGCGAATCTTCCCTAGCGACGAAACTACGCAAATTCACTAACTTGCGCAGTGTAGCGAACGCTAACTTTTACGCTAGACTTCCTTCGCCACCTCAGACCTGGCGAAGCGCAATAGAGTAGATAGGGATTGTTTAAAAAAAAGTCAAAATTTTTTCTAAGTCCCAAAAAACGCTGGCGTATTTTCTACATGATGGCTGATAGGCTGAAAAAGATCGAAAATTTTTTGGGCCTCCCCTTCCTCCCCCCTACATTTCCTGACTCATGGCAACTTACCTATACAGTGGGCACATGTGTAGGGCAAAATAACATTTTTATTTGCAGATTTGAAGGTTTTCTAGGCATTTGTAGTGCAGATACGTGTTCCTCCATTGAAATTTGAATTTCGCGCCGTATGCAAATTAGCCTTCGCTAGCGCAACTTCGCTTTATATAGCGAAACAATGCTAGCGCAACTCCGCAACCTTACGCTACCTCTGTGCGCAACTTCGGATTTTAGTGAATTTGCGAACCGCTGGCGAAACTACGCCTGGCGAAGTGCGGCGAAGTTGCCCCTATGGCTTTACCGATATTGTACTACAACCCTCACATGGGTTTGACCGATGGCCACAGGTATCTCAGCAGTGATTTATACCAGGCATTTAACTGCATGCTGGGTGTTTCATTAAAACAGCGAGAAACATTTAGGTTAATTAATATCAAGTTATATTTGGCTAAACTTGCTGTAACCAGTCGCTGTGATACTATATTTGGAGCTGAGATAAAGACTAATCTTTAACCCTTTGCATATAAAGGAACAGTGAATGCGTGGACGTCATTAGCATGAACGTTTACTGATAAGAGAAAGAGTTAATATCCTTTGCAAACTGAATTATGGATCATCAGTGATATACAGCTTTTAAATTCATTTATTAAAAAGGCAAGGTTTAAATCACCATAGAAATGGCCCATGTGCTTTTGTGTTGTCTGTCCTATTAATGGCCAGAAGAGGGCACTACCAAACACTTTATAATAATGATTGGTGCTTATATGGATGTGCATCTAGTGTAGGATAAATACTAATGTTCCCAGGTTTTCACTTCAGAAAACCTAGGGCTGGGTTGTCACGAGTGACGAGCGAAAATTTTCCACCAAGTTTCGCCATGAAAACGACACCCATAGACTCTAATGGATGAAAACGTTTGTTGCAAGTCAAAAATTTGTCGCACATCAAAAAATTGCTTGCGCAATTTGTCGTACGGCAAAAAAAGTTTGTCACCCATAGACAAATGCTTTTTGACACATTTTCACAGTTTCATGACTTTTCGGCAAAGTAAAACGGGTCAGATTCGCTCATCGCTACCTGTCACCCCTTCAATTTGATGCATTGTTCTACTGGGGTGTCACTTTGTACCTCTTTAGGGTCAGGACACACAGGCAGATTCGGGGAGATTAGTCGCCCGGCGACAAATCTTCTCTTATTCAGCTCCAAAAACGAACATACCCATTATCTAAATCTCACCTCAAAACACATCCCAACCCACTTATAAACCATCACATAGACCCAGAGTGGCTATAGGTAGCAGGAGCGCACAGATCCCTATGAAGTCTTCAAAACAGAAGGATGGATAGTGGTCGTCCCTCTAAGGGGAACACGGGCAGATTCGGGGAGATTAGACGCCCGGTGACAAATCTTCTCTTCTTCAGGGCGACAAATCTCCCCGCACTGCCTCACCTGCCTTCCCGCCGGCTAAAATGTAAATCGCTGGAGGGATGGCACTTTCCTCATGAAAGTGCCATCCCTCCGGTGACTTCGGAAAATTAATCGCTCCAAGCACCACCCCGCCGGCAATTTACATTTTAGCCGGCAGGGAGGCAGTTCGGGGAGATTTGTCGCCCTGAAGAAGATTTGTTGCCGGGCATCTAATCTCCCCGAATCTGCCCCTTTTCCCCTTAGAGGGAAGACCACTATCCATCCTTCTGTTTTGAAGACTTCATAGGGATCTGTGCGCTCCTGCTACCTATAGCCACTCTGGGTCTATGTGATGGTTTATAAGAGGGTTGGGATGTGTTTTGAGGTGAGATTTAGATAATGGGTTTGTTTTTGGAGCTGAAGTTGTACCAACCAGTAGAGCTGATCAGGAGAACTTGAAATTGTAGTTGAGTAGTACATGAAATGACGAATGCCTATAGTGACACCTTAGTGATCGGATATCAGACTAATTGTGTGTGTCAGAGCCCCCACATTCTAAGCTTCCCTTGTATCTTGTGATTGAGCCAGTTAATTGCTTTGAACAAATCATTTCTGCATGACGTACATTAAGGGCACAGACGGAAGGATTTCCAGACAGTTTGTTGCCGACTACAAAGCGGCAGATTTTCTGGGGCTGTTCAACAGTCAAGTCGTATTGGGAGAAGATCATTGTTCTCCCGGCCAAGTTTATCAACAGCAAAGCAGTAAATTTGTTTCAGAGCACAGAGACCTGTCCAGATGAATCCAGTGCCGCCTGTGTTCTACAGCTCTGTATTCACGGTTGGCAGTAGAAGGCACGTAGGTTAAGTCATTCCCAGGAGCAGGCCCGGACTGGCAATCTGTGGGTTCTGGCAAATGCCAGAGGGGCTGCTATAAGGCCCCATAGAAAGTCAGTATTTAGTGGGCTGGTGGGGGCTGTTTGGGCCTCTGTGTGGGCTGATTGGGCCTCTGTGTACCTGAAATGCCAGGGCCTATTTTAATTCTCAGTCCGGACCTGCCCAGGAGTATTTTGTGTATGAGCGCTAAGGGACGTTCTCTTGTGCCCCTTAGTAAATATATCCACAAAAATAGTAACAAATGGCACACTCACTTCAATGCTTCTGCTTCAATTCAAATCGTGTTCTTTTTATTTCGGTGAGATCAATAAGCAAACGTTTCGGGGTCAAGCCCCTTCATCAAGTGCTACTACAAGTAGCACTTGATGAAGGGGCTTGACCCCGAAACGTTTGCTTATTGATCTCACCGAAATAAAAAGAACACGATTTGAATTGAAGCAGAAGCATTGAAGTGAGTGTGCCATTTGTTACTATTTTTGTGGATATGTGATAAAAGCTCTTTAATTGCAGCAGAGCTAACATTTGAGCACCTCTTTATTTTTCTACACAAAAGAAAGATAAAAGTTTAGCGGAAGAAAAAATTGACATTTTGTACCCTTAGTAAATATATATTATTTAATATTGTTCAATATATTTAATGAATACATTATTTTTCAAAAACAAATGACTGATCGAATCGGCTGCTCCAGGCCAGATCTGCTCTGTGCAAGTAAATGTGCTGCATTATACAAGATTGTTATATTCACACGTCCTCTATATAAACCAGCTCTGTGACCATACCATTAAACTATGAGGGGTGGAATTTATCATTATTCATCGGCGAGTGTTTAGCAGGTTCCAGCAGTAAAATCTGTTGTTTCAGATGGGCAGAAATGTTGCACGGACGCGCAGAGTTTATCGTGGAATTGATCTGTAAAGAAATATTCCAGTAATGCAAGTCTATGGGGCGACTTTATCAATTACTTGCATGTTATATAAGGCTGGAAATGTAAAGTATCATTCTTAGTCCTCCAGCGATAACAATCGTTACTGGTCACGAAAACAAATGTTTTTCTGCTTCTAATTTTTCTAACAATTCTGCTGGATAAGTAGTTACGAGCCCTAAGCTTGGCTTCTCAACAGCCAATCAGAGCCCACTGAGCATGTGAGTGTCACAGACACTTTCCAAGATGGTGACCCCCTGTGACAAGTTTGAAGTCCTGGATCATTGCTGCTATTGACAAGCTCAAACTTTAGCCTCGTGCAATAAGTTCACTATATAAAATATGCCATTTTTAGTCCTATTCATGTTTAGCGTTAAGTTCTCCTTTAAAGGAAACTTCCCTTCAGTATTACATATAATTTTACTGTATGTGACCTTTAGAATGTGTTTCACAAGCTTTATATTGTCTTTTAATTTTTTCCTTTAATCAGAGACACTTGCGATATTTGGGTTAAATGTAGCATTAGAAATACAAGGACCTCGTTACTTTTCAGGAGCCAAGTCCCATGTCCAATAAATACCAATGGGATGGCAGCATAGAGGAATGTGTTTATTAAAGGGTAAAGCCCCAGGATATTAAATTCTGAGCTAATTTATGGCCTAATTTGTGTTTGGTTGTGCAATTAACTTTTGCCTCATTTATTACTTCAGAATAAGGTCATTATACAGTATTATACACCACAATCTTTTCCACTTCAATCAAACATTAGTCTGACATTTTCTATTAACAGAACAAAATATAAAGAAATCAGGTAACACAGTGCAGGGTGTATGGCAGTTCTACCTTAATATATTTATATAACCTAAAGAATTCTGATTTCTTTGTATAGAACTTTGTGTCTGCCCCAGAGTGACAGTCAGTGGACATTCTCAGCTTAAAGTTGCGCCACTGAGAGATTTGGGTTGAATTCTGGAAAATCAGCCCAAATGCCAATATGAGCAATACTTCATTGCTGTCATAGATAGTACTGTAGAACTGTAACTAATGGGGATACAGACCCCACAACTGCAGGGGTTGGATCAGGTAAGGATTTGCAGAAGGGTCATTTGTAGGGTGGACACTTGTTGTATTGCACAAATGGATGGACAGATATTAGTGGGTCCGGTTAGAAAATCACAATTGCATTGGTGGGTTGTTGCAGACATCTTTTCCAACAGATCCCCCTAGCCCTCCACTATGATCCACTATAGCCCGATCATCCCAATTTGACCTATAATTTATTTGGAAATCTCGCTGAAAAAGTGGATCTTAAAGGGATATTTGCACACTGGCATCAAATTTGTGTTTCCTTATTTCATCTGGCTTCCATCCATATCCATCTTGTGCTTATGAGATTCAAGTGTTCCTTCCCATTCTTCTTATACTAACAGGCCCCACAGGGACCAATGCAATCACAGCCCCAGCATCGGCAATTCCTAAATTTGTCAGTAAGAGAATTCAACTTCATAGATCAGTAGGGTGTGGGACAAAGCCTCTCCCTAAGGTGCTTCAAAGAACATCAACAAAGATACGTGTGAAGCCAAGTGTCATAAAATTCTATTCCTGCTCTACTTACCAAATTGGATAAAATATGTCTTTTCCAATCACATGATCATGTGCAAAGAGCTGAGCACCCAGCTTAGTATAGATTTCCAGCCTGTGCTTGCGATACCTGTAACTGAGCAGCAGTGTGCAAGAAAAAAGTTGGAAATGGAATATCAACAATGACATTTGGTGCGTGAGGAGTGAGCACGAATCTTTATTATCATCATTACATTTCTTTCAGATTAATTTCAACGTTTTCCATGGTCACAGTTTTTTGGCACAAAAAAATTATCCAGTAATGACTTTTTGGCCAGGGCAACTCCTCATTCAAAGGCTACTCAGTCTTCTGTTTTGTTTTCTCTTTCTGGTTGCCTTGTGGAAAATTAATATATTAAAGTCCTGTCATCGGAAAACATGTTTTTTTCAAAATGAATCAGTTAATAGTGCTGCTCCAGCAGAATTCTGCACTGAAATCCATTTCTCAAAAGAGCAAACAGATTTTTTTATATTTAGTTTTGAAATCTGACATGGGGCTAGACATTTTGTCAATTTCCCAGCTGCCCCCAGTCATGTGACTTGTGCCTGCACTTTAGGAGAGAAATGCTTTCTGGCAGGCTGCTGTTTTTCCTTCTCAATGTAACTTAATGTGTCTCAGTGAGACATGGATTTTACTATTGAGTGTTGTTCTTAGATCTACCAGGCAGCTGTTATCTTGTGTTAGGGAGCTGCTATCTGGTTACCTCCCCATTATTCTTTTGTTTGGCTGCTGGGGGGGAAAAGGGAGGGGGGTAATATCACTCCAACTTGCAGTACAGCAGTAAAGAGTGATTGAAGTTAATCAGAGCACAAGTCACATGACTTGGGGCAGCTGGGAAATGCACAATATGTCTAGCCCCATATCAGATTTCAAAATTGAATATAAAAAAATCAGTTTGCTCTTTTGAGAAATGGATTTCAGTGCAGAATTCTGCTGGAGCAGAACTATTAACTGATTCATTTTGGAAAAAAAATTTTTTCCCATGACAGTATCCCTTTATATCCCTTTAATAGTTATATGATTGTATTCTGCTGTTGCTCAGTTTCCACAGTTTTTGAAGGTTGTATCAGCTTAGCCTGCAACTGCTGCGGAGGGGCCAGGATCGCCCCTGGCGGCCTTGGGGCGCCGCTTCTAGAAATCTAGCCCTGAGCAGGGTCAGACTGATTGCCATATAACATGGTTAAGCTTCTGTACTGACCCATGTGCCATAGCCCTTGGAGTATATTTATAAAATGTGTTCATTAATTGTTGTTATAGTATGCAATGTAAAATCATAATAATATTATGTGAATATGTAAAATTTTTCCAATAAAAGAGGTGTTGGTCCCATTGGCTTCAGTGGGTTGTGTAAAATAGGGAGTTGTGTAAAATAGTGCGTAATTTTTGGCATTTGTCTAGAATGGAAAATTGACATTCCTATATAAAAAACAATTAGATATTTTTAATGGCTTATTTCCATGATCACAATGCTAATTTGTGCATAGGGACAACAGCCAAGCTTTTGAAATACGCCATTTATTTATAGACCGCATTTGGCATCAGATATTTTATAAACATGTCCCTAAGTGTGAGTGAATTGATATCAGATCTGTTTCCTGCACTCTGGCAATGCCTAAATTCTTGTACAACTGCATCATTGCCCTAGTGGCGAGTTACGTGGGCTTGGACTGCAATAATACTTCATTTTTCAACATGACGGCATTACAGTGACAATAAAAATTCCATTCCGAGTTGTCAACATACCAACAACGCTGATTCATAGGCCGGAATGCTCAGGGTTCATTCCTAGAACAGAAAATGTCATTTTATCAGCTCAAAGTTGTTGCCAAAAAATTGAAAGGTTGTCAATCTAGAAAGAACTGAATTGGATGGCTATTACACAATTAAGAGTTAGAACTTGTTTTTCTTGCAGGTACAGGGCAGGACACTTTCTTGGTATGAGGTTTCTAACATGAACCATGACAAATACCTTATTTACCTGTCACTTCCCATTATCTTAGCTCTGTTTGATACATTGTTATATCGTTAAGTTGAAAAATCCAGTTCAACCCCAGTGCCCTTACATACACAGACTTATCTATACACTCCAATATATAAGTTACATATACCAATATACTAATTGTAGATTTTAGTTTTACAGATGCCACATTAGTAAGGAACTAGAACCGCTCCAAGAAGACAATATAAAATATATCCCTCACCCACTAAGGGGTAAATTTACTAACCAGCGAAAATTCGCCAGCGACGGCTTCGCATCCATTGTTACATTTCGCCAGGTGAAAATTCGCCTAGACAACCCAGATCTACTACAATTCATAGTTGAGTCCAGGGCGCCGATCGCTGGACGAATTTTCGCTGGCTTTACTTTGGCAATCAAAGCGAAGATGCTCTATTGTTCAATTATTCTAGCGCAACTTCGTTAGAGGTCTTCGATCAGGCTAATTTGCATAATGGACGTATATGTTCCAGCAAATACATTACATAAGTCCAGGAAAGCTTAATAAAGTCATTAGAGTTGTTATAATGCCCTACACATGAGCCCACTGTATAGTTTATGTTCCATATGTTAGAAAATGTAGGGGGGAACCGGGTTATCCAAAAAAATTTTCAAGGACATTTGCAGCCTATCACTATGAAAAAAGAAAAAGACGCCAGTAAGTAACAGAAGAATGAGGAAGATCTATTGCACTTCGTCTGGTCTGAGCTGGCGAAGGGAAGTCTGGCGAAAGAGGGAACGTTCAGTAAAATCCGCATCTTAGTTAATTTGCAGAGTAAAGTCCATTCGCCTGAGCGAAAATTCGCTTGTCGATAGAGTGTGAATGAGTGCTAGCGTCTGTCTCTTTCACTACCGAAGTTATGTCTGCGCCGTTAGTAAATAGGTGAAGTGTGGATGGTCGCCAGCGTTACTCACTTCACCCTTTATGAAATCTGCCTTTAAGTGTTTGGTAGTCAGGGGCGCTGCAGCAATGCTCCAGCACCCCACTGTTTTCCAGGGGAGTCAAAAATGCTGCTCCGGGTAACTTAAACAGCCAGATTTTCAATTTGTAACTGTACTCTCTGCACTAGCATCATAGACAACCCCTTGGACTCCACATCGGGGTGGCAGCAATAAGCCGCCAGGATATGTTGGTAATATAAATATAGTGTCAATGTAATGTATAATACCCAAAACATGACAATTTAAATGTAATGGCAGTTGGAATGCACGGTATCATATATACACTGCAGTGGCAATTTCACGTGTGATAAGACCAGAACACATGGCTGGGTAAATGCAATGCCAATCTTATAAATAACTCCATCCTTTGTGCTGTCGGAAATGTATTGGTGTTAGTTTGGGGATGGTTAGCCTCTCCAAGCCTCTAATAAAATCTGGCCATGGGTTGCCAGGAACATCGGTCAAATCCATAGACCAGGACCATAACAATACAATTATCTGCACTGTCACATCTATCGGTGTCATTTAGGGAGATTAGTGCATGGCTGCTACTGGTATCTGGCTAGAAATTAGGGATGCACCGAATCCAGGATTCAGCCTTTTTCAGCAGGATTCGGCCAAATCCTTGTGCATGGATGAAGCGAATCCTAATTTGGATATGTAAATTAGGTGTGGGAAGGGAAATCACGTGACTTTTTGTAACAAAACAAGGAAGTAAAAAAACATTTTTCTCACCTTTTCCTTTCCCGCCCCTAATTTGCATATGTAAATTAGGATTCGGTTCGGTATTTGGCCGAATCTTTCATTATGGATTCGGGGATTCGGTGCATCCCTACAAGAAATTGATTTAATAGTTTTTATGGGGCCAATATTTTAATACCTGTACATAGTAAACATTATTTCTGGGCAGCAGCAATGTTGAACTGGGCCTATCAGGAAAAGTCCAGGTGGGGTCAGGTGTCAATTGCTACACCAGGGCCATATTTATCATCTAGGCACCCTAGGGCCTGTGCCTGGGTAGGGAAGCAGCTTTAAGGGGCAGCCCTCTAATGCCTATATGGTAAATACAATTTATTGCAAAAATAAAGGTTGCATGCTGGTGGTTAATATTCCCATTAAATCAGGTGGCAGATGTGGCGGGATATCTGTTCTGGTTGCCCTCGAAAGTGATGTCACGTGCATACATGGTACATTGTGACATCTCTTCTACCGATATCTTGCACATGAAATCCCTGCTGCTCACCCAACCATTTGCTTTGCATGTCTATACTCATATACCCATTCAATATGAGAAGAAAGAGAAGAAATGGAGAAAAACACGGATGATAATGTATGGAGAAGTGATTAAGAGAATAAGGAAAATGAATGAAGAGAGAAGGAAATAATTTAGAGAGTAGCGTCGTCAAAGGTGGGCCCCTGGCAACCCAGTGTGACAATGATTAGTGGCTGCTAATTCCCATACATGACATATTACAGAGGGTGTGCGGGAGTGAAGCAGGGAGTTGCACGAGAGTTCTGCCCTTGCTTCCAGGAGACCAGGGAGGAAGTAGAGGAGAAGTCAGACATCACTAATACTCTCACTCATTTCCCTACAGCAGAGGAACTTCTATTGACTTCTCTTTCCATGATCCATAACGGCTCAGCCATCCTGTACATTTCTAGTCATTGCAGCAGTTTCCCCATATAGGAAAATATATTGATGCAATGAAACAAGCTTAATATATCTTCCTTATTCTCCCATTCTGTCGCTGGATTTGCAGAGAGGTAGACTATATTTATCTCTAGTATATACGTGTTTATCCAGAGGGGTTGGTCATGGTTTGCTTTAGTATAACAGACATTTAACTGTGTAATATTGTATATCTGTTAGATAATTCAGTTGCAGGAAGGCTGCATGCACTATTTTATATGGCACAGAAGTATGGGGAAGCAGAAGCAAAATAAAGGCTATATTTCTATCGTATTGCTAGGGTAAGTGGCACCATAGCAACTATATATCAACTCTCCGTAATAAAATATTAAATGATTCAGAAACCACGAAATAGGAAGAATAGTTGCAATTGGTCTCAGACTGCCACGGTCTACAGCATCTACAGCAAAAGGTGAGCTTCCACATTAAAGGAAAACTATACTCCCAAAGTGAACACTTAAGCAACAGATAGTTCATATCATATAAAGTGGCATATTAAAGAATCTTACCAAACTGGAATATATATTTAAGTAAATATTGCCCTTTTACATCTCTTGCCTTGAGCCACCATTTTGTGATGGTCTGTGTGCTGCCTCAGAGATCACCTGACCAGAAATACTGCAGCTCCAACTGTAACAGGAAGAAGTGAGGAAGCAAAAGACACAACTCTGTCTGTTACTTGGCTCATGTGACCTAACATGTATGGTTTGGTGGTATGTTTGTGAGTACAGTGAATCCTACAATCCCAGGGGATGGCCCTTATTTTTTAAAATGGCAATTTTCTATTTATTATTACCCAATGGCACATACTACTGGGGAAAAAAACGTTTTTCAAAATGAATCAGTTAATAGTGCTGCTCCAGCGGAATTCTGCACTGAAATCCATTTCTCAAAAGAGCAAACAGATTTTTTTATATTCAATTTTAAATCTGACATGGGGCTAGACATATTGTCAATTTCCCAGCTGCCCCAAGTCATGTGACTTGTGTTCATTATTATGAAAATGGTTTATTTACATGAAGCAGGATTTTACATATGATCTGTTTTATGCAATATCTTTCTATAGAGACCTACATTGTTTGGGGGGTATAGTTTTCCTTTACATGAAACCCTTAAAAGGGCAGTGACCTGTGCTTAGGTTTATAATTGTGTGACAGAATTGCTGTGGTGTGGTGAGCTGGGCATGTTGTTACACACAACAATTTGCCTTCCCAAGCGAGTCGGAGATGTAAGAGGAAGGAAGGTGTAAAACCTAATAGAGCCTGGAGCTTATATACATGGCTCTATGTCATAAGGAGAAATGACTCGGGTTCAGAAAGCAGAAACAAGGAACAGCAAGTCCTTCTATAAAGTGATGTTTCCACAATTTTAAATGGCTGCAATATTTGCTCAACATGACATGCCCGACTGATATTCATTGTGATGCCAATCCTTCAAGGTAAACGCGGGGAAAATAAAACAGCTGCTTAATGAAAGTGAATAATGGGGCATATTTAGCAAAGGAAGAACAAATATTCTACCACAACAGAGAGCTCTAAAAATCCTATACAAGGGAATAGAGCTGTGGAGTTCTTATTTGTCTCTGGGGTACGTATTTAATTATTAACAGAACTTTGTGTCTCTTTGTATCATTAAAGCAACATTTTCTTGTGAGGCGACCTTTAGACAAAACAAGGGGAGATACGTAAAGATCAGAAGCTGGTTTTGCCCTCTCAGCTTTAAAGTTCCCATCGATTTGTTTTATAGGCAAGTTTTATTGCATAAAATCAGAAAAAAGCTACTATGGATTATTAATTCTTACCCCCAGTGCCCTGTCCCTTTGGGAAGACTCCTTTTTAAACAATTCTGATTTTTAAAAATGATTTCCTTTTTCTCTGTAATAGAAAGCCAGGACCTTCTACTTAAAGGGATACTGTCATGGGAAAAAAAATGTTTTTCAAAATGAATCAGTTAATAGTTCTGCTCCAGCAGAATTCTGCACTGAAATCCATTTCTCAAAAGAGCAAACAGATTTTTTTATATTCAATTTTGAAATCTGACATGGGGCCAGACATTTTGTCAGTTTCCCAGCTGCCCCAAGTCATGTGACTTGTGTTCTTATAAACGGCAATCACTCTTTACTGCTGTACTGCAAGTTGGAGTGATATCACCCCCTCCCTATTCCCCGCCAGCAGCCAAACAAAAGAACAATGGGAAGGTAACCAGATAACAGCTCCCTAACACAAGATAACAGCTGCCTGGTAGATCTAAAAACAACACTCAATAGTAAAAACCCATGTCCCACTGAGACACATTCAGTTATATTGAGAAGGAAAAACAGCAGCCTGCCAGAAAGCATTTCTCTCCTAAAGTGCAGGCACAAGTCACATGACCAGGGGCAGCTGGAAAATTGACAAAATGTCATGTTTTCCGATGACAGGATCCCTTTAAAACCAACTAGGATACAATTAATTCTAATTGGAGGCAAAACAATCCTATTGGGTTTATTCATACCTCCCAACTGTCCCGTTTTTCACGGAACAGTACTGATTTTGACAGCTTAAACCGCAGTCCCGGATTGTTACTGAAATGTCCCAACTTTCTCTTTGATCTCCTGCACTGAACAGCCAGAAAAAGATATAATGTTTCTAACTTAATTGGATTTTAAAAGAGAGCCCAGAACAGCAACCAGGTGTACTTAGATACATTTGTAACATTTTAACATAAGCAAAGAAACAATTGTAACAATTTAACAGAAGCAGGTCTCTTAGGGAAGCTGACTTGCAGCTTAAAGGGCAATTCACCTTCATTAGCAAAACTGTAATAACACATAAAAACCACAGAAACGTGTTCAAACTTTCATAAACTGCCAAATTTTGTAAGATTAACATGTTAATTAGGAGGTGTGGCCACACAATGGGCGTGGTCAAGACATTTTCACTGTGCTACGTGCGCCAAATCTTTTTGTCTCTCTTTCTATTTCAAAAATGTTGGGAGGTATGGGTTTATTTAATGTTTAAATGATGTTTAGTAGACTTAAAGCATGGAGATCATTCTGGATAACAGGTCCTATAAATGTACTCCAAATTCACTAAAGTGGCATCCTGGATTGATTCATGTAAATTTAACTCCAGTTTAACTACAATAATATGTAATTTTCCATTTTTTTTTTGTTAATTCAACCCCCACCCCACAACAAATTGACTTTTATTAAACCTTTAAGAATCAGTTATCTGTATTAGTGATGTCAGGGTCAAATTGTCAACCAGCACCTGACCCTAACCTGCTGCTCTGAACCTGCACCCAATTTACATATCTGCCTGATAGCAATGGGGAAATTGGTTGCAAAACTTGAAAAATTAGCGAAACACGAATTTTGTCGCCCGCGGAAATTTTAACTATAAGTCAATGGGAATCCAAATAATGTTGACGCACAACGGTTTTGACACGAGTGACTTTTCCTATGTGCGTCCAAAATTTTTTGATTCCCCGGCGAATATTCGCTCCAGTTTCACAAATGTATTCCCTGGCTGCGAAACATGGAAATTTGCTGCAAATTTGCGACTGCCTAATTCGCACATCACTACTGCCTGACTTAAAATTTTTATGTTTTTTTCTTATGTGTAAAATAACAGTGTCAAATCTGGCGGTTGAATGGGTAAAATGACACACACCTTTGCCATTTATTTTATACAGATTTTTACACCGTTTTTTTGGCAAATTTCCATTTACACAGCATAATATATATGTCCCATATGTTTTAATTTTTTCAGATTGAAATATGCCAAAGCCAAAAATGATGAATTCGGTACATCCCTATAACAGGGCAGACATTAGGGCTTGCGGAATGAGTATTAATGAATTGACATCTCATTTGTCATGAAACCTTTCCACTATGAGCCTGTTCATGCTCCAGAAATATCCCAGATTATCATCATCTGAGAAAATTCACTTCTTACACGATAAATTAAACATTTCATTCCCTAAAAAGGTAATCGCATGAATCTGGGCAACACAGCGCTAATTACTTTGGTACATTTTTGTTATGTGACTACGTCTGCCAGTCTGAGTTGAGTGAGTGTAGTCTGGCTGCTTGTCTGGGGATTGAATACCTTGAGCATGACCCTGTGTGAGCTGAAGGAACACGCCCCATACAGTAGGCACTTGGAATTTGATTTTAAATTCCAATATCTGTAAATTTAAACAACACAAGGACAGCGCCAAGTAACAACAAAAGACAAGTCAGTTGGCAATGACACACTTTTATATACAGTAGTATAGTGCAATATTTTAAGGGTGTTTATTTGACTTTCTAATATTACGGCATTGTCACGGTCGGCACCCAACACCAGAACAAACACCAAGCACCCTGGTCTTGGCTCGTGCTTCACCAGTAGTGTGACCACCTTTGGGCCTTGGGAGGACTCCTCAGCTTACTTGGGTACCACCTGGACTTAAATGAGAGGTGCAAGATGAGGGTTCTGGATAGGCAGAGGGGCACGACTGTAGATAGGGTCTTTAAGGCCAAAGGTCACGGTACAAGCAAGAATAGGCAAATTCGTGGTCAGACAGGCAGGATCGAGGCAGGTAGATAGCAAGGATCGTCAGGCAGGCAAGGGTCAAAACCGGGTAATCAGATGGGATGAGGCAGAATCGGAATCAAACAACAGGCAGGAATCAAACCAGGAAGTCAATCAGGAGGGACAAGCGGAAACAAAGTCGGTTTCAGGCAAGGGTCAGGTTTTCAGAGGTCAGAGAAGTCAAACGCCAGGCCGGGTCAAACACAGGAGATCAGAACAGATTACAAACAAACAGGAACTAGCAAAAGGCTCAGGAAACCACCAGGAATCAAATCCTATCACGGGCGAGGTCTAGCAGCCCAACTAGGCTTGTGCGTCCGCGTCAATAAGTACAACGAGACGCGCGCGCGCCCTAAGGAACCAACATGGGTTAGTTTTCGTTACAGGCATATGTAGCATTTTTGATTGCTCCCAGAGGCAAATGCTACAGTTGAATTCTCTTATTTCTGATTGTCCCAGTATCACTGCGCCAGCTCCTGCCATAGGCAAAGTGTGTCCTAGTCATATAATGGGATAAAGGGGATACAGGCTGATGAAGATGTTTTAATTTGGTTTTCACTGAAAGAGTCAAAACACCAAGGAGCAAATGAATTAAAATCGACATTGCGGCAGGTTTTCCAATTTAAGTTTTTTCATAATGATGCAAGCAACAGAGAACAAAATAAAAAACCCTCAATCGAGTTTAATTTTATTTAACTTGAATTTGAAAATTGATAAATCAGTAGACTCCCCAAAAAGAGATCAACTTCTACATACACAGCTATTATTACTATTCTAGAATGCTCTGGACCCGGGGTTTTCTGGACAAAGTATCTTTCCGTATCTGCCAAAAATCATATAAACCCAAATAGCTGGTTTTGCTTCCAATAAGGATTAATTATATCTTTATTTGAATCAAGTACAAGCTACTGTTTTATTATTACACAGAAAAGGGAAATTATTTTTAAACAGGCTTATTGCTTAATAAGGACTCTACGGGAGATGGCCTTCCTGTAATTCTAAACTTTCTGCATATCAGGTTTCCAGATAGGGGATCTTATACTAGTATTTACATTTATTTATTCAATGGAAAGGTCTCTAGGGGGCACATTTACTAAGGGTCGAATTTCTAAGTGGTAAAACTTCGAAATTCGACCATCGAATTGTAGAAAGTTTTTTTTTGGAGTGAACTTAGCTGTTTTCGATCGAATTCAAATAGTTCGATCAATCGGGGAAATCGTTCGAATCGAACGATTTAATCGATCGAACAAACAAGCGATTTTCAAAAAAAAAACGTAGACTTCTAAAAACGTAGCCAAATACTGGCTATAGGTTCTAGGAGGTCTCCATAGGCTAACATAGCAATTCGCCAGGTTTAAGGTGGTGAAGTCTCGAAGTCGAAGTTTTTTAAAGAGACAGTACTTCGATTTTCGAATGGTCGAATATTCTAAGTTTTTTCAATTCAAATCGAATTTTGGCCTATTCGACGGTCGAAGTACCCAAAAATGACTTCGAAATTCGAAGTTTTTGAATTCGAAAATTCACTTCGATCCTAGGTGTAGCCAACCCAAATAAAAAGGTCTCCCACCACTCATTTGTTTTTCTGTCTACAGTAACTAGATGTAATTCACAGAAGCTGTAATTAATCCTTATTGGAAGCAAAACCAAACTATTGGGTTTGTTTAATGTTTACAAGATTTTCTATTAGACATAAGCAGTGGCGGATTAAGGACATGTGAGGCCCCTAGGCTACACTTTCCACAGGGCCCGCTTCTAGGGCGGTACGCGCCACACTTTTTTTTTAAAAAAAGTCGATCGCCGTGTAAATTATTTCACTGTCTGCAGGCTACAACAATTATTTCACTGTCTGCAGAAATTATTTCACTGTCTGCAGAAATTATTTCACTGTCTACAGGCTACAACAATTATTTCACTGTCTGCAGGCTACAAAAATTATTTCACTGTCTTGCAGGCTATAAAAATAATTTTACTGTCTGCAGAAATTATTTCACTGTCTGCAGGCTACAACAATTATTTCACTGTCTGCAGAAATTATTTCACTGTCTGCAGGCTACAACAATTATTTCACTGTCTGCAGGCTACAAAAATTATTTTACTGTCTGCAGAAATTATTTCACTGTCTGCAGGCTACAACAATTATTTCACTGTCTGCAGAAATTATTTCACTGTCTGCAGGCTACAACAATTATTTCACAGTCTGCAGGCTACAAAAATTATTTTACTGTCTGCAGAAATTATTTCACTGTCTGCAGAAATTATTTCACTGTCTGCAGGCTACAACAATTATTTCACTGTCTGCAGGCTACAAAAATTATTTTACTGTCTGCATAAATTATTTCACTGTCTGCAAAAATTATTTCACTGTCTGGATGATGGGACGGGGGGCCGACCTGGACCTGCACCTGGACCCAGGTGATTTAAAAAAAAAAAAAAAACTTTAGTAAAAAACCCATGGGCCCCTACTACCAATGGGCCCCTAAGCTATAGCCTAGGGTAGCCTAGGCGTTAATCCGCCCCTGGACATAAGGCATGGAGATCCAAATTATGGAAATATACATTATCCAGAACCCCCCAGGTCCTATACTTGTACTACCTTTATTTTTCTATAAACTGTATTGTGACTGAATGGGCACAGTGTGACTTATCGACAAGTAAAGGCAGTAATTGAAAATGTTGCTCCCAGGTCAATAGCCCAATATATGTCAATTGAAATTGATGACCAAGGCAAGCTGAAGCATTGAGGGAACCACTGGGTTTTCATGATTAGTGAACAATTGTAGTGCCTTTAGACTTATCGCTTCTCAGTATTTGATCACCTGGACAGATGAAAACCCCTCATGAAATAGTTTGATGATTAAAATAAAATTGCATTTTCTGCCGAGAGTTTGTGTTGGGTTTGGGCACGACCTTATGCAGAGACGAGAGGGATCAACGCCAGTTGAACTGTCAGAGACGCTCAGAAGAGGAAAAAGGAAATGTGTTAAAAGATAAACGATTTCAAACCAGCCAAAACCAGAACAAATATGTCCAAACCAGGAACTTAGGGGTAAAGCATCTGCTGAGCAACATTTGGTTGGGAGCACTCCAGTTAACCCCTTCAGCCTGTGTTGCAATGTTGTGACTAGTGAAGCCCTGGAAAGTATTCTCTTGTCTAAGAACGTGCAGAACTGCTGTATCCATATATAATTAATCCTGACATATGGGCAGGGTCGGACTGGAGCATTGGTGGCCCACCGGGGCTGAAAAAAAAGGGTCCTCCTGGCAGTTCCCACCCGCAGTTCTGATAGAGGGAGTCAAATAATGACCCATCAAGCCAATAGGACACAGCAAATGAATACTTTCCTACATTCCCAGCTGAAAAATCTAGACATTTACAGCCGCACCCAAACTATGTCGTTGTTACACCCAGATCCATTTGTAACCCCTCACACCTAGAACTGTATCCACACCCCATGGCAGGTGTTAGATTCCCAACTGAGACCATGTAAGTCCAGTTCCTGAGCTGCTGAAAACCTCACTAAGGGGCAAATTCACTAAGCGCCGAACGCTAGCGTTAATTCGCTAGCGTTTGGCATTTTCGTTACTGCGCAAATTCACTAACGAACGCTGGAGTAGATTCGCTAGTGTTACTTCGCACCCTTACGCCAGGCGAATTTTCGCTAGCGACGTAACTACGCAAATTCACTAACTTGTGCAGTGTACTGAACGCTACCTTTTACGCTAGACTTCCTTCGCCACCTCAGACCTGGCGAAGCGCAATAGAGTAGATAGGGATTGTTTCAAAAAAAGTCAAAAAAATTTCTCAGTCCCAAAAAACGCTGGCGTGTTTTCTACATTATGGGTGATAGGCTGGAAAAGATCGAAAAATTTTTTGGGGCTCCCCTCCTTCCCCCCTACATTTCCTAACTCGTGGCAACTTACCTAGACAGTGGGCACATGTGTAGGGCAAAATAAAACTTTTATTTGATGATTTGAAGGTTTTCTTGGCATTTGTAGTGCTGATACGTATTCCTCCATTGAAATTTGAATTTGGCGCCGTATGCAAATTAGCCTTCGGTAGCGTAACTTCGCTTTACATAGCGAATCAACGCTAGCGCAACTTCGCAACCTTACGCTACCCCTGAGCGCAACTTCGGATTTTAGTGAATTTGCGGAGCGCTGGCGAAACTACGCCTGGCGAAGTGCGGCGAAGTGCGGCAACTTCGAATCTTAGTGAATCTGCCCCTAAGAATCTGGCAGGGACGTGCCCATTGCTGGCCAGGAACAGTATTTGAGAATGGGAGATGTCTGCTGAGATTAGAACTTTACCTTAGGCTTTTCCATGCCTTTATCTAGGGACAAATCACTTCTCAGTTAATCACAAGATTAGTTTCCTTTTGTGTAGCCTCTATTTTATTGGTTCCTATTGGAACACAAGCCTGTTAGTTTAAATATGACCTGGTAGTCAGGTGTTTTGTGGCTTAAGGAACCACCCTTCTCAAGGGAACAGAAGAACTGATAACTGTGGAGTATATTTATAAATGGGTATATTTAAACTGATTAAGTGTTTGTGACATGAAACGCGTCAGGCTGTGGACACAATAAACTTTCTTCACTTTTGAACATTTGCCTGGTGGAAGTTTGCCTTATTGAGTGCCTGCTCCATATTAGTTTCGTTGGTTTGTCCGCCCCCCCCGTGTGGTGAGTAACCTTTATACTGCTTGGAGACCCTAACACCACAGATGTATTCTCATATTTAAATTGAAATCAAAAAATAAACTTTAAAGGGTGGTTCACCTTTAAGTTACTTTTAGTAGGTTATAGAATGGCTAATTCTAATCAACCTTTCATTTGGCCTTCATTTTTATAGTTTTTTAATTACCGGCTACCCGGGTCGGACAAGCCCAAGCATGCACACAGTGTTTTTGCCGCCGCGTATGCGCAAGAGCTCGCAGATGTGCACGGTGTTTCTGCCGCGTCCATCTGGCTAGGCAGGGAAAGAAAAGAGGTGCAGGGTGCGGATCTGGGCTCACCGGGTTTTTTCCCGGTGTCCCGTCAGCCCAGTCCGACCCTGAGGCTGCAAATGTATTATTACTTTTACTCATCTTTCTATTCAGGCCTTTCCTATTCATATTCTAGTAACTTATTCATATCAATGCATGGTTGCTAGGGTAATTTGGCAATTTCCTTCCGCATGCAAGATTTTTTTTTTATTCTCAAAATTTCTCTAGTTTCCATATGGAACATTAGGATTTAGATTTGGTTTGGAATTCAGCCAAATCCTTTGTGAAAGATTTGATATTCTATTGCATCTGAAAAAAGTGGATTCAGTGCAGCCATTAATACAAATGAAAAAATTTACACCAAATTACATCAGTGGCCCTGACAAAATGTATGGGAAGAGAACAGCATAGTTAAAGGGATCCTGTCATCGGAAAATATGTTTTTTTCAAAACACATCAGTTAATAGTGTTACTCCAGCAGAATTCTGCACTGAAATCCATTTCTCAAAAGAGCAAACAGATTTTTTTATATTCAATTTTAAAATCTGACATGGAGATAGACATTTTGTCAATTTCCCAGCTGCCCCCAGTCATTTGACTTGTGCCTGCACTTTAGGAGAGAAATGCTTTCTGGCAGGCTGCTGTTTTTCCTTCTCAATGTAACTGAATGTGTCTCAGTGGGACCTGGATTTTACTATTGAGTGTTGTTCTTAGATCTACCAGGCAGTTGTTATATTGTGTTAGGGAGCTGTTATCTGGTTACCTTCCCATTGTTCTTTTGTTTGGCTGCTGGGGGGGAAAAGGGAGGGGGGTGATAATCACTCCAACTTGCAGTACAGCTAGGGTTGCCACCTTTTATAAAAAATTTTACCGGCTGCTGGGGGTGGGGCCTCAAATGGGCGGAGTGTGACGTCAAAAGGGGCGGGGCATGTTGTCAAAGGAGCGGGGCCACACGACGGAGATCCGTGGACTCTAGAAGAGGCAAAAAAAGGTAAGTTGCAAGCGATTGGGGGCAGGCCGAGGGCTCCTTTTGATCGTATTACAAATTTACCGGCAGCTACATTGCTGGTAAATTTGTAATACCGGCCCCAGCCTTGGCCGGGTGGCAACCCTAAGTACAGCAGTAAAGAGTGATTGAAGTTTATGAGAGCACAAGTCACATGACTTGGGGCAGCTGGGAAATTGACAATATGTCAAGCCCCATGTCAGATTTCAAAATTGAATATAAAAAAAATCTGTTTGCTCTTTTGAAAAATGGATTTCAGTGCATAATTCTGCTGGAGCAGCACTATTAACTGATTCATTTTGAAAAAAAATGTTTTCCCATGACAGTATCCCTTTAAGACAAATAAACATAAACAAACTTACATAATTTACATGAGTTTAGCAGCTACAACAGTTTTAGCTAATTTTACCAGAATTGCACCAGGTGCTGTGCACATTTTTATTCATAGCTTCTCTTGTTTGCAGCACCTTAAATCCTTTTAAATATTCTGCTCTGGGCATTTACACAGAGAATATTCATCTTGACCCCCCAAAAAAATCAAAGTATACAGAATATTTTATATGGAAGGTAACTACAGTTGTCATTCAAGGAGAGTTCCCTGTACCAAGCCGAGCAGTCGTTTAGATGAAAGGTATTCCTATTAGATTTATAATGACAGAGGCTTATTGTTCTGGAACAGATGTCACTGTGAGAACTGTAGTTATCTGTAGCCTGTTAGGAAAGCCTTCGCTGAAAGTGCTAACAAAGTGTATTGAGTCGGAATTGTTGAGCAGTAAGTTCCCCGCCCCCCTCCGTACCTGATTTTTTTTACCCGAAATTGGCCGGAAATCGGGAGTGCGCAAGCTGCCGGGGGGCCCTGAGGGGGTGAGGGCCCTGGCCCAATTGCACCCCCTGCTCCCCCGGTAGTTCCGCCACTGGTTGGGACGCAACATGTTGCAATTTACCTGCGTTGGCGCATACATGCGTCTGTGTAAATACAGCCCCATTGACAATAATTCAGTGCGTCTAATCCTGCGCATCGCAGGGGAGCGCACAAACAAACACCCGTGTGTAAGAGCCAGTGTATGATAAATCTAAAAAATCTAATTTGAATTTTTTTAAAAAAACCTCTAATTGAGTTTTAACAATTCCCAAGAATATGCCATAAAACAAAAAATCGAAAATTCAAATTCGAAATTTTAATTTTCAATTCGACCCTTGATAAATCTGCCTATAGATGTTAACATAAAGGTGAACCACCCTTTTAACTATAATTCACAAGCAGAGTACTTGACTCCAACTGCATTGTGAGCAAGAATTTATTATTGAATTTATACAACACAGCAGGGCACACATTAGCAGGGCAGCCATCAGGGGGGACAGGGGAGAATTGTAGGGGGCCCGAGGGTAAGGGGGGCCGGCAACGCCACACTTAAGGTGGCCATACACGGATAGATCCGCTCGTTTAGCGATGTCGCCAAACGAGCGGATCTCCCTCCGATATGCCCACCTTGAGGTGGGCAATATCGGGCTGATCCGATCGTGGGCCCTAGGGCCCAACGATCGGATCCTAGTGTTCGCCAAACGGGCTGTCGGATCGCGGGACCGCATCAACGAACAGATGCGGCCGCGATCCGACGGGATTTTTAACCCCATCCGATCGAGATCTGGCCGACTTTTCGGCCAGATCTCGATCGGGGAAGCCCGTCGGGGGCCCCCATACACGGGCCAATAAGCTGCCGACTTGGTCTGTCGGCAGCTTTTATCGGCCCGTGTATGGCCACCTTTACTTGATTAGCCGGGCCCCCCATCTTTCTGAGAGCTGCTGACTTCAGGAAGGCATGGGCGTTTAAGGGGCCCTGGCCACCAATTTTCTCATAATGTGTGTGTGTGGGGGGGGGGGGCTGGCCACCAATTTTGGCCACCAATTTTTTTTCTCATGTGAGGTCCTAGCCACCAATATTTTTTAATGGGGGGGCCCTAGCCACAAATGTTTTTTTTATGGGGGGCCCTGACCACCAATATCTTTTTATTTTTTATTAAGATGTGGGAACCCTAGCCACCAATATTTTTTTTTGTTTTTTTTACTGTGTAGGGGGGGGGGGCAGACCTGTGGGGTGGGGAGGGCGGACCTGTAGTTGGGGCTTGCAGTGGGTGCAGCCCAGGGGGCCCAGGAAATTTTGTCGTATGGGGCCCTGTGATTTCTGATGGCGGTCCTGCACATTAGTAACATATCGAATTGACCTATCTATTTATATATATATTTATATATACCCAATTTTAGTGGCACTAGTGTGACCATGTGGTTGATTTCTGGCAGCATACAAAGGGTTTGGTCAGCGCATTCATGGTGGCGAGTGGCTGAAGCTCCTGCGCAGCTCGGCCGCATTCTCTGCCTGCAATGCCTGCAAGTTGCCTCTGTGCGGCCCTCATCACATGTTAAGTCACCTCTATTCTTTTTTTTTTCCCTGCTTCCAGCAGCAGCCAGCCGGCTAATTAACTGCACAGCCCAGCCTTCCAGTGCTCAGTATTGTAATTAGGTAGGAGGGATGTCCACAGCTGCCCTGACACTATCCCCAGGCTCAGTTCCAGTGGTAGAAGTAGGAAGAATCTGACTTTGTTTGAGTGTAAAGAAAAAGACTGAGAGAGGAAGGTCTGGCACAGAAGTGACTTGGATTGTGACCATGAGCAGGGTGTGGAGATACCGGCCAGTGTCCGAGGAATAACCAGTAACATGGGGAACCAGCCTGGCAGACCAGAGGAGCAGGAGCAAGGTTTGTAGTCAAATTACTACTTGTATCCTGCATGTTGTACCCGATCTGTGTGCTGAGTATGAGAAACATTCCAGTGCAGAGTCCACGGTGCAGCCTTGAGAATCCCTTTGTTGAAAAAGCAGATTGTTTGTTGCATTAAAAGGGTCTTGTCTTAAAGCCGGCGTTTGTCTGGGCACAATGTGCAGCAGGAGCCGGTCACTGATTATCCCTCTACTGCTGCGATGGTTTAACCCTTCCCTACACCCCCTGATAATATAAAACTCTTGGGCACAAGATCACTGCCTCTCCCACAGTTACCTGGGAATAAATGGTGCAGGGGCACAGCGTGTACATCCAGGGACCTGTGCCGTAATGAATAGAGAATGTGAGCAGCCTCTCCCCTGGGCCTGTTGAGGCTGATTAATTATATTAATTATATATGATCTGTGGGTTACTTACCTTGCGGGCTGTAGCTGTAGAGCTGGATGGAACAATATCCCTGTTACTGGGCATAGTGGTAAAGGCCAATACATAAGGTTTTCATTGCCACTCAGGGGTGTAACTGTAGAAGAAACTGACCCTGCTAGTTCAAGGGGGCCCAGGAGGCCCAATGGGGCACTGGCCCATAAGCAGTATCATTGTATGTCTATTAATAAAGTTTTGGGTGAGCCTAAAACTGTGGCCCAGTACACACTGGCCCGGAATAGTCACTTAGTGCCAGGGTCGGACTGGGGGGCCCGGGGCCCACCGGGAGTACTGTCCAGGGCCCCCCCGACCCCCTCCCGTGATGCGCACTGCACACCTTCGTGACAGCATGCTTCGACGCTCCTTCTTGAGAGACGCCGCTCAGAGCTCTGTATGTTGCTGCGCGCATGCGCAGATGGCGCAGCGCGGCGCCTAAAGAAATCTTTTTTTTTTTAACAAAATGGTCGGGAGAGGGGTCTGGCCCGGCGGGGGCCCATTAAGGGTCGGGGCCCACCGGGTTTTTTCCCGGTTTCCCGCCGGGCCAGTCCGACACTGCTTAGTGCAGAGTGTTATGGGCAAAGTTGCTAATGGAAAACACAAACAAGCTCTCCATTCTCTTACTGATCTATAGTTTTTCTTAATTTTTATATTGCGAGGAATATACATCTATGTATACTGTATATATAAATGCATGGAGTCCCACCTGCAACATATTGTTTCCTAGTATCCCCATTCAGTATGTTCCCCAAGTCTGTTGCACCAAATAAAGCTTGGGTTTCGGAGGTGCATTGGTGGCCTGCAGGGGCCAGTATAAGCAGACTGCTGGGCCCCTTCAGACTGGGAAGGTAGTTTATTGGCCCCTGTAAGAAAGAGAAGGTTTGAAAATCAAGGACCGCGTTAGCGCATAAATGTGGCCCTCGCCAACTCCTCTCCATAGACCTGCTGTATGATTAGACTGTTGACCTATCATGAGTACAAGCAGGCAGCATATAATGTAATCAATTAGCTTACGCGTTTCGGTGCCTCAAATTTGCATAAACATCCCACCCACCTAAACTGATTCCATTATTTTCTGCTTGCTTGTACCATACCTCCAAACATTTTTCGACCACGTCCATTTTTGTGACCAAACCCCATAATTACCATATTTATTTTACAATGTTGGCAGGTTATGAAAGTTTGAACATATTTCTGTGTTTTTTTCCCCAGTTATTATAGTTTTGCTAATGAAGGTGAATTGCCCTTTAAGCTGTGAGTCTAAAGTTTCCCTAGGAATCTGTTATCTTATATTGTTACAATTACTTATTTGCTTATCTCGAAATTATTACAAAAAGTATCTTACCGTATCTGCTGCTGTAGCTGTTCTGGGCTCTCTGCCAAAAGCCAATTATGTTAGAAACTTTGTTTCTTTTTCTGGCTGTTCAGCGCAGAGAAAAACTGGACTTTCCATTACAAACGAGGGACTGCGGGTTGAGCTGTCAAAAGATGGACTGTCCCTCTAAAAATCTGCCCCTCTGTGAGCTAAAGGGATGAAGCTTTGCCTGCCGGTGCTCACACAAAGATAGGGTGGATTGGAACAGATAACCAGTAGCAAAACGTCTAACAAGCCTAAAGGTTGCCTTTTAGACCAAGTCAGCAACTTATTGGCCCATGTATAGGGCCCACTAACAAACCTGCCCAATGCTATTAGGCAGATATTACAGACCTCCCAACTGTGCCATTTTTCGCTGGACAGACCAGATTTTGACGGCTCAACCCGCAGTCCCGGATTGTTATTGAAATGTCCCGACTTTCTCTTTGATCTCCTGCACTGAGCTGCCAGAAAAAGATACAACGTTTCTAAAACATAATTGGCTTTTGGCCCAGAATACGTGGCAGGTGCATTTTGATACATTTGTTACAATTCAAGAAAATAAAATAAACAATTGTAACTATTTAATGGAGAATTCAACTCTTTTTAACAAAAAGACCCGTACCCCCCACACCCACCTAGACTCCCCCCAGCCTAACTGCCCCCCCCCCGGGGGATTTATATCATACCTCCCAACATTCTGAACATAGAAAGAAAGCCAATAAGATTTGGCGTTCGAATCGCGGCAAACATTTTTTGACCACACCCATTTTATGGCCACACCCCTAATTCACATGTCTATTTTACAAAATTTGGCAGGTTATGGAAAGTTTGAACACATTGTGTTTCCCTGCTTTACTGACACAATATAGCCCCTAGCTTATTAAAGGAGAACTAAACCCTAAAAATTAATATGGCCAAAAATGCCATGTTTCAGCTTGTCAATAACAGCAATGATCCAGGACTTCAAACTTGTCACAGGGGGTCACCATCTTGGAAAGTGTCTGTGACACTCACATGCTCAGTGGGCTCTGATTGGCTGTTGAGAAGCTAAGCTTAGGGCTCGTCACTAATTATCCAGCAGATAATGAGCTTCCCTGGCTGTAATATAAGCTGATGCTACAGGTTTGCTGATTATTCAATTCTGATGCTAATTGCACTGGTTTCTGTGCTGCCATGTAGTAATTATGTGTATTAATTACTAATCAGCCTTATATTGTGACATTTCTATTCTATGTGTACTGTATATTGTGAGTGGGTCCCTAAGCTCAG
This sequence comes from Xenopus laevis, assembly GCF_017654675.1. NCBI lineage: Eukaryota > Metazoa > Chordata > Amphibia > Anura > Pipidae > Xenopus > Xenopus laevis. The sequence goes on from NC_054374.1 coordinate 6,388,678, forward strand.
TAAGTGACAGCAGCACAGAGCATGTGCAGTGAATCAGCAGAAAAGAAGATGGGGAGCTACTGGGGCATCTTTGGAGACACAGATCTTTACTGCTAAAGGGCTGTGGTTGCCTTGGGCTGGTACAGAAGCACAAAACATCATGTACGACATTTCTACCTACTTCTTTAGTTAAGCTTTAGTTCTCCTTTAAAGGGGAAATTGCACTGTTAATATTCACTAAACCGTTAAAAAAATTTTGCTATCCTGGTGACTTTAAGTCTCCAAATTGTTTGCTGGGGGGTGGACATTGGGTCTATTCCTCTGAGTGAAAGTTTACCTTAAAGTTAACATGTTGCTAGGGCTTACTTGGCCTAGTAACATGCACGACCAGTATGGAAGTTTTTATGGAAGATTCATAGAAGAGGATTTGGAAACAGAGATAAGATTAAAAAATAATAAGATAAGATTTAATAAATAGCATTGAGCCCTTTATAGTCAGTAATTTTTTTTTTGTTTACTGGGGTCATTGACCCCAACAACTAGATAGCAGAAAAGGAACTCTAAGGCTAAGGCCACACTAGGCGATAGCGCCGCGATTTGACTCGCGGCGACTTTTCGCCGCGACTTTTAAGCCGCAATCGCTGGGGAAACTTTTGCGCTGGCGTCTATGGGGAATCGCGTAAAATCGCCAGCGTAAAAACACACGGGGCGATCTTTTTTCTATTGTCGCTCGAAATCGCCTAACGAGGCAATTTCGAGCGACAGTAGAGAAAAGATCGCCGCGTGTGTTTTTACGCTGGCGATTTTACGCGATTCCCCATAGACGCCAGCGCAAAAGTTTCCCCAGCGATTGCGGCTTAAAAGTCGCGGCGAAAAGTCGCCGCGAGTCAAATCGCGGCGCTATCGCCTAGTGTGGCCTTAGCCTAATAATTGAAAAAACATTCTTCAAATGTAAAAAGAGTTGGGGAGCAAAACAAGCATGAAAAAGTCCCTTGGGTGCCAAATAAGGGCTGTGATTGGCTATTTGGTAGCTCCTATGTGGACTGGCAGATCTAACATCAAGGGGATAATAAATCTGTAGTTTAGGGTCGGCAGGTACAAAAAGATAACTCGCCACACAAGGGAAGAGGCCCAGGTGCACCACCCCCCGCAGCACAGGGAGCGGACAAGCCGAGTATACCTTGGAGCAGGCACTCAATCAAGGCAATCTTCCACCAGGTAGATAAATTCAAAGTTAAGAGTTTATTGTGTCCACAGCCTTACGCGTTTCATGTCATAAACACTTAATCATAGGCTATTTTAACATCAAGGTGTGCCTGGTGGATAACATTACTTTTTAAAATAGACATGTTAACTCACCCATGTTTTGGGAGTCACCCTGATTTAACCCCCACCCACCTGGTTACCTGCTGAGTCCTGAGATTAAAGGATTAGTAAACCTTAAAAACAAGTGAATGTAAAATTTATGTGGCATATATTCTGAGCACTTTTGCAATGTACATTCATTAATTATTTTAATTCCAAGATATTAAAGGATTCATGTACTGTTAACAGCAATCAATTTTGATACAGCACAGGTCATGGAACTCCGAGGTAACTTCTAATATCCTCATATTTTACAACTGGGGGTACTTTATTTATTATAATACACACGTTTCAGTGAGTCATGTGACAGAAATGACATCAGAACTCACCATTTATAACTGATGACATCAGAACTCACCGTTTATAAGGATATAATTTACAAGATATTCATGGCTTTTGTGTATTGTAATGAGATAATTATCTTGCATCGCTGAGATTGCAGGGCCTTATAGGCATAAATCCATAACTATGTTCCTTACAGAGTCTATGGAAATCCCTAGAGCAGTGATATTAATATACACGTTTGCATTTCTGCAGATAATATAAAAGTATATTGTGCTGTGATGGCGATACTGTAGGTCTGGACACGGTTGTTATGAAAAGAAAAATTCTACCTCCTGTCAGTTTTACAGCACGGGAATAGAATACTAATGTTTTCCAGGTTCTAGCCTTGCAGGGGAGTTCAGTGTGGTAGAAAGATTGATGCCCCTGGCCTTATGTTTGCTTTCTCAGACGTGGCCTCTTTTGGGAGTATATTTATAAAGGTACAAAATGCATGTTGATCGTGGAAATCATTGGTATTAGAGAGACTGTTATCAGCAAACTTTCCTTTAAATACAGGTATGGGACCTGTTATCCAGAATGCTTGGGACCTGGGGTTTTGTGGATAAGGAATCTTTCCATATGTTGGACCTCCATAGTTTAAAGGGATCCTGTCATCAGTTAAGATTTTTTTATATTCAATTTTGAAATCTGACATGGGGCTAGACATTTTGTCAATTTCCCAGCTGCCCCTGGTCATGCACTTTAGGAGAGAAATGCTTTCTGGCAGGCTGCTGTTTTTCCTTCTCAATGTAACTGAATGTGTCTCAGTGGGACATGGGATTTTACTATTGAGTGTTGTTCTTAGATCTACCAGGCAGCTGTTATCTTGTGTTAGGGAGCTGTTATCTGGTTACCTTCCCATTGTTCTTTTGTTTGGCTGCTGATCTTTACTGCTGTACTGCAAGTTGGAGTGATATCACCCCCCTCCCTTTTCCCCCCGAAAAGGGAGGGGGGTGATATCACTCCAACTTGCAGTACAGCAGTAAAGAGTGATTGAAGTTTATCAGAGCACAAGTCACATGACTTGGGGCAGCTGGGAAATTGACAATATGTCTAGCCCCATGTCAGATTTCAGAATTGAATACAAAAAAAATCTGTTTGCTCTTTTGAGAAATGGATTTCAGTGCAGAATTCTGCTGGAGCAGCACTATTACCTAATTTATTTTAAAAAATGACAGTATCCCTTTAAGTCTGCTAAAAATAGTGTAAACATCAATTAAAGCCAATCAGATTTTTTTTTTTTACTGTTTTATTATCACAGAGACAAAGGATATCATTTTCAAAAATTAAAATTACATTCTTGATTAAAATAGAGTGCATGGGAGATGGACTTCCCTTAATTCAGAGGCTTCCAGATAACGGATCACATACTGGCATTATATTATTAAACAACTATCTATGTCTAATAGCGATGAACAAAATTTTTCGCCAAGAAAATGACGCCCATAGACTCTAATGGGTGAAAAAGTTTGTAATGCGTCAAAAATTTGTTGTACGTCATAAAGCATTTTGTCACCCATAGACGTCAGTGCATTTTGGCGAATTTTCGCAATTTCATGAATTTATATATATATTTTTGTCTCTGTCTCTTTTATTTCATCTTGAGACTGCCCAAAGAGACCCATCAGTCAGCAGCCCTTGTGAAACGGGGCAGAAGCACTAAGTGAAAAGTTGATTTTCTGTGCCAGATGGTGTTTGTGTGTATCAGGATTTAACCAGAGACACAGGCAGCTTTTTTTAATGGCCGTGGAGATTCAGGTTGTCAATAGCTGGCACTACGCTCACATTTCTGCCCAAACTTTACCATTGTGTGTCAATTTTGACCACCAATGGTTTAATAACTCATTCTCTAAGTAAATCTGCTGTAATTAGGGATGCACCGAATCCACTTTTTTTGGATTCGGCCGAATACCGAACCGAATCCGAACCCTAATTTGCATATGCAAATTAGGGGTGGGAAGGGGAAAATATTTTTTACTTCCTTGTTATCTGACAAAAAGTCACGCAATTTCCCTCCCCGCCCCTAATTTGCATATGTAAATTAGGATTCGGATTCGGTTTGGCTGGGCAGAAGGATTCGGCCGAATCCGAATATTGCTGAAAAAGGCCGAATCCTGGCCGAATCCCGGACCGAATCCTGGATTCGGTGCATCCCTAGCTGTAATAGAAGAATTTAACTGGCTAACTGGTCCAATATACTTCTGAGCCATCTGATTTGCTAATGGATTGAGTCATTGGTTCAGTGAAAATGAAAATGTTTTAGCTGCACGTGACAACTTTAACATTCAAGCGACTTTCCTACTGGTTGATCAGTCCTACAACTTGACCCATGGGCATCCATCAACCACTGTTTCATATTAAGGAATTTATACTGTATTTATCTGCTATTTTTTAGAAACTTTACCAGTTCTGTGTTTTACTCTGCGTTCATTTTATTTTACTTCATTCTGCATCCAACGTTTTGGTCCTTTATCAAGTATAAATATGTGTTCACATTACTATTTATCTCATTTCTCCTTTAAAAAAAGAGACCGTACATGATAAATTTAGATATTCGAATTTGGACTATTCCCTAGTCGAAGTAGACAAAAAATAGCTTGAAATTCGAATTTTTTTCATTCGAAAATTCACCTCGACCTTTGATAAATCTGCCCCTTAATGTTTACATGATTTTCTAGTAGAAGCAATTACCTGAAAAATCCAGGTGCCAAGCATTCTGGGTAATAGGTCCCACATAGGGTCGCCACCTTTCCTATCAGTGGGGAGGGGCAGGGTCGTGATTTGGAGGGTGGTGCTGTGATGTTGAGGCGCGGGACGTGCCGTAGAGGGGCGCAGCTATGACGCCGATCGCCGTGTCAATCATGGGGAAACCTTCCCAGTTTTCCTTGACCCGGCACCATGCATGTACGCTCCTGACCCACTCGCTCACCGATCCTCCTCTGGTTCTTGGTGCACAATGGCCCTACCCCCCTCCAATGCCATTGCCAACCTGTATCCAGCTTGTTTGCATTACTTAAATATTATATTGATTTATGGGAAAAGTTATATTGCTATATTTAAGAATTTATAATGTATTATTATTATGATATGATAAATATCTGAACAAAAAGAATAAAACAGGAGAGTGATATAGACAAGTTGTTTGTTGACAGTGTCTTGAGATCTACTGATCACCAGCTAAAGGTCTACTGGTAGATCCCGATCTTTTGGGCACCCCTGCTTTGAACGAGGGCCTTAATCTGGCACTGCAAGTAGCACTGGTTTTTAAAGGGGTGGTTCACATTTGAGATAACGTTTAGTATGAAGTAGAGTGATATTCTGAGACAATTTGCAATTGTTTTTTATTATTTAAGGTTTTTGAGTTATTTAGCTTTTTATTCAGCAGCTCTTCAGTTTGCATTTTAAGCAATCTGGTAGCTAGGGTCCAAATTTCCCTAGCAACCATGCATTGATTTGAATGAGAGACTGAAATATTAATAGGAGAGGCCTGAATAGAAAGATGAGTAATAAAAATTAGCACTAAAAATACATTTGTAGCCTTACAGAGCATTTGTTTTTTAGAAGGGGTCAGCAACGCCCATTTGAAAGTTGCAAAGAGTCAGATGAAAAAAGGCAAAATATTTAAAAAAAACTATAAATAATAAACAATGAAAACCAATTGAAAACTTGATTAGAACTTGCCATTCTACAACATACTAAAAGTTACCTTAAAGGTGAACCACCCCTTTAACCTTTTTCTCAGAGGACCCACTTATAACCAAATCAATGCCAGGCGTGGCTTCCTAGTGCCAGCAAGAGAGCGTGGTATAAAGGGATCCCTCTTTTTACTATTAAGTAGAAACCCTGCAAAATGTTATAGGGCAGCATAAAGGGGTGGCTCAGTGGTTAACACTACTGCCTTGCAATGTTCAAACCTGTGTTTGTATGGGGTACTCTGGATACCTCCATACTCCAAAAACCAACAGAAATTTTCACTAATCTTAAACCTGGTTGTTTGGGTCGACACCAGGCAGGTGGTAACCCTAATTTTGTCAGTACATTCTATCAATATTGTTTGCTAATCCTGATCTCTGATTTATCAGGGTATTGTAATGCACACATCCGATCAGCCAGTTCTCATCATTAAAGCTGGAACATTTTGGTTTTCCACTGATTAGAACACTAAATGAGTCCTTTAATAAGACACATCCTTGGCACTTGTAGGGAGCCGATATGGCCCCAGCCTCTGTGACTTACACAGTCTGGTGGACTGATTTAGTGTCACTTGACATTGCTTCACCCCAACTTCAAGACAGCAGTCGGACCACTCGTGGCTGTCCCGGGTTTGTGATGTCAGTGGATGTGACGTCAGTGGATGTGACATCACACACATGTGCACAAGTATTCCTGAATCAAAGAAATTGCGCTGCACATTGCTCCAGCTGATGTCACTGAAATGAATGTACGCACACCTGATTTTCGTGTAAAATCGTTTAGGGTTGTCAAATCTGGGGAATGTGTTAGAGTGATTGGAGTTCAGGGGATAGACCTCACATTCTGGTAACTCCTGATAAATTCGGATGGAGGGGTGGTTGACAGCTCTGTATCTGTAGGCGAAACATTTATATCACTGATGAATTTGCTGTCGGTTTTATTGCTCTGTGTGTTTGCAAAATGGCCTGATCTTTAATGATTAAATATTGTGTGTGTGACCATCTTCAGCCTTGCATGAAAGGGAAGCAGCTGGAATTCTCTCTTGGTAGGCTGAAGAGCAAGGGAACAGCTTTGTATTATTTATGTGGGCCTCGTCCAGCAGTATCAGTCAGCCCTTCTATTATATATGAGTTATGCTCTGTGCCTCATTTGTGTCAGTGCCAACCATTTTTACCAAAGTTTGGGAGTAGGAACAGCGATAAAATGGCCTGTAAAGTTTATTTTGTGGTTTTAAATGAGAAATCTAAACCTGGAGTCTAATTTTGAGGCAACAGCTCAACCACAAAAAATGACTCCTTCTCCAGTCCGACACTGGAGAGGTGCAAAAGTCTTAGTCTTCAAAGTTGTTCATAGGACTATGCCATTTTGGATCTTGTTAGGCCTTCTTTTCAGTGTCAGTCATACTACACATGGTCTGTGTATTCTGGGCAGCTACCAAAAAGCTAAGCTTTGGGGATAATGAGGCTTGTCTGTTCCAAGAGCTAATTCTTCAGGATTGATTATTTAGTTGCAGAATGCCCTGGTCTCGGAGCTGCCATTTAATGAAAATATGTATACTGTATATTGAGAGTTGGTCCCTAGGCTTAGGCACGTGACAGCAGATACAGAAACTCATAGGACCATCATCAGAAGAAAAGATCTGCTAAAGGTCTGGGGTGCCTTGGCCTAGTAAAGAAGCTCAAAACATTATTGGACAACGTACATATAGGGGGTGATTTATTAAGCTCCGAATATCTGAAATACGAAAAATTCAGATTTTTCAGACCTTACAAAAAAAAATAATCTAATTTTTCGTTATTTATTAAAGTCCAATGGTATGAAAACTCAGAAACCCAGCATCTCAAAGCTCTCGAGGTCCTGTATTAGTCAATGGGGAAGGTCCCAGTGTCTGCGCTGCTGTCAGTACGGATATCCGATGATTTCGGGGATTTTGGGCCACAAAGTCCAAAAACTTTATGGTTTTTGTGGAAAAGTCTGAAAACTTAGGAATTTTCGGGCAAAGGTCCGAAGTTTGCCTGAACCTATTTTTTTGAATGAAAAAATAAGGTAAATTCGGAGTTGCTCAGAATTTTATCTTACAAATACTGAAATAAATTTGGAGCTTAATAAATTACCCCCATATTGTACAATCTGTACATTGCCATGTTTTTTACCCATACTGCAGCATTTTCCACCCTTTTTAAAATGACCCTTTTTGTGTTGCAAAACGCAAAAGATCTCCTTTAAAGGGTATTCCTAGTATAATATCCTTAGATTTGCCTTTGTTTGACCATGTATAACCATGCCCTGCAGTGTGATGGAGGAGACATACGACTGTAGATATGGCAATACATTTCTAGACTTTTTATAGGACAGAGTCTGTTGCTTTATGACTTCTAGCTTTGATAAGCCGATATATTTCATCTGCTCATCTTGTTAATATCTGTAGGAAATGGCTTAGAGGAAGGAGAATATAATCAAAATGCCAAAGTTCTTATTTATGCTTTTATGGACTTGTTTCTATATTCTGTAGTTTTATATTCTGTATACTTTTATTGCTTCTAGAAATTGCCCATATTAATTCTCTAGCTGGTAGTATGACATGGTTAATAAGAGCTGCGCTGTGGAATGGTCATTCATAGCAACGTCTGCAGGCTTTACTGTATGTGAGTAGTGAAGGATATTTACAAATATTCATGCTACAGAACAGAAGAGATCAGGAGTTAAAGGTCTTTGTAGTTTATGTTCCATTTCCCTGAAATCTTATTTCCCTAAAACCCCCTGTTTGTTTACAGAAATGTAACTGATCTACTATAGTTGGGAGCTGATTCGACTGGGAGCACTCATTCAATCTGACACATGTTTTGTAACAAAGCGGAAGTGCCCTGACCGTGTGGTTAATAACAAATCGTGCGTTCCAGCCCTTGCGTTTGATGAGTGGATGGTTATTAACAAAGCGTCTATACGGGGGATTAATTGAGGAAAGAGGAAACTCTGTATCCCCCAGATGTGGCCTCCTTCATATGGAAGTCTTTTGCAGGCCAAACTGATTCTCCCAGTTAAGTCCACAAAGGCCAATAATATCAGAAAATGAATGTTACTGTTATGACATTCACACTTATACAATTCTAGAAATGTTTCCTCATTTTATGACATAGAATTATTTTCCTTACAATATGATTTTGAAGCTCTTGTGGGTTCCATGTTTTGTGCACATTCTGAGTGGGTCTGAGTCAGTAGGAAGGCTATAGCAATACTATAACAACTGTGCCTCCTATAATATATTTTTTAAGGACTGCTGGATTGGAATAACTGGTAGAGCAATAAAAGTTAGCAATGGTTTTGGTGTTAATAGTCCATTAATAATGCCTTTTCAGTAAAGACTAGTTTGTTATAGGGATGCACCAAATTTGGGATTCGGCAGAATCTCTGAATCCTTGGTGAAAGATTCGGCCGAATACCGAACTGAATCTCGAATCCTAATTTGAAAAAATATATGAAAATTAGGGGCAGGAAAGGAAAAAGTGGAAAATAACACCACTTTTCAGACTAGTTTGTTAATATCGCTCAGTCAACAAATAATTTAAATTAAAACTGAATAATTTAAATTAAAACTGAAAACATATTGTACACAATAGACCCTAATAGGGACAGTGGTGCAGCAAACCTCCACTAGGCCCACCTGAGAAATACATTTTGGGGCACCTGAAGCAGGATCTGCTAGGCTGTAGTTACGCCACTTGATAGGAGCTAGGGTTGCCACTTTATAACTTTATATAACTTTATAATTTCCCGCTGTATGCAAATTAGGGAACGCTAGCGCATCTTCACTTTGATTGCCGAAGTAACTCTTGCGAAATTCACCAACGTTCCGCGCCCTGGACGCAACTTCGCACTTTAGGGAATTGGCGTTGTCCTAGCGAATTTACACCTGAAGCCGACGCTGGCGAATTTTCGCCGGTTAGGGAATTTTCCCCTTGGGTTTGTGTTTGGTGACACCTATCATTAAGGTTCTTTTGTTATTCTTTGGATATGGATTTCTGACATTTTTTTTTCTTAACTTTTCTGTTAAGTCTTTATGTATCGCTGGAGTGAGGTTTTTTTTGTACTGCAGGTTTCTCTTTGATCTATGGCAATAACATTTTTGACATTGGCTTCTATGACATTTGCAATTTGGGAACCAGTCTTTCAGCTTAATGACCTACACAAATGTATGTGCTCTAGAAACTCTCACAATAACATAATTACGGTGGACACCATGCAGCAAGGGGCAGGGTTTGTTTGAGTCTACAGGTGCAACACCGCTATAGCCGGTAACATTACAACTGATACACCAGCCAGAATCTGAGGGTCAGGGTATTAGACGGTGGTTGCAAGGATCTATGGTGCAATACTATGTAAGTAAAGTAAGTATTATGTTATCCATCTGTGAAATAATTAGCCTGTGCCATTTATATCACACCACACCTCTGTCCCACTTAAAGAAAGTTTTGCATGAGCTACATTTACACACACATACAGGAGGGGAGCCAATAGAAACCTGGATTGCATCCAGTTACACTCTTTTTACAGGACAGGAACATTACCCCTTTGGATCCCCAACCTTTTGAACCCGTGAGCAACATTCAGAAGTAAAAGGAGTTGGGGAGCAACACTAGCATGAAAAATGTTCTTGGGGTTCCAAATAAGTGCTGTGATTGGCCATTTGGTAGCCCCTATGTGGATTGTCAGCCTACATTGACACTCTGTTTGGCAGTACATCTGGTTTTTATACAACCAAAACTTCTCCAAGCCTGGAATTCAATTTGAGGCCACTGGGAGCAACATCCAAGGGCTTGGAGAGCAGCATGTTACTCATGAGCTACTGGTTGGGGATAGGTTTGCCACCTTTTCTAAAATTCTTTATTGGCTGGTGGGGGGCGGGGACACAAAGGGGCGGGTCGTGATTTCAAAATGGGCGGGTCGTGCCGTCAAAAGGGGCGGGGCCACGCCACGGACACTAAAAGAAGCAAAAGAAAAGTTAAGTTCCAGGGGAATGGGGGCAGGCCAAGGGCTCTTTTTTAGCGTATTACAAATTTACCAGCAGCTACATTGCCGGTAAATTTGTAATACTGGCTAGGCCGGTAAAATACCCGGCCGGGTGGCAACCCTAGTTGGGGATCACTGCTCTACACCCTACATTATTAGAAGCAATAGACTCCTTCCGTTCATTTGTTATGCTTATATCAACCATGATCAGCTTAGTTCAGCTGCCCCTGAGCATTTCTCCTATTCATATCCAGAATTAAATCACAAATTGCTCTGATTCAACTTATGGTTCATTGAAGGAAGAAAATAAATTAGCAATGGCACTTTAGCCCTTTCAAAGAAACATAGCTTTAATAGAATATACAGACATTATAAAGGGCTTTTCACATCATTTGTGCTTTGGCAGTAGCACAAAATGAGTCACTAACAGCAACTGAATGGATCCAGCCTATCTAATAATAATAATTGCAGATCAAGATGTGAGGTGGAAAATACAGGTAAATACAGGTATAGGGAGGCTGGGCTTCACCTAAAAGAGATCAACTAATATACTGTAAATGCATACAGAATATAACTTCTCCAATGGAAAGCCTTCTGCAGTGCAAACACTTTTGTTTTTTGGTGTTACTGTTCCTTTAATTTTAAAATATTAAATGTATTTTATTTACATGTGTGTACAGGGGACGGTGACTTTTCTTCCTGTGTTTTGAACATGTACATGATCAGTAACTGCATGAAGCAAAATATGAGGAGTTTAGTTCCATAATAATCCTCTTATGTGTCTGTGATTAAACCACTTGACCTCAGTCAGGATTTATTGTATAAAACAACCTCTAATCGGGGAATTTCTGCTTAGTAAACTGCTTGGGGGCGGGGAGATGCTACAGCAGCCTTGGAAAATATTTTTTTTTACTGATGGGAAACAGTGGAGGCAAACAAAAGGTCTTGGCATTGAAATGATTAAGGGCTATTTGTAGAACCATGGGCAGTTTTGCCTCATTGCTGTTACCTAGAGTAACTTATGTTAAGATAGCGTTAATAGGTCAGTTGAAATAACATTAGCATTTTGCATTTAACAAGGTACATCTTGCTGATATGGGCTATATACAGTAACTCCCTTTGCCGTTATACAAAGACAGATCCTGGGTATCACTGAATACAACGTTCCACATCACAGAAAAACAAAGAACTGCTCTTACAGCCAAACAGGTGGCTCTGCCCCAAAGGGCGGGTACTAATGACCAAGACTTGTTTCAGATCAGAATCCATTCAAGTCACGGGGGCTCACAGGGGAAGGTGCATACAATGTGGTCTGTCCAGATTAGGCACATGCCAACTCATGCTCTTATTCACTACAGTCCTCACCCACTTTATCCAAGTCCTACCCTTTTTCCAACCAAAATGAGAGCTGTCTAGTGGTAGATTTTGATCTGGACCCAGGCCTTCTTCACATATCCGATCAGGTAACCTAGTTGAATTCAACCTAATTTGATAAGATTCTACTAATTTACTTTACAATTTTATTGATGTCAGAAGGATACAATGCTCTATATGTCACTCTGATGTTACTGCTACTTCTCATTCGGTTTTCAGTGACCTTGTGTGCATATTACATGCCTTATTGAACATGCTACTGAGTTTCTGGGTTAGCTGAATTATTTGCTGTTTAATGAGTTGTGTGCTTGCTCAGTGTCCATGATAATTTTGCTCAAAAGTTTGCTAACAAAATGTAATTTGGGAATAGATAAACCTGATTCAACCGTATAAGTTTCAAGCAGGTACTCCATGAGCAGCCCATCAAAAGGCAGAAGAGTAAAATCAATGTCCATTTATTCAGTACCCAGTACAGAGACAGCCTTAAGCATTTCGTGTTAACAACACTTAGGGGCAAATTAATCAAGGGTCGAATATCGAGGGTTAATTAACCCTCGATATTCGACTGGGAGTTAAAATCCTTCGACTTCGAATATCGAAGTCGAAGGATTTTTGCGCAAATAGTTTGCGAATAGTTGCGCAAATAGTTTGCGAATTCCTTCGAGCGATCGAAGGAATAATCGTTCGATCGAACGATTAAATCCTTTGAATCGAAAGAGTCGAAGGATTTTAATCCAACGATCGAAGGATTTTAATCCAACGATCGAAGGATTATCCTTCGACCAAAAAAACTTAGCCAAGCCTATGGGGACCTTCCCCATAGGCTAACATTGGGTTCGGTAGCTTTTAGGTGGCGAACTAGGGGGTCGAAGTTTTTTCTTAAAGAGACAGTACTTCGACTATCGAATATTCGAACGATTTTTAGTTCGAATCCTTCGATTCTAAGTCGTAGTCGAAGGTTCGAAGTAGCCAAAAAAACACTTCGAAATTCGAAGTTTTTTTACTTCGAATCCTTCACTCAAGCTTGGTGAATGGGCCCCTTAGTCAGGGCTGGACTGAGAGTCAAAACAGGCCCTGGCATTTCAGGTACACAGAGGCCCAATCAGCCCACACAGAAGCCCAAACAGACCCCACCAGCCCACTAAATACTGATTTTCTATGGCACCTTATAGCAGCCCCTCTGGCATTTGCCAGAACCCACAGATTGCCAGTCCGGGCCTGCCCTTAGTCATAGGCCTTTGAGACCTGGGCAAGGACCACATCGAGCCATGGATTCAGCATGGGCCACTAATATGACTATGGTAATAGTAAAGCCAAGTAAATATGGGGCCACTCTGTTCCTCTTAATTTACATTTAAGTGTGGTTAAAAACGTGTAGTTTTATTTGAAAGTCAATTAAGCCCTTCTGTTCCAAAGTCCTCCAGTGGTGGTTGATGACACCCAACTTGCATCGTGGGAGACGTTATATTGCAGAAAGGGTACAATGAATTATGTACAAAAAAAGACAACAGAACAGGGAAGTTAATAAATCATTGGCTGGGAAAATTTTTAATCATAAATATATAGAAGTGGCTTTCAGAGATAGGCTGATTAAATGTTAGATTTCAGGGAACCTTGAGATCATTTAAATGACTTACTAACCTTGATTTTTTTAATATGATTCTATCACTAATGGACTTAATTTGTTTCGTAATGTATCCTTGGCATGAGCAATAGAATGTGCTTATTCAATCTGAAAAATATGTGTTAGACTTGCTAAGAATTTTTGTTTATCTAAACAGCTCACGTCAGGCGGATGCCCAATAGTTCAATAAAATACAGGGAGACTGCACAGTGATGATTAGGTTATGGCCAGAAACCTTGAGATAAGGGAGGGAATCTACAACAAGGCATGAACATTTTTCCCATAACCCCCTAAGAACCATCTCTAGAATATTTATAGAGGTCTTACTCTTAATTGGTGTGAATGGGATAAAAAGAGGAAACATTATCATCCAGTAAGACCTATGGCACACTCAGAAGGGCTATGGGCCAGCTCAAACTGTATGTACTGTAAACTGTATGTTCTGTAAACTGTATGTTCTGTAAACTGTATGTACTGTAAACTGTATGTACTGTAAACTGTATGTTCTGTAAACTGTATGTTCTGTAAACTGTATGTACTGTAAACTGTATGTACTGTAAACTGTATGCACTGTAAAGTATGTACTGTAAACTGTATGTTCTGTAAACACTATACACTGTAATCTGTATGTACTGTAAACTGTATGTACTGTAAACTGTATTGTAAACTGTATGTACTGTAAAGCCCCAGCTGGAGCACTTATCCTATGAGGCCTCTGTATTAGGCATGATGGTGGGCATAAATAAAGGAACATTTCTAGTAAATAGCACTTTAATAATTTACTATACATAGAAAAAATAGCACATTTTAGTACTTTCTGTTGTCTTTTATTCTTGGTCATAAGGGGTTGAGGGTTATTGAGGTTCTTACATTAAAGATGTACATCTGGGAAAAACCCTGCGTTATGTTTGGAAACTAGATAAGGTGTGTTATCTGCATGACTAACTCTCTGCAAACAAAGCGACTGTCTCTTCTGAAGGGTATCGGTGCAATATGATGAGGAATTCCAGCAAAGTTTGACCAAAGTCCATGTGATTGTTGAGTCTGTCCATAACGTGCAGTAACGTGTGCTTAACACTTCTATTGTAGGGTTATATTAGATTTTTTGCAGAGTCACTGTAATTTGGACTCTAATAAAATGGTGGTGTCCTTCCAGGAAGAAGAGCCAAATCTAGCCGTAGGCCTCCAGTTGTTTACACGTCTTAGGGCAGAGACACACGCTGCTATTTCGGGAATTAGTCGCCTCAGCGACAAATCACTTCTTCTTCGGGTAAATAATATTCCCAAACTGCCTTCTCGCCGGCTAGAATGTAAATTGCCAGCGAGATGGCACTCAGAACGCTTCTTTGCCGCAATCGCCAAAGTTGCCTCACGAGGAAACTTCAGGGAGACTTCAGAAAGCTGAAGCGAGTCGAGTGCCACTACGCTGGAGTTTTATTAGCCGGCGGAAAGGCACTTCGGGGAGATTAGTCGCCCGAAGAAGAAGCGATTTGTCACTGGGCCCTTATACTGTATACAATATATACAGGTATAGGACCTGTTATCTGCAATGCTCGGGACTGGGAGTTTTCCAGATAGGGGGTCTTTCGGATCTCTATACCTTAAATCTACTAAAAAATCATTTCAACATTAAATAAACCCAATAGGTTTGTTTTCCCTTTAAAAAGGAAACATTATATCTTAGTTGGGTTCAGTAATAAGGTACTGTTTTAGTACTACAGAGAGGAAATCATTCTTTAACATTTTAATTATTTGATTAAATGGGGTCTATGGAATTTGACCTTCCCATAATTCTGAGCTTTCTGGATAACCGTTTTCCAGATAACGGATCCCATGCCTGATTTAATTCTGGTGTGCTACAGATAATGGCCATGCTAGCCTATTGGGGAGCAAGGAATGTATGTTTAATTTGGACCTGGTTTTGAAAACACTTCCTGCATAGCAAGTTAAGGGCTAGTCCACACGGGGAGATAGCGACGCGTTTGCGGTCGCGGCGACAAAGCGCCGCGACAGTCGCCGCGACCAGCGCAGGCGACAGTTTTGTATGGGCACCTATGTAAAAACGCCTGTGCTAACCACACGAGGCGATGCGCTTTTCAACAGTCGCCTGAAAAAGCCTGGCGAGGCATTTTCAGGCGACTGTTGAAAAGCGCATCGCCTCGTGTGGTTAGCACAGGCGTTTTTACATAGGCGCCCATACAAAACTGTCGCCCTGCGCCGGTCGCGGCGACTGTCGCGGCGCTTTGTCGCCGCGACCGCAAACGCGTCGCTATCTCCCCGTGTGGACTAGCCCTAACATTTCATCAATATCCCGCACAGAACCTAAAAAAACAGCATGCTATTTGTGACCGCTTCTTAGAATGTAGATTCAATGGGTGTCTCGTTTTCTAGGGTTGAACAGGCAACCCACTTTATATGTGTGTGTTTCAACTGACAACATTTTGTAATATCAAAAGATCTGTCCCGTCCTTTTTCTTTAGTAAAATAAATTATTTATTTATATTCACATTAAAAATCAGATACATACTGACCCCACATGGCCCACCTTACGCATTTCACACCCTCCGGTGTTTAGTCATAGGTGTCTTTGTTAGCAGCATGTCCCATACAGAATTTAAACCCTGTTAATCCCTCCCATTTTTCTTTAAAACCAAAGTCAGAGGGGATTAACCATATTTTCTTTATATAATCCCAAAATTGCCTCTGGTGGGTATTCATCTCTTATTCCATACATCACATATTATAAATTCAAGTAATGTTTCACGTTTAACAATATTAATTAAGTCAATATACAGCATATCATATTAAAATTGCATAATTATCCAAAATAATTTACATCAACCACTTTGCACAAATTATTAACTATGGGTTATTCCAAAGGGAATCACATTGAAAAACTTGAAGAATTAGTATTTTTTGTTTTAGCAGCAGCTCGCGAATCATATTTTTACATTGAATTACAGAGGAACCTCCTGTATTGAAAGAAATTCTTTCATATCTGAGATCTCTTTGCCTCCAGGAAGCGATTCGATTTAGATATGGAGATCTAAAAATTAGAAAATGCTTTTTAGATAGTTGGTTTATATACCGTGATAATTTACAAATTGCGGATAGAAAAGAAGTTCAAACATTTATGTACAATTTTTAATGTACAATTTGATTTTTTTTTTAAACTCTACTTTTTAAAGATTATATTGCTATCTATTCAACTTTCCACAAATATACTCTGGCATGTTGTTTTCATTCAAATCAGAGAGATGTTATTAACTAATTCACCAATTAATTAACTAAATATGGTTACTATGTTTTTTGTTTTATTTTTTGCTATCAAGCATTGGTTTGCATTTCTGTATTGATTCTCTTGTCACTGATATCGATATTTTGTGATATAGCTGAATGTCGATGTTAAAACTTCAATAAAAACAAATAGAAAAATAAAGAGAAGTGGTTGGGTTTTGGGTAGAAAGTTCCAGATTCATCAATCAGGCGGGCAGATTGCTGGTACCCTGCCTCGTTATCTGGTTCAGCCGCCGGTTTAGACCTCCTAACCACCTTCAATGCTCTAGTAAACTTTTTAATTAACCTGGGCATCCATCTCCGGAGTTATGTTGCTTTAGGTACACGTGATAGCACTTCCAGATGCGCAGGTCCATGCGTTGGGTGGGTGGTATAGCGGGGTGGAAGGTCGGGTTGCAGTTCAGCAAATCTGGGTTGGGCAGATTTGGCAGGACTGTGCTGTTCCATTTGGGAAAGCCATTTCTGGTTACCACCAGACTGCGTATTTGTGCGCTTGTTCAAGTTCTGTGTCGCAGGCTAGTGGGCACACAACAGAATGCCAGTTGGGTCTAATAATAAAGACTATGAAAGAGTAAAAAAAGTATAAAAAAAAAAAAAGAATGAAAAAATGTTCTTTAAATTGGAAAGCTAATAGTCTTAATGGTTTTAACTAAGTACATCTTTTACCCTATAACAAACGTTGTCCAATTAGTATTAAGGCTTAAAGGGGTTGTTCACCTTTGAGTTAACTTTTAGTATGATGGAGTGAGTGATCTTTTGAGACCATTTGCAATTGGTTTTCATTCATTCATTTATTATTTGTGATCTTTGAGTTGTTTAGCTTTTTATGCAGCAGCTCTTTAGTTTGCAGCTTCGGCAATTTGGTTTCTAGGGTCCAAATTCCCCTAGCAACCATGCATTGATTTGAATAAGAGACTAGAATATGAATAGGAGAGGCCTGAATAGAAAGATGAGTAATAAAAAGTAGCAATAACAATTATTTTGTAGCTTTACAGAGAATTTTTATTAGATGGGGTCAGTGACCTCCATTTCAAAGCTGGAAAGAGTCAGAAGAGGAAGGCAAATAATTCAAAAACTATAAAAAAGAAACCGTGAAGACCATTTGGAGAGTTGCTTATAATTGGCCATTCTATACAGTAACTTAACTAAACGCTACCAGGCCCGGGCTCATGATGCACACCAGGGCTGGATATCAATTCTTTGCGCCCCTAGGCTGTCGTGGTCCTAGCGCCGCGAAAGCCCACACCCCCCTGAGAGCACAGGCCGCAAGGTCCTAGTGCCCACGCGCGCATCCCTTGTGATCACATGCTCCCCACTGCTCTTCTCAAATTTTGCCTCCCTAGGCCCGGGCCTTTGTGGCCTCACCACAAATCCGGGCCTGTGAACCATTCCATGCTTTGGCCCTATGCAAAGTAAAAGAGAACTTTTAAAACGTATTAAAACATCCACAAAACTGTAGAGGATGGTGAATAAATATGCTTTTCAAAGAATATACAGTTTGATTAAAACAACAGAAAAAGAATATATGCATATTTTCCTCCTTAGCAGAGACCACCATGAAAATAATTCCTTTATATTTAAGGTGTGATCATGTTGGCTGGGGATAGTTATGGCCATGTTCCTGGGAAGTATCAAGGTCAGGTTGGGTGTTTTCTCTCCATTACATACAATGGAAATATCTGTGTGAACTATCAAGGCTGGTTTGGGGGTTTCCTCCTTCCACAGAAGGTATAAATAATGCACTAGTAAGGAGATTGCAAGGGTTTATTCACATTTCTGCACGCCATAGGATACATGTCATTGAAAAAATAGGTCCTCTGTATTTACCCATCACATTACATCTTATGTGTTTAGCGAGGCTTCTAATTATTTCCATTAGCGAGCTTATATTTATATATGAATATATAACAGATGGTCTCCTTTTTGGAGAGGCTAAGCCACCCTTTATTCTCTGCCTATTTGAAGCTATCATAAGCTCCAGTCTGCAGGTTGCTCAAGGGAAAGTGGCATCAAAATGGTAATTTAATTAAGCAAAGATTGCAATGTGAACATTTTCCCAGAATTTTTTCTTCAGATTCTAAATAAAGGGTTGGCAACCTTGAGATTTTCACCGATCTGTGTTTCATTGTTCCAGTTCTTTTAACACACTGGGCATTTGTATCCAAAAAGTGTTGTTTTAATACAATTCCTCCTTCTTGTCCTTGGCTAATCACATGACTTACACAAGCTGTAATCTTCTTTCTTTAAGGACCTCTTCTTCATAACCAAATAAGCATGGTCTCTTAGTCTTACCCCTAGCCTCCTCTTTATATCAAGAAACATAAGACCTCTAAAAGTCCAGGTACCAACCTGTGAATAAATGCAACGTTCCTTAAAATTCACACTACCGTATATACTCGAGTATAAGCCAAATTTTTCAGCCCCCAAAATATGCTGAAAAACTCTACCTCGGCTTATACTCGGGTCAAGCGCAAAACCGGTCGCCAGCGTCTAAGAATAGTCGCCGGCGCCTAAGAATAGTCTCCAAGAATATTCGCCGGCGTCCAAGAATGGTCGCCGGCATCCAAAAACGAGACGCTGGCACCTCCAATGGGAGCAGAAGCCCTCAATTTTTTGATTGAAACTTACCAGAAGCTGCTTCATTTCTCACCCTAGGCTTATACTCGAGTCAATAAGCTTTCACAGTTTTTGGAGGTAAAATTAGGTACCTCGGCTTATACTCGGGACGGCTTATACTCGAGTATATACGGTATATATATTTTTTCATACCAATATTTCTTTTTAACTTATAAAGTGGAACAATGCAATATAAGTCACTAAAACAGGAGACTCAATAATTAAAGGTGAAACCCAAATACATTTTATACAGGGTTATGAGAAACGAATCATCTGCATGTGTGGTTCGTAGTCTATAAACCTGTGAAGTAACATTGAAATGAGCTGGTCATGGGAAACAAAGTAATATTAACCAGCACAGAGCAACAACACATTCTATATGGGAAAATGAATTGCTATTTGAGGAACACATAAAATATAAGAATGTCTGTATTTATCCTGCACTTGTTAGGGAGCCATTTCAGGGCTGTAATTGCAGGGGCTTTAGTGCATCAGAGGACCTGGGAGGGCTCTGCAGACGACAGTTAGACCTTCATTAGAAATGTAGATGATCCCTTGGTGCCAACTGTTCCAATCTTGCTCAGGGAGTATGACATGAAGCTAAACTTGTAGTCATTGCATTGCATGAAACTAAAGGAGTTGCAGCATAACAGCCCTTCCCCCCCATATAGGCTCAAATAATTCGCTTTTTCCAAGCAACTGAAAACGTGCACTGGGATTGGGACAACAAAGAATCCTCCAAGTTGACTGATATGGGTGGATAGACGGGGTAGGATAAGAAACGGGGGCTATTGTGGTAACAAGGAAGGAATCATGATCCAAATTTTCTAAGGGATTCCAATTAACCTGTGCACATTTTGTGCTGTCACAAAATAAAATAAAAGCCGTTTTGTTAGAATGCAGGAAAGTTGGAGAAGATCCTTTATCTGTACCTTGCTGTCCAGTGCTGCACTTCTCAACCCTTCCTTATCTAGTCTTCATGTTGCTAGTCATAGTTAGAACTCGGCATCGCCCATTTGAAAAATCAGAATCTACTGTAGGCAAATGGACAGAAAATGTATCTAGGATCCAATATTTTTCCACTTTTAAATACAAAAAAAATTAAGAGTAGCTGAAGATAATGTCATGTAAACTGGGCCCTCACCAGATTTTCATATACACAGCAGTCAGACTTGTGGTGCACCAGAAAATCCTTAGAAAAAAAGATCCTCTTCTCGCCACTTACCTTCTTTATCTATTCTATTGTCATTACAGTCTCGCTTCTCTACTCCCTTCATCCCTCTCCCTTAATTTCTCTTATACAGGAACGGGGATAGATATGGTACCGACTTAGAAGTCCAACTGGTTGATTGAACCAGAAGATCCCTTGTTGGCTGCAGGGCACTGTGAATTTGGATATAACTCTCTTTAATAGAAAATGTGCTTTCTCCATGGCAAACACTGCAATTCCCAGACTTGCCCATAAAGCAGCGCCCATTGATCTTTTCCTCTAGAGTGAAATAGAAACAGTTATAAGTCATTAAAGTTGATTAACATTCCTAATCACGATAACTGTAGTATGAACAGGGCACATGCTGCTTCCAATTACTCCAGGCCCTAAAATGTTTTCTTGTGGTTACATATGCTCTGAGAGAAGGCTTGAGTTTTCTTTTGATGAGAAACATGCTCAGGGTATCTGGAATAGGGTGTGGAGTGACTTTGTTCCAAAAATAAACCAACGAAAAGCCAGAGTCATTAAAGGCTGTCCGTTAATATCATCCAGCCGTTGGGAAACTGATAATATCTGTCAGTCGCACTCGTAGTTACTCTATTGTCATTTGCTGTGTGGGTTTCTGTGGATCATTTTTAACACTGGTCTGTGTCACTGTTAGTGGGTGGGGAACAGGTTGAGTCTAAAATGCTCATCCATAAAATTAAATTACATTTTAAGGGTAAAATACTGTGTTTTCCACCTAGATTCAAATTATCACCTGTTTTGGCAAGTTGGGATTGCATGTGAGTGTGAATTCCATCACTTACCGTTCTTAGTATTTGTAAGGATCAGCCCGGGACTCGAACCTTTATTTCCCAGATTCTGGACATTGTGTGTTCTTTTGAGCCACTGGGGGCTCTTTGAGGCTGATCCTTACCCTTGTGTGTCTTGAGTTTCATGTACCTGTCAGTTTCTAGTGTGTTCCTCCCCATTCTCCACCCACCTCGTTTACCCTCATGTGTTTCCCATTCCCAATTACCGTCCCTTTATTAACCCCGCCCTGAGCTTTGCTCAGGGCTGAGTCATTAATTGTAATCGTATCCTGTATCTGGTCGCTGTATCTTGTTCCTGTGATTCCTTACCTGTATCCCAAGCTCCTGGATTCCAAGCTCCTGTGGTGCCTTGTTCCAGCATTGTTTCCTTACCCTCACCTTCCTGGTAATTTCCTTATTTTGAACTGTTCCTGTGTTATTTGCAAGCTCCAAGTAAACCTGCTTTATTTTCACCATGTCTGCCTCCCTTATCATCTATGGGTACACCCCTGGGCTTCCGCCATATCCTCTCCCAATGGAATGGCTATCCACTATCACAGCGGTTCCACGCTGTAACCCTTACAGTATTAACAACTGATTTAATAATGGTTATAAACCAGTTGATGTTATGAACATAAGCCACCAAGGGGATACTGGAAATACCTCCAGGTCCAGCTAATTACCTTGTGCCTGTGCAGTGTTGGACTGGGATGCCAAGGGCCCACCCGAAAACCTCAGGCTGAGGGCCCACTTTCCAAACGATTGTATCTCCTCTCCCCACTCAACCTCTTTATTCTTCTAGTCTCTTTTCTCTACATACTATACTCTATTCTTCCATTATTAAGCCTCTTTGTTCTCATAAAGAAAGATGGAATGACCATGAAATAGACCAAATGACTGTGTGTGCAGTGCATCAGAGCACAAATTGTCCATGCAGTCCAGTGCATGGACAATTTGGTGGTGGAATAATGGAAGCAAGTTCTACCAAGTGGAAAACCTTTTTTTGAAGAGTAGAGGCTGTTATAGCAACAAAGGGTTGACATGGGGCATAACTACAGGGAGCAGAGGGTCCTGTAAAACATAATGGCTGCGCCAGATGCAGAGAAATAATGCGCGCTGCATTTTTGGGCCTAGGCAACCTGTATCATGCATTTCCCCCCAACATTTGAGAAACAGAAAGAGGGGCAAAGAGTTGTTGCAATATTTTTGACAACACCCACTTTATAGCCACACCCCTAATTACCATGTCAATTTTACAAAATTTGAGGGAAATAGTGGAAGCACTCAAGGCTAAATCAAAATATATTTAAATATAATGGAAGTGCTACTTACAATGCACTTCCCTGGGCCCCTGTCTCATAAGTAATTCAGTATAAATGCAAGTGCATGTTTACAAAACAGGGGTTTTTAGTTACCAAAGTTATGATCATAAAATTGAAAAGCCACCATACCACGTCAAGGTAAACCCCATATGGCGGTCCCTAACTTACTTATTAAAAAGAAATGTTTCTCTGCATAATAGCATTACCTGTGTTCAGTGTATGTTGAGCATTGGTTTCAATTTGAAGGCTGAATCCTCCCCCGCCAGTAAAGGCTTTTAAGAGAGAGTGATTGCCCAAACCAACGCCCACATTTAAAAGCGTAGGACCACCATTAGTTTTAAGGAGTGGGTATGGGGTGCTATTGAAAAACCACATGAAGCTAGGCCACAGCTTCAGGCCAATATACTATATTAGAGGGAAATAGTGGAAGCACTCAAGGCTAAATCAAAATATATTTAAATATATTTCCCTCTAATATAGTATATTGGCCTGAAGCTGTGGCCTAGCTTCATGTGGTTTTTCAATAGCACCCCATACCCACCCCTTAAAACTAATGGTGGTCCTACGCTTTTAAATGTGGGCGTTGGTTTGGGCAATCACTCTCTCTTAAAAGCCTTTACTGGCGGGGGAGGATTCAGCCTTCAAATTGAAACCAATGCTCAACATACACTGAACACAGGTAATGCTATTATGCAGAGAAACATTTCTTTTTAATAAGTAAGTTAGGGACCGCCATATGGGGTTTACCTTGACGTGGTATGGTGGCTTTTCAATTTTATGATCATAACTTTGGTAACTAAAAACCCCTGTTTTGTAAACATGCACTTGCATTTATACTGAATTACTTATGAGACAGGGGCCCAGGGAAGTGCATTGTAAGTAGCACTTCCATTATATTTAAATATATTTTGATTTAGCCTTGAGTGCTTCCACTATTTCCCTCTAATATAATTTTACAAAATTTGACAGGTTATGAAAGTTTGAACACATTTCTGGGATGCATTATGTGTTATAACAGTTTTGCTAATGAAAGTGAAATTGCCCTTTAAGGGTGGTGGCAAATGGGGAGATTTAGTCGCCTGCAATAAATCTTCACTACTGCGAGTGACTAATCTCCCTAAAATGCCTTCCCACCGGCAAGAATATGAATTCCCGAAGGGATGGCATAAGCATTTCTTCAGTTTTCTGAAATCACCCAAAGTTGCCTCACAGGGAAACTTTGGAAAACCGAAGCGACATATATGTCATCCTGCCGGCGATTCACATTCTTGCCGGTGGGTAGGCATTTCGCGGAGATTAGTCGCCTGCAGTAGAGAAGATTTAGCCCAGGTGACTAAATCTCCCTGTGTACCACCACCCTAATCTGTGAGACAGTTTTCCCAAGAGACCTGCTTATCCTAAATAGTTACAATTGTATCTTTGATTCTCTTAAGGGTGGTCGCAAACGGGGAGATTAGTCGCCCAGCGACAAATCTCTACTGTGGGCGACTAATCTCCCCGAACTGCCTTCCGGCTGGCAAGAATACAAATGGTCAGCGGGATTGGCAACTTCGGGCGACTTCGGAAATCCGAAGCGTTCCTGCCGGATCTTGCCAGCTATAAAGGCAGTTCGGGGAGATTAGTCACCTGCAGTAGATGAGATTTGTCGCTGGGCGACTAATCTCCCCGTCTGCCACCACCCTAAGGGTAAATCCACAGTGGGCGTCAGCTTCCCTGACTCTGTGCCGGCTTAAAATGAAAAAACACCGGCGCTAATCACGCGGGCCGGTTCGGTTTACGAAGTCGCCCGAAGTTGTCTCACGAGGAAACTTCGGGCAACTTTGGTAAACTGAATCACGCGTGTGATTAGCGCCGTAGTTTTTTCGTTTTAGTTGGCGCAGAGTGAGGGAAGGCGTTTGGGGAGATTGCTCGCTGCAAAAATGAGGCGATTAGTTGTCAGGCGACCAAATCTCCCCAAAATGCCCAGTGTGGCCTGACCCTAAATCGTTACAAATATATCTAAGAACAGTTGTTTAGTGTTCTGGGCTCTGCCAAAAAGGCTCTTATTTTAAATAAGTTTCAGAAACGTTGTATCTTTTTCTGGTATCAGTGCAGGCGATTAGAGATACTCGGGACATTTCAATAAAAACCCAGGACTGAAGGCTGTCCTGCAGAAAACGGGACAGTTGGGAAGTAAGATTCATGGTCTCTATTTAATGCCATCCTCATTTATACTTTAACATAAATAGGAGGTCTCAATGGCACACTTTTAACTTTTAACACACTATTAGAATAGGAATTTATAGAAAAGATGAAGGAGTTGTATCTGCAGGGTATAGTGTATTTCCATGTAAAAGTAAAGGATTTTCTCTGCATTTGATAATATACTGTTACCATTTACAAGTACAAATTGAAGTTTCTGCCACGGGGGAGACAGTTTGCACTGAATTAGACTATAGGGCACACAATCACAACAGTTTCATTTAGTAGAATACAAGGGTTTCAGTTCTTAACCCAGGAAATAAACAGGGGTCAAATGTTATTCCTGTATTTCTAAAAAAACTATGGAATAAAAACCTTTGTCCTATATAAAGCAGGACATTTGTGGGCGCTGGGTCAACCTGAAAAAACTTTGTTTTGTGACTTGTGCCTGCACTTTAGGAGAGAATGCTTTCTGGCAGGCTGCTGTTTTTCCTTCTCAATGTAACTGAATGTGTCTCAGTGGGACATGGGTTTTTACTATTGAGTGCTGTTCTTAGATCTACCAGGCAGCTGTTATCTTGTGTTAGGGAGCTGTTATCTGGTTACCTTCCCATTGTTCTTTTGTTTGGCTGCTGGGGGGAAAAAGGGAGGGGGTGATATCACTACAACTTGCAGTACAGCAGTAAAGAGTGATTGAAGTTTATCAGAGCACAAGTCACATGCCTTGGGGCAGCTGGGAAATTGACAATATGTCTAGCCCCATGTCAGATTTCAAAATTAAATATAAAAAAATCTGTTTGCTCTTTTGAGAAATGGATTTCAGTGCAGAATTCTGCTGGAGCAGCACTATTAACTGATTCATTTTTTTTTTTCGTTTTTCCCATGACAGTATCCCTTTAATGTATACTTTGATAGCTGTGAGATGATGCTCATTTCTCCTACTTTGATGGCTATGTTCCCACAAGACCTGTATACTCTGGGACGGTACCCCTTCTCTCTGATGTATCTGTATTGACATATTGTGGGCTTGTTTCCTAGTCTGCGCCTCTCCATAAACAGTTTGTCACTCGGGTCAAAGATATGTGTTGTGTCTACAATAGGAACAGTTTAGGTTTTGGCATTATTGCCTTAAGGTGGCCATACATGCTACAACTGAGATCTTTCCCACGAACATTGGTCATGCGAAAGTTCTTTCATTCGCCTCTAATAACTTTAAGAGCCGAATCGTCAGAAATGAAGGTAAAATCTTGGAATTCATTTTATAAAAATGTACTGCTATGGGAACATTGTTTACATTTAATTTTCTCTTTCTATTTACTTTATTCTTTTCCTTCATTTAATACATGTACTATAACATCAATGATCAATATGTACTAGTAATTGGACATATAAAGTGTCCAAGAAATGTATAACATGCTATGAAAATTAATAAAAACAATTTTCAAAAAAAAAAAAGAAATGCAGGTAAAAACAAAAAAAATTCTTTAGCGCTCAGTCTGATGAATCAGAATTAACGTTACGATGATGGGGCACCTTCAAACGTGCCCAATCGAAAAATCGTATGCAATATCTTTCGATTGATCATATCGGTGCGTCTATGGCTTCCATTATTGTCACAAATAATAAAAGAGATCGCGGGTATCAACTGCCCAGTTTGGATAAACAAGCTCGCACCCTGAGATTTTTGGTTAAATATTGCGTCTTGGTGAGAGGTGACTGAAAGCATTATGCTGCATAAGGCAGAATTGCGTGACTGTCTTCGGTTGCGTCCCTTAAATCTTGCGCCATATTACTCATCTACCAAGTGGAAGATTGGCTCTAAAATGTATGTGTCTAGTCAGAGGCCACGTAAATCACAATTAGGACCTCAAAGTTGTAATCATGTTTGAGACAAGCATTACAGGTAGAATTTGGATTAATGAGACAGCAAGCATGAATGTATGTTTCATCTTGGCATAACCGTGAAAGATTTGTTCTATATTTAATCAGCATTACATTGTTCTTTCTTTATGGAATTCTTCAGCTGGGGAAGTCTTAACTCTTTGACCTGCCTGAGTGGGCTGCCAGCTCAGGACTCAGAATGTCCTTGCAGTTTTCTCTCCCTATAAACACTACTTGCTTTGTTCTTGAGCTTAGAGACGCTTTTACCCAACACAATGTCCACTGTATATCTTTGTATCCAAATGCTGTATTTTTCATATAGCGATTTTTATTATGCTTTTTTTTTTTTTAAGTTTCTCATCTTTCGAGAATTCTTGTACATAAAGTAAAGGATTTCTCTGTTACATGTATTTTTCTGAAAAAAATTTGAAATCACAATGGTACACAATCATTGCTTTTAAAAAAATAAGGGCTGTTTGTTCTAGTGGTTATAATTAAAGTAATATAAGTCTAACGTTTTTTGCAGAGCTCATAACATTTTTATTGTTTTTACTTTAGGAACAGCTGCAAGACGAACTGGTATCCCAGCACCAAGAGAACAGTCAACACCAGTATCGAGGGACCGTGTGGCTCTGCGCAGTCCTGTTAATGCCAACGCTAAAAAGACACTGCCCAGCCCTTCCTCTCCTAGTTCTCCAACGCCTTCAAAGAATGTTCGTACCCCTACAAGGCCCAAGCAGGAAAATGAGCAAATCAATAAAACAGTGCTTGAAATGCAAGTCAAAGAACTTCTGACTGAAGCCAAAACTAAAGACTCTGAAATTAGCAAACTCCGTACTGAACTTCAAAAATGTAAAGACAAGGAATCGCCAACCCCAGAGGTCCTCAACTCAATAGGTTCTCTAGCAGATTCAAATGATATCAATGATGCGGCCTTAAGTGACCCTGAAGCATTAATAAGGACACTGCAGGAAAAGAACACACATTCTCTGCTAGAGCTTGCCATACTTAGGAAGGAAAATGAATACCTGAAGCAGAAATTACATGCCCTAGAGCAATCTCCTCTTTCTGACACCATAGCCAGCAATGGCACAGATAGCAGCAGCCTTCTTTCGCCATCTACTCAAGGGACAAATATTGGATGCCAATTAAAAAGTCCATCAGCGGATGAGGCTGATGATTGCAGAATACCAGGAAGTGGACTTCATATTTCTGGTTCTTCAAGCAGTGATGTCACAAAAGCTTCCATTTCGCCAGATGCCTCTGATTTTGAGCACATAGCTGATATGCCTTCAAGGCCAACATCTACAGGAAGCATCCCATACCAAGGCTCAAAGTGTTCTACTAGTGGAAGTTCTCCATATAACATAAGTGATCTCTCTGTTGCCTCCCTTACAGAAAGGATACATAAAATGGAAGAAAACCATCACAGTACAGCAGAAGAGCTTCAGGCAACACTGCAGGAGTTGTCAGACCAGAACCTTATGGTGCAGGAGTTGACAATGGAAAGTGAAAAGCTAGTAGAAGAAAAGGCATTTCTGGAAACCTCCTTGCAGCAACAAAGACAAAGGGCAGAGCAACTTAGTAAAGAAAATGAGAGACTGATGGGGCTCTTAAAAGACAGGGCAAAAACTGAAGAAACAGAGATCCATGGCAAACTTATGGAGACAGAAAAGAAGTATTCAGAATTAGTTGAGAAATCACAATTTGAAAGGGAGAAGCTGCTCAATATTCAGCAGCAGTTAACCAGCAGCCTTAGAAGCTTGGAGAAAGAACACCAGGAGGCACAAGCCATTAGAAAAAAGCTTGAGGAAGAGGTAGATAAACAGCACCGTCTCCTTGACATAGAAAAGAAAGAAAAAAACGTAACAGGGAAGGCCTTTGAGGACCAAAAAGTCACAGCTGAAGGCCTTAAGATAGAAAATAACTGCTTGAAGTCTCAGCTGGAGGGTGAGCGCCAGAAAGCAGCAGAAATGACGGCAGTGGGGAAAGGAAGCGGGAATGGAAACACTGAGGTCCAGGAGATGTTAAAGTCGGCTCATGCTGAGAAAGAACATTTGGAACTTGCATGCTCAGAACTTCGCCAAGAGCTGCTGAGGGCTAACAGTGAAGTAAAGCAGCTGCAGTGTCTCCTGGCAAAGGTCAGAGAAATTTAATTATTAATTCCGTCACAATTGTGACACTTTACTTGTAGCTTTGACAAAACATGTCAAATTTTCTCCAGCTTCTTTCTATTTTGGGCAATAAGAATCGGAATCCATATACAGTAGGTGTCACCTGTCATCAAGGGCATACACATTATTATGTGACGGTTGTCTGTAGGGCAGTTCCAGTTTCCCATAATAGACCATTCCAAGCATTTTTATCTGCTACCGTCTACATAAAAGTTACAGCTGTGAAATGCTGATTAATATATACAGTATTGTATGATATTAGCCTGGAGAGCTAACAAGCTCTGTTCTACCTTTGCTGTCGGCAAGCCTGACCTTCATATCCCATCTCAGGTTCATTTACCTGTTATAATTGTGGGCAGTGTAAAGAAAGAATGCCATATGTCACATTGCACCAATTTGGATGTGGTCCTTTAGAAAAGGATTCTCAAGAGATTACTTTCAACTAAACATGTTTCATGGGGAGTTAAGGGCTTTACAGCTGCATCGCTGTATTTTCATTTACATTGTCTGGTCCAGGTGTTCAGAATACAATTGTTCTGTTGAGGCCCAACAAGAAGTCAGTGTGTGAGGCAGAGTTGGGAATTTGTTGTCCCCCCTCCTTGAGGCTGCAAATCTGTGGATGAATGGAGTATGGAGAGCAGGCAATAAGCAGGCACCTGCTAATGTTAGTCTTGGGGATATCCAGATGTACAGGGATTTCTGCCTTCACCTCACAGTAGAATTATTTGCCTGATGCTGTTGGCTCTTAAATTACATTTGTTATTAATAAGATTAATTAGGAAACTGATATGTGTTTTTTCTCAAGTAATAATTTGTCATACACAAGGCCCACTATGTTATGTACTGAAAACGTAGGAACAAGACTAGTGTTGGACTGACTCTCCTAGGGTCTCCTACGGCAATTAGATACAGATACTCTCCTAGATACAGATTGTGCCAGGGGTATAGGTTTTTTATAAGAGTACAGTGGAAATTAGGATGAGGTAATGGGATTTCTCCTAGGTGTGGCCCTACTAGGTCCTTGACCCACTGGGGGGGGTATTCTTGCAGGCCGATTTATAACTTATTTCTTGATAACATTGTTTATACTGCACATGCTTATTGTTATATATTATCAAATATTGTTAGGGTTCCTTTTATGTTTTGGTTAGTACCCATGCTGACCCTCCCACCTCTAAAGTCACCAGAGTGAGCGGGATGGCCTTGTTAATAAATCAGTGACATAGAGGCGTATACCAGGGAGGAATGTGGAAAAGGTTGGGTCAAAGTCCAATCACTGAATAATTTGTTGACTTGAACCCTCCTGATGTGTATTTTGTCTCAGTCCATGCAACTTATGGTTCCTCCTGTTGCATAACTAGAAGTTACTGGGTTCCAAACAGACTTTTAACAAACCCAAAAATTTTGGAAGTGACTTAGGGACTTCTAAAACTTCTGCCCATTAGCGCCCATGACGGCTACTGTAAATGACACTTTGAGAGCCCAGGTGCAAGTGATCCCCAACCAGTGTCTTGAGCAACATGTTGGGGTCCTGGTTGACAATTATCTCCTTGGGCCGATCAGCATGTAGTTTGCAATTGGTGCAATGTCTGTAAAGTTATTATGAGACAGGGGAGCATTGAACAAAGGTTACTCTTTCGAATCCGACAGTTGCTGCTTTGGAGCCTTTCAGGGGGAATTGTAATAAAAGCTGTTAGCGGAAATACTGTTCATCTGCACGAACATTTACGCTCTCGCACAAACAAATTTTCATTTGCACAAATTTGATATAGCTTTTATTTGTGCAATTTTTTTTCTCTTTGTGAGTTTTATTACATTTCACCAGGGTCGGACTGGGGGGCTTGGGGCCCATCGGGGCCACTGGCCCCGGGCCCCCTCTGGCCGCCCTGCCGCGCCAGTGCCAGGTATGTGTGTATGAGCCTCAGTACGCATCCACGCATTATCACGTTAGTGCGCATGTGCGTGGCGCAACGCTAGTTGGGGTCGCGCAGCCTGGGGCCCACCGAGTTTTTTCCCGGTGTCCCGCCGGCCCAGGACCCTCTCTCTGATAGTTGTGGTGTGTGCAGTATGTCAGTTCCATAAATATAATTTTGCAAAGAAGAAATCTATTCGAAACTGTCTGTTAGTGATGTGCAGGTCGGGCTATTCCCGCACTGCCTGCAACCCGACCACTCGAGCCCTACCTCCGGGTCTCGTTTATAGACCCGCGCCGACCTGCCCCACCGATGACGTCACAAAAGGGGTGGGGCGAGAGGCGTGTCTATAAAAACTCAACCCGTAAGTTGGAAGCTGGCATTTGGAAGGTCGCGCAGTCAGAAGAGCTCAACCCACAATCGCCCGTGATCCAAAAAAGAGTGTGCAAAGTCGGCACGAACCCGCACATCACTACTGTCTATATAAAAGGGAAATATGGGGTGTATAATATGGTAATGTTTTGCAATATTTAAGGGTTCAGTTATTTGTTGATGGCTTTGGTTCTACT